>NC_134050.1:2988440-3648440 GCF_965140245.1 Athene noctua | reverse complement strand
AAGACAATTAATTTCTAAAAGCTAAGATTAATATACCAGTATATTGGTTTTCACTTAGAATGAATTATGCGTTCTTCAAAACAGAATATCAAGACCTGGACTCTTTAAAATCTCTCAAAACCAGAAGACAATAAAAATCTAAGATTTGTATTTTTGTAGTCATATAATCTTAAAATAAAAACATTCAGAGGATGGTGGGACAGACGTGGTTTTTGAATACAAAAGACTATGATTTACTGGAATTTTACAGTAAATTGGGTAGTACTGTCAATGAAAATGACTTAAAGGACCACTTTATACTAATTTTAGTTCTAAATTGATTTATACTAAAACTCCATAGAACTATCCTTTATTCATATATTACATATACATTACGTAAATGTAAGTTTGGTGACCATACACTTAATGTAAGAACAGCTGCCCCAGGTCAGGCAAGGGGTCCTTCTACCTCACTATTTCATCAATAACAGACAAAAATCCAGATGTAACCCTCTTCTATTAAATTAAAGTCATTCTTCTCCTTGACCTTGCAACTACAGGATTTTTAAATTACCCCAGAGCACTAATTTGGAAAATTAAAAAGCAACTAATGTGTTGCTTTTTGTAGTATGAGAGTCAAGTACCACATCACCATCAGCATGCAATTTGTGTTTTGACAATACACCTTGAAGACTGGAACCAGACTACTTCTTCAAGGCTTTTCTGCAGAACATTCTCTATCCCTTTACTCATAGATTAATAATACTCCGCTGTATCTACTCTACCCTTTTTCATGCTCTTTCCTAGAGTTAGAGTTTACACTTTTATTAGTTTACCTTAACAAAATGGGACAGAATTGTCTAGAGGGCTCATGACAAATTCTGAAACAGATTGTGCATATAGTATAAAGTGTGTTCTTTGCTGTTCTAACAACTGAAGACTTAGAATAACAGATTTATGCCACGTAGTAGATATCCCACAATCCAGCACATTTTATCCAAGGAACAGATTTGTGAACTTGCTATTATTCCTTATTTTCCAAAGACAAAATAGTCCTACTCACATCAAGTTGTTCTTATCTATGGTATTAGAAGCTTCTGGCCTAAATTCAACAGGATTTGTTTAAATGCAAGATAAATACAAATATTTTCATTCTGGAAGATGTATCCTTGTTCTAAAGTTGCCTTTGTCAAAACCCAGGAAAGTATCACATCCTTTGAGCAGGGAGACCAACGTTACCTCCATAATAGAGCACAACTGTCCTTAACAACATGCCTTAGAATCCTTGCTGAGAAAACCCTAATTAGACACCAGTAATCTGAGACAATAAATCCAAGACAATCAAAAATACCATGGTTAGGCATGCTATATGTATACTCATAGTATGACAACAAAAAAAATGAAGGAAAGCTGAACACCACATTCCTGAAAAGACCAAATTGATGACCCAGAAAGCTTATGGGAAAGTCCCTCTGTGAGTTTTTTATTTCATGTCCAATACTTGATTTTGATGAGATAATAGCTGTTTCAAGCAATTAACACAGTGCTCTCATTCCACTTTTTAGATTATAATCCAGTAATGGCTACTTCCATCAAATACAGAGCTACAGTGAACATAACTAGAAGAGTGGAGTTTTTAAGCATTTTGTCAGTTACTCAAAAATCTGAATTAGCTACCTGTTGACTTTTGGATTAAATTTAAGAGATTGGAACTGCCTGTCCAAGTACTATATTGCTTGGGATCTGCACTTTCACTCATTACAAGAGTTTCTCTTCAGTAATTTGAATTCTGTTGATGAAAACGTATCTTTCACAACTTAGCCAGCCCAGGCGTTTTCCAAAAACAGGTGGTTTAAAACTTCCATATCATATAAATTGGTTAGTAGGTCTAACAAACACAGAAATACATTTTCAGAACCCTTACCTTCTGTAATAAAAAATAATTACATAGTATATTGTAACTTTTATAGGACAATATTATGGTAAAACCATAGATAATAACAGAAGATTTTTTTCACCCACCAGTAAAAAATATTAAGAAATTAGCAGAAAAAATATCTTAATTCATTTCAGCTCAAATTAAGAAAAGAGGAAAATGTAAAACACTTGCACTCTAAGACTATAAAAATGTGTACCTACTTACAACATGTTTGTATGTGAGCTTAAATTCCTCTCCCTAAACTTCCAATCCTAGTATTTTTCAAGATTTAGTCAAGTTTCAAGTTTTCACCTATTAGTATAGAAACATTTAACTGTTCAAGGGATGAAGAGTACACAGGTTTACTCAAACCTTACAGGCACAGAAAAATCTAGAGGTCTTTTCGAGTCGAAAAGCAGTTTACCTTCGTTTTAAACACCATACTGCCACCTAGTCGACAACCCTATGAACTACGCTGCCCTCCTTAACGCACCGCAATTACAGCTAAAGCCATGGAATAAAAATTAAATCGTTTCCTAAAAATACGATTGTGCAAGGATTAAGGTATCAGAATCTGTGAAAGCTCCAACTAACTTCCTCGTCCAGTAGAAGTACTCTGGCAGCACAAAGGAATCAACAACTTCAGGTTTTAGTACTCATTT
Organism: Athene noctua; assembly: GCF_965140245.1. Lineage (NCBI taxonomy): Eukaryota > Metazoa > Chordata > Aves > Strigiformes > Strigidae > Athene > Athene noctua. The sequence continues at coordinate 3,645,881 of NC_134050.1, read as the reverse complement.
GCAACATGTCACCAGGTGCAAAAAGAGCTGACGTGTTAAGGTAGCATTCCAATGTGGTAGTTGCTACTTGTGTGTAGTTATAGTTGTGAAATCACTATATCAAGTGTAAAATAAGGAGATGATTAGACTCAGTACCATAAAGTAAGGGTTCAGTCAAAAAAATGTATTAACATTAAACAAATTTACACTGAGGAATTTATTGGTGAAAAAAAATCACTTGCATGTTAGAAATGTAAAGATCTGTGAAATTCAGTTTTATCAATGAAAGAAGGCTGTCTGCTATGGAAGCATCATTCAGAACCATGTTGAGCTGTGGAGTGTTTCTTACATGACAGTCTCATTAAGGGGAATAAATTGCTCTCTTGGCTAAATCTAATCCAAAAGATTAGGGACATGGCAGCAGGAAAAGCAAACACAATCTCCTGTGTCAGCAAGTTCAGGCACTACTGATATTTAACTTCTTTCCAACATTTTGGAAATATCTATTTTATATTCAGAAAGATTTGCCTAAAGGCTGGTTTGTGGTTTTTTTTCCTTCTCTCCTCTTTTAAATGTTTCTAAAAAGAAGAACTACCCTTTATTCTTCAACCATTCCTCAACATAATTTATACTAACATTTCTATTAAATATTTTGGGATCCCTATGATAAAGGTTCAACAGGAAAGAAATTATCATCTCAGTGGAGCATAATAACGATAAGAAAATAGTTTCTTTTCAGCCTGAGCACCATAGATAATATTGTTATCAGTGAAAAAAAAAATCCTGTTTCATAATTAGAATAATTTCCTAATTCTATATATGTGCATCCTGGTATATGTTAGTGTAAGGACGTCTCTGCAGCACCAGGTTTGGAACAGCTCCCACAGGAGGTCGGGAATGGCAGGAGAAGACAAGGAGCAGCCTTCTACCAGGACACAGTTTTCTGTCTCCTCCCCATGCCACAGCATCCCCTAAACTCCAGGACAACAGAGAGTGCAGAAACCAGGCAGATGTTCTTCCCTTTGGGTACCCAGTCTAATACACGATCAACAAGTACAGGATTTTTTGCAGGACAGAAGACAGAATGCATGACATTTCTGAAAAGATGCGTTAGAAGACCACAATTACATGGCACAGTGATAAAAACTTGAATGCAAAAGGCATAGGAAACCAAACCAGCAACACTTTTAAGATGACACATAAATATACTGTAGATGGTATTTTTAGAACTTTTCTCATGTTAGCCTTCACCATGAACACGAGAGGCAATGTGACTGAGACCTTACTAGAAATACTCAGTAAATATGGATATTTTACATATTTGTTCAAATTCCTAAGTGAAAGACAAGATTTAAACTTTACTACTGAAGATAAATTTTGCAGCTTGAAGCACTCTACTGTTGGCTACATGCATAGTTGGTTTTTTTTCAGCTAAAAGTTATCATCATGACTACGGTGACATGCAACTGGCACTGGGGTGTCAGAGAAAACTAAACCAGAAAAGACACCCCTGTTTCAAACCAGGAACACAGCTCTGTAGTTACCTGTAAGCTGAAACACACTCTAAGTCAGACACAAGCAATGCAATAAACATCAAATAAACTAAGTGAGGGTACATGTGCAAGTGTAAGGAGAGAAAGAGGAAAAACTGTCCTGTATTTTTTTGTCCATCTGGATCCAGAACAGACTTGGAAAAGGTGGCCCTGACAGAAAAGATGCACCAGGTATTAATGTATTTCCCTCACAAACCTGTAGTATGGTGAAACTGTTCTTACGCTGAGAGGCAAGCAGCCTGGCTAGAAGTTTAAATAAGTATTTCCAGACTTTGGATGGGGCATTGCACAAACAAATCCATATGAAAAGCGAGAGACTAAACCCTACGTAATAAAAATGAGGAAAGACATCACTGTCTCTGGGACAGGCCCAAGATTATTAACAGCGCTGGGGCCTCCCAGGCCCGGCTGGAAAACTGTTTGGGGGATTTTTAAATCTTGTTTTCCCCCCCAGTTCTACCGGGGCAGTGTCAGGTTATTCTCTAGCAGGAAGAGCCACCCACCAGGCAGCAGGGAGCCCCCCGGCTTACCCCCTTGTCCGGGCAGCGGCCGGGGCTGCTGAGGGGCCCTGCCCGGCCCTTCCCGCCAAGGCCGGCGGCGCCTTCCCGCCGGGGCAGGGCCGCTCCCCTCAGCGGGGCCGCCCGGGAGGAGCACCCCTTGCTAACACAGTTCATTTTACTCTGGCAGCAATACATAAGAGCCGGACACGCTTTTCGGTCAGAAATACAAACCTCCCCGGCAGCGAGCTGTACTTCCAGGCCCTGGTGCCCTTCCCGGCCCGGAGCGCTGGGGCCCTCACACGCAGCTCCTCCCGAGGGAAGGCAGCGCAAGGCGTCGTGCTCAGCACCCAGCTAACACACCACGGCAGGGAGATGCCGGGAACACACCCCAAATCCTTCCCTCTGCCCTCGAGTGACACCACGCGTAAATTCATTTTTCAAGTGAATGGGACCCAAAGATTTTTTATTTTTTTTTTCCAAAGGCGTATCTTGGTTCTTTTTTACCTCGTCTCCTCCATCCTGCTACGTAGTTGTGAAGCGGACGAGTATTTTGCTGCAGGTTTGTACTACAGATGAACTGCTGCGTGGAAGAACACCTAGATACAAGAGGAAGAAAGGGGATACAAAGTCATACAACTCAGGCAAAGCATAATAGTATAATGTGAATATGAGCACTATAATGAAAACGTACACAGGAACTTACTTGTCGAGGATTTACATTTAACATGGAACGCAAGCCTAAGTCATCTAATAACTGGCTATGTGGGTCCGTTGCTTTTACTAGATCAAACTTGGAAGAGGCAAAAAGAAAACAAATAACAAACATGAGAAATAAATAGGTTTCCAGTAACTATTTCATTTCCCAGAAAAGGAGAATAGAATGATCCAAGTGACTTGCAGAAATATATGTCCTATCTTAAAAGAAAACAAAACACAGATCTGAAGGTACTATAGGAACCCTTTTCACTTATTTTCCTCTCTATGCTAAAATACAAATATAAATGCTGAAAAAAAATCTTTTTGACTCAATTGTTTGCATTTCACCTGGACTACTGTCTTCAACGACAGCATGAACTTCCACGAAAGTATCACTTCTGTAAATCATATAGCACAAGTGTCTTTCAATAAACTTCATAGCAAATAGTTATGTATATTTAATTTTACACAGAAATCACATTTTATGGAAAGATAAAACAGTCAGTGTGAAACGAGCTGGGCTTTTTTTTCCCCCTGAAATCCTGTGACTGACTTGGCAAAACCTAAAATACTTATTTGAAACAATGATACCTGGAAATGTAATATTTTCCAAAGTACAATTCAGAAAGCATTCTTTTGCATAAGTTTTGAAATATGTAATCTAGATCTACCAGACAGGGACATAATTTGGACTGTCACCAGTAACATGAGATTTATTCCTGTCAAGGCCACAGCTGGAAGCTAAAAAAATGAACAGTGCAAAGGGCTCACTCACCTTCATGCTGGTATTTATAGACAGTGCTACAAATGAACACCAGATTAGTATATATAGCGGCTGCTGGAAATCATGCTGGTTTGTGATTCAGCACAGCACTCCAACCTTTGAAATACATTTGATAGTTTAAGTAGATTAACATACTAAGCAAACTTTTATCATTGCTCTAATGGTTTCCATTAGGAATTCTTACACCATTAATCAGATACATTCATACTTTTAAAAAAAATCCCTTTTTGAAGGAAAGTCAAATTATTGTAAAAATACTTCTAATGGAGCCTCTATATAACTAATATCTTCAGATGTCATCTCAGATCTGCACCAAACTTTATTATAAATACCTGATTTAGATCACATGCACATTTTTTAAATACAATGTAGATTTGATAATGAAACATGCAATCAAATGCTATGCTTCAGAAAATGCCTTTTCTCTCTCAGCAGGTACTATTGCTAGACTTAAGTCAAATTCAGTTAACCTGTACTTAGAACAGACAATATTACTGTTAACTTGAGATATTTCATAAAATAGTAATATGACATTTATTTAGCAATTTTGGAATCCATCCAATCATATTTGTAGAAAATAATATTTGCAGTTACATTGGTTTGTGGGGTGTGGGTTTTTTGGTTGGTTATTTGGTGTTTTGGGAGGTTTTTTGTTTGTTGAGGCTTTTTGGGTTTTTTTAAGTTCCTTATGTACAAACTTAACACTATATCTCTAATTTGAACATAGTAACTAAAGTGAAAACATTAATTTTGTGTTTTCAATTTAATTTAAATTATTTAAAAAGTAGAGCATGGAACCAAAATTTCTTACAGAAGATACAGTTGGTACCTTTTATTTCTATTAATATGACTACTATACAAGAGTATTTGCACAAAGATAGTACAAGTAAATAGTAAAATAAAATGAAATAATTTGGGTATTTGTGCTCTGTGTCAAAAGAACATACTGTAGATTATCTGTGTATTTTTAAGTGACAAGGCATATTGGGACTAACAGCATATTAAAGAGGAAACTCCAGTCTGAAACTTCAGTGGTAATGCCAATGCTGTATTGATGATGGTCGGCCCATTACACAACATTAACACAATCTTATAGGTTTTTTTCCTTATATTAAGGACATAAACGCACTCACACAGTGTACTGTCAGCTAGTGCCTCATTCATGCAGGGAGTGCTGTTTTAATAACAAAAAATAATTTAAAAAAAAAAATCAAGCTGTTTATGTATGTAAAATAAAGTCTGTCTTAAAACAAGAAAATAAATTCTAACACTGTAATTCTGAGCATCTCTCAAATACCTATTTCTAATATCTCAAAATAACTCGTTGACCTGTTTTTTTCAGTTATAAAACTCCCCTCAGTATTTCCTAGCATAACAAAATGGTATCAGATTCAAACCCATTTTTAAATAAAAGTAAGAAAATATCTTTCTTCTGTATTTAGCTCATATAAAAAGGATGACTTTTTGACCACATAAAAAACCCACAAATGCTACAAAGTCAGTCACAATGCTTCCTTAACATTTTTCTGGCATTTTTTAAAAAGGTTGTGGGGTTCTTAGGATTTTTTAAAAACATACAATTTATTTTTCTTTTTTGTTAAAAGAAAACCAAAACTAGCAAGTACTGCCAAATACAATGGATGATTTTATTGGGAACACCATCAGACCTAAACTTAGCACACACTGACATCTGAAAGACATAAAGACTTAAGTCTTTTTCAGTTTTGTTTTTCATAATTGTACTATGCAAAATAAGCTAGTGTAAGAGATTGGGGGGAGGGGAAGAATCAGAGACTCTTTGGCTGACTGGATGTGTTACATTAATTTCTTAATATGTGAAGGAGTGGATTACCCCTCTAACAGCAATGGGAAATTAGTTTCTTTATTTCTTCATTAAGACTGTGGGAGGGAAATTAATTTTCTACTCTGGTTTTCTAAATTAATTGAATATATCTTTATTAAAGTGATAAATATATACACATACTTTTTGGTTGAAAGAATTCTCTAAATTAATCCTAAACAGACATTTTTAAAGCAATTTGGAGGCACGCGGCTATATTTTTTTTTGTTTCATTTTCTGATGTTATAAAAATATTGAAAAAATGGATCATACAAACCTAATGTAATAAAGCCATCTATAGAAAAAAGTATCTGAAAATAATTTTTCTAGAATAATTTTTGTAGTATTAGTTAAATAGCATATTGACTAAACTTAATCTCCTACTCTGACTATATTATTTTTGTACCTATGTTCTTGCAGCTTGTGACATGTACCTAAGTGTCTATGCTTTCATACATATAGGTACGTTCATCAAAAATGGTTTTTGATAGCTCTAACAAGAAACTGTAGTTTTTTTTAAAGCATCATCCACTTAGTTTGAATAATGAGGCAAAGTACCTTGAGGTGTCTAGGTATTTTCATGTGTGTATTGGTACTTAGAGGAATTTACAAACTATCTCAAAGTTACTCACTTTACTTCCTATGCATTCAGTGTTCTTATATCTGTTTGTATTGTAAATGTATGTCATACGGTGTATGTCCACCACTGCACCATTATAGTCTTTTATTTGCATTCTTTGGTGCTCTTACGCAAAGTCAATCATCTCCAAGTGAACTTATGCCAATAGTATTTTTATTTAGCCTTCTATTGCATATAAATAGTGTAATAATTTTATCTAGCATATTCCTTAAGAAATCAATCATAAGCATTTTTCTAGAGAACTTGGACATTTAAGCATTGGAAAAAACCTACCAATGGCAATAGTGAATTTTCCATCTCCTAGTATCTTCAGATGAAGACTACAGGCCTTAGCAAACGGCGTGCTTTGGCCAAACACAAGCTCTGGACTGAATACAAGAATACCACAGTGGAATCCAAGAGCTTATACTGTAAGGAAAGCTAGATTTGTTGGTCCTTTAGAACCATCAAGTCCTTCATGCACTTCTGGCCTAAAGGCTCAAGAGAATAAGAAAATTCATAACAGAGCCTCCTGCAACTTAATTTTCCTCATGTACCTCAAATGCATTAAACAGAGAATATAATTTCTCATGCAATGACAATTAAAAGTCCGTGCTATTTTATGGGGCCTCTGTCTCCCTGCACAAATAAGTAATCACGCCCCAAACCATATCAATATAGGTTATTTTAATCTTTTTTCATTCTTAAACTTAAATGGCCAACTTTGCAACTTCTACCATCTTTCACGAGTTACTGTATCATTGTTTTCTTAAAGAAAAATCTAACAAATAAATCACAAAACAATAATTTCTGAAATTGCACTGCAGTTACTATAAATTCAAGCTCTATCCTCTTCTGCTAATTTCCAAGTAAAAGCCACCAATTTTTCTATTTAGTAAGATCTGTAACTGTTTGACAGTCTTGATTCCAAAAAAAAGCCTTGCTGTATAAAATTAAAACAAATTAAAAACTAGGAATGCAAAGGGACAAACTACCTCTGTAATCCTTGGAAAAAATGACCTTTAAGGGGATTGTCCTAAATAATCACTTAGAGCTTACAAATTAATTTCAACCTGAAAATATTATTGATTTAAAAGTTTTTAAATTTTTGCATTCATTTTCTAGGTTCAAAAAAATCCAAACAAAAAATTATTCCCCAAGTTACACACCAAAGATAGAAAAAGCCCTACATGGTCAATGGTGATTCATCTTTGCAGAAGTTCCTCAAGTTCACTTCCTTTTTATAAGCCCCACCTTAATTTATGTTAAGAGAATTCTGGTTAATTCTTATAATGAGATTATTCTCATTGTAAGAGAAGAAGAAAAGGTGGAATACAAGTAATTAAATAATGGGAGAAGTGACAGCTGACCTCTTTACTAGGAAGTAAATAGGAAGTTCTTGTTTGCTTGGTGAAACAAACAACATCTTAATTATAGAGTATAGGAATTAAATATGCCAAGTTTATATTGAACAAAAGCAAGACTATTTCAAAAGCATCGTAAATACACCCAGTTGTTTACTGCATTCCACTGGATAGTTATTCTCTTTCAAAACTGCCAACAAAGTTGCAAAATGCAACCAAGAGGAAGAAGCAGAACAAGTTCTGAACTTGTTTACAGAATGCATTGCTTGGTTAGTAGCTTGTTTAAAAAAGTTAAGCAAGTCCACAAGCATCTTTGTTAATATGTTAACCATAATTTGCAAAGACAAACTTGCCCAGAGAACAATTTAACATTAATGCATAGGGAAGTAAAAAAAAACTTCAACTCTATCTTCTCCTATTAGGGGAACTTCAAGAAGCGGAGCAAAAGGAAGTCTGAATAAAAAATAAGTAGCAGACAAGATCTCAACTATTTGAGAAAACAATCCAACGATTAAATCTTTTTCCTTCGGGAAGAAAATCTATGACCCACCTCATAATTACAACGGCAGAGTGGAGCCTCTTCCAACGGTGTAACATTTATCAACTATCCATATCCAACTATGCAGTCTCCAGATTTAAAAATAAATAAATAAAAAACTGTAGAAAGCATCTCAAACCATCTCAAGCCAAGAAATATTAATAATAAATGTTTATTACCCTTGCCACTGTACACATTGTTAGCCTGCGTACCCCTAAGTCAGGCGAAAATGACATGAGAATCCTGTAAATATTTAGAATACAAGACCAATGCCCAGACTTCTGATTCAAACTCATCTATTTCCTTCTTATTCGTATGAACTTCCCCTTCAGTAATGGCAGCACAGGTACAAGTGCCCCAACGGCCACGCAACTTACTACCTGGGCTTCGTGAGCCACTTCAGTGATTTAAGGGATCTACGATATCATTTATCCAGCAGTTTCTCCATATCTAAATTGTTCATCCATGTTCTTTTTTTCCTGAGCTAAAGCAGAATTCAAATAATTGCTTGCTTACCTGCCTAAGATAATATAGATTATGCCACTGAGAAGGAACGCTCACCAAGCATTAAAGAGTTGGGCATCCCCCGTGAAATACTTTGCCTTTGTTGTAAACGTCAATAATTGTATATACACCTGAGATGCAGTGACTAAAACTATTCTGTTGGAAACAAAGTGGTGTTTTGGGGTGCACAAAGCAGAAAGAGCCAAAAGAATTTGTACCAGTACTCCTCACTGGACCCCTCTTTGTAGAGAGACTGCTTGCCTGAATTTTCTGCGTATTTTCTTAGGCGGAGAGACTATTTAGGCAGCTTGTCATCACTGATCTTAATAACATTTTCAGAAAAATCTTTGCTTCTGTCTAGTCTACAAATATTTCAAGAATCAGCTTTTAGACCATAGCGAAGAATAACTGCATCCTCAACAGACCTGCACTGGTTTGACCTCACACACGTGGCATTCTCTCATTTGGACTAAAAACCTGAAAACTCTCACCAATTGCTTCCTCAAATTCAATGAAATTCACTTTGCTCTTTATCTGGCTGTAACATGCTAGACCATTTTCTAGAAACCATAATCAACATAAAAAGAATAGCAAATTACGATATGCAGGAAAAAAAATACAGGTTAACACTGCTGCCTATAAAATCAGTAATCATGAAAACCAGTAAAAATTTGATCTATTATCAACCCTAACAACCCTTACATCTGCTTGGATAAAAGAACCTGAAATAAACACCCCACCCAGTTAAAGCTGGCTTCTACTCACCAGAGGAAATAAGCTGAATTTTTAAGATTACATGACTAAAGAAAACCTTGAAATAATTTTCTCGCCTTTTCAAGCCACCCTCCCACAATTGCAAACAAGTTCCTTGCGGATCAACCAAACGCATACCAAATACAAACTGACTGTACCACAGCAACAAATACCAAGTTTATGAACGTATTTCCACAGCTACCAAAATAAATGCCAAGCAAAACAGAAATGTCAATATCTATTACATTTATGTATATCAGAAGCCTGCATTGCTGCTGCAGCTGAGCAAAATTAAAACACAAAGCTGTCAAACTGGTGTTACGTTATTTCCCCTACAAATAACTCAAAAGCTCGATTTTTTTAGAAAATGAAACCTTTTCGAGACACATTTTATACAGCTTTGTCCTGTATAGTTTGATAACAGATTCTCAGCAGGAACATTCAGAATTGTGAACTCTGAGAGCTCCCTCTAGTGTGAACAAGAAAAGGAATTCATTTAAGTCCAAGGTCTCGACTGTAGTGAAAAAATGTGTTACTGAGATGAAAAGACAATGCAACAGAAATAGTTAAGGTGCTAAATATTAACCCCAGAGCTTAGAAAGCTAAGATGAGGTTGAAACATCAGGGCTTTTGCTATACAAGAAGCAGACGGTATCACAGAATCACAGGATGGCTGGGGTTGGAAAGGGCCTCTGGAGGTTGGTCGTCTGGTCCACCACCCCCTGACCCCCCAAGCAGGGCCACCTGCAGCCAGTTGCCCAGGCCCATGCCCAGATGGAATCTGAATATCTCCAAGGATGAGCCGAAGTTAGCTTATCAGCTAAATTCAAACTCTTAATTCCAAAGAATCTCATGACCAACACTTAAAAAACTTCACATCTTGTGGGGATGAAGTGATAGCTACAACCAAGTTAGCTTAACTAAAAACAAAGCGATGTGTGTATCAGAAATCTAAGCACATTTAAAATCAACTTAAAATTCAATTGCAGCATCATTACAGTAGTAATCTTGATTCCAAGTAAAAATTTAATTGACAATGTTTGTCCAAGAACATCATAACATCATGTCTTTTATTAGATCAACCAATACAGCTGGAAAACCAGGGATTTTTACAGGAAGGCATAAGGGACACTAGGGGGTACCTGAAAAAGTAACCCTCTTTTCCAAATATAGCCAGGTCTAAAAAATGTCCTTCCCTAGAGCATATACTATGGGGAACAGGATAACAGTTTATCCAAGATTCTGATATGGTTCACTTGTTTGTTGATGTGCTTATTGCTGAATGTGACAGACAAAGCCCTTTGATGTTACATGTACAAAAATCCAAGTTATGTGATATTACCTTTAGCAAAAAAGATAGTGGCCAGAAATTTAGTTAACACTGAACTTTAGATAGTTTTGTATAAAAGACAAACCTATACCATATGATTCAGGACAACAAATAAACCATTACAAAGAACAAATCAGATGCACACAGTTCCAAAGTCCATGATGAGAGGTGTCGATCTCAGCTGTACATTTGTGTCCTTTTCATTGTTCAAATGCTTAAAAGTTCTATCGGCTCTTTAACATATCAATTGATAAATACTACAGGAGAAACTGAACAATAACTACAGGAAATTTAATACTCAAATTATGGTAGATTTTTTTTGCCTATTCAGGTGAGATAAAGCATATTACTTTTCATGATTCTGTGTCAATCAAAAGAAAACCCTCTACAGCATGATCTGAACGGGACACTAACAAGGAATGAGACGCATACCTGACCCGACCCAAAGCATATTATCCTTTACTATACTAAAATGAATACTATACTAAATAGTATAATGAATACTATACTAATATACACTATTAATTTGCAGCAAAGTAATCAATACAAGCAGAAACAAATCACTGGTGCATAGACATCTTAGACCGATATCACCCTCCTCTTGTGAGGAGATATGTATCAATAGTTCTGGTACCATTCAACAGTATCATATTTAATTTCTCCAAGAATATTTTGCCAAACATCACTGTAATGAGTGAAGTTTTAAAATACAGGTAAGTAAGTAAGCATACGAGCTACTAGAGCCAATAAATTAGAGACAGTTTTAGAAATGTGAATTTATATTTGCCCAATGTTAAAAACAAGTGATGTAAATTAATTTCCTATTTTTCATCTCCGAGTATCTCTAATTACCTATTATATTTTCTACATGTATTTATCTGAAAAGGTTGAAGAAAATAGTTTCTTTACTGACAATTCCATCTTTCTGAGCTTCTTCATCACATAGCTTGCTAATCAAGGCTATTTTACCTGAAAAATTACTTCACAAGTAGGAAAGTAACATGCAAAAGCTACTCATCATTCTGCTATGCTGAAAAAATGCATATAGATACTCTATTTATCCTAAAGACTGGCTGCACACTTTTTTTTCTTATATTTATCTTTTCTATGATCTGTATAATAAACCAGAATTTAAGCACACTTAGTCATTGCCTATAGCATAACCATAAATTTTAATATTTCTTTATGTAACAATTAGCTGAAGCTGCGTACACTGTTGTCTTTACACCTGCTGCTGTAATGCTGCTTTAAACAGCAAACTTGAGTCTTAGGGTGAGGACAGCAAGAATTTGGATATAGTTCAGAATCAAGGGTGGCTCCTATCTTGGAAATAATGGAGTCGATCCACATCTGATTGTGAGGGCAGGGATAAACCTTGCTGAGCCTTTCTTTGTTGTTCCGTCTTAATAAGGATATCTACTGATGGCACAACACAAGAAAGGTTGGCCTCATTAACACCAGAAGGAACTAGAGGACTCATGCACACTTGCTGCAAGGTCTGCCACTACCAGCTTCTCACTCAGTTTTCTGTAGAGACTAATATATAAACATGTTACAGAATTTTCAGAGATTTGTGTACCTGTATAGTAGCCCTCAGAGAAGGTTTCACTGCCAGTCCTCAGGATCGCAGAGATGGGCCCGTGGAAATGCAGGCTGGGCTCAGAGAGGGACACATCAGAGAAAGTTAAAAGTCTTTTCAAAAGCAAAGACTACCCTTCCCTGTTTTCCAGTGTATAACAACCAAACCTTTCCTCGTTGCATTTCAATGATAAATAACCTATACTGTTTATGTTTTGTGTGGCATGGTTTTGAAAAACCTCCACCACACACGGACAAGCACCCATGCACACACAGACAGAAAACAGTTCCAAACTCCCTGCTGAGATCCACCCAGGCAGAAACGTTTGAGTGAATGTTAAAGATGAGGGCCTTTCCACTGGAGTTCTGCTTGCGTTGCTCCTCCACCTTCAGAGCAGGGGTGAGGCCCAGCAGAATTCAGATGGGGCTGATCTGTTTCTCAGCCCACACCTGGAGCCTTCTCCTCTGATGCAGGCAGGGCTGGGCCCAGGGCTCCCTCTTGCCCCGAGTATAGCAGGATCTGCATCCACTCCCCAGATGGTATACATAAGCCATTCTAAAATCTTTTTCCCTTTTTCTTAATAATGATAATGCAATGGAGAGTTACCTGTTGCTTGTTCAAAAGAGGTTCCTCCTACAAAGTTGTTATGACACATAAGAAGTTTCCATATGCACATACTTCCACTTAAATGCACCAGAGTTCACGTGCATTCGTGCCTTGCACTGTAGCTCTCAGCAGGTATTTCACTGGTTGATACCACCCTCACAGTCATGTAGGAACTGGGGATGAGGGCTGAGCAGAGGTGCACGGGAAGAGGTTATAAGATCCTTTACAAACCAATGGCAGTTCCTCCTGGTTTCCAATATGTAGCAACTAGGTATTCTCTCCTTAATGTTATCTAGATAATAATCTATACTGCTCTTTTCTTATCCAATAGCTTAGTCCTCCAGTGTGTTTTAAACAAATACACAATCATACTACAAAGTTTTCTGTTGAGATTTCCACCAGCTAAAAAGCATTAGAGCAACTCCAGCTTGCAAGTTACCTATTTATTAAGCACCTCTTAACTGCAGTGTGGTGATGTCATAAAGTAAATATTTAACTAGAGTCATCATTCTTCCCAATAGTTCTTATTTCACACAGCAGATTAGATATTCTCTGGGGAATATCTAATCACTTCCACCAGCATTATCCAATACCCTCATTCTACTCTTTACTGCTTCTCTATATACAAGTCACTCCAGCACTTAAATAAATGAATACAATCCAGAGTCATTACAGGAGACATGCTAGCACAGACACAAATCCCTCTCAGTCCCTGTATTTCCTGGTAGCAAAATCACTCTACTCCTGTCTCAAAAGTTTCTCTGGTGTGCAGTTTTTAACCCAACCTATCCCAAAACCCTTCGCATATTTAATGTTACCAGCACACTGTGTTAAACACATTCTCAACCCCACCTCTTAACAGGCTTTTCAAGTAGCACTTCTCATCCTTGCTAAGCACAACACATGGTTTGGGAAAGCAAATGTGAAGTACTCAGCTGCTTCTCGCTTGTTCCTTGGAGAAGCCAAACCAGCCACAGATGGGTGTGCTTGAACCCGGCCTCCAAACCAGCCACAGGTGGATGTGCTTGAACCCGGCCTCCAAACCAGCCACAGATGGTTGTGCTTGAACCCGGCCTCCAAACCAGCCACAGATGGGTGTGCTTGAACCCGGCCTCCAAACCAGCCACAGATGGGTGTGCTTGAACCCGGCCTCCAAACCAGCCACAGGTGGGTGTGCTTGAACCCGGCCTCCAAACCAGCCACAGATGGGTGTGCTTGAACCCGGCCTCCAAACCAGCCACAGGTGGATGTGCTTGAACCCGGCCTCCAAACCAGCCACAGGTGGATGTGCTTGAACCCGGCCTCCAAACCAGCCACAGGTGGATGTGCTTGAACCCGGCCTCCAAACCAGCCACAGATGGGTGTGCTTGAACCCGGCCTCCAAACCAGCCACAGATGGATGTGCTTGAACCCGGCCTCCAAACCAGCCACAGGTGGATGTGCTTGAACCCGGCCTCCAAACCAGCCACAGATGGGTGTGCTTGAACCCGGCCTCCAAACCAGCCACAGATGGGTGTGCTTGAACCCGGCCTCCAAACCAGCCACAGATGGGTGTGCTTGAACCCGGCCTCCAAACCAGCCACAGATGGGTGTGCTTGAACCCGGCCTCCAAACCAGCCACAGATGGGTGTGCTTGAACCCGGCCTCCAAACCAGCCACAGGTGGATGTGCTTGAACCCGGCCTCCAAACCAGCCACAGATGGATGTGCTTGAACCCGGCCTCCAAACCAGCCACAGATGGGTGTGCTTGAACCCGGCCTCCAAACCAGCCACAGATGGGTGTGCTTGAACCCGGCCTCCAAACCAGCCACAGGTGGATGTGCTTGAACCCGGCCTCCAAACCAGCCACAGGTGGATGTGCTTGAACCCGGCCTCCAAACCAGCCACAGATGGGTGTGCTTGAACCCGGCCTCCAAACCAGCCACAGATGGATGTGCTTGAACCCGGCCTCCAAACCAGCCACAGGTGGATGTGCTTGAACCCGGCCTCCAAACCAGCCACAGATGGGTGTGCTTGAACCCGGCCTCCAAACCAGCCACAGATGGGTGTGCTTGAACCCGGCCTCCAAACCAGCCACAGATGGGTGTGCTTGAACCCGGCCTCCAAACCAGCCACAGATGGGTGTGCTTGAACCCGGCCTCCAAACCAGCCACAGATGGGTGTGCTTGAACCCGGCCTCCAAACCAGCCACAGGTGGATGTGCTTGAACCCGGCCTCCAAACCAGCCACAGATGGATGTGCTTGAACCCGGCCTCCAAACCAGCCACAGATGGGTGTGCTTGAACCCGGCCTCCAAACCAGCCACAGATGGGTGTGCTTGAACCCGGCCTCCAAACCAGCCACAGGTGGATGTGCTTGAACCCGGCCTCCAAACCAGCCACAGGTGGATGTGCTTGAACCCGGCCTCCAAACCAGCCACAGATGGATGTGCTTGAACCCGGCCTCCAAACCAGCCACAGATGGATGTGCTTGAACCCGGCCTCCAAACCAGCCACAGATGGATGTGCTTGAACCCGGCCTCCAAACCAGCCACAGATGGGTGTGCTTGAACCCGGCCTCCAAACCAGCCACAGATGGGTGTGCTTGAACCCGGCCTCCAAACCAGCCACAGATGGATGTGCTTGAACCCGGCCTCCAAACCAGCCACAGATGGATGTGCTTGAACCCGGCCTCCAAGCCAGGCTGCTCCTCTGTGCTGGGAAAGAGGGTGAAGGGAGGCCCCTGGCACTGGTACGTGGTTCTGGAGAGCAGCCTCCAGCCTCCCACGCTTCAGGGAACCATGTCTATCAGCCTCTGGCCTTTAAGGTTAGGGGTTACATTAGGGTTTGGCTTCACTGATTGAAAAAAAAAAAACCAAACAAAAACCCCTCCCAACAAACCCACCAAAACTATTTTCACCTGTGCAAAATTTATGCTGGTCCTCCTATCCCCACCCCCTGCTGCCCCAGTCAGCTGCCTGGCTAGAAGAGCTTGGTGGAGATAAAACCACTCTGGTTTGCTGTTAGATAAGCAATTAATTGTGGATAAACTACTAGTTAAAATGAACGTACACTGCCTCACCCCTGCTCTGGAGGCATCCCCCTCTCGCCACAGCTTCTGCCCAGCAGACCGAGGGATTTACTTTTGGGGGAGTAAAAAGCCAAACCAGGTTTTCAGCATCATGATTAACTTGGGGGGGGGGGGGGGAAGAAGAAGGAGAGTTTTAGCATTAAAAGTTGTTCACAGAAAACGAAAGGGCTGTTCCCTCATCTGCGGAGGGACCCCGGGGTGAGGCGAGGGGACAGCGGGTTTCCGGCAGCGCAGCCCCGGCGGCAGAGCCCCAGCCCCGCCGCCGCCCGCTCCGCGCCGCTCTCAGCCCGAGGGGCCGGGAAGGGGCCCGGCCCAGGTGCAGCGTGTGACTCCGCCGCGCCCTTTCCAGGAAGCGCCGCGGCCGCCGCCCCGAGAGCCGCTGCCCCCGCCAGCCGCTCTCCTCAGGCCGCCGCCGGAGCAGGTAGGGCCGCGCCGGGCGGCTTCCTGCCCGCCGCCTCCCGCTCCCCCGGAGCCTGCTCGCCCCTGCGCGGCTCCGGCGGCGGGGGGCGGCCGTCGGGGGAAGGCTCCGGCCGGGCGGGAGCGCGGCGGCGGTCCCTGCCGCGGCGGGGCCCTCGGGGCGTCGCCGCGCGTCTCTGCTGCAGGTGGCTTTCTCTCTGCTGGGCGTCTCCCGGGTTACGGTTTGCGTGCGGTGGTCGGTTCCGCGGTCATGCCGGGTGGGAGGGCAGGCTCTCCGCCGGAGGGTTGGGCGGGAGCAGCTTTCTCCTGACAAAATGGTCTCTGTAGCCCGCTTAGGTAGGGCAGCCCCTAGAACCTGCTGCAGGCGCTCTGGCGGCGGCATCGCCGCGCTCCGAGGGGCCAGAGCGAACCCGCAGCACCGTGGCTGCCCGGTAAGTCGCCACCTGAGCCGGCTGCTGCTGCCAGCCCCGTCCCGGGAGGGGATTGCCCGGCCCCGCGCACCCGGGCGGGTGTTACGCAACGAAAACTCACGGAGAGACGTGTAGGACCAGTTCGGGTGGGTGTCCGTGCGCAGGGGAGCCAGCAGCCTCCGCCGCGTGTGGGTGCTTGTGTGAGATGATCTCAGGTAGAGGATTCATTCAGGGTTCATCGCGGACGCCGCGGGAGATTGCGTTGTCATTTTTGGTTTAACTCACGTTAGTTTCTGTCTGACAGATAACCACACCATGTTTGCGGTTTGGGTGCTGCTGTGTCAACTACATGTGACGATCTTTGCGTTTCCTCACTGCACAGGGAGGAGATTAAATAACTTGGAGCAACCTGAATGGAAAGACGGTAACTTACTTTTGACGTGATTTTATGCTTTCCAAAGTAAAACCATATCTAACTTTGCTTCCACTGAGAAATCTCTTTATGTAAACTTTTGGTTTTGTCGTTGGGTTTTTTACTTCATTTAAAAAAATTAAGCTGTTTCATGCTTGATTTTAGAATATCTTGCTGAAATGACTGATAATTGACTTGGGTGTTGGTATTAAGTATTTATCAGATCCAGTAGTAAGTGCAGATTGGGACAATTGAGTGCTTTACGTCTCTAGGATTATTGTCGTTGATAAAACCAGAATCCTCTAAGTAACAACAAAATTTTAAATATTTTAGATCTGTATTAAGACAGTACTGCTTGGCTACTATTTGAGCACATCAGTTTTACTTGTCTATCTAAAATTGCTTTCTATTTAAAGGGCTTATTTGCTCGGGTTTTCAGATGTTTTTTCTCAATACCAGATCTCCTTACAACACCTTGAATGATAAACAGTGCTCCTACTGCAGTTCTTCACTTTGGAGGGAGGGAGGTGGGGAGGAATTGAGGTAGAAACAAATGAAGTTCCCCAGAAAGATTCAAGTACTACAGTGCTAAGCAGTGTGATACTTCACATTTAAATATCAGGGCTTCAAAAAGGAATTTGTAACTTAGCTGTCCAGTCTCCTCAGTGGGTAATGAGTGCTGAAACCTTAAGACAGACTTTAAAAGTCATCACATTGAGGAGGCGGCTCCTTCAGGGTAGTGTGTTGAGCAGAAAACATGGCTAGCAGAAAAATTCATTGAAATCCATATTGTTCTGGGGCAAAAAGCGTCAGGCTGCCAGACGGCCTCTTGTGCTGCAAGTTCACAGCACAAAACCCTCTCCTGACAACTGGCTCAGATCACTCCTCCTTTAAAGATGGAATTGCTAAGAGAGGGGCCCAAATCTTTATATCCAGTAATTTGGCAAGTGGAACAGTTGCCAAGAGTATGGAGTACCTGCCCTGGGAAGTCACCCCTTCATTGTTTTCTGAACATCTTTTACCAGCAGAGCTACTTTATTCAGCAGGCTGTATGGATGCATTTTAAATTAAATTCTAAGCATCGTAAAACTGCAGTTACCATTTTGTTGAACCAAGGACTACAGAACTGCATTTGGTTCCCTCATGTAGAAGAGAGAATTCAAATCCATCTGTTTCATTCTCCAAATACCATCTTAATCACCAGGTTGCAGGTAATTTGGGAGATGGAGATAGGTGTACTCTATGTCCTACAAAATGAAAATAGTGCAGATAAATGGATAAAGACTCTTCGAAAGAGAAAAGGAGCACGTATCACTGGGAATTAGGGGTCCTAGGCTCCAGGCAGTTTGCCTGTGCATTCCACGTTAACTAAAATGCATCGATTACCTACGTTAATGCTGAGGTATAGCTAATATTACTTGCATGGTAAGGAATGGAACACTATTGAGCAAAACTGAAGATCTCTGTTTCAGAAGACTGAGGTTATTCTTGTGTGCACTGAACAAAGATATTCATAGTATTTTTTTCCATGTAATTCTTTCCCTTATTCACTTGTGCATTTGTTGTTTTGTTTTTTTTTTTTTTAATTAAGTCCTTCTCTCTGGTTACTCTTAGATAGAGCATAAATATTTTAAGCTTAGATTTTCTTGCAATAACTTTAGGATAACAGATTTCCCTTCCTACGCAAATGTGTACGCACACATGTGGCTCCTTCGATGTATACTGTAATATTATATAAATTATAAATATATACTGTAATATTCCTTCAATGTACTATAATACTAAAGATGCAAGCAACCAATATGCAAGTTACACTGCAGTTTTCTTAAGTTTTCAGAAAGCAAACCATTTGGAGAAATTGCAAGATCTAACAGTAACTATTAGGGTAAAAATTCCTGAATGATGTGATAATCTAGCCAAACAAGCTAACAAGAACACAGAGCTAATGTGTAGCTGAAGAACTTTATACTGAATCTCATCTCCTTTTTTAGCTGTCTGGCTTGGTATGTAACAATGCTGTTTCTGCATTACAGTTGCAAAAATAATTCTCTAGTCATTTTGTTTAACCAAATAGTCTGACTTTCTTGGAATACAGATTAGGCTTTCACTGAAAACCAAGCCAGAAAACGAGTTCTGTCATACAAAGATTTTTGTTTTTTTAAAAGAAGCTGTAGCGAGAGCAGGCTAAAACTTGACTATGGAAAATGCCTGGTGAGAAAAACGCATTCCTGTATTCCAAAGCCTTCTATAATTTCACTACCTCTTCTGGAATCTCACCTCACAACTTACTACATGAGGCATCATGAAGCCTGTAATAAGCACAAAAGAAGAAAAGAATGTAATGTCTTTAGAAGTGCCCGTTGTCAGGAAAATTCCTATCATGGACTAATTTAAAACAAATAAACTTGGCAATATGCCAACCTTTGCATAAAACGCGCTGCCATGATTGTGAAAACTGAATAAATATAAAATGAATAGGGCTCTGCTGCTATGATTTAAAATTCAAATTATGTAAACAAAATTTGGAACTTACAGATACCAGAATATTGATAAATGTATATTGAGGATTCTTTAGGAGGAAGATTTTTTTTCTTTTTTCCTTCCCTTGCCTCTTTCCTCCAGTAGGTCAGTGTCTTGTTGGGTTTGGATCTGACTGAATTTGTGCTTTATGTGACTATTACGCTGTTCTTAAGAGCTCCAGTAGAAAACTTACGCCCACATCCCAGAAGGGATAACACCAGAACTTGAACAACAGCTGTCAGGAGAATCAAATTCTCTTGGCCAGTATAAAGAATAGCTGGAATGCTTTATGAGAAAGGAAAACATGTTTATTTTATATGGCATAGTTAGAAAAGTTAGCGAGGATGACACTTTAGAAGGAGACAATGTTTCTTTTTCCTATGTATAGTTGAGAGATGCTAGGCAAAGAAGTGGACTCAGTGTGCTACTTCAGGATTCTAACCATTCTTTAAAAATACCAAATTTAGCTTTCCTAACTTGTTTTAAATAAACTTGTTTTCTTTAATTAGTGTTCACATCAGAAAAGGAGGCCAATTTATTCATTGGACGACATCTTCTGAATAACAGATTTGATTTTGAAGCATTCACAGCGGATAACCTGGAAAGAGAATGCTTTGAAGAACTGTGCAATTATGAAGAAGCAAGAGAAATTTTTGAAGACCCTGATAAAACGGTAGCTGTTTAAACTGAATTTAATATAGTGAAGGAGGTTATTAACTAAATAATTACTGTATCTAAATACTGTAGCCCTTCTGAAAACAGCACTTAAGATGATTGCTTATTCTACTGTAAACTAGAGGCTCCCATTACATGGGGTTATTCCTCTAGTAACACAGTGAATACACTCAAATACGTACTAGTGTCTTAAAGACTTTAGATAAGGGCTCTAATTCTGCAACCAAATGTAAATGGAACTTCAGAATTACCTCTTGTGGATATACCTATATGAGTTTTCAGCATCTCATAATTTCTTTTTAGTAAATTCTCAGCATCCAATTTGAATGTGTATTCCAATGTCCAGTTTATATGCTCTATTAACTGGCTGACCGTGTCCCTCTGTCATGCCAAAGAAGTGTTTTAGAAGAAAGGAGTACAGAACAAATCTGTAGTTCAGCTATTGCTGAGTATTCCTGTAGCATTATCTTCTAACTCATTACCTGTATACAGCTTGGAAGAAACCTGGTATTAAAAAAAAAAAAAAGGAGAGAAAAATACATATGAAACCTTCCAGCACTTTTCTCTTTCACCAGCTGGCACTTTTCTTCTTTGTGAAATTTAAATTTTTACGCAAATTTCAATGTATGAGAAAAATATGGTGGGATAAGCAAGTGCAAATCCTTCAGCTGGAGTTGGTTCAGTTTATGCCATTGTTAAATTTTGCCCGCAGTACCATATTAAAGCCTGCTCATTATGTATCTTAAATAAATCTGATCCTTTGTGGTTTTATAGATGGATTTTTGGAAAGACTATTTAATTAAAGGCCCCAGAATAAAAATAGGTAAGTAATCTCTTATTGTTTTCTTAAATTGCAATATTCTGTGTGTGTTAGAATAGTACAATCTTAAAAATACACTATGCATTCAGTTAGCAAAATCAGAATTCATCTTTTTACTGAAATTCACTGCGAACCGTGCAAGTACACTGCATTATCTAGTACTATAAAACATACTCACTAAAGCATCTCAGTGGGATCCATTAAAAGTCTGTAGGTAAAAACTATTAATTTTGTCGTTAATTTCTTTGTTTTATTACACAATCAGTAAATTTTGCAGTATTTCTGTAGCTTTGTGTCACACCCTACCCCATCCCCTTTCTTTTAATAGTAATATAACCATTTGATTCAGGTTCAGAGTAGTCTTATGACAGATGTTTTCTAAAAAAAATAGTATGACTTGAGGAAAGATCCTGATTTGTCCTGATAAAGGCCAAAGTACTGAAGTAGTATTTGGAAGGCATTAGAAGACAGATTTCTCAACAGAAAAGGGAGCATCTACTCACTTTTGCTTTAAGCTGAATGTGAATAATAATCTTCAGTTGTGTTGCACAGATACTATGGCTTCTCACAGCAAACTAGATATTTGTGGCAACGAACAGTCTTCTAGCACAACAAAATTAGTATTTCATACCGTATATTATGTAGATGGAAAGAACACATAATGAAAATAACCCATGTTTTATCTTCAGGTGATGAGACACTACAAAAGATTAATGTTACAGGACTTCTCATCAGTTTGGTTGCTGCTGGAGTACTGTTAGTTGTAATTGCACTGCTCATCTTCTACTGCTGCAAAAGTAGATGCAAATCGAGGCAATCACCAGGGTAAGGAATTTCACTGAAAAAAAAAAAAAAACACCCACAAAAAACCAATCAAACACCAAAACAAACTTAAGAGTGGAATTTAAAAGTCACTGTGGGTTGGTCTAGCTGTATTCTCAGAGAATCCAGTGGAAGTTCTGCTTCTTACGTTCCTGGAAGCAAAGTTAGGTGAGCACTAGTAGTAGTTATGCTGAATAACACAGTGTGAAACACACCACTTGCATGGCTGATGTACCTTTGGGATTTTGTGTGTGTGTGTGGTGTTCTTGGTTCCAAAATATTATTACTAAAAAGATGGAATAATTTTACTAGGTTGCAGCCTGCAATGGAAAGTCTAACATGTTCTGTTGGCTCTTTAAAGGTTGTACGCTCTCCATGGCACGTAACCCACTTCAGATGTGAAATTAAATAGGTTGGAGAAAAAGCTTCGTTATGAATTCTCTACCCCTGCGTCTTCCTTTATCCTAAACCTGAAAAGAATACAAGAGGATTATGTACTTCCTCTTCCCTATAAATTTCACATTACTGAGCTATTCTTACCCTGTAGTTTGGAGAGAGTATTTGGCTTCTAGTCTTTATGATCACTGCAACCAAGTGGGTTTTGCTGGGTTCTTGGGTTTGTTTTTAATTTTTTTTTTTTTAGTTGGTTTGGTGGTTTTTTGGTTTTGGTGGTGTGTGTTTTGGTTTGTGTTTTTGTTTTTTTTTTTTACAATGAAGACTTTATATTCTTTCTTCCCTTTAAAACAGAAGCTGCCACTTACAATGGTGTTGACTTTGTTTAGGTACTTGGATTATGGAAGAACTAGAAGACGTAATTCATCTAGCATCTTCAGAAGGCATGAAGAATTTTCTCTAAACCCCCTTCCTCTCAGAACTGATGATTCAGGACTACCAACTTATGAGCAAGCACTTACTTCAGATGGACAACACGACATGCCCCCACCCCCTTATCCAGGGCCCCCAAAAGGAGCACGGGTGTTTAAAAAGTCTATGTCACTTCCTGCCCCCTAGTCACAAATCTCCTTCTGGGGTGAGGGGGGATTACTGAAACATAACATACTTTTTTTTAAAGTGTGTGCTACCTTGCATATTGCAAGATGGTCTACAAAAATGTGAAAGACCTTTAGCGTAACCAGGAAGAAGTGAAGGTCCCATTTGGGAAAAGAAGCGATCTGCTGCAAAGGCTGCAGGACTGTTCTTTGCACAAGGTTATTGCGCTAAGAGAAGGGAATGCATAAAGAGTTAAGTCTTGTACTGCCACCCTCTTCATGTGCACTTTGAGCCATTCCCTCACACTGTTGATGTTTTATTAATATTTTCACTTTTTCTTTAGAAGGAACAGTATTTTAATTGGTTTTATTGACACTAACCATTTTTGGTGATTATTAATACTTTAAACCATCATAAAAAGTCTGCTTTGTTGTTTGATATATTCACTTCATTGCTGTGTGAATTTTCATTCTAGAAGTAGATTTGAGTATGAAAATGATTTCATGATTTGATCTTGGAAATGTATATATATATTACTGCTTCTGGATTACACTGATTTGAGACATTGCTGGTTAACGCACTACTCAAATTGTTGTATTTTTGTGATTATAGTTTTGGATAAAAAGGAACCATTTATTGAATGGCACATTACTGATTCAGACAAAGTATACTTCTATTAAATGGTTTTGATGTTAAGCACTAAATACCAGGTCAAAGTGACTGACTACAGTGGGTCAGGGGCTGTTAAGCAAATAACTAGAGATTTGTCCCTTGTTAAAAAAGTAGCCAGGTTTCACAATGTTTCTCTTGCAGTTTAAAAACGTGAATGTTGAAAAAGACATTTAGCTTGTCGAATCATTTAGCTTATTGAAGTGCACAGGAGCACTCTGTGTATGTATTGCCCTACTGGGATGACAAAATGGTGTTAAGTAAATTAAACATTGTATTAGATAAAGAACCAGTATCCACAGAGCAATAATCAAGAATTTTAAGGAGTTACCAGTTAACTGTATCAACACAATTTCTCTATCTCCAGTAGTAGCCACCCTTAATTTTACATCTTATTAAAATACCAGTCCCCAGCATTATATGGCCTACAGACCTTGCTGAGCAAGTCACAGACCAACATTGCTGTCCCTTTACCTCTAACTCAGATGGCACTGCAGTGGAAGAAGCTTCCTGTGCCCACAGAAGCTGTATCAGAAGATCTCACAGGCAACACGTCCAGCTGGTGTTTTCCTGTATTACAGTAGCTATATAGTTGGACACCTGCAAAGAAGTTAAGCTGCAGCAAATTCCACCCCCCCTCCATTTGACCACTGCTGACACCAGCAAATGGTATTTTAATTTGGTGCCTAAAATGCATTTTTATATATAGAAAGGTTGAATGTTAATGTTTTTTAACATGCTAGTGCTATTGAGTGAGATGCAGAGCATTGCTAATCTGCAAATGCATTTGTAAAGAAGACGATGCTCTAAATCTTGGAATATAAAGAAGGGACAGCAAAAATGCTACGCAAGGAGGTCTTGTCTTTTGAAAAATACATACAACCCAGCTGGTATCAGTGGACATTGGACTCTTGTTTTTATTCCTAGAGCGTCAGCATCAGATTTGGCCTTTGACAAGTCACAAACCTCTCTGCAGCTTCTTTCCCGTTGAGAGATGGGGAATCCCCTTGTTGGGATAGCTTCAGTTCACTTTTGCCCTACTTGTGAAAGTTCTTTGAAAGGTGAAAGCCTTTTGGAGTTCTTGAAGGTTACTGTTCTGTAAGGCTGAAATAAGTGAATTATGTGAGATCACTGTTGATAACCAAAACAGAGTTACAATGAAGCTATGGAATGATAAGCTTAAAAACATTTCTCCCATATTTCCTTTTGATTTAGGTAACTATTTTTAAATTTATTAATGTGCATCTTGAGTATAGAGCACATTTCTGTCTGGATTTTCCCTGGGACTCAAAAATTACTAATTTAATGGGACTGATAGGAGCACTTTCAAGGAAAGGGATTTCACAGGGCTTATCAGAGTTCAGAGATTCTTTTATGTCACTACAGTGATGTGTTAATCTGGCAAATTCAACATTTTTTAATAAACTACAGAAATTAAACACTTGAAATTTGATTCTTCTACTGTTCCTACAAATAATTTGCGAAGTATTTCATGTAATGCAAGGAAAAGTCTTGTCCTTCATAATTAATAAAAAACCCCTTAAGATCGTGCAACTGTTAAACATCAATGCTGTAGTGCTTTGGGCACTAAACTGCACCTTCTATAGGGTTTAACACTTCAAATTTACTCAAAGAATCTACACTTAAGACCCTGAAGATACTCAAAATATGCCATGACTGACATTAAAATACTGGTTTTGTAACAATTTGCGAGACACATTCTGCTTCTTATAAATAAGCAGCAAAGTTTAAAATGTAGTTGAACATAACATTACTTACCTCTCCTTGTAAAGGGAGAAAATTCCTTTGAATGGCAGTTGTTTGTTTTTCTTCTCTCATACATCAACTCCTGGCCCAAGACACTCTTGTGTTGTCTCTTTTTAGAACTTGATTCATCAGGGTTAGCAGAGGGAAAAAAAAAAAAAAAAAAAAAAAAAAAATCAACAAGAGGTAGACTATGGTGACTCATGAATTCAGAAGTGTTGCCACATTTGCAGATTTTACATGCAGTTGGTTCCCTCTGAGAATCCAGGTGCTATTAGAATATTGAAAACAACAAATACAAGTGTCCTTAGGTGGAAGGACAAAGAGGAGGAAGTAGATTTTGAGGAGCAAAGCAGCAGCAAGTTTAATCTAATTTGGATACAGATGTAAATCATCAGTGTTTTGGCTTCTGGACTTTCTTTCAAGAGCAGGTAGGAAAGGCAGTGGATTGTAAGTGAATTAACATCTACTGTAACTGTTGAAAAAAGAAGTGTCTAAACAAAACACTGGGAAAAATTACATTGTACCTAAATTGTTTCTCTCAGAACAGGTTTAAACATGTCCTAGTAAATGCTGTTAGCCATTGCCTTGGAACAGTTTTCCAAAACTTAGCCCTTTCAGCATTATACAAGATTACAGCATGCATCTTCTTATAAATCAGGACAGATTATTAGAGCAAATAACTGAGGGTCTGAAAAGTGGTCTCTGGCTCTATCAACTGAAAAATAAATCATTTAACCTGGGGGGTTTTTTTTGTTTTTTTTTTTTTTTTCTTCAGCGAGATAAGAAAGCCTACTATTTGATTTATCAAATCATCTGAGAAATAGTATTATGAGCGTTATGTATTTCTAGGTTTTTGGGGTTTTTTGTTGGGGTTGTGAATTCATTGAAAGAGCAAACCCAAAATACCAAATGGAAGTGCACTTCCTGACCACAGTTCATGAGAATGTGAGTCATAAAGCAGCTGATTCTGGTCAAAATCTATAGCTTCATCTGAACTGGGACTGGAGACAAAAATGAAATAACTGATCACTTCAGGTAATAAAAGCGTAATGCTCTGCCAAATTATTTACCACAATCCTGTTGCCAAACCTGATTCAGAGAATTCTATTGTTTTAATGATGCCTACTTGTATTAACTAGAATGTTTGAGGCTGATCTGCCCTTAAAAAGTATATCTGAAATTTGGAAAGCATAGGAAAATTCCTTGTGTTTCCTCAGATTACCAGCCATGAGTAAACTGCATTAATTACCTGTAAGTTATTAGCAACACTGATTACTTTGATCAACAGTACAGGCTCATTTAAAGGGTTTTTTTTAAAAAAAAAAAAACAACAAAACAACAAACTTCTATCTGCAGTCTCATCTGCCAACAAAAGTTTTATTGCTGCTATCCTCACTTGTTCCATGTGGTGTAGCAAACAAGAAGGAAACCCCAGGTTTAAAAGCCATATTTCAAAGACTTCAAGCTTGCTCTTTCTATACTGGAAACGTCTTTCAATTCCTACCACATACAAATTTATCACTCTATCATTTTCATAGTCAAGAACTTGGATGTATTTTCCTCTCAAAAAAACATAAGCACATCTTCCCTAATACCCTGCTCTTTATTCAGGTGGTAACTTCTGACTGTTTCCAGTCATTTCTGAACTGTGTAAACAGTTCTTGTTACTTAATCTTATGAGCATATTTCCCTCATCCGACAGAGCCTTTTGAATGCACTTGTCACTGGTTGTATTTTACTTCTAACTTTGATGGTAAATGCTGTCATTTTGTTGCACAAGGGGTAGCAGTATTTTAAACTCTGCTAGTCTCTATATTATTTTGTAAAACAATTTCCAAATACTTGTGCAGATTAATCATAGCAAAAGAGAAAATGCTACTTTAGCCTTTGATAAAAAGTTTAAAAACCTCCTTTTGTTGTTTTATTTTGGTGTTTTTTTTAATTAAGTTGGTAACAGCATGCACTCTTCTTAATTAAAAGGGGGCTTGTAAGATGGGGATAAACATTTTAGCATGTTTGTAATAGGATGAAGGGGAATGGTTTTAAACTAAAAGAGGGTGGATTTTGACAAGATACAAGGAAGAAATTTTGTATGATGAGGGTGGTGAAACACTGGGGTTGCCCAAGAGGTGGTAGATGCCCCATCCCTGGGGACATTTAAGATGTCCCTGCTTACTGCAGGGGGGGTTGGATTGGATGACCTTTAAAGGTCCCTTCCAACCCAACCCATTCTCTGATTCCATGATTCTTCCTACAATATAGCACCTATGGACAGAGAAGAAGGATCATGGTTTGTCTTCTTTAACACTAGCAATTTCTACCCTGGAGAGAAGCTTCCTACTTCACTGCTCTAGTTCACTTAAGCATCTGAGGTTCTGAGCCATGAACTACACTCACTGAAGTCTTCAAGACAAACCAACCAACGTAACCAGACATTGTACCCTTCCATCTGCCTTCACTTCCACCAGACCTTTGGTGAGAAGATTTAACACAATAATGTGATAAAAAAATACCCCCTTTCTTAGTGTCAGGGAAGTGAGCAAGATCACTCCAGTGAGGACCAGAGCAGGCATGTAAAAACAAGGCAGGAAGCAGGGCTTCCTCGTTTGGTAATGGTGATTTGAAGGTACGCAACGAGAATAAAATTCTGCAGAGGCAAGGGGGATGGATGAGGACAGCTAGATGAAGTTAATACTGTAACCTAGCAAATTACACTAAATTAAGCCCCTCTTGTTCTGCCCACTGGAAAGCAACAGTCAGATTTGTGCTTTTTCTCCCAACCACACCGGATGAGTTGAGCTAGCTGGTTAAAACTCCCGAAAGAATAGCAGAAACTCCTCCTATATTTGAATCCTTTCAATCAGTAGATGGAACTGAGACTTGAAATACAGTCGGTGGGGTGTAGATACTTCATTCTCTTGGGTAAACAGGATCCCAGTTCTTTGGAAAATGTCTTTTATGTCATCTGTTTACAATATTATGCTATATAATAGTGTGCTATACTGAGCTATACAGTTCCTTGCTCCAAAAAAAAAAAAAGTTTGTATCCACTGAATTTCAACAATTCATAAAATCATGTGTAAGTTGAGCAAATTTACAGCATTGACACTACTTCTTTTTTTAAAAAAAGCTACGCAAAACTCAGATTAATAAGATTTCCCCTCTGACTCTCTATCTCTGTGTCCATTTAATAGAAAGCCAGCCCATTCACTTTGAAATGTCAAAAACAATTACAGCAAAACTGCCCTGACTAATTTGGCAAAATACTGAAATGTCAGCAAAAGACCAGCTCCAGCTGGGAACAGCAGGTTCTATGATGTGCCAACAAGAGAAGCAACAGTAGTTCCATTTGTGTTTAAACTACAATTTGGTTTGCTGTTTACTCCTGTGGGAACAACCTCCCCAATTTTCACGAGGTGGACGCCATCCCTCTATTTTACCATTAAATACATTATCTCTTCCATAATTTCACAATGGCAGCTACACTAGTTGTTTATATGAAAAATAACAGTATCAAATGTACTTTAGCTATTTTTGATGCAGTAAATTTTATCCATGTTGAAAATACATAATCACTTTTGGTTTACATTTAACTTTTAATTTCCTTTTTTTTCCCTCTTATTGTTCTACCTACAATTTTCTCTAACTTTTTTTTCCTTCTCCGATTCCTTTTTCTGTATCTATTCATAATCTGCTATAGCACACACTCACCTGTTTGCTGCTTAATTATTTCTTTTTTCCTTTCCTGGACATGGTTCCCAAGCACTTGGTCCCTTCTCACTCTTCTGAAAACCATTCTTGTTGCACAGCTTCCCTGGTCTTATCATAGAGATAGCAAGGCCTTCAGCTCCTCCTTTCCCTCCTGTTTCCTTGCATAGCACCTAGGTTGCAGAAATATTGAAACAAAAGGGGCCATCAGATGCAGGGATCTTGCTGCCTATATTCTGGGAGCCTTTAGAAGTCCACACTTTAAAGGCAGCAGCCAGACTTCGAAGAATCAGGAAAAATATTTTGGTCTAGAAACTGGTACAGTTAAACACAATTTGAAAAGGCCTTATAACAGGTTTTAAGTTTCTGATGCAGTGCCCACTTTATTTAGGAAATAAACACCTGTGATCGCTCATGTTGTTCAAGCAGCTTCAGTTTTAATTTTTCTAAAGATCAGCAACTGCTGAGTACTGGACACATAAACATCCAGTATTTAATGCTAGATACCCAGAATGGATATGCTACAAAGGAAAATACCTAGCAAGAGTTAAAATAAAATACTCTGTTATAACTCTGAGTTTGTTCAAGAGCAAGGTTTTATTTTTCTTTTTCCTACATGTCATCACACATTTCTCCCACTTACCTTATACCAGTTCTGGTGCCTACTAGATCCCTTTGTAAATCATCCAGCAAAAACGTGGCCAGCTTTCTTCTGAGTGGGTGAGTTGAATCAACAGAAGTGCCTGTGGTGGCACCTTGGAAGGTGTTGAACTGCATGACCAGGACTGGGAAAGTGAATGAACCAAGGCTTTCCATCTCATTGTTGCAGTGATATTTCTACCAGCTCAGTCATCACCTCAGAAATACCATGGTTTTGCAGATCAATTTTAGTTCAGTAGAACGAATTCTGAAGATTTTACTTCATTTGTTTGTACATATGCCCAAATAAATGCGCAGTATATGTAAAGAAATGAAAAGAAACAGAGTATTTGCTGTGAGGCTCCAAGACCAAGTGTGCTCTCCGAAAGGCAGCACTTCCTTCCCTATTTATACATTTCTTAAAGTCTAGTTTTGTGTTAAAAGAGGCCACGTGCCAGATTAAATGCAAAATCATATCTGTTTCTGCTTTGGTCAGAATCACAATTACAACCAAAAAAACAGCGATCACCGTCAGTGATTAATAACATGCCTAACCAAGACTCATGTTATTACTGCATAATATCTGATCTACTTACCCACTGTGGCTCATGGGATACCACAGCCCAGCAGCACACACAAATCCTGCACAAAGGCGCTGCATCCATGATCTCTAAGCGTGTGCCTACTGTCCATCATCAGTCTTCAACAGAGAAAGACGCTGCAGAAATTTTATTTTGCGCTCTTATTAGAATTTGTTAGTAAATCAGACCCAGCTCAGCTTTGGCCTGAGCTTCATCTCATCAGACACGTTGAAGTTATTTGAAAGTTTTATTTTTGAAACATTAGTTTTCAAAAAAGAATGTCAAGTCTCTGAAACACTATTTTCAAACAATTGTGAAGGTTCATTCTCTCAGCACAAGGCTAACCGTTAAGCATTTCTAGAGCTTTTGTTGACAAATGGTTAGCCACTGAAAGCTAACCACTAAGATATTTGTGTGTGTTAGCAAACTATTTATGATACTGAGATAGTTCCAAAATAAAGTACTATTATGAACTGAAATACAATCCTCTTTGTCCACTTTCAACAACCAAGCTGTAATCTCGGACTTGCAGCATTAACCGCATGCCGTGCCTTTAACTACTTTCTTCGATCAACAACAGCTGAAGCTGCTGTTCTGACTCTTCTTCCACAATCCCTTTCACCCCATCAAAAATTGCCCTGAAGCATACCAAGAATTTTGCTGCAAAACCCAACAGTTTACAGATTTAGCTGAAAGCCTCTTAATGCAAGAAAAAAAAAAATATATTTTGGCACTTAAACACGAGAGAAGAGCCAGTAAAAGACCAAAACCAGGCATCATCTGTTATGGAGAGGCGCAGGAGAGGAGCAATACCCTCTGTGGAAGAAGAGGGCATATGGGGATAGAGAGACACTGGAGCAGCCTCGTAGAGCCAGGTTTGTGGTACCTGCAGTAAAAAGGATGCCAAAAGCACGGGCAGCAACTGCCGGCCCTGTGAAGAATCACCCATTCAGTAACACCTGCTGCTGCACGCACAAGGATTTAACATCTGTGGCACTGTTAAAACTAACATACCATGTAGTCTTCTGCCCGGCCAGTCTTGTACATATACAACATACAAAATACTCAGTCACACTCAACAAAAGACTGGCTGGTATTCTTCTGTTAACATGAGTAATAATAATATCACACTAAGCAAAGAAAAAAAGTTACAAAACAGATCAATCCGTTACAAACAAATAAATCAACAGCAAGTGTGAATTGGAGCATTATTCTGGTCCTGGATTTGTGATTGATACATTGGTTTTAATTATGATCAAATCACAGAAAACTGCCAACTATCCATTAGCTTGATCTTGCATTTCATTTGGCATACAGTCACTTTAAACATAAAACTAGACCTCAAAAAGCAATATTGCCATTCAGCATTGTGTAACATTAAATAATTTAAACAGAAAGAAGGAAATAGGAAAGGTTCCCTAAGGGGCAGTGTATATTAGCTAACAGAGTTCTGCAACAGAGCTGGCTTGATTCTGGCTGAACTGGATTTGGGCAGAGAAGCCCGTCAGTGTCCGCAGGAGTATATCCTCAAGCACTCCTAGAGATTTTTATATTGAATATACCATGAGTCAAGTCAACATCTCATCATCAGAAATAAAAGTTCCCTGCGCTTTCCTGTCATCTCCTTCCCTTCCCAGCTGCTGCTGGTTGCGCACTACCGCTGCTTGCCCTGAGCCAGCACTCGTTTGATGCAAAGCAAGCTGACTCAGCTCAGCAAAATTACAGAAAAATTACCTCTGGCAAAAAAGTAAATGTTCTTTTGCCAGTGGAGCTAATTTACTGCTCACCTTGTGGCCAGAGCACTTTGCAAGGAGCAGGAAGGTGAAGCAGGATGGAGGCAGAGTAAGGCCCTCTCCTTTGGATGTCAGCAAGCAGCTGAGGCAGCCCAGCCCTGCCACTGCAACACACCTGTAGGCAGCAGCACAGGCTGAAAATCACTCCTCGGACCACAGGCAGAGGATTCCCATTCAAGTGTTACCTTAAGTATTTAAATCTCTCTCCTAACCATCACATGACATTTTTGATTCTGTAAAGGATTTGTTACATCATTTTTCCATGTGGAGACTTCATTTAGGGAAAGAAATCAGCAACAGAAATTCAGTACTCCCCTGGGCTGGTATGCTGCACTGATTGTGTCACAGTACTGCGATTTAAGATTTTGCTCTTTGAGTGAAAAGTTCTATTAGCTTATGTTTCAGTAAAATATTATTATATTAACTTCTTGACTTAACAGATAATCGCTACTGGTTACAGGCACTCAGTTACAAATGACACTCTGGAAGGCGTTAAAGCCCACCAAAGCTCAGTTCCTAAATAGCGAGTAATAGTCAATTTGAAGCAAAAGCGTTTCTTAATAACACAAAAATAAAAATATTTTCAATATTCAGAATCATGAACTGGTCTAATATGACTTCTAAATACACATCTAATATGTACACTTTAATCTACATGTTAAAATAAAAGATGTAATTAACAGGATCTATCAAAGGATTTTTTTCTATCACTGACAAATCTTTCAGAAAACCTGTTTAAGTATCATGGATACCGGGACACTGTAAAAGCACTTACTCTAAACAGACTCTCTTGTTGCCTTAGAGAACAGTGTTACAAACTATCTTGTGGTTACCAAAAGATAAAATGTACAAACCTCGAGATATCTTTCCTAGACAGAGGACAGCAACAAGCAGCAGGGATCAGTTTAATGAGAAAACTCTGGAAGTCTCACCAGCTGGTCTCTGGACAAGTAAATTTATCTCACACACAGGAAAAGCAAACCACTGGATAAACTGACTTTATCTGGTGCTTATGGACACGAGCGATTAAGTTTTCAGTCTACTCTCCCTCTATTAAAACCATATAAAAGAAATTAAACTTAACAACAGCTGTCATAATTTCTGTTTCACTTCACTATTTGATTACAAGAAAGAGGATCTACTACAACAATGTTCAATATTGACAATTAGTCCATTTAGTGGTCTAAACTTATTGTATATGCTTCCCTGCCTGTAAATCTGGTCTCGAGCTTGTGATTTCTCGTGTAACAATGATTTTACAGCCACGTATCTAACAGTATTGGCGCCCCCCTTCTCTTTAGATAAATACCCTGTAATGAAAATACACAGCATTAAGGTACTCTTTAAAGTTCATGTTGCCATTACTTAAGAAAAATCAAACCAAACACTAGCAGTTTTACATTTTATTGTCATTCTAAATTTGTGGCAAGAAACTTTTAGGGGAGCTCCACACCAACATGCTTGTTCTAGATAACCAAACACTACAACTAGGTGGAAAATGCATTTTGTAACACTTAGGTCCGTGTACTGCCCTTCCCTCAGGCCCACTTGAGGGAAACAATGCACTCTAAGTGTAATATTATAATGGAAATTAGCAGAGATCCTGCAGGGAAATAAAAAACTGTAGGCTCTTCCCTGCTGGAAATGCTGCTTTCAAGAGTATCAGCAGAGTAAGTGCTTCATCATTAGCATAAAACCGGAGTAATTTTCTGTCATCAGGCCTCGTTCATATATAAACCAGTAATCTTCATTTTTCCCAGGGAAAGGTCTCCCACCCCCCACATACTCTCCTCCAGCTGCAAGCAATACAGGTGCTAACTTATGCAAATACAAGGAAAACTCACTCTGCTGGTTTCTGGCTTTGGTAGCTTCTTTTCTTCTTCTCCCTCCTCCCTCTGCCCTGGCCTCTGGGTGACTTCGCTCACTCTCATCGGTGCTGATGACTTTCACACTTACCTTTCCCTCCAGATGCAAGGCTGCATTTATTTCTACAGTTGACTTTGCTGCTTCTTGAAACTAAGCATGAGAAAAGCAGAATCTCTGCTTTTCCTCCTTAAGTCTCTTACTTCCTGTCTTCTCATTTAATATTAACCACTTTTCCATTCATTTTTTATTATATTTTTAGCATCTAATCTGATTGGCTGTGGTCAAGTTTCTAAACTCTGCATTTTACTACAAAA
Organism: Athene noctua; assembly: GCF_965140245.1. Taxonomy (NCBI): domain Eukaryota; kingdom Metazoa; phylum Chordata; class Aves; order Strigiformes; family Strigidae; genus Athene; species Athene noctua. Next base: position 3,611,764 of record NC_134050.1, on the reverse strand, counting down.
TTCATTTCACTCTGCGGTTCGATATTGCCCGGAGTACTACAAACTGAATCTTCAAAAGACTTAACTTACTCATTAGCATACACCTTCCTCTTCTGAGCAATGCCTTCAGGTGCAGTCACCCTCTTTTCAAGTGCATATTCCTCATCTTTACCTCTGAGGCACATTCCTCCCGCTCATCTCAGCCTGCAAAGAAAGCAAGACACCACAATTCACCCACCATCCCCGTGCCCCACTCAGATGTCCCCTCTGCCCCTATTCTGTGCAGCTGGTGCCCATTTCCCTTATACTTTAACAAGCACGTAGCCAAAGATATAGGAACTTACTGTCTGTGCACCAGCTGGCTTAGATTGCTCTAAATACTTAAATATTCTTTCTGTCCCTTCCTCTTGCCGTTTGACTTTTGGCCTATTCAGACTCCAAGCCTGCAATGACTTACTGATGGGGAATGCCCAAGTCTTTTGGAAAGCTCTGATGTACGTATTAGAAACTTTTAGCCTGTAGAAAGAAACAAAAAAAAACCAGCTAAAGGGTTTTGCTTTTATATTATTTAACCTCTATAAAGCATCCTCGGAGCGATGACCAACCTAAACCCCTGAGCACCGGCATGCCGGAGCCCGAAGCAGCAAAGCCAAGGCTCTGGGCGCCCCCGCGGGCAAACACGGCGCCGAGCTTCACACGGAAATTCCGCGCCCGTCGCCGGGGCTTTTTTTATTTTATAACCCCCCTCCGCTCGATTTTTCCCGTGAGGAGGGCGGCGGGTACCGCCGACGGGGGAGGCGTCCGGGCGGGAGCGAGCGGCGTCACCGGTCGGTGACGCCGCTCGCTCCCGCCCGGACGCCTCCCCCCGCAGCGGGGCAGGACGGTAGAGCCGCCCTACAAATCGCTTTACAATGCGCGCCCGGTGAGGCGGGACGGCAGCCGGGGCAGGGCGGCCGAGGCGGCTCTCGGCCTCCATCTTGTCGGTGGTGGCGGCGGCGGCGGGCCCGCAGGCGGCGGCTCACGGCGCTGCCCCCGCCGCTGACGCCGCTTCCCCTCAGCGGGAACAAGATGGCCCCGCCCCGGCTCCTCCAACAAAGCGCCAGCGCTTCACTTGACGCGGCCCCGCCGAGAAACCGGCCTTCCCCCACCACCACCACCCCGCCTCACCGCCCGGCCCGGCCGTCCCCGCCTTCAGCCCCCCCACCCCGCCCCGGTGGCGGCTACCGCCCCCCGCCACGCTCCCCTCCAGCCGCCGCGCTTCCCCGTCAGGCCGCGGCCGCCCGTTCCCAAATCAGAGACCTCCTCCTCCTTCTCCTCCTCCTCCTTCCCCCCCCGCCGCCGGCGCTGCTGGCGGCGGCTCCGGCGGCGGCCCCCTCCGCCGCGGCTTCCCTGCCCCCCGGCCCCGGAGCCCGTGAGCCCCAGTGCGCGCTGGCGGGGGAGGTGCATCCTGGGAAAGAGCAGCCCGACATGGGTCTCCGCCTGGCCGCCGCGCAGCCCCCGCCGCCGTGCGCAGCTGCCCTCAGCCGCCCGCCCGCCGCCCGCCGCTGAGCGGGAGGGGAGCGGAGCGGAGGCAGGGCGGGGGGGGGGGGGGGGGCCGGGACGCGGCGGCCTGGCCCGCGCCGGGGAGGGGGCCGCGGCGCTGCCCGCCCCGCATGAGGCAGGGGGGGGGCCGCTCCCACCCGCCCCGCTCGGTCCCCGCCGCCGCCGCCCTGCGCGCAGGGCCCCAGCGGAGCCCCCGCCGCCCCGGCCCCGCGCCCTGCCCCGATGATGGACAGGAACTACCCGCCGACCCCCAGCTTCGCCGACCCCCTGGCCCCGGCCGCCGCGCAGCCCGCCGCCTCCTGGGCCTACGAGCGGGGCGCCGGCAGCCTCAAGCCCAGGTGAGGAGGGTCCGTGGGGCAGGGCGGGGGAAGGGGGGGTGCTGCGGCAGGAAAGGCCGGCGTCTGGGCCGGGGCCTGGCCCGCGGGCGGCCGAGCGGGGGAGGCGGGCGAGGGGCCCCCTCCGGCGGGGCAGGGGCAGGGCGGCGGGGGGCGTCCCCGCGGCGCGGCCGGGGCCCAGCGGCGGGTGAGGCCGGGCGGGCCGCGGGGCGGGGGGAGCGGGCGGACGGGCCGCGTCCCGCCGGGCCTCCGCGTCTGGCGGGGGGGTGGGGGCCGCGACCGCCGAGCCGGGCGGGCCTGGGGGGGGGGGGGGGCGGCGGCGGCGGCCGGAGCGGGCTCCCCGCCGTCCCCCGGCGCCGGCGGCCCTCGGCGGCGGCGGAGCGGTCGGTCTCCCCGCGCGGGGCGCGCCGCCGCCGCCGCTCTCCGCCCCGGAGGCTCGCGTTGGGCTGCGGAGCGGGTTCAAGAGTTCACGCGTCCCTGCCCGGCTCTGGGAGGGGAGCGGGGCTCGGGGGCGGCGGCGCGGCGGGGGGAGCGCTCCTCCTGCGCGGGGCCGCGGGCACCGGCGCTGCCCGCAGGAACAATGCTGCCTCCCGGGCGGGCGGCGGGGCCCAGGCACACCGGGGCACCGGGCGAGCTCGCCCCGCGCCGGCCGACGGCAGCCCTCGGGGCGAGCATCCCCCCCGGCCCATCGTTTCTCCGTTGTTTTTCGCTCTGCTGGGACTCGTTAACCGGGTTCCTCTCGAGTGTGCGGAGCCTCCTCTCAGCTAAAAACTTGTCTCGAGCGATTCAGCCCCACGGAGAGTTCTGTAAAGTTCCGGGAAGTGCGGAGAAAATCCAGGATACCTTATTGGCTTCGGGTTGCTTTTTGATTGTGTAACTCTGCCAACTAAAATGAGTATTTTCTAGGTGATGGGATTTTTGTTATCGCCTGCCTTTTATGTCTCTAGCTTGATGTATCTGCCGTTCTAATCTCCACAGCGTTTAAAGGTAAAAGTCTTAGGCTAAAAATACACCGTCCAGATAGGTGCGCGAATAGATGACTTTTCATTCTGTCCTGAAAGTGGTCAGGCGTGTATTCTGATCTGATAAGATTACTAGATTATCAAGTCAGAAGGGCTGTTGCAATCAGCTAGTCTGACCTCTTCATAATGCAGGCCATAGGACTTTTTTTTTTTTTTTTTTCCCAATCTGCGTTTGAAACTAAAGTTTGTTTTCTAGAAGGCACAGTTAAAAACGTCCAATGAGGCAAAAATCACCACAATTCTTGGTTAAGTATACAAGTGACTGGTTTGTATTTGCCTGTTTCTGATATAAAGAGGGCTGCCTGTAGTTTCTAGCCACTGAATCTTTATAGCCTCATCGACACTGAAAATCCCATTATAACTCATGTTTTCAGAGTATGGATTCTTATGAATTTTGATTAATTTATTGCTTTATGTTCTTTTTATTGAGAAAAACAAGTAATTGTCTGAAGTTTGTTACCAGACATTTTTTTTGTTTGGTTTTATTTTGTTTGTCTGGGTTTTTTTACTTTACTACTTCAGTTATTCTCTCCATTTTCTCCTGGATCCCCTCCAGTTTATTGCCACCGTTCCTGAATTGTGGACATTGCGTTTTAGAAGCAATTAAGTCAGTTTTAAGTAAGAAGATAATAGGACCTCCCTGGGGTGTGAGGCTCTAGATTCCTCTCTCACAGAGAATTGCAAGGACAGTTAGTTGTTTTGGCCAAAACCTTGCTCCATTGAAGCTATGTCTAGCTGGGTTCTCTGCACAGTTGCCTGCATGGCCAAGTAAGGTCTCCTACTGTTCTTTCTAATCTTTCTTCATAATCACTGAAATACTTTTGTTCATGTTGCTATGTTGGAAGTCAGTGACATGTCCTTTCTCTATTGCTTTCTCCAGTTCTCATCATCTAGTGAGGATTATGCCATGTATTCCATGAGAAAGGTTTGGATTTTCCAGGTCATTTAAGAATATGTAGTACAGGAGCATGAGCAGATCCCTCTGGGATCTTAGAAGAAACACAGCTTCTTGATGATTATTTTCTATAATCAAAAAAATTCCCTGGTTTCAAAATATAACTTTAATCTTTTAAAAACTACTCTCTTGATGCAATATTAGTTGTATATTTTGGGAATTGCTTAATTGAAATGGCATGGAGAACAGTCCCAAGACAAGTACCATGGAGAAGCTCATTGGATCAATGCCTGCTACCTTTTCCAACCATATTGTTAATAAAAAAAATCAAATTACTGAATCTGTTCTTGATGTGGCAATATTCACATGGTACTTTAGGAAGCAATGTCAATAACTTGCATTTGGTTCTTAAAAGTTTCATGTCAAGGCTGTGTAGATGGTGATGAATGATGCATTTTAAATGCGTTGACTGAAACGTTTCACTTTTTTTTTTTTTTTAACTGTAGCAAGGGCGGGGAAATACTATGAATCGTACTTTGTGCTTGGAGTTCTCCTGTACTGGATTGTTAGAGTTCATGTCATCTTAGTAAGAATTAAAAATCCCTGTCTTCGGCAAGGTTTAAAGATTTGAACCGTGTTGGACACAACGTTAAATACAGCCTGGGCTGGCATAAGATGTTTCTGGTTCCTCTCTCCCTGATAACATTTGTCTTTGGATGGATGGAGCCAATTGCTTGGGAATTGGGACGTAAGAGTCATGCCTACCACTGCCAAGGCTTGTACCAGCCTGGAAGCACATTATGAGTGTATAGATGTGCTGTCAGGGAATATGCTGTCAGTGTTCTCTACTCGTATTACAGATCACTTGGCATTTTTCAAAATGGTGGTTTTGATTGTGGTTGACAGGTAGTCATCTAAACAGCTGAAGCTGCATTAGCCTGATGTTAAATTAAAAAAATGTGTGTCGTGTTCATCTGGTACTTGCTTGAAAAGAATTCAGCCTTTAGGTGATACAGATAACGATATTTCATTCAAATTTCATTTCATATTTATGCTGTTGCAGGCTGTGTCGTGGCAGGCTATGCTCCCTTTGTGTGGAGAGCCATGTTCACAGTTTCAGCTCATCAAAATGATTTCTCCTCCCTACAAGCGTTGCTCCTGTCTTCCTGCGCTTAACTTCAGCCATCTGGTTTTTATCCTGCTCCTTATTTCTTGCAGGCACTGTTTTGTCTGTGCAATGGCACTATTCTTATCGACTGAAAGGAAATGTGTGGTGAAGTATTATGAGGACATTGCTACCAGGCCTGCTGTGACATAACTTTTCCCATGGAATAGGAGAAGATAGTGAAACGGGGATGGGAGCTGATGGAAATCACTTGAATCACTCTGTTAACTGAGCAGAAATCACTCCCACTGAAGAGCGTGCTTGGACGGTGCAGCCATGGCAGCACTGTAGCAGGAGGCAGAAAGGGATGCTCCTGTCCTCCACGCTTCCCTTCTCCCCCCTTACATAGGCTGTCAGCATCATCGAGGAATTTCTGATGGTTGTATGGTACGCTGCCACTTCTGACCTTTTTATCTGTAGTTGTTAGAAAACCTTGCTTCTGTGCTGAAACGCCTATTTTTGTGTCACAGTCTAAAGCTAGTCCTGCATTGCATAGCAGATAACGTATGTCATGCTTACTTGCTACTTGCTCAAAAAAACCATGGTCTTCAGAAATCTGGTGAATGTGTAATAGTTTGAGAGACTGTCGTTAATTCCTTGCAAAGAGAAATGGAGATAGGTGATAACGGAAGAGGTTTCTGGTTGAGTATGTCTAACTTGGTATTTCTAGGGTTTCACTCAGAGAAGGGTTTTTACTAGTGGAGGGACCTCACTGTTCTTATTTGGTTTTTACAACAATTCTAAGACTCAGATATTCTGCTATACGTGATTGAATGTCAGCCACAATTACTTTGTTGTTTTAAATTTTACGGCCAACTGCTGTGGTCTGTGATGTTTCTTTATGCCTGGTAGCTATACAGGGTTTTCTGTCGTTTAATTCAAGATGGTTCTTTACAGTAGATAACACTGACATTTGGTTAGTGCAGCCTGTATTTATAGCAGCTAATCTGAGATAATGAGTTGGTTAGTGATAGTTCACATCCAAAGTTACATAAGTGGGAGACTTAAACTTTTATGATAAACAGTTATGATTTTTTTAAACTTATATTTTTGCACAGCTGTCAAACTGCTGCTTATTGCACCGACCGTATAATAATTGTGATTTAGTTAAGGTTCAATTTTAAATTCTAATAGATTTTTGCATAGAAGTGCAGATAATGTGTTTTAGAAAACTGTAGAAATGTTTTCTTTCATCAAACAAAATTGTTCTGAGAGGTAAAACCAATGTTTGTTATTAAACACATTTCCTACAAAAAGCTCCCTATGGCATAGTATTTCCAATGTTGAAAGGTAAATCTCATAAACTGTGAATATATTTAGACCATTTGCTATTAAAAGAAAAGGGACAGAAGGATTAAATAAACTTTATAAATGTATAAAAAATTTAGGTCACTTTAAAATCTTAGCAAACCGTGTCATAGTTTATATCTAAAACATTTATACGTACAAAATAAAACACAGGTAGTCCACGGTGTGGCACAAATAACTTACAGGAACTTGCTAGCTTTTTGTCGGTGGTCTTTTTTCTTTTATTTTTTTTTAACTTTCTTGTTTTAACCTGCATTCAGTACACACTGAAATAACAGCTGTGACAAGGTCAAAGACTGAATGAACAGAGAGGCTGAACACATTCTAGCTGCATGCCCCATAGCTTTCCACAGATGCAGATGTATGGGCATCTTGGAAAATCTTTGCTAAAGTTTCAAAATGAGCCAGGTAGGCTTGTTTGAAATGATGTGCTGCTTACCTGTCCAAGATTTAATGACAATTTTACACAAAACATTTTAAGCATTTTATGTCACTTCGCTTCAGTGAGAAATGGTGACATAGAACAGTGTGCAGAAGGAACAAGTTGAAACTTAGTCTGAGGGTGCAGTTACATGAGACGGCTGAACTCCCTGCTCAGGCTCACTGCTGCTGAAAGGGGCTCTTTTCCTCCTCCCTTGTGTTGGCTCTGGTGTTTGTGCAACTGCACAGGGGGCTGGTCTCATTTGTTAATCCATGAGAAAACTATCCTGACCGGGAAGGTGAGTAGCTTTCTCTTGAGTAGGCAAGCTGTGCTGGTGTACCTGTGCTGTCGGATGGGAGTCCAGAGGTGGCACCGGGGGACGAGCAGGGAGCAGAGCTCTAAGGGGTGAGCTGTGTGGCCTTGGCAGGGACTCTGCCCTGTGGTCCTGGGCAGCTTTTAGGTGGGCTCAGCCTTGCCGTGTCACTGTCTTCAATGAGCGTCCCACCCAAATTGTGCTACCTGCCTCCCTACCAGGAGCACTTAGTAAGTGTCTGTGTTAGCTGAGTGCTTGCCCTCTCTTGAGATCACCTACAGTGGTATTTCAGATGTGAGCCCTTTCCCGTGGAGCCAACGACTTCAGCACAGGTTACTGAATATGTTCTGAAAGAAAAGGATTTCGTATCCTTCCAGCGGTACAGAAGATCTTTCAGTCCCGTATGTGCATTCTACTTTTCATCCCGTTAACTTTAATTGTAGGCGTTTACTTTATACCACCAGAGAACAACCTTTTCTCTTTGTTTCTTCTGTACTTTTTTCTTGGAGATGCTGTTGATTCTGGCATGATGCTGTCATAGGAAGGAGGTTGTTTTCAGAAAAATCAGTGTTTCTATCAGGAAAAAAACACCTATCACTGGATTATATTCATTCTAAACAATACTAGAGCTCTTATAGAGTGGGTGTATTTTCCTTGGATCTTTGTTTTTTGTATTTTGTCAAAGCATTCACAGATTTGCATATCAAAAAGTTACTTTATATGATGAGTGCCTATTCCATACATTAAAAAAGAAACAAAAAAAACCCAAAACAAAAACCAGTTAAAAGTCAGCCCATTAATAGTCTCACTTCAAACCCTCCTTAGCAGCCTTAAGTGTGACAAAAATAACTTGGAGCAGCATGCAGAGTTCAGCCTTTCCAGCACGGCATTTCTTGCTGTAGCATGCGAGTGACAGAGAAAGAAAAATTCTTAGCATTTTTAAGCAAAGAGAAATAATGTGCTTAGAGACGATGGAGCTTTTAGTCTTTAAATACTAGATTTGCTTATCTCGCTGGGCAGATCTCATGGTGTTTTGGTTTTACTTCTGCTATTCTCTGTCACCTCTTCTTACATTACTTCCTTGTTTTATTACTCCGAAGGGACCGTTGGGACACTTAGAGCATCCTCAGAACCTCTCTGACTGTGGGTTACAATAAATAGGGGCAAGGGGCTTTTCTTCCCGAATCCCTGCATACTTGAAGTTTCTTATTCAGAACAATTCAACAAGAACCTATGTATGTTTAGAGAAGCTTTTATTTGCCCATATTGCTTTTCTTGTTGTTCATCTTCCTTCTACATGCCTACCTCTGTTGCTTGCTTAGGAGTTGTGTAAGTGTAACCACACACTCAGCAGGAAGAAGGCACCCTTAGGCATCCTTATCTTAAATAGCATTTACATAGAAGGATACTAAGAAAAATTTATTCCTTAATAACCCTATGTATATGAATTATACTTGGGGCTATCATACATCTAGATTTTATTGGAGATAGCCCGCTTTTTCACCCGGTAATGTTGTGTGAGAAGAGTTTGAGGGCTCCAGCCCTTCGTCTAGCATTTCCAGATGTTTGGCAACTTGTTTTGAAAGCTTTTGGACATCCAGAACACGCCAGACAAATGGCCACCGCGCCTGCGTGGCGTGTGTGTAATCAGGCTGGTGTTTCATGGCGATACTGAATGTACCAGCATGTGCTGCACGTTCCGTGTTGCACTTTTCTGACCAGGAAATCCCTTTCAGAAATACGCAACTTAGTGTTTCACACCACATCCTGTTTACTTTCTCTCTTCTTCGTGTCAAAAATTCCAGTGCTAGACAGTGAATAATCTTTCAATTCCTATGTTCCTCCCATTTCATTATTCTTTACCAAGTCTGCCAAGGATAGGATTTCTAATAGGGTTTTTTTGATTGTGAACATTTGCTCATTTGCTACACAGAGAGTGATCCTAGAAAACTAACTCCCTGGGACTCTCAACAGTAACCGCTTGTTAACTACCTTCAGTTGTTGCTGGAACTTGTGGCCTGGAGGTTACCAATGCTCAGTGCCACTGGGGAGAGCTGTGATTTTCTTCTTTTCCCCTTCCAAAACCCTCTTTTTTGTTATTCGTTTTACAAGGGAATACAGGTTTTTCACCAATTAAAGGAATTTTTTAGTTTGTGTGTTTGTGTACCATTTTGGTCTCAATACTCGTTTTTGTTTAGACATCTGCCTGAGTATCAGGAAATCTTAAATCAATACCTAGGGTATATTTAAGGAATTTGTTTTATATAGCGAAGTTTTCCCCCGTGTCAAAATAAATGCCATGTAGCTAAAACTGTTTTTCTACACTTTTGAACGGTGCATGTTTTCTAGTTGAAGCATTCACAAGCAACTGAGTTCATATGGAATTTTCAGCTAAATAGTAACTAGTGACAACGTGGTAGCCAGGGTAACCTTCTTTGCAAGGTTAGAAATGTAATTTTAAATCTGTTTTAGGATGAAGAGAGCACTGATGAAGAGTTGTAAGAGCTAAAATCAAGGACTATGCTAATTTTCCTTATAAAATTAGGTAGTAACACCCATGATGCTTCCTTTAATCAAAAGACTCTTGCTGCTGCATTTTACAGTGAGTGGTGTTAATATGTTAGATCTTTCCAGGGCACACCTACTAAATTGGGATAGAAGTGGTGTTAGTCATAGCGATGCCTCTTTATTGAATCTAAAGGAGCTCATATGAGCCGCTTAGCCCTTGTGGTGTGTTGTGGGATGAGGAAAACTGTACTTGACACGTAGGTGTGCTGGAAGGCTTAGAGCCTGTTTAATGGCCTTGAATTGTAGGCTGTAAGGATGACCAGGGATAGTAAGGTCTGTGGTCTCAGATGTAGGCGGCGAGTAGATGCCTTGATTCTGTGCAAGTTTGGTAACTTGTGAGCCATGAAACCACTCATCTTCACAGTGGTTCAGTATGTTGTGTACTGAGCTCTTAGAAATTTTAGCTTCGCTAAACCTTGAGAAACTGACTTTAATTTCAGTACCGGGTGTTTGAAACTTGGTTGTGAAACTGTAAATCTGAGTGGGTTAGTGTTTGTGCCTTAGTTTCCCTAGATTAAAAAGCAGAAGATATTTTGTGGGTTATGGAACTGTAAAGTGCTTGGAGATTTGGTATTGAAAAGAGGTGTTGCTTAAAATGGCACACTTGGTCAATAGGACGTATGCATTTGCACCTCTTGACTCTTTTGTGATGAATATCTCTACTTCATCATCTTCTTCTCCACATAATTGGAAAAATAAAGGGCTTATTAAGAAATGGGATATCAAGCATTCCTTTAGTACCCCAAAGGTGATACTCAAGCTTGCCACAAAATATGTCACTGTAGTAACTGTTGGAGGATAAGGGTTGAGAAGCATTTCAGTGTCTGAAATGAATTGTATTTTTAATAAGACACTGATGTGGCTAAGCCACATCTTGGGATAATGCTCTGCTGATTTTCATATTTTGAAATAAAATTTAGGTATTAAAAATAATATATTTTGGTGTTTATCTTAGCCAGCTGTAATAAAAGATTAGGCTGCGTGCTCAACCATTAATACTGTGATGATCTTGAGAAGATTTTCAAATGTCTCCAAGTATGCTTTTGCCAATAGAGTAGCATCACATACTGGAGAAGTGCTACGTTTCCATTACTGTTTATTACAAATATATTTTGAAATTGTGAGTAAAGCTCCATAGGAGAGAAGTATTACTAATTAAAAAAATCACACCTATTATCTCTATGCTGGCTAAAGAGAAATTTCTTTCATAAAAAGGTAAGAGAAGAGGATAAATAAATGTAGGGACAAAATAATCCAGTGCCTCAAAGGACAAGAAAAAGAAGATTTGCAGTTCTTTCCGTAGTGTAAGCTACACAGACCGTAGTGGGTACTCGTTTTTCTGCAGGGAGCAGTAGAGTAGAAGCGGTCAGGGAAGATATGTGAAGCCCCAAAACATTGCTTGGCAAACAAATGACTTAAATATTTTTGGTGACACTTCATTATAATATAAATTGGGTGGTGAATGTGGGCATATCTGTGTCTGTTTAGGTGCAGGGAGTAATGATACTGAGTTAATATAATAAAGACATCAAAGTTAGGCTTCAATATTCAGAGCAGGAACATCAAACGCTCCCCTCTAGACCTTGAAATCTTAAAAAGTGCATCAGGAGCTCAAAACTGGCATTGTTGTAGAATAGTTTAGGCAGGCTGTAGCCCCGTTATGGTAGAAAAGGGGGTGGGGGGAGTTGATAAGCTGTAAAAAGCTTCTTAACTAATACAGCGCTCTATGGTCAGCTTTATTGGCAATGTTCAGGTCTAAACATGGTTGGCATTTTTTCCTGTGGGATTTTTTGTGTAATCGATTTTAATGAATTCCTCAAAAAATCCAGGTATGACACAGGGGGTTTTCCAACAGAAACCTGCTTAGGTGCTGCTAGCCCCACTTGCCCTATGGGGTAACGGCCAGTGGGGCTGCTGTGGCCAGGCGGTCACCCCAGTCCTGCAGCCCTGCTTCTGGGCATGTGGGCAGGGCCTGAAAGCTCTGCGTGCTCTTCTGGGTTTCTGCTAGCAAGGAACTAGAAGTTCCTTGGGCTTTCTCATTAAAGGAATTTGAAGTAGTTTGTATTTAGAATTTTAATAATAAATTTAAAATACCTTCATCCTTTTTTGTCCTTCACAGTGCATCAGATTTTTGTAAGCTGCAGAATTTCTTTTAGAAAGTTGCTTTGGTTAGGTTGCTGAGAATTTATGTCAAAGCCAACAGAAGTGGTAGTGTTACTTGCCAATTCTGATTTAACAAAATCCTCTTTTTTTTTTAAAATGTACTGCATTTCAATCGTAGATGACCTCACAAAAAGGTAATACAGATTGTATACCTTAAAAAATAAGAACATAGTTGTCCTCTGTAGTAGTGGAAGTTGAAGTTTATAAATAGCTCATTTCTATCTGAATATTAGTTTTCACATACATAGTTTCAAGACATAGTTTAACTGATTTTTATGAAAACAGAATTATAATTGTTATTAAGAACTCCACGGGTTACTTAATCAGACAAGCCAGCACTTGCACTCAGGCATTGAAGTACCAGTAAGACTATTTTGGCTTTCCTGAAGCAGTTCTGGCTTTTTTTATTTTTAAAATGATCAAGCGTGAAGGGTTTGGGCACATTAACTAACATGGGAACAAAAGGGAGATGGACTTTTTTGGCCATAAAATATTTTTCTTCTCTTAAGATACGACATGTATTCAGGTACAGAATCACAGGAAAAGAATGAACTTATGCTCATTCAGGCATTCCTCTACCTGTAATTTTCTACCTCAAAATCTATTTCTTAGAAGCTGCTATCTCAGCTCTGAGAAAGCAAGGAAGTAATGAGCGTTTCCTCCCGTAAGTACCTCGAGGCAGTCTTCAGTCCACATTGTGGAGGTCTCAGCCATGCTCTTGGTGGCTCTGCATATGAATTGAAGTGGGAAATTAACATTATAACTTCATCTCTAATGAAAGAGTGAAGGGTGATTGCCTCTGGTATGTTAAGATTTGATATATTCTATATTGAATATGTACTCTGTATTTAGATTAAAATGGAAGAATGTCACATAGTTGAGATTGTTGATAAAATACTACTCTGTTTTACTGAACTACAATAGTACTGGAGTCTGATTCTGTATTTTCCATTTTTCTAAAAGTCATCTTTTACCTTGGAGAATAATATTATTAGATAGTTAGTAATGCTTTAAAATATTGACACCTATTTATTTTTTAGGTGATAATTCAAAAACAGGCCAGGCGAATGCTAATCATGTATGCCATTCCTAAAGGAGTGTTCTACGTACCTTTTAAGATGTATTAATTTTAGAGATGCTTTTCTTTTAGTTTCTCAGTGGTGGACTTTATTTTTCAAGTAGCAGATTATTTTTTATTCTTTTGTCCAATGGATACCATAATTGTTCTAGACTCTTAAATATTCTTTCACTTTGTGCAAATGTTGGTTGAATCTTCAAATGTTAAGGATTGTCCTGTCTTGTATCATCTAATGAGAGGATCAGGGGAATTAGATATAGGGAGTAGGCTGGCTTCCATTTTTTTCTGCTGACAACATTTGCAAGCTTTGAACCAATTTTGGTTTTGCAGTGTCTTTTTTTTTTTTTTTTTTGGTATGCATGAGACTGGGAAATAGAGGTGAAAAATCACATTGTATACATTTCTAAATAAATATTTTGCACTGAAGAGTCTCTGCGCGGAGCAGGAGTTTGTTTTTCTTTGTTTTCCATTGGAATTAATTTCTGAAACATTCTCTGTTGTGTGTTTGGGCTTGCTTTTACACTTCCAGAAGTGTGTTGGCCTGTCCATTGGACAGAAGTGATTTGATGTTGTTAATAGTATTAAACTCATTTAAGTAGCAACTTTCTAGGCAAATCTCTCTTGTCTTTTACGATTCTGCTTAGTCATTGCTTTCTTAAAATGCAAGATCAAACCCATTTTTGGATTAAATATACCTCTAACATTGCTTTTAAGTTTACATTCTAGTTAGACTGTAGCAAACGGAGGTGAACTCCGTTGCCCTCAGAAGGGGCAGCTAAAGCGTGTACTGGCTGAAAGGCCACTTACTCTCCATCTGTATTAAATTGAAGCAGTGTTTCCAAGTAATATTCTCACATTCTGTCTCCATGGGATTCTGTGAAATGCTGTGAATAAAGGCAAAGTAGCAAAGATAAATATTTCAGCAAAATATTAAATATTGTATCTAATATTAACACAATTCCAAATATGAACCTGCCAATGGAAAATGCAAGCTGCGACTATTTTACATGTTTAAAATCGAATGCAGTGGATACAAAGAGATGTAAACTGCATATCAGTTTAATTTATATTTAGAACAGTATTTTTAGTATTTAGAAATGCGTTTGTCATTTTTGTGGTGTTTGGATGTTAAGCAGCTTTGCTTTCAGCCGCTGACTGGAACTCGCTATTGCATAGCTAAGGAGCTGGTTGAAGAGAGTCTCCTTGCCAAGTGTCTGAGCTTTGGGGTACAGGGGGAGATTGGAGTATTACTTCCCTTATTTCACATATATCTCAAGTCAGATAAAAGGCAAAGTGTGAGTTTTAAGGTATTTCGTTGTCAGTACAAGACTATGGCTGTATTTTTAATCTCCTTTTTCGGTGATTTCTTTAGGAATGGACCATATGCCTAGTCATCTTCCCTCAGGAGCCAAGAAGCTCCTCTTATTTTCAGTAAGGTCGAACAGTGCTGCCCAAGGATGAAATCACATTGTTTCACTTGTATGGTGCATGTTGGGTTGCTGCCTTTTGTTGGGTTGGGTTTGGTTGGTTTGGACCTCAGACCTGTTACCGTGCGCAGGAGCCCAAGGTCGGGGTGCTGAGGTTCCCCTCTCGGGGCGGTGGGAGCACGGGCCCTTCTCGGTTCTCCTGCAGTTAGGAGTTTCCTGTACAACTACTGGTCTTGCAGGTCTCCGGTTTCACTTTGAGTGCAGCCTGAACCATTTGAATACTTTGAAAATGCTCTGTGATTTAATGTGGCTTTTTAGCGATTTTCCTTTATATCAGAGGCAGAAATTACAAGTGCATAAGAACAAAACAACAAAGTATTGCACCCAGAAGTATCCTTTGCTGCTTAAAAGTCCAGGTTTGTTTTTCACGTAGGCATTATAGGCTTCCCGAGAGCTTGAATAAGCTGTTACTACACTTAAAAACCAAAACAAAACACCTTAGAAATTGCTACGGTCTAATGAAAATTGATCTAGAAAATAAAGTAGGAAGATGAAAACGCCCTCTTTCCATGTAATCATACTTTTGTATCAAATAAACTAAGATACTTGTTTAAAGCGGTTTTGTTTCTATATTTCATTCTGCATGGATGCCTAGGAGAGCAAGGTTATTTGAAGAAAATGAGAGAATTAAAGTACTTACTTGTATGACCAGTGCTTATTGCAACTAATTTTTGTTTCCTTGTAAACGTGATCCTTCCATTTGAGTTTGAAATGAAGGAATGCATCTATCAGTTGTGTAAAGCGTAAACCGGATAATTGTGTTGGCAAGGTGAGGAGTGTGGCAAGTGCATTGTAACCCAATAACCTTTTGCAGTTGGAGACCTAAATTCGTGTGAAACTATTAGATTGAAGAATGCTGTGGAAATAAATTATCGTAAGACTAGCAATATAATCAGATATTTGAAGAGCTGATTCGGGAATGACTTCATATGGGCTAACAAAAAGGAGTTGTAAATCAAGATTGAGGTATTTTAGTGACAATTAAATGCAAAGACTATAAATTCTCTTCCAGAAATTTTTCTGGAGAGGTAATATTCTATTAGCTCAACTGATGTAGCTGAAAAAAACACGGATTAATGTTTGAGTCGTTTTACATTCATTGTCATAAGGATTTTTTTGATAGCATCATTACAGCAATGCCAAATAATGATGAGTCTTTATAGGACGTCTTTAAAAGCACACTTAAATATTATATTAAAATCAAGTGGACCTTTTTAATGAAAAATACTTCGGGGGGAACTCTTTTCCAGATTTATACGTCAAATTTGTATTACTTTCTAGCAGTAATCATTCCATTTTGCAGTTAGCTATGCCAGCAGAAGTGGGAAATCAGTATGATCTATCAGTGATAAGGGGGAAATGTTTTTGGAACACTATACAGCAACTAATGGTAGCAAATAACGAAAGTACCAAGTAATGTGAATGTGTTTCTTCAGTAACTAATCCGACATTTCAGTACAAGTGAGAACTCCTGTGGAATTTTAACAAACTTCGAAACCAGAGTACAAAAGGCAAGATAGCCATAATGTTATTTGCCACACTTAGCATATTTTTGATATGCGAATTACATGCTGTGTAAGTTCATCTGTTTAAAAGCTACATTTTATAAAAAGAAACCCTAAGGCAGTAATCTTCTTTCAGATTGCTGTGCTTGTGTTTAGGATAAGCTTATGTAAACTGAAGGCATATATGCAGGGTTTTTGAGATAAGAATCTACATTCCAGCAACTAGTAATTATACAATAAACAATTAACTGTTCTAATAAATACACTGTTTTTGTTGAAAGACAGATTCATTTTTGAGGTTGTGGTTGCATTAACTATGACCTGGGAGTTTGTATTCATTAAAAAAAAAGCACAGCATTTTATACTTTGAATGTTCTTATGATGCTCATAATTACTAGAATTTTGAGATTCTAATTAACAGGGGTTTTGAGCTACTAAGTCTAAAGGTTATTTTGTATCCCACTGTTAATTCCAGAGTCCTCTGTGTTACAGAGTCTTTGTCTAAATTTCTTTTACAAGTTGTTTTTATCATTCAGAGCGTTCTGCTTCAGGTCTACAAGCTTGTGTGTTGGGCTGTTTTGTAGTATTTGCATGTACTCTACCTTTCCTTTAGAAAAAAGGTGTTTATTGCAAGGGAGTGAAGAGGGGGAAATGAATCGCAATCTTCACTAAACAACCAGAATAAGGAGAAATTTCAAATTAAAAACAAACAAAAAACCAACAACAAAAACCCCCAAACAAACCAGCAAACTAATTTTTCAATTTCCCAAATTTTCAGGTAGTTAAAGTTCATCCCCTTTTTGCTCATGACCTTTTGCTATTGCAGTGTAAGAGGAGGAATGACACAGTATTATTTGATGTTAATCTGTACCGGGTTTTGCGGGTCTCGTCTCATCTGGAAGGATTTTTACTACAAATTGTAGGCCTGCTTGCCTAGAACACCACTACAACACCAAACCTCAGCCTGAAAATACCTGAAATGAGAAAAGGAAGGTGTTCCACTGGATGAGCCATATAGGTAGTATGACTTCATAGTTTGCCTTTTAAACGTGTATGAAAGAAAAGTCAGCGTCACATACTTTTATATAGGTAAATGCTTTAAGAAAACTTGCAATTAAAACTAAGTAAAACCTATTACACATGGAAAGTTTCACAAAATCAGCATTTGCTTTAGTGAAGATAATTCTTGTTAACAGTGCATGAAGTACCATGGAGTTCAATTTAGAAACTTTCTCATGTAGCACACTTTTTATTTTTAAAAAATCTGAAGAAAACATGTTCTAAGTTTTGTGTCTTTCTAGCTACAGAATTCTGTTCAAAAAAATCCAAACCACCTTAACTTTAATATTTGTCTTGTAAAAATATTTGCGTTTAAATTGGCTTTATTGCATGCATAGTGTTTTATGTGCTGAATGCTGTTTTAAGTTTTTTTGTCTGGCAATATTAAAATTTTTTAATGCTGTAAACCAAAAAATAACCTACAGTGTTATTTTACCTACATCATGCCTGCCAATTGTCCATAGTAATTATGCAGATCATTAGATTTCAGTCAGCTTATAACAGAAATCAGTTGCTGATACATGGTGTTGAACTGCTCAAAGATCTATCCTTCGGTGTGCTGACTCTGAATTGAGGTTTGGCGATTGTCTGAATGGTAATTATTGCTGCGAAAGGTGTTAAAAGTGCTAGACAGCGAGTGCAAGTAGTAGAGGTTCTTGGTTTTTTTCAGAGGATTTTAGTTTGTTCTTTAGGCTTGTGCCTTAGGCTGACTCGCTGACTGTAGGAGCATTGTATGCTATAAGCACCTGAAATGAAAAATGTCTCCCCTGTTGGTGCATCTTGGGCACAGAAGTTAGTCTAGCACCCTGAAATGTTGTGTCCCTTATAGACAGGCTCTTGCTGCTCATGTGTGAAGGTCACAGTGCTCTTACAGGCTCATCAGATCTCCGCTGCCTCCTCTTGCCTTAATGAAAATGAACCAAATCCAGTAGTGCTGCCAATTTATACATTATTTGGTGACTTCTATAAAAGTTTCCCATGATGTCATGATTCCTGGCATCAAGTGTTCAATTTTTCCCTTATGCACAGTGACTGCCCCCTTATCCCAGGGGATGAAAGAGGATAAGGGAAGTCTCCCTTACAGCAGTCAGCAGGGAGGGCTGTGGGTTTCACCATTTGGAGGTTTTAGGCATCTGTTTACAATGTAATTTTTATTTTAAAGCAGTCTCACGTGCACTGGAATAAGTAGAGTTACCTATAAACAATCCAAAAGACAAAAAGAGAAGATAAATGGTTACTCGGGCATGCTGGCTTTCATTTTTTCCATTTGACAGGTGCTGTACAAAGCTGAATCTGTAGAAGCTTGAAAGCTCTGGGATTTTCTTTGCTTCCCCCTCCTTTTTCTGCCTTTTAAGTTAGAAATCATTAACACTCTTGGCAGGTTCCTGATGTTTTTTGATGTTTAGATTGCATTTTTTTATTTTCTGCATTATTGCTTTTGCATGGGCTCAGATACTGTATATTTTCAGTTTGCTTCCTTTCAGCCTGATTAAAACATCATGTTAATTTAGATGACTCATTTCAAAATAGTAAATAAAAACTGTGGATCATTAACTTATGTTTAATGCTTGGACGTCGACTGAGATTTGTCACTTGCTAGTGCTTCCACTGTATTTTGTTAAAATCATACCAAAATTAACAAAATCTTTAAAAAAACCCTGTTGTTCCCGCAGCTTCCTAGTCATTCCAGCTTTTGTATTAAATGTGGTCCTGTAAGTTTTAATGGAATCAAAGATTAGAATGTTAAAGTGGGCGTGTATTTGTAGTCACCTGCTTTGTAAATCATTACAAAAACTGTCTATCCAGTGTTTCTTCTGTCCTTTCTGACCTAGTCCTTTGTAGACTTTTTTGTGATCAACTTGGATTTTTGCAAAGTATTTCCCCCCCCCTTGGTTGGTTAGGTTTTGTAGTACTTCTTTTATCTGCTTCACATTTTTAATGGTGTCCTAGCACAAGCACATCTGTCAGATCGTGGGTTTGTGTTTTCTTTTGTTTCTGCCACTTTTTGGCTTGTGGTTGGGATTTCATAGTTGCACTTTGTTTCTATAGCTGTGTATTTTTGTTAATAATGTTTAATTTCTTCCTTAGCTTAAGCTATGGAGGAGGACATTCATCACATTCAGAAACAGATCTTCTTCACAGACAGACATACACAGCTTCTCATCAGCTTCCTGGATACTCTACTACACACCATCCTACTGGTAACTGTCCATATCATGAGATTACAGCTTAAATAGCTAAAGAAAAAACCCAAACCTGTTACGTAATTTAGATTCAAGTTGATGAATTTTATGATCAGACGGAATTTGTCATGCAGGTGGTGGCAAGTGGTATTAGAAAAGCTGTGTTTGTAGTTGAAAGTTAACAGTTGTTAGCTTTTATCAGAATGTTTTAAATAGAAAGGAAAATAGAAGAGGGGGGCTTATGCTTAGTTACTTATTGTTGGTTTTTAAAGAAATTGCATTTATTCTTTAAAATACAGCTCTTCAGAATTTGGCCTATGCATAAGGGCCAAATATTAAGTACACCTCAAAGCCAGCTGCAGAAATCATGCCAATTCTTTTAGACTAAAGCATATAGCAAAACTAATGCAAGTTGGAACACGCTGTTGCTAGTACGTACATGTGCAAACTAAGACGCAGTGCTGGGGGAAAAGTTAACATTTACTTTAAATATAGTAGCAGGTGGGGCTGTGTTACATCTGCATCAGGATCTTGTCTGTGATCCTGCTGATATCCTGTCTCCATGTCAGAAGATAGGGCATGACCTCTTCATGCTCACTTTGCAACCCAGTTTTTAAGGAAAGATATTTGAGCTCGTGTGCTGGCTGGAATCTGCAGTCTCTTGGCCAGGTGCTCGATCAGAATGATGGAGGATCAGAACTGCAGGGAATGTTTCAGGGTGCAGACCCTGCAGTCTCGATACAATCTCAGTTACTCAAAACTCTGGATCTCTGTAGTGCTTCCCGTTGAGTCCCCTGCCTTTGAAAGGTGTGAGCAACAGGGAACACACAAAGGGGTTTGTTGAAACAGGGAATGCAACCTAAGCCCCTTGTCTTGTGCCAGTCCTACAGAAAAGTCCAAACTGCTACAAGCTGCCCTAAGGGAGAAAAGATTGATACAGAGAAATTGAACCCATTTCAGAAAGAACCCTGAATGTTTATAAATAGTTCATGTTAAAAAAATGAAACACTGAATCTTCATGTGAAGGGAGAGTTTTATTGGTGTGCCTAAATACTGGTTTTAAGCATCATGTTTGATGTACGTTTAATAGTAGATTTTAAAATGTATACTCAAGTTCCAGTTTACAGTGGCAACGCTAAAACAGTTAAAACATTGAAAAATCAATGTGCTTTAATAATACTGCTAATGTTTCATAGGTTATTTTTAGTGAATTGTGAATGCATATCCTTGTTATTTGATTGAGCTTCTTGTAAGTTCATCTGAATTGTCTGTTTTGTTCCATTTCCCTCCACCCTCATCTAGGTCTTTCAGGAATATTTGATACCAGTATGCACAGTGCTGGAAGTAACACTAAGGAAACTTCTTCAGTTATGAATTTTCTCTCTGCTATTGAGTCTCGTACTGCTCAGGCAGTCTCTTCAGGATCTACCCTTTTACCACAATTCAGGGCTCCTTCCTGGCAGACAGGTGAAAAATTTCTCTTGAAATTAAATTTTGTCATGATTATGTTGAATGTTTGGGAGAATTTGAAACAAAAATATCCTCACTAACTGAAAAGGCTACATATCCTCTACCTCTTTTCCATCTTGATATTTAAAAATCTCAAAATCAATGAAACTGTATTAGCAGACGAATTATGTTAGAAGATGAGTGAAATGAGCAGAAGTTCTAATTGTTTAGAAGAAATTGAGATGTATCGGATACTATTTTGTCTAATGAGTCAAATTTATTCTCCAACTTTGGAATTAGTGTCACTAACACCGTAAGCGTATTCAGGTAGACTCCCTGTACACCCTAGCAGATCTTTCATTCTCAAACTCTGTTCACTGTCATAGTTCTTCTGTGATTACTACTAAAAGTCTATGGATAACTTTAGCCCCTTTGTACACAGAAGTAATGAGCAAGGCATTCTCAAAAAGAAGGTCTGAGGTGCATGTCGCATAGAAAGAAGTCAACTAATTTACAAATAAACAAACATGCTGTCTTTTCTGGCAGACTGACTGCCTTCTGTAAATCTCCCCCATCTGTCAAGCCTTCTGTGCAGAGCAGGAAACTTTGCATATTTTGAGCATGCTGTGGACAGCCACACCAAGATAAGTGTTGCTACTGCATCTGTGGGTAGCTTCAAGTTATGGTTAATTTTATGTAGTGATTATGCAGCTGTGCAATGAATCAGATCTATTCAGTGATGTGACAGAAAACGTTTGGGTGGTTATTTTTTCCTTTGGTGGGATGGTTTTCCACTGTATTGACAAGCTGATCTGTGTCTCAGTGCAGCTGTATGATCACGGCTTCTGATTTAGGGAGGAGTCGTAAGGTAGGAAGAAGGAAGAGTTGAACAATCCTTGTGTTGACAGTTTGCACTTGGTCTGTTAAGTGTAATGTGCAGCTGCATTCCGTGAAGAGCTACTCAAAGGAGTTGAGAAGAGAGAGTGTGGCTTTTTATTCACCATGGACAAAAGCAGATATGTGGGAGCACAGATGAAGACACACACTGTTAGTCTGTCAAAAAATCTTAATATAAGTCAGTGGTGTTTAGAGTTGTGATTGACCCATCCTCGCATCAGATTGTCAGCTGGGAAGAAATCTTTTTTTCTCTTCGTCCTAGCATTTTCTCCATTGCAGCCTGCCTAACAGTGAATTGTGAAGAATGGGGAGACATGCTGTGGGTCGGGTTTGATGTTGGTACCAGTGATTGAGAGACTTCTCAGTACTCATTACTAAGAACTCATCAGTAAGCCCATTTTCAATATTACCAGTTCTCTGAGCTTTCTGTTGTCCTTTAATACTTTTGCTGCTTTTCTGTGTCCCTCAATCCTCCCAAGTGTCTTTTGAGAGCTTTGTCTTCTACAAACATTTTGATGAGGGAAAACAAGTGCTCTTTGCTCCTCAAGGTGAGCTTTCTTTAGAAGAGTTTTTTACTTTGGGTTTTTCTCTGACCCTGCAACTGCTGATTCTGGGGGGAAAAGAGGAACAGTGTGTTTGTTACGTTGTCCTACCAAGTCTTCCTTTGATATATGTGGGATGTGTTTATTGGTGTTCTGATTTCTTAAGGTAGTGGGGGGTGTTTATCCACACAACTTACTACCTTTGCTATACTTTTTGTCTGCTCCTCTACAAAAATAAACCCCAGCAGTTCTGCCATAATAGTGCTTCTCTGACTGGCTCTTGTCTGATGTAAGGAATTACCTATGTGGTAAGAGGGGCTTTAATTTATGGCAGAGAAGGGAAGAATACAGGTTAGATGAGAAATTTAGCATATGCAGTTAAAATAGGTATAAATTCTTCCCCTTTGTTGCTTTCAGAGGCCCCTACCTTTGTTTTAGTGGTAGGGATCAGAGTAGCAGAGAATCCAGTAGTACGTGATGTTGCAGTTTTTAGGATGGGGAAAAAAAACATTAGAACACTGCATATGCTTTCTTACTCAGAAAGACCTTATTGTTGACTAACGAGAAAAATACTTTAACATTCCTTCAGTATCACATCTCTTCATATCAGTTTGTCTTGAACTGAAAGGGAGAAACAAAGACTTTCTTTCGCAGCTTCATCTGAAACTTCCAGACCAATTGTGTGATTAAGTTGCAATCACTTTAAGAGGACTTCATACATTTTGAAGTGAAAAATTATTTTTAACTGAAGTATTTGTCTCAAAACAAGCTTTATTTACTGAGCTGTCTTATTTATTCTTAAATGACTTGAAGCTAAAAGCTGTTTTAAGTATCCAAGAAGAACTGTAAAAGGTCAAATTATACAAGTGATTTTATTTTTTTCAGATTTGCCTACTGCTGTAAATTTCCCAGGGGAAGCTGATTCCTTTACAGATTCCTTTACAAGAAGTTTAAGCCTCTCAGAATAAACTTATCTTCACTTTCATTCATAGACTTTGGAAACAGTACACAAACTTCACCAGTACCTGCAGGTTACAGAGTGAAAAAGCCCTGAATGTTATGGATCACTGCTGTAAGCCCCAAAGCTTGCAAGGGAATTTCACACTCCTATTTCAGTTGGGGTAGTATATTCTGTTGAGAAGTCATGTTTAAGCCAGGATGTCATACCAATGTCCAGATGTGAATAAGGAATATTATACCTTTCAGTTGGGTAGTTGCTGTCTGTGGATATTTTGGACTCTCACTTTAGAAAGCGTGCAAATAATATTCTTTGTGGCGAAAGTCAAAGCCCTCCTTTAAGAAACATAGATTGCAAAGTGTGTAGGCCATTAGCTATTTCACTGTAAACTCTGAAATGTTTCACATAAAGTGAGTTATAAAAGTATTGGTGAGGGTAAATGCAGGAGATGGAATTGCTCCTTTAACTGCGTATGCATTGCAATTGGTAAGGTGTTATTTTGCCTTTTCACTGTGTATTAAAGGTGTCCAGGGCTTTTGATCAGTTGCCCTCTACGATGAACTTTCTAAACTGAAATAAAAACTAATCAAGAGCCTTCAGTTTCAAAGCAGAATAAATATTGTACAATTTTTTTTGTTCTCAACTTGCATCTTAAGGGTATGAGTGTTTTCCCTCAGCAGTTCACTGTAGGTATAGAATTTGGAATTCTTAAAAAAACCCTGCACTTCCAGTTTGAAAATTACCCACAATAAGTACCTCCCTTTATATGGTTTTGTTGAAAAGGGTGGTGATTGTAAAGAAGGTTATATTGTAAATGCTGTAAGATCTTATAATTAAATGAATTCTAGAAAAGCAGAGTGTTGTAACTTGTAAATCTCCCTTATGCTCTTTTTCCCTTCTTGTTTTGTTTTTGTTTTCTCCAGGTATGCATTCCTCAACAGCCACAGAACTCTTTGTTACTGGAGCTTTGCCAACCTCTGGAACGTTTCCACCAACATCTGCTTTATCAGCATATCAGCATCCCAACACTTTCAGCAGTAGAAACTTTGCTACTACCCCTTCTCTTACTCTTCAAGATACTACCTTCAGTGCTACGTCAAATGGTCTCTTAACTACTCATGATCCTTTATTACAGATTAAAACATCACAAGGCACTGTTCCAACTGCTTTGACATTTGACCGCCTAGGCAGTTCTGTTTTAAGTACCAGTATACCACCTCAGTCATCAACGTACCGTTCTGCTCAAGAATCTGCACCCCATCTTTTGCAACCTCAATTTAGTTTGTTGCCTTCAACCCTTGGAGGAGCTCAGCAGGTTTCTCAGGCGTATAGCACATCTGTCTTTACTGGTTCCACCGCTTCTATTGATAGAGCACTTCAGCGAGAATGTAGTGTTATTAAACACCATCAGCGGCCTTCAAGTACTCAGTCTGTTCAGGCTCAACTGACTGTTTCACAGCATTCCTTACACAGCTATTTAACAAGTACAAGTGGAGTTAATTTTCAGGATACGTCTAGGCACTCAGCATTATCCTGCAGTCCAGTTGGAGATGTTACTCAGGTGAGCAATGGAGGACCACAGCAGAAGACTTCTCAAGTCACAGTGGAACTTGCTCAGTCGTACACATCTGCAATCCCATCGCCTGGTTTTCCATCTGCTTCCACAGCAAAAGTGAAAAACTGTTCTACAAAGCAGCCTCCAAGGTCAACGAAGACCCCCAAACCTCAAAGTGTAGCTCCCACTGTGCAGACACAAAGCTATGCCAAAACTGCACAAAACCAGAGTTCTGTCATCACAGGCCAAGCACAGATCTATTCTACAGCACAGCTCCCAAGCCTCTTGTCAGTCAGCCAGTCCCAAAACTACGTATCATCACAGGCTCAGAATGTGCCACCTGTCAGTCACTCACAGGATTTCTCATCCAACAAGGTTGAGAAGCTGCCCTCACTGTATAAAACGTTGACTTTTTCCGGGCAATCGCAAACTATTACTTCTGATAGTCAAACGCTAAATTACTCCTCAGAGGAACAGGTGTTGACTTCCGTTCCAAATGAGAACTACTCTGGGCAAACGAGGGAACTTTCTTCAGTCAGCCAATCTCAGAGCTACTCTTCTAGTCACTCTCAGGGTTTATCTCCAGTTAGCCAATCCCAAGTTAGTTTTTCATCTCAATCACAAGTTTTATCAGCTGTTAGTCCTTCAGAAAGCTATTCTTCAGGGCAGTCTTTAACATTAACATCACCTTCTCTTTCCTTTAACGCTTCCCCACGGATACAAACTCTTCCAGCCTCAAGTCCCAATCAGAGCTATATTTCTTTACATTCTTCTCAGAACTCTCAGTCACAAGAGTCCTCTTGTCCGCAGTCTCAAAAGTTTTTGCCGTCTGTCCAGTCTCCCCCTTTTGCATCCCCAGCTCATTCACAGACACTGCAGAACAACAGGCCTTCCTCGGAGACAAAGTCATATGTTAAAAGGAAGTCTGACTCTAATGTGTATGCCTCATCAAAACAAGAGGAGGAATTATCAATGCAGGATATGCAGGCATTGCAACAGCAAGCTACTCTTGAATCTTCCACTCAAAGGCTAGCTGATGAGGAAATCAGTGCTCAGGATGCATCCTATAGGGTCTCAAAAGCAGATGACAGATACTCTCAAAGTGTAATCAGAAGTAACTCTCGTCTTGAAGATCAGGTTGTTGGACTTACTCTTCAAGGAACAAAAAAAGATGAAAGAATGGTCCATTCTGTGGAACAGCTTTCCCAACATATCGGCCATATCACTAGTCTAAGCCATGATATCAAAAAGACAGCTAATTTAATGCAAACAACACAAGTAAATGTGAGTGCTAAAGAACTAAACCAGCAACATTCTCTTATGCATAAGGTACATGAAAGTAAAGCTCAAGAACAGCAAGGCCAAGTTATTAGTACACCATCACAGGTTCAACCTCACACTTTAAGACATGGTCATCAGCTGTGTTTGCCCAGTGCACAGGTACTTCTGGAGTCAGCCTGTGACTTGCAGATTCTTCATCAGTCAATACTGCAGTCGGGTTTAGGACAGGCAAAGGCATCACCGCAAGTGCAAAGAATACAGAGTCCTCAACAGGTGACACATCCATTCCTTCAGATGGACGGTCATATTATTCAAAGTAATGGTGGCCATTCTCAGCAACAGCTTCATAGTCAGAATTCGGAAGTAATGAAAATGGACATTTCCGAGGCCTCAAAACCACTACAGCAACATTTGACAACAAAAGATCATTTCACTCAGACAAATCAACATGATTCAAAAAATCAGTTTGTTTCTCTTAGTTCAATATGCTTCCCAGAATCTATACTTCTCAGTGATGAGAGGAATATATTATCAAACGTAGATGACATCTTAGCAGCAACAGCAGCAGCCTGTGGAGTGACACCATCTGACTTTGCTAAATCAGCTGCTAATGAAGAGGATATCCAATCTGTTGAAAATAGTGAGGAGTCTAAAGCACAGTTCCGATCAATGGATGTAAGACATGTGTCTTCTGGTTTCAGTGCCTCGCCTACTGTAGTTGGAAAGCCAGCGAGCATAAGTAATATTTCTCTGAATGGAGGCCAAATTACTATAAATCTTACACCAGTGTCAACGATACAGACAAAAACTGTGAACCTCGATCAACACCACATTGAAACTTCTGATCAAAGTGTACCAACAAGAATGACCTCTCCCACCCTTGGCCCTGGTCAAGAAGAGCAAGAACAAGGGGCTGTTCCAGTTAAGAAACAATCTAGCATCAGTCATGAATCTGAAGAAGATAATGATGCTTCTGCTGATGGTACACTGAACGCAAGAGACACAGAATTTATTTCAAGCGGTAAGAGTCTAAGTGAAGAAAGTGCCGCTTCAGAGAATGATTTTAATATGGGTGGTGATGATGGTACAGTAGCAGGTAACCAGACAAAAGGTCCATTGCAGCCACTATCTGTGCCCCAAAGTGGAGATGGAACCATTAGTAGAACTGAAGAAGAATGCCAAGATTTAACTCAAGGGAACCTTCAGAAGAAAAAAAGCAAAGGAAAAAGCCAGAACAAAAATGCTGCAGAAGATGACAGTGCAATTCAGAAACAGGTAAAAAGAAGTGGACAGTGTAAACGTCAAAATTCAAGAGGAAATGACTCGTGTTTGACATACTCTTCTCCTGTTTCTGAAAGTTGTTACGATACTTACCAGCATCAGGAAAGAATGAGGCAAAAAATTAAAGAAGTTGAAGAAAAGCAACCTGAAGTCAAAACAGGATTTATTGCATCTTTTTTAGACTTTCTAAAGTCTGGGCCTAGGCAACAGTTTTCGGCTCCAGCTGTACGAATGCCAAACAGGACTAGGCGACCAGTTACTCAGATGGTTCGTGCCCCTTGTCTACAGTCCTCTGCAAAGCCTCAGCCAGCAGCAGCAGCACCTGTAGCTGCTGAGGTTAGCGGAGAAAGTCCAACCAAAAAAGTTGATGAAGAACTTAAGAAAAATTTAGAAACGTTGCCTTCATTTTCTTCTGATGAAGATGATTCTGTGGGGGGTAACCATGATCTTCAGAAGAGCATCTGTACTGCATTGTCAGCCCTGGATGTTACATCTGATAGAAAGAACAAATCAGGTAAAACAGTTACTACGAGTGCCTATGTTGAAGGAGATTTCTGTAGCTGATGGGGAAAAAAATAAAGAATAATTTTAGCTATCTTCAGTTCACGTAAAGGGTTTGATCGGTTTTAATCACAGCCGTAATTAAGAATTCTGTTCAAAAGGTATGTTGGCTGAACTAAACTAGTGTTTTCCACAATTAGAAAATATGTAGATAAACTTTTTCATGCTACTTAAATGGGACTTCTCTAATGCCAAAAAGTTATTTTGGCCCAGAATTGGAATAATGTGTCTGTTTTCTTCTCTGGCTTAGAATACTAAATATGATTTTCATCTGGAAACCTCAACAAACCATTGTGTCAGAGATTTTAGATGTATTTAAAAAAAACCCCAAACTATCAAGAGAATGTTAATAATTACCATCAGCAGAGGTTAAGCTCTTCCTAGGTAGAGTTAAACATGCACTTTCTGTGATAAGAGTTGCACAGAATATGTTTATGAAAACAATTTTTTGCACTTGTAAACTGGGCACTGGTTTGGCTGGTCTTGGCCAAGATGGGAGTAATTTGATTTCAGCCATATTAATCAGGATGGTTGTAGCTCCCTGTTGATACATTGCCAGCAAAAGAACAAAATCTGGGAAGGGTTGTTTAGTGCAGGGAGGGGCAGGCAGCAACCACTGATCATGGTAGTAGTTAGTTTTCCACACACTTTTCAGTTTCACTTGTATTACATCTATGCTGAACGTTGGTGTTCATAGCTTTTGACTGATGCTGCTTTGTTTTGAAGTATTTTCAACATACGGCATATTTTTCCCTAGATAGACGTTTTTAGTGAAGTCTCTTTTCTCTGATAAATAATTAAAAACTATCCAGCCAATCGCATAACTCTAATAATTGAAGAGAAATACCATTACCTTCCAAAATAATCACAGGGAGAAAATGAAACATTTCTTAAACTCTTCTCAGGACCCACGACCCATAGGCTGATTCTTAACAGATAGAATTAAGTATTTTTTCTCTTTTTAGATTAAAGGAGAGAGGGACATTTTTTTTCTCTCTAGGTGTGACATGATTTATTGAAAAACACATAGCACAGTTGAACTTGAATTGTAATAATCAGACCAAAATACCAGAAAAAAATGCAGAATACGTGCTACGCTAAACAATATCTTAATTATTGTTCTGTTTTCTTCTGTCGATATTTCTGTTAAATTATGTTCATGCGTTTTGGAAAGGTTGTTACAGAAGATGAAGTTCCTCATGTGTCTTTCAGTTGAATGTGTATTTTAAACAAGAAAGCAGTGACTTTTTTTTTTTCCCCTCAGCAAGCTAAAATGTGGACAGTGCCATGGTGTGAACTTCTTGCTGAAGTTTGTTAGTTTGAATAAGCCATGCTCTGTGTACAACTTCCTAAGGAAGTATTTCAAAGGTGTTTGTTGGGTGGGCGTTTTCATTAGTGGTTTATTTGCAGTGATTTCTTTTACAATGTTATTGTATCTCCTTTATTATTCATAAGGATGTAATATTTATACCACCGATTTCTTGAATTCTTCTTCCTGTGTTGTTGTATACAAGACTGTACGTTACACAAGATGCTTAGTAATGAATTCTTTCTTGTTGGTGTTTTGCAGATTTTCTAGTAATTCCCTCTTCTGTCTGTTTTTGCACATAAGTATGGAAAGACAAATATTAAAACACAGTCTTTTGTTGATAGTATTAAGTAGTGTATGTAAGTTTATCTGCTGTACTGAAGAATCTGTAAATATACTTGGGGAATTAATAATGCTGTGTCTAATTAAAGCTGTCATAGCTCTCACTGAACAAAGAAATACAATATATTTGCAATAATGTCGTATCTCCTGAAGAACGTATTTCATGGTTTAGCAATTTTACTGAATTGATTTAATGGATCTTTATGTATCTGATATATAGCTTTTGTATCGACACATTAATTTGACATTTAAATAATTTTAAAATATGTCACGTTATCTTTTTTCTTTTTTTTCAAGTGACAAAGTCAACAATTCACAGTGATTGTAACAAAACTAAAATGGTTATCTTAAGTTTGAAGCCAGTTTCCTAAGTGATTTTAGTAATTATGCTATAGCTAACATAACTTGATCTCTTTTAGATCTGCAAGTTAGTGTGAAAACTATTATGTATAAAAGAGTATAAAGTAATATCTAAAAAGGATTCTGATTTTTTTCAGGTGGGAAAGAATAATAATTTTGAAAGTTGCGAGTTTCCTTTGGCGCTCTGGCGTAGAGGAGAAGAATGTTCTTTCCCTTCTTTGTTTTGTATCATTTCTCATTGCTCACCTCTGTTAATATTAAAAATTATTAGGATATTGGCAAAGTTTTAATCTGGAACTTCCAGTTACGTTATCACAAGTTATAAACAATAAATGTCCAATAAATACAGCAAATGTTTTTATATTTCATGTGTATTTCTCTTTCCTTAATCCAATTTAAAAATACTTATCAGCAGATTGGAAACAAGATTCAGTGTTGTAGCCTTTACTGTTGTATTTGCTTATTCACAAAAAGTGCAACAGTATTTCCTGTTGATGATGTCTGTAACTATCAAATTGTTTTCTAAAGCATTCATCTTTTATTTCTAGATGCTAACAGATGAAGCAGTTTAATACAGAGGTACACGAGCTACAGTATTTTGGTTTCGTTTAGGTTTAGTTGTGGCCAAGATAATGCTTCTGTTTGAACTCTTAGAAAGGTGTTTTTCCTAGAATAGTTGTTTTTAATGTATGTTGTAACAGCAAAGAAGAAAAATTAATCTAGTTCCCATTTTATGTTGCTAATCTTTGACAATTTAACTAAAATTTGGATCTTTTTCTTCAGAAGCTGAAAAAGCAGGAGTCGTTACTGCTGCCACTACTGCTGTAATAAAGCAGGAATCTCCACAGACAGCTGCTCCTGTAGTCAATGCACAAGAGAAAATGAATGCAGCTGACCCCTTAAAAGTAGCTCAACAGGATGCTGTGACTTCAGACCAACTGGCAAAAATACAGGCAACTGTTGCAATAGAGGGATGCACTGATGAGGAGAATACAGACAGTGGAGGAGAAGGCATGTACAGAGAACGTGATGAATTTGTAGTGAAGATTGAAGATATAGAGACGCTAAAGGTAAGCTGAATACTTGCTGGGGGGGAAAAAAGAAAAATCCTACATATTAATTTAGCTTCAAGTAACTACCAAAAGGGTAGAGGCTGCAGATGAGTTTTCTGTTTCTATTCTAATATTCCCTGGCTGCTGCCAAGATATATGCCTTAAAGGTGTCTTTCTAGTGCAGGTTATGAATATGTTTTGTATGTACACGACCCGTTTTATGTTACATACATAACAGAGTAAACCTATGTGCTGGTAACCTCTGTTAGAACTTGAAATTACTTTTTTTAATATTAAAAAGCAAAAATGTTTCCCAGGCTGTTGACTACCTTTTTTTTTTTTTTTTTTTTAACGATAGTAGTAGGCTTTCAAGTGTAATGTTGAGGAAATGACTTGGACTTTTGCAGAAGATCTTGGGCTCGTCTTTTTTCTTTTTTGGAAGAGGTTCTTGCTATTCCAATAAGAAATGGCTTTCATAAGCAACCAATTCAGCTCTTCACATGAGTTCACAGGAATGGTCCTTGTTGTCTTCGATACCTTGTTTTGTTCTGGTTTTGTTGCTTCTCCATTTTAAATGCTTCTACATGTTTACCTTTCCTTTTGTTGCTGTCATAGCCAGCAGTGTTCTTACCATTCATTTCTAATACTTCTGATTACTTGTCTATGTGCTCATCTTCTTGAGCTTAAGTTTTAAAGGAATTCATGTAGCCTTGTCACATAAGACAAGTGATACAGTTTAAAAATATTCCCTTGCCACTTACAAAACTGATTGAGATATGTTATGAAATAATTTGAAGCTTTTTAAAAATGTTATTTCTTTAGCTATTTAAGCAGTCATGAAAAAGGAACTAATACTTTATTATCTGTTTTCCAGAAAAGAGAGTTTTTTGTATTAGCAGCTTGCATGGCAGATTTACAGAGAGCTCTCATTAGAGCGAATAATGACAAATTTGTTTTTTTATTTTTCAAATAAAAAGTTAGAAACTTTTAAGCTATTAAAATAGTTTATTTTTCAAACTACGTGAAGAAGAAAATCAACTCAAAGTAATTTTTTTTTTTTAATGGTTAAGTTGAACTGAAAGTGTAGAATCTGGTTCACTTAACTCATACTGAACTATCTCTTTTCATGTTAGTGCAAGCATCGTGCTGCAGTGTACCTGGGCTTCTGCTATAGAATCTCTAGGGACCTGCAAGCTTTTTGTTAATTGCTGTGATTCTTGCATTTTTGTTTTCAAAAACGTTTCACACAGCGAAAGAATTAAAAATCGGAAAAAAGTTACATTGGTTTAAAAAATAAAGTTCTGTGGCTTAGTTGCATGCTAGTTAAGACATCACCCCATAGGCAAAGCTGGTTGTTACAACTTCATCACTCTGAAAGTAAAATTTGTATAGATTGCTTTATACTTATTGTAGTTCATGTCTTACTGTTTTGATGCAGACATCACATAGTGACTAAGGGTTTGGAATTCGGAATGACTGACTTCGATTTTGTCCCCGGGTAACTTGCTGAAAAAACGTAATGCGTAAACACTTCTGAGAGTAAAATACACTGGTTTTAGCAAATAATTTTATGTTCTTACAGGTTGCTTTGCAAACAGGAAAAGAGCCTCCAGCTATTTGGAAAGTACAGAAGGCTTTATTGCAAAAGTTTGTTCCTGAAGTGCGAGATGGACAGAGAGAGTTTGCTGCTACTAACAGTGTGAGTCTTAAAAATTCCTTATGAAGCCTCATGGGAACTGGTTTCCTTAATGGAAGTCTAGGAAACAAAATAAAACGTGATTCTGACGTATATTCTTAGCAAGCATCCTTGAGAGGAAAAAAAACCAGTTTTCTTGATTTCCTCCTACTCTAAAATTCTCTCTAGCTATATTCATGGGCAGATTCTTTGCTTTTCAGCATGAGTTCTTTGGTATCATTCAGGCTGTGCAAAGGAACAACTTTTCACAACCAGAGTAGTCAGTGGAAGCAGGCTTGTGAACCACCTTCCTCCCACAATGGGAAGGGTACAGATAGGATGCAATTTGAACAGGCAGCCCTTTGCCAGGCAGATTATCCTTTTGGGACAACACATGCGGAGAATTAAATAAAGGGAGAAAATTAAGCCCAGAGTACCTCTTGCATTATTTTCTTACTTTAAATATGTGGAAATCCATTGAAGAATTTCTTGCAAATTATAAATGCTGTAGCATGGCTCATCTTTGTATGTAAACAAGTTGCTTTGAAACTGACTTTTTTCTTAGTATTTAAATTTTTAATTGTTAAACTGAATAATTTTACCTAAGAGAAACACTTATTTATTTTTTTTTAGTATCTTGGGTATTTCGGGGATGCAAAAACAAAATACAAACGAGTGTATGTGAAGTTCATTGAAAATGCAAACAAAAAGGAATATGTCAGAGTGTGTTCAAAAAAACCACGAAGCAAGCCTGTACAGTCAGCAAGGTATTTTATTTCAATTTGTTTTTCATTTTGCCATATTGTTTTCATATTAAGAACACACCTCTTCTGATAAACAAGACTTAAAATTCAGGATTATGTTAATTCAGCTTTAAGGTAGAAACTGAAGCTGTGTGTTTTGCTTTAAGAAATGAAATACCGATTACTGCCATATCGAGACTTCTCTGCCTTGAATCTGTGGATTGCAATAATCATTCATTTTAGAGGTGTTAGGGCTCCATATGATACTTCTTTCTGTCATCTTTTGCCTTGTCACTAAATGAAGGATAGAAGCTTACAAGTGTAATGATTTTAATTTTTTGTGTACCGTTTTCTCCTATCCCGTGGACTTTGCAAGTGTAGGTATGTTTTTCTGGATTGCTTTAATGAGAGACCTGTCCCGGTATACAAGAAGTACCACGCTTTCTTCTCAGTGCTGAAAAGTTAATTTAAAACCAAAAGTTCAGGTTGAAGTTGGTTGTTGCAAGGATGGTTTTCCTTCTTTAGTATGTCCTTGCACACCGAGGGTATTTTACTTATTGCAGCTGCCTTACCCCCCTCACCCTGCCCCCAAAAGCCTTATCGCTTTCAGTCATCACATATAACTTCTATCTGTGCCTTAAAATCAGTAATTCCAGTAGTATTTGCTTTTAAACCACCAACAAGGATAAATAGAATCCAAACATCTGTCTCTCTGGAAAGCCATGTAAAAGAATGCAGGGTAAACATAGTATGGTTTTGATTATTGTAGTAAATATACTATTGGTCCTGCAAAACATTATGACTGTGTCTCTCACACAAGTACTTTGGCTATCTCCAAGATTTTCTCTGTCACCTTCCTTCTGATAAGGTTTTCACTGTCGTTCACTTGCTAAGGGTTTTGATACTGCATTTTGTGTTGACCTTTTGTGCTTTTGGAAAAGATGACAGACTCTGTATTGTACAAACTGTCATGATTTAAGGCTTAGCTTATCTTCTCACAACTTCAGAGGATATCTGAAGGCTTTCTCTCTGTATGGATTTTCAGTAATTATCATTTAAGGCAGATATGTTTTCTTCATCAGACATTAGTAAACATTAATGAAAAAAATCAGTGCTCGTCATTCAAGAAGTGACTGTGTTTTTAAGTCTAGTTTGCTCTCAAAGAAAACAATGAAAATAATCTATTTTACAAAATCTTTACAAAGAAAACAAAGAAAATAATCTATTTTACAAAATAATAATGATCTCGTTAAAACTATCTAGGATTTTGGTGCTCTTCTTTTCTTCTGCTACAGAAGACTGTTCCAGAACCCGTTCCTTCACTGCTCTGAAGCACTCCTGTCTTTTAACAAAACATGATTGTGATTAGCTTGTATCCAGATATTCTTCTCTCAGTACTGTCTTTGGCTTTTCTTTCTTTCTTTCTTTCTTTCTTTCCCTGGTGTTTTTACTGCATTATACACCTCTGGAGAGCAGTCACATCCCACCTCTGTCTTCATTTCACTAAACTGGATTAATCAAGGTCTTGTCAACTTCCTTGTCTAAGGCAGGCTTTCCATTCCTCTAATCACTCTAATATCTGTTGTCTCCATCCGTTTGGGTTTGAAATCTTCATCTCTGACGGATGACTAGAATTATTCTCAGTGTTTCAGAAGATACTAACAAGTATTCTACTGTACGTTTCACTGCTTTCCCATTTGGACAAACATCTTGCCTGGCACTTCCCAGAATTGTATTCCTCGCCATGTTCTGAAAGTTGTAATGCGTTATTAATCATAATTAATCATAAATAAAAAGTACATAACTTTTTATTTATGATGCTCCGTTTCCTGTTTGTTTTCCTGTTTTCGAGTGGTGGGAAGAGAAAGGAAAGGAGTTGTCTAGTTTCATATTCCCATCCACAAAGTCCTGCATTTTTACCTGGATTATATTCTTTTCCATCTTTGTATGGTTACGATATCCCAAATTCACTTTGTCAGTGGATCTCATTGATTACTAGCATTTATTCGAGTCTGTCAAGTCTGATTTTTTTTTTTTTCATTATATAATCAGTTTCAATATTGGCTCCAAACTCCTATAGCTTATAAGTTGCCCAATGTTAGTAGAATTCTAACTTTCTGTACATGTTTATCTAGTTATAAAATTGGAATAGTTTAATCTTCAGTAGTTGAAAATCATTGTTAAGCATTATATCAAAAATATAGTAGTAGAGTGTGTATGACCTAATTCCTAGTTACATGTGACAATGAAACAAGTATATATAATTCCATGGGGAATATATTCTGGTTAAATAAGACTACAGCTATTTTATTAATGACAAAACTTGTGTGGTAATTATTTTCATAAAGATTGTCTTCATAATATTGCAGGACTATTCATTGCAAACCTAGTAGTAGCAACAACAAAACCCCTGATCCACCGACACCAAAACCAACAGCAGCAAAAGTCTCTTCTGTGAAACCCAAAGCTAAACAGCCAAAGGTAAAGGCTGAACCACCACCAAAGAAAAGGAAAAAGTGGAAAGAAGAATTTTCATCTTCCCAGTCTGATTCTTCACCTGAGGCCCAAAGTGATGAGGATGGTGAGCAAGATACTATTGTTAGCATCTAGGCTATTTGAACTTAATTGAAAATAGTATTATAAAAATACATTGCTCAATCTTGCAATTTTTTTTTACTAGCCTCAGAAGAAAATTAAAATCTGACAGTGCCACCCAAAATTGATTTCTTCAAACGTTTTAATTGTTTGTGTATGAGCAAATGTGTGCAACTGAAACTTATGAACTTATCTCAAATGTGGTTTATCAGTTAAATAAATATATTTTTACTACTTGCTTTCTAAGACGGGTACAATTGGAGGAGGAGGAGGATCTGTGATTTGATTTTTGAATACATCTCAAGAATTGGTTTCTTCATTAATTTTCCATTGTAACTCCATGTCATGTCTTAAATAACATTCCTGCAATGCCTGTCTCCATGCAGATGTGGGCAGAATTCAGATGATGTTGTTGTTTTTTCAAAACCCAAGGAGCAAAAGCAGTTGACTTTTTGGCTGCTTCACTGCTTGTCTAAATGCCAGCTGTTCAAATGCAGCCTGCTGAGCAGATTTGCTGTTAAGACATTTGTGGTGTCTTGGAACGCTGGGATACGATGTTTGCAGTATTTCTCCAGAACAGAAGGGAATTTTTGAAGTCTACAATTATAGAGATTACCTGTGGTAGCAGATACACAGTGCATTTTGCAGGTGGTTCTGTTTATTTCCAGTACGTTTGAAGTTAATGTGTGTAGTACCCATGCTTTGTATTGCTGCATTTCCAAAGCATGTTGGCCTCTGACCTGAACTGTAGATAAGCCTAGGGTTGGTGTACTGGAACAGTGCCTCTGCTGAGGGCAGCACCTTTTAAAAAATTTTTTCAAGCAAACTTACCCAAATAACCATTAATAGGTACAACTCTCCATATTTAAAATTTCAAGTAGCCTGGTGATGAGAGTCATCCATAGAACTGTGGATATCTGAGAAAGTTTTAACAGCCTTGCTAGCTAAATTACTGCAGAATTCTGGTATTGTACATGGAGCCTATAAAAAGCTCCAGAGTGCTCACTGGTACAGATGACTAGTCCATGTGCATGTTTTAAATTGCTGTCTATGAAAAAATAAAAGTTTCCTCAGAATAAGTACAAATATGCCTACATTGCTTCACAGGTAAAATGTATGTGTTTTTTGTGAGTTGGTCAATTAAATGGGATTGACTTTGATGGTATGCAGGCTCCTAAGTGACATGAGTGCTTTTGAATGTTTTTCTGTCGGATGACTTCAGGTTTTGTGGTTTTAGGAGGTACTTGCATTGACATGAAACCTGCACTTAGGGTACTTTGCTTGACTGAAGTTATTCATTATCCCTTTTTTCTAGACTTTCATGTACAATAATAGAAAAATGTTTAAATTCCGTAAAATATTATAATCTAAATGCTGATAGTTACGAGTACTTGTACATGTTTCTACACAAAGTTTTGCCATTTGTACCAGATTAGATGCTTGCACCTGGTGTTGGCATGTGAGTATTATTTCTGGTTGCATTGAGTTTTAATCTCTTGGGATACCAGTAGGGGTCACTTGTGTTTTAAGAGAGAAACCTTGAGTTTTGAAAAACACAAATATTTGCAGGATATGGAAGGAAAAAAAAAAACAACATTGTATTCTGGTTAATTTTCAGAGCTTGTACCTCCAGCTCCCCTTGTTACTCGGTTTTTGAACACAAGAGCTATGAAAGAGACTTTTAAGAGCTACATGGAGTTGCTTGTTAGCATTGCCTTGGATCCAGACACAATGCAAGCCTTGGAAAAGAGCAATGGTACAGTATGTTTAACATTTGTATATTTTTATCAGATTTAAGGTTATTAATCAGTAAAGCAAATGTATCTTTTTTTAAAAAAAAAAAAAAAAGAAAAAACAAAAAAATCCCCACCAAACTTCTGGCTACATACCCACATCTGAAGAACATTTTATGCAAATTACTTATGTGCATGCACATATATATTTGCACTATCTCTTTGAATAATCGGAGTGATTTGGAAATACTGTTTTTTCTGCTTTGTTACATTAGGCTTGTGCTGTAAATGTCAGAACAGAGCTCTTTGTTCCTGCTGTTACGTTGCTATCTTTTAAAATCTTAGCAAACATTTATTTGAAATTGCAGTGTTTCCAGTGTGTTTAATTTCTTATGAAGAAATACCCTTATAAGTAGTTCTGATTCTTGCTACTATTAAATATTCTGGTTTTCAAACTCTGAAACTTTGAAATTCTGATCAAAGACAATCATATTCCACTTTTTCTTTGAGGACAAAATGTTTGGACTTGTATCCTGGAGTCCACTGCTGTAAATAAGTCAAAACTTCCTATTTCTCAAAATTTAGCAACACACTTATGTATAAAGATCCCAAAAGAGTAATCATTTCTTATATTATTTAGTTGCAGGCTTTTTTTTCTACTATATTCTGTCTGCCTGATTTAAAAAAAAAAAATATTTTCTAGACTCTTTTTTCCTGGTTTGCTCTGTGTATGGACACACACTTACCTCAGCGTTTCATACCTACACATTATGCCAGTAGTCCCACTAAAAGCCAAGAAATGGACTATAAGACTCCATACTGAGCCGTAGATTTTCATTCATGGCCACATACCTATGTTCAAACATATACTGTGCAATTTACAGTGCTTTATCAGATAACTTCTATCAATAAGCGCTTTCCTCAGTTTCTTTTGTTATAAATGTCAGCAGGGTCATCTTTTGTAATACGGAGTGGTGAATGTCAAAAACACATACTTGTTGTCATAAAACTGAGTTGTGTTGCACAGAATAGGATTATCTAGGAAATGGTTTGAAATTGTCTTAAGATTTATGTTCTCTATTGCTCTGTCTTCATTTTTCCCTTTCAACAAGAAAAGTCAGAAGGAGCAGGATTGCAGTCAGCAATTAAACTGCATAATATCTAGACTGGTTTAGCAGGCTGATCCAAAAAAAGAGTTTTTTTTTCTCTCATGTTTGAAATTAGTTTATGTGCAAATAGCATTACTTTTTACTTTCACATTTTATGTTAGTAGGCTGAATAGGAGTGTTGTTACTGTGTGTCTCCTAATAATCAACTGCTACTTTTTTTAATGTGTCTTTTAGACGAGCTACTTCTGCCTCACATGAGAAAAATAGATGGTATGCTGAATGACAATAGGAAAAGGCTGCTTTCCAAATTACGCTTGGATCATACTTTCAAGGTATTCTCTTTTAAATTCTAGGATTTTTTAATGTCCTAAGTCAGTCATTGAAACAGATAAAAAGCCTTTTATGTTTTCCTTCTGGTATGAAGGTACCAACTCATGCCATCCTTATTTGTCATCATAAGTGTCTGGTTAGGAAAACATGTTTGATACTCTTTAAAATTCAGGTTAATATGATGATTAATACAGGAAAGTCTGCTTCTGTTCCAGATTTAATTAAATGATTAGTTTGGATACTAGAGTTGAATGAGGCACAGAAGTGAGCAATAACAAGAAAATATCGTTATTGTTCATGAGTATTATTCAGTTGAAGTATTTTTACTATTCTGCATTGATAATGGATGAATTCGGCGCTTTTTTTTTTCCCCCACTGGATACACTTAATATGGGATATTTTAGTACTGTATTACAAACCAAATCAGACAGCAGTCAGTGTTAGGTACTTTAGCCTGTAACATTCTTTAGAGTTCTAACAGTTTATTGCATCCTTTGGGTTATAGGTTCTTATAAACAAAATTAGAAAATATTAATGCTGTTTTAATTGAAGCTTGGTAGATGAAGCATCTTAGCTGAATTGTGTAAATTTAATTTGGAAATAATTATGACCATTTTATGTCTTGTGCTCTCAAAGATGTGGAAATCACTAGTATTTTCTTCTTTATTCCCATTCAAATTTGTCTGTTTTAGGTCAGTGGTCCGGCCATGTAAACTGTTCTGGTTAATAGGAATTCTTCAGAGGAAGGCAGAAGTGGCCAAAGCCCCTTGACACTCAAAAATCAATCTTCAGGAAGGCTCTTTCAGTGGATAGAAAAACTAAATAATTTAAACCTATTGAAGTTGTTCCAGTTTGAAAGCATTGCAATGAATATTGTATATGGACAGGTTAGCTCGTTGAGGTTACTGCTACCACTATGCAACTATCTCTGCAGTAGGGTTTATAGCTTTTTACTGAGAGCTTTTTCTTATAAAGTGAAAAATAACTGATGTATATAAAGTGGTAAAAAATTACGGACAGGGGAGGTGGTTGAATTCTAGTACTGCTTGTTAAAAGACAAAAATTATCAACTTCATATTTTAATCCAACAGTCCAAATTAGGTCTGTAAGTTTGCAGCATCAATACATTTTTCTGTATGCCTGATTTTATTTTTTCCCCCTCATACGGGAGTCTAATATAAAGAAATACATGTTATTTAACTCTAAATATTAAGTGCTTAGGCATCCCCAAGTAACTTGGCCTTAGAGATTGTTGGGTAGAAATGGAATAGAAAGCATTTTAAAAGGTAAAAATTACCTAGTGGAGCCTTTTTTTTGTTCTAATGAAAGAATCACAGATGATAACCTGAGATACAATAAAAGGATCTTCTTGCCTTGAAAAATTACGGTAGTCAAGAACAGGTCATGCTTTTCAAACTGTATATGGTCGCTTGATCTGATAAAGACATCAGGTCTTTGTGGAAGAATACGTTGTTTCATAATAGGCTGCACTCTTTTAAAAGAAAAATGGCAATTTTATCAGTGGTCTGAGTGGCTGGCCATTCTTGAATTTTGCATAAATTTTTTTTTTTTTTTTTTAATTATGCTCTGTTTAAAGAACGCTTTGGAAAACTTTCCTGAACTGACAGTGATCACTCGGGATTCAAAGACAAAAAGTGGAGGAACATCTGTGTCTAAGATCAAAATGAATGGTAAAGCTTACAACAAGAAAACACTGAGGGCTTCTAAATCAAGCACTAAATTAGCACAGGTAAGGTTGAGAGGGCTTATTGCTGCCACCATCTGACTTGTGATATCATAACCACATTTATCTAAAATACTGCTTCATGTATTATGGTTTTTTGGTAGATGTATCAAAATAGAAAATCTTTGTTGCATGAGGTGCTTTTTCTGTAACAAGGGAATGTTAAAAAACATTTCATATAATCACAGAATGGTTTGGGTTGGAAGGGACCTTAAAGACCATCTAGTCCCACCCCCCTGCCATGGGCAGGGCCACCTTCCACCAGCCCAGGTTACCCAAAGCCCCGTCCAACCCGGCCTTGAACCCTTCCAGGGAGGGGGCAGCCACAGCTTCTCTGGGCAACCTGTGCCAGGGCCTCACCACCCTCACAGGGAAGAATTTCTTCCTTATAGCTAATGTAAATCTACCCTTTTTCAATTTAAAACTGTAACCCCTCATCCTATCCCTACACCCCCTGATACAGAGTCCCTCCCCAGCTTTCCTGTACCCCCTTTAAATACTAGAATGATGCTGTAAGGTCTCCCTGGAGTCTTCCTCAGCGCTGAACCTTGGGAGAAAGGTCTGGGCACGTCCTGCAGCCCAAGGTCTGCACTGCAGCCTCTCCCTTCAGCACCTCTGCCTGGGGGAGGCATTGGCCACAGCGGGGGTAGATGGTGCAGCCTTTGCTCTCAGAGGAGTGCCCGCCACCCTGCCCTGAGGGTCAGGTGGGATGAGTGCCCTTGGCCTGCGCAGATGGTCACAGAACATTGCTGGGTTATGTGGACTTCAGGCCTCTCCACTTGGCCCGTGTATTGCCCCTCCTTCAGTGAGGTGCCCTCCCTTGCAAACTGCTGGGAAAACTGACACACCGTGCTCAGGCTGCTTCAAAACCAGTGTATTAAATCATTGGTTCAATTCATCTGTAAAACAGAGTTATATTCCAGTAGGAAGACAAAATACACTAAGTAATTTCATAGTTATTCCTCTAAGTTCTGTATTTAGACTCAGATGCTCTTATCCTGTATATTTATACAGCAAGTCTTCTGTAGCAACTACTTAAAGTAGTAGTGTGGGGCTTCCCTTATGTAGGCAGCAGTCGGGAGGTGTAGTTGGATGGGAAGGGAGAGGTGAGCTCTGCTGTTGCTGTGCTTCTCACCCGTTGTAACGTATCAAACAGCAGAGCCCCGCTAGAGCCTGTCTGCTTCTGTCACCACCAGAACAAGGACTGAATGTCAGACCCCGTTTCTGTGCAGCACTCAGCCTCCTGAACTGCTCCTGAAGCAGTAACATTTTGCCTTCAACATTACAGTTGTGGTAAAATCACTGTGTAGCTCATAATGAGCTCCTTAAAGTTGCTGCAAAAATCTCTAAGTGATACAATGCCTTCTAGATCAAAAATGAAAAATTCATGTTAATACTGTAAAAACTGAGACTAGATAACACTTTTTAAAAATTTAGGCCTTTATTGCTACTTTCCTCATTTCCCATGACAGAATGAAGCCGTGTATCTTAAATTTTAATTAAAAGGTTTTAAAAAGTAACACGGTAAAGCTTGAGATGTACAGTTGTTTATCTCCATAGCATTCCTAGGGAACGTTTTAACTAGATTTTGCTAGGTACTGGCTTGCATAGGCTTATCTCCCAGCAGTAAATGGTGGCTGGATTAATGACCTGTAAGTACAGCCACACTCATACTTCTTGCCAAGGTAACGTAAAGTGTCAGATAACTATAAATCAGCTCCTCTGAAGCACAAGCTGTATGCTTTTTTGCGATGATACCCATCGATCTGGTAGGAAAATAGTTAAGCTTTGGTAATCCTTGCGGTAATTCTTGCGAACGGGGTGTCTTACCCTTTGTAGACTTGCAGCGCATTCAGGGTAAAAAGCATTCTTAAACCTAGTTTTGATAAAATAACTTGGTAGAGAAAGTGGAAATGGGAGATAATTGTGATGTAATATAAATTACAGTGTACCAAAATATGTCAAAGCAATTATTTGAATGAAGTGCTCCATTTCCGAATTGTCGAAAACAAATTTGTTTACAGAAGAAAATGTCTGTCATATCTCTGTCTTGGAAAATAACATGAATTTACCTGAAATAACTGTTCTTTTGCAGGAGTTTACGGTAGATCCAGAAAAAATACAGTTGTATTCTTTGTATCACTCACTCCATCATTATAAATATCACATATATCTAACGTGTAAAGAAGAGGTAAGTATTGTTCTCTCTGACATAATTTTGTATTCATTGGGGGAATTTATAGAGGGAACTGAGTCCAACTAGAGGGACTGTTCTTCTCCTCTAGGTAAATGAGTATGGATTGTGGCCTCCTATTTGAGTTATCCTTTGCCATAAAAATTTATGCTGAGCATATATGTTGCCCCTTAGGGGCACTCTGCCCAGAACATGCACATATGAGACTTACAGGGTTTGTGTGAAATCAGTTTCCCTCAGGATAGGTAAGCGTTCTTCGCTGTTACCCAAAATAAACAAAACAGAATTTATCAGTGTGTGTAACTCCTCAGATCTAGGACTACTTTTTGTCTTGGAATGCCCACTCCTTTATTTTTTTCCTGCAAATCCTTGGTGGAAATATGCCAGGTAGCAGAAATACAAGAGTTGAGCTCTGGCTCGGTTGTTAAGAAACGCATTTTGGGGGGCATTTTTCCCTTGTTTTTAAAGCTTAAAGGCTTTTTCCCAAAGAAGGTGTGTGTTTAATTATAACAACAAAAATTCTGAAATGCTGACAGCCTAACATGTATATCCATCTCTCTCTCTCTCTCCTGCTTCTCTTTTTTTAAATAGATTTCTTCTGTTCAGAAGAAGAGTGCAGATCTAGGACAGGAAGAGATTGTGCAGCTGTGCATGAAAAATATAAAATGGGTGGAGGATCTTTTTGAAAAGTTTGGTGAACTTTTGAATCATGTCCAGCAGAAATGCTCATAACAAAAATGTATCCCAAATCTTCCATTTCTCTAC
This sequence comes from Athene noctua, assembly GCF_965140245.1. Taxonomy (NCBI): domain Eukaryota; kingdom Metazoa; phylum Chordata; class Aves; order Strigiformes; family Strigidae; genus Athene; species Athene noctua. The sequence continues at coordinate 3,568,266 of NC_134050.1, read as the reverse complement.
GGCACTAACCTGATGGAACAGAAAGCTCAGAGAGAGGCTCTGATTTCTTTCACAATGCCAGACTGCGTTCTTGTTTGTAGCCATTTTATTTCTCTTTATGGAACTTTGTGCCTTGGCTCTTGCTAAGGAAAAGTGATGCTGCCAAGGAAATCAGTCCTTTGGAGATGGAACTAAACATAAACGTAACCACATTTTTAACCTGAAGAATTATTTTCTATTTTGTAAACTATCGGATAACTTAGTTTTATTTTCAGAAATGTTTTTGACAAGTGATAAAGCATGCACTACATATACTTTTTTCTTTATTGCTAAAAAGATAACAACACTTAAAATACTACAGATTTTTCCATCCCTGGCTAAGCAACAGAAAAGTCGGCGTTGGGGTGAACTAATTTTTACATGTCTGGCCACCAAATTTAGGATTTTGTACATTTTGTGAACAGAGCCGGAGTGACATCAGTTTCTGCGTACGTATATTGCCATCATAAAATCCAGAAATGTCATTATGCTTTATGGACTCCTTTTACTATTGTCATGTTCAGGAGACTGAACATGGAGTTGGTGCAATCCTATGACTGCTTTTTGTGTCAAATTATATTGTAATGAAAGACAATGACCTTAACTATTTTCCCTGTTTTGAAGAAAAAAAAAAAATATTTTCCTTTATACTGTGTTTTTTTTTCTTTTGGAAAGAAAATTTCAATTGTACATTTTATCTCACTAATAGTTGTATTTTTCACAGAGAAAATATTGTGGTTAAAATTGTTTCATGTATCTTTGTAATACACTTTCCATTGTTTTCAGTAAAACCTATTCATTTATATGTTGATTTCATATTGTAAACTATATATCTCGAGGTAACCCTTTTGTTTATACAGGTTTGCTTCAGTGTTAACCAGAATAATGCATACTAGACTAGTTTTGCTTTAAGTGTAGTTGTGTTAGACACTGCAATTATTTTCTGATACGTGAAAATAAATTTCTTACTAAACTAGCACTTGATTAACTGAGAGTTTAAATGAAGAGCTACTACACTTTGTCAACAAAGATTGATGATTGACTAGACTATATGCAGTGTTAAACACAGCTTACATAATTGTTTGTAGAACTGGCAGTTGCAGAGCTGTTCTCTTTTTGGTGCCTTTCAAGTCTTCAGACATCTTTGTAGCTTTTTTTTTTCCCCTCCAGTTTGTTAACAGTTAGTAGTGCCACTAGTCACACTCAGACAATGAATGTAATGGGCTCTAATCAGGAGAACATTTTCTTTAAATTTGCCAACAGAATGCCTTACTGAGTCATTCGGAATGGATATGTGCTCTACTGGCGTCCTAAAAAAATAGTCATGTCAGTCTTTTTTCAGATAATGTAGGAAAAAAAAAAAATTCATTCCTTTATCCTTTCACTGCCACTTAGTGCCTTAATTTCAGCCAAGAAAGCAGGGTTCACTACTCATTGGCCAAATGAAATAATGTTCATTGCCATGTGACCTTTTCTCCCATTATCTGTTTTGATTCTATTTAGTTGTAAAATATTCATTAGCCCTTAGAACTATAAAGAGTTTAATGAATAGATGTGAAAATGAAATGATTTGATCTTGAGTAATCAAATAGAGGTTTGAATATTAAAGTATGTACAGAATTTTAGCTAATTAGTTTTAGAACCTTGTAGGATGTTTACCATATTTCCAAAGCTTTTCATATTTTGAAAGCAATAATTCTCCTTTACCACTTGTATGCAGACTACAGTGAACAGAAATGGGTATGTGCCCTTACCTTTTTTTAAAGCCTCTTCATAGTGGTTTTGCTTTAAAAAGGGAGGTCACTACCATGTTAATAGATGTGTTGTGTTACAGCTATGTCTACTATAATCAAGGAGAGCGAGATGGGTTTTGGTTTAGGAAGAATGCGCAGATTGTTGGAGCAATCCTGAAGCTAATTCATTTTCACAGGGATGAGGAGTTGCTGTTGTTTCAGTCATATGGCGTTGAATCTGGTAGGAGCTAGAGTTTATACGGTGAAACCAAATATCAGAGTTACCAACGTTGGTCGCAATCAGCTAAAATTATTTTAATGTAAATATGCACACTGGAGATATAGTAGAAATGTGCCTGGTATACTTTTTAATTGATAGTGGGGGTTCCCAAATTTACTTAGTGTATTCCCTTATTGGTGGGGGTGGCTGGCAGCGTGTGTAGATTCAGAAGAGGTATTTACTTGCCCTGGCAGAGTTCTGTTGTCACATTAGTGATGTGCACAGCACAATTTGGGAATTCCTAATCTGTAGTTTTAAAAATGGTTAGGATGCAGACAGAGGGAACAATCAAGTTGGCTCCTGGATGGTATAGGAAAGAACTCATCAGATTTTGTGTCTCGCACGTCGCTTCCTAATATGACTACGAAGCAACTAATTGAGAGGGGTCTCTGTGCTTTCTAAATGATTTCTATACTGCTACTGTATATTTTAGATTTTTGAATCTAGAAGTAGCTTTAGGAAGCTGCTTGTTTTAATCCAAGTCCTTAGAAGCTGAAAAAAGAATTGAGAGGCTTTTGGAGTAGCTTGTCCCTATTTAAAAAGAAGGTAATTTTAGCAACGACCATTTAAAAAAAAAAAAACAAACAACAAAACACAACACAAACAAAACAACAAACCGGCCAGGATGCTCTGCACTGCCATAGAAGGTGACCTGGCTTATTTTTGGCTGTTTTATTCCCAAGGCCAGTTAAACAAGCACTGTGCCTGTAGAAGACAGGAAAAACCTGTCTTGAATAAAAGTAACTACCCCAGGCTATTAAAGATTAATATAATGGAGCTTCCATCTTTGTTCAGGGCTGCAAAAATGGTGGCTGGATTATTAATTTACCAAATTAGAATAAGTAAAAAACATGAAACTCTCAAGTGTGTTGAAGGATCATAAATCAAAATAAAGCTTTGTTAGTGGGATTGAAGAGGGTTTTTTTTATACTGAAGCAAACTTAGAAAAAAGTTAATGTACAAATTACTTTTTTGCACAAATACTTTGCTTTGTTGTATTTTAGATAATTAATTCTGCACCCACACCTCAGTCTTTTTTTTTTTATTTTAAAGTAACAATGAGGTCTTCATCCCTTAACATCAGACAGTGGAAATTGAGCACTCACTTGACTGCAAGAGAAGATGTACTAGGAAGGAACAAAACCCTCCTTAGACTATGAATTAACCAAACAGAAATTAAACTAATTGCATGATGAATTATTTGGGTTTTAATTCCACCTTTTTTTCTTTAGTATGACATCCCTGTATACGTTGTGTTGTTTTTATTGAAATACAGTATTTCTCTTAAAGGCAGGTTTTCTTTGAGATGCTACTTCCAAAGTTTTGTTAGCAAAAAATCAGAGACACAATTGGGTTGAGAAATTGTTTCTGAAAATGGCTAAGGACTTTAGGGTCTTTGAAGTTCTGTGGCATGTATTGTATTCATATATTGTCAAAATGAAATACTACTTTTTAAAAAGTCAGATCTTACAGGCTGTCTTCCAAGTAAATGATTTCCCTAGGGAAATATATTTTAAATATTATTTAAATATTTACTACTATTTAAAACAATTTTAAAACAGAAAAGCTAAAACTATGGTCACAAAAGGTCAGTGTGTCATCAATCATTTCTTATTTCAGTGCCAACACTTGACATGTGGTCTCTCTTACCCTATTACATACCTGTGCGTTACACAATGCACATTCTGCCATATCTTATCGTTTAAGCTAATATTAACATGTCATTGTTAACGAATGCATGTTTTTTTTTCTGCATATCTCTTCTACATATGGCAAAAAATGAAGCTAGGGCTAATTAAGAGACACTTTATGCATTCTTAGTCCAGATTTTCAGGTGGTCCGTAATAACAATGTATGGAAATGTGAAAAAGGACAGTTTTGTACCATTGATGATGTTATTAACTAAACCCATTAAAGTGAAAACACTTTTTAAACAAAAATCTTATAACGCTTAGTCATTTATTATTAAAATACAAAGTCTTGAGAAGTTAGATTGTTGGAAGAAAATTGGCAGTTTTGACTACGTTTTCTGATCTCAATATGAAGAAATGCAGTTGTAGGGTTTGGGTGGGGTTTTTTCATGATACTGCATGGATTAAGTGTGTCTGCTTTATCTGGGATTTTTTTTTTTTATTTTTGTGGGTTCTAAATGCTGTAAATTAATTTTCACGATATGTCTGCCAGGTCTTAAACTGCCGTGGTAAGTGAGGAGCCAGACAAGTAGGGTAAGAGAGAGACTACTGCTGTGATTCAGGTGGTTTTTAGCTGTGCTATTTTCTTTTGTTCTTTTTCTTGCTAAACTAGAATATCATCTCTATGTACCTATGGGAAGAAATGGTGCTGTAGAGGGTTTTAGTTTTGTTTTGCTTTTTTTCCTCCAATTACAATGAATTGCTTTGGATACTTTCCCATGAGTATTTTCCCATGCTCTGAGGGCTGAAGTCCAATGGTGTGGTTATTGGCCATAAGATACACAGCGAGCATTCCCTGAGCCACTTACAGATAAAGGTGAATCTGAAGGGCTGGAATATTTTTTTTAATGGTCCTCTGTGTAAGAGTTCCTTCCCATACCAAGATGAGTATAAAATGAGACACTTGCCCCTGGAGTTGATTGTTGTTTTCCCAAAAAAACACTGGGAAGTGGGTAGGCACAGAGAATGTCCCATTGCAGTGTGGAAGCTGAAGCTTTTGATACTGCATTCCAGATACAAGTTATAATTTATTAAGTGGGTTTTTTATTATTTTTTTTTAAAAAAAAGGGGGGAAAGCTGAATATATGCAGCTTTTTAAAGAACAGCAGCTCCTACTATTAGCAATTTGTTGGTAAGTATCCTAGGCATTCAGAATAACTTATTCTGTATTAGGTATTTGTCTATCCTGTAGAAAACCTAACAGATCTTTGTTTCATTTCCAGAAACTAAAGAACAGAAAACTGTCTTAAAATTCTTCTAATTTGATCTCCTATAACAACACAGTAGTAAATACAGAGAACAAGCTATTTATAGAGGAGAAAAATAAAAGGTGAGTCAGGGAAAACAGCAAACAAAGAGTACCCAGCCCTACAAAAGTTTATCTTATTTGTCCTGGCTATGTCTTAGATGTCTGATTTTAAAGTGTCACTGTACTGTTTCTTTTGTGCGTGTGTTTAGTTCTGGTTGTTTTTTTCTTGGGTTTTTTTTTAGCTACCTGATGTACAAAGGGCAGAGGGAAGTAGCAATAACAGCAGTGCCCACGAGCAGGACCGAAGGAGCTGTTATGGCCACTCCCTTTAGGAAAACAGAATCTGTTGGGAAGGCTCATATACGTATGTGTTGGTTCATATTGGAGGAATCTGAAGGAGAAAAGGGGTGGGAAGTGGGAACAAACATGGGTCAGATGTGGGAGGACATCAGAAAGGAAGAATAATTTGGAAAGGGTGAGGCTAGGGGAGCTTTTGGAGTGGAGGTGGTTGAGGAGCAGAGGGTGTAGAAGTCGTGAGCAGTACTAGTTAGGAAATGGCTTCAATTAGGCAGGCAGCAACGTATACACTTGCCTGAAAAGCAATGACAAGCCAGCAGTGTGATCTGGTGGCAGGTGGGCATTCCTAGCAGAGGGTCCCACCAGAGGGCTGTTAGTATTTGGCCACACACAGTGGCTGTATAGGATTAATCCAGTCTAGTCCTAATGCTGCCTTTTGTTTTGCTAGAAGAAAGTTTTCTTCCATTTTGAAAAGCATGGGTGCCATCATATCTCTGCAGAGCAGCACTGGTTTTTCATTGCCTCCTACTGCAATCCATTTCTGACTGTGTATTAATGGACTATGGTTCCTAGTCAGGTTTGTCCTCTATTGTCAAGGTTTCAATAAGGATAAGGAGAGCAAAATCCCTTTTAAGAAGTATTTCTATTGCAATCATCTGAGACAAGAATACAGGTATATCATCAAAAGTTTGGCATTTATCTTTCTTCAGATGTTCCATGTGAAGGGTTAAAAAAACCCCCGTTTGGACTGTGTCATAGCATGGTTGGATTTTTCTCTGTGTGCAGAGTGTTTGAATGATGATCATTCCAAATAAAAACAAAAAATGCTACAGCCCTGTGCAAATTGGGACTTTGACACAGCTAAAGGAATTTATTTGGAAATAAGTTGCTAGTATTATAATCAATCCACTCGGGTCTGGTACCTTGATGTAGATGAATGTGTGCATGGTAAGCATTTCCTGAAATAGCCGTTAGGAGAGGGGCATTGAGGTAAGTGAGCATTAGTGAGAACAGGAGTAATAGGAAAATGTGTGGGTAACCATGCTAGCGGTAAGCTAAACTGTAAAATTTCCATTCAGTATACTGTTAATATCTATTAACTTTAAAATACTGTAACTGAGTCCTAATCGAACGTGCTGAGGAGTTCACTATTAATCACATAGTTTGTGTAAGAGCTTCAGAACTGGAGTATTTATCTTCAAGACACACCGGATGTTTACACACATAGGATAATTTTAATTGTGTTTCTGATCCTGGGCGTATGATAAAGGTTATAGATTGTAGCAGCCAGTCTTGACTCCAGCTACTATGCTTAGCCTTAAAACCTCAATTTAAAATGCTGTGGTTAACTTTTCATAGGTGTTTTTGGTTTAAATTATGATTAAATTAAGTCTGTCTTTATTCTACATGTGTTACTTGAGTGTTAACACTTGATGTGTTACCTTGAAGTGTATGATTGGGAGTACATGCTGTAGCCCTCTAAGGCTTCCAGGGCTTGTGATAGCAAAGCCTTTTAAGTAAAATTATGTTATTTGGCATCATCCTTTCTAACTGCGGTGGGTGCCAGCGTGATTTGTCTGTGCATTATCTACGTATTGTGTATTTTTCTGTGGCAACAGAAGGTAAACGGTATGGTAATTGAATAAAAGCTGAATCGTCAATGTTTTATCGTGCGGTTAGGTCAAATTGGTAACTCATTCAAAGCTTTGGGAGAGTAAGGATTTAGATCTGTTCTCTAAGTAAAGCAGGTTTGGTGTTTCTGAACCCCCCGAGATTTTTGTGGTGGGTCAGCATGTAGGAATTACTATCCCTACCGCTTTGGTAACAGAAGAAAGTAGGTGAATGCTCTCTATTTGCTTCAGTGCAAGGTCCAGCAACTTTGTTTAAACAGCCAGAGAGTTAGTTTGACCACAGTCAATGGACTTTGCACTTAAGGAGTTGAAGAGAAAGCTTGCATGTTCCGTGAGAATCCAAGTGTCTCAATTCTGGAACAAGCTGCTTAAAAAAAAAAAAAAAAGTAATAAGAAGTGCTCAGCCGGGGTTTGTTACTTTCTCTCTGACATCACCTCTGCAAGTTCTCATTCTGAGTTTTAGTAGCAAGGCTCTCTGCAGGGTACTTCCAGGGCCATTTTCCCATCCTAAACTGTGGGCCTGGCAAAACATGGCATAATTGAGTTTGGTGGCCCCAGCACATTGTACAGTAACGTACGAGGTGAATTACAGATTCCTGCTTGTAGCATATATTAACAGTAAGACTGATCCTCTGCTCTCGAATACAGGCTTTGCATTCAGTGTAAATATAATTGGTATGTAGCTGTTTTCTAAAGAAGTCCAAAGAAATGGTCAAAATCAGGAATTCAGTTATATTTGGCAAATCCATTTAGAGTTCTCACTTTTTCCCCTTTTACTGATGAGGAACTTCTGTCCCATTAAGCTGGTGCCACTAGTGGCTGTTTCCTTTGGGAGTAGGGATATGAAACTCCCTGGTAGATTAAGAAGTTAGAACCTCACCGTGCTGGAAATCACTGCTCATTCTGCTGGACTTCCACAGGCTCTCCACAATTGTACGAACTGATGAGAGCTGCTCCCCTAATCCTTTGTGAACATACCTAAAGCCACTTTCAGTGGTACCCTAAGTGAGTGTATTTGGGTTTGTGTTGTGCATACGGGAGCTCTCATTTAGTCAGTTACTGCAGCTCACCTGAGAAATGGTAATGCTCGGCTGGGCAGATGGTAGCTTCTCACCTTTCAATTATTTGTATCCGATTGTACTTGCTCATTCTGGTTGAACAGGTTTCTGGTGTCTAGATGACAGTAAGTCTTTATCCAAACAGTGTCGCTAGGACCATGCCATCCTGTGCCCATTTAAGCATGCCGTATTAAATCTCTGCTTCTAATATATAATCATTCTTGAGTGTCTCAGAGATCTTCTGCAAGAGGAAAAGCTAAAAAATCGGTTTAAGACAATATTCCTTCGTATTTATTAAGACTGAGCAGCAGAGGCTTGTCCCTGCGGTTTTGGTGACATCGCTAGCAGTCTTTGCCCTGTACCCTTCCTTGCAGTAAGCCATCTCGAGTCGCTCTGTCTGCGGCTGGCTCCCTGCAGGCAGTGTGCTGGAGCCTGGCTCGGGGCACAGCCCCGCGGGCTGGCACGCTGCCTCCTGCCCTCCGCTTGCCACGGCCCTGCTTGGGCCCGCAGCCGCAGCGGGGTTCCAGCCCAGGCATGGAAGGATTGCGCTCCTCAACAATGCGCCCTTTGTCGATTCAAACGGTCATCCAGAAGCTTCTGTCCTGGGAACTTGTTTATTGTTCCAGGGCTCTTCAAAAATGCGAGGGTGGAATCCTTACAGATTTCACATCGGTATGAAATACTGACCTTTGCGTGTTGGCAGTCAATTGTACCTGTGCCCGAGCAAGAGTGTGCTGCAGGTGGCCTCTGCACGGTGGGGCAGGTTGAATGGTGCGGGCTGGCATCACTGCCTCCCACAGAACCTTCTGCTACCTGAGCTTTTGGAATCTGAATGTAGATGGGAAATTGGGCCGAAGCAGAGTGACTTTGTGAATAAACTGCTCTGCGTCGTAAGGGAGAGTGTCAGTCCTCTCCAACCCACCGAGTTCAGCCCCAAGCAAACCTCTCGCTCTCTTTAGCACCAACAGCAGAGCGTGTGACTTGGTAATAAGGCAGATTCACTGCAGCAGTTGTTTCAGCTTCCTTCATACCCGTCTAGTGTATCAAATAGCCTTTTGCAATCTGATATTGTATGAATAGCTGTTCATTTTCGTAAATTTGAGACGAACAGAGGTGGAAGAGAGAGTTTTCTGAATTTTATTCCAGTATTAAAACCCAACATACTGGACTTTATCTTCATGCAATGAAGTAGAAGAGATTTGATAATGTTATGATAATTGTAACTTAAAAAAAATAGTATTTTCTATAACTGAAGCTGTTGATTTTCCCTTACATGAGTATCTTTATGTGACAATGAGCCATATATTGAAATGTAATTTGTCTCATAATTTGTGAATGGAATGGAGCAATATTTTAAGGGTTACTGTTTAAAATGTTCTCCTTTCATCAACTTCAGCACTGCAGTGAATATGGGCATTGTTGATATTTAAGTGGGGAAACAACAAAAGAGTAACTGTTCTAAATAACTGGAATATTTTTCTGAATTTTTATGGTAATTATTAATTGCTATACTTTTTCAGAAACAGCCATAAAGATTGGGTTTGATAGATCCTTGCGATTACGGCAATAAAATTTTTATGTCTATATAAATTCAAGATGTGTTGACATACACTAAATCTTTAAAGCTTATATTGTTATGGGAAGACATTTGAAATCTAAAGAAAAAGGTTGGTGTAAGAGAGAGCCTTCTATAGTCTGAAAAATTTATCAGATGTCAGATTAGCATTTGAAATGCACAGTTCTGTGTTAATCCTTCAGAAAAGTGGGATCTAAATTACTTTGAAAATAAGAAATGGGATAGTTTTTCTCTGCAAGAACCCCTCTTTATTGCATAGTCAGTTTTCAGTGACAAATCAACATTTTTTTTTTAATTTTTTGGCACTTAAAATGTGAATAATAATTGGAGCATTGAACATTTCTTCGGTTGAGAACATTTTATCTTCCAGGTTTGCAATCCTTTCAGTTTTTCTAAAAATTTTGAAATTGAAACAGCCTTTCTCTTTTGTTTCTTTCAAGAATTCATAACATTTCCTAATCACTTAACAAAGCATTGATCTGCTATAGATAAAACAGTATATTTTCTATTAATATGCCTCCATCTTTTTTAGGCAACAAAGCCTCCAACATTTGTCGTTTCAATAATGATACTGAAAGACTTAATCACACAGTCTTTTTTTTTTTTTTTTTTTACCTTGTAAGGTCTTGTATTAATTTAGATCTCCTCCTTTTGTGCCCAGAACACCTGGAAATTACAGGTGCTCTCACATTACTGGTTGGCTGTCCAGTTTCCAGGTTCGCTATGGTAAATGCTAGACAGCACTTCACACCAAGGCATGCACCACTTTCTCACTTTGTGATGGTATAAGTTTACATTTTGCTTTCTTTTTCCCCATAATCAGAGAAGACCTGAATGTGGGTCTTTATCCTTTAGCATCATCTTTATCCTCAAGCAAACACTTGACAGGAGTAAGTGAATCACATCCTGAGCAGCACACATGCCTGAAATTGTGGCTGTTGAACTTAGACACTCTGTTTCTGCTGTGTGCTTCTAATTAAACCGTACAGTTCTTACATAAGACTCTTCTTATGTAGAGATACATATTCTTGAAAACTTAAGTTCGTAAATTCTTCAAAACGTAGGCCATTCTCTCAATCCTGTTGCAGTTGGTGGGAGTATTTCTAGATGACCTGGAAATAAACAAATAGATTTTTCTTTCGCTGTTCCTCGCCACAGAAGTTCTTTGTGACAGTTTCAAAGCATCTGATACAACTGTAGAAATTAGGACCTGGTTGGATAATTTGTTAAAAATACATTTATTTCTTTTTGCCATAACTAAATCACAATTGTTCTGTGCAGCTTCACATAACATTATTAGATGGAGAGCCAACAGTAAAGCTTTCTGTACCATCACACTTCCTTCACTGGTGCTGTTTACAATCTCCCTTGCAGACCTACGCCCTGCAGACCAGGTTTTGATGCATGTACCTACAGTAGCATCTGTGTCTCTATGTAGTCCTGTATTTTTCAGTGAAACTGCTTCTGGAGCAAGGTTGCTGTTCCATGTGCACGTGAGAATGACACTACGTGGGTCCTAAGTGATTTGACGAATTAAATGAATTGTGTCTTTGTAACTGGCATTCTCTCGTGCATCCTGTGTTCAACCTCCGGGAGGCTGATTTGGGGAAAACACTGTGGAAGGTGAAGCCAAATACAGCGAGTTGCACCTTCATCCTGAGATCTTCCCACCACAGTCTAAGGAATTGCACCAGCTGAGACTGACCCTACCGGCTGCACGAGATTGCATTCTTTAAAATGACTATCTAAAAGCATCAACCAGTTATGTATATATTGATAATTATGTAAAAGTGTATCTCTGCTTTAGGAAAGCATTTTATAATAATGTTATTGTGAGAAATACTAAAAGATATATAGCATTTTCCTTAATACCAGGTACTGTTTGACAACAGCTGGCTGACCAACCCATGGCTGCCACCTGCCCCTGGAGAAACTGGTGTGTTGTGATTGTGGTCACTGTGGGGAAACATGAAAGCAAAGGCAGAAAGCCAGGGTAGACTGCTGATCACCTAGTAATAAAGTAGAAGAACAAAAATGTTACAGCCTTCTAGATTAGCAGCTCCCAGTGCATTAGCTGTGTTCCCTGTAAGACAAACCCTTCTCTGATGTAAGGCGTAATGTGCTCGTTAACATTGATACACCTCCTGTATGAAAATGTTTGTAGTTCTAAATTCTGTCAATGTTGTGGTGAACCACTGCAGAATGATTGACTGCATCACTTTTTATTTCAACAACTATGCAAAAATAAATTATTTTTAAAAGTGAAAATGAACTTGGGCATTTACTGATCTGCAGTTAATATATTTGGGCAAAGCATCAAAAAAAAGGCTAGCATCAAACTACTATGAAAGTAGGGAATGGTAAAACAATGTATCGTGGAAATCCCCACTGACCCATGCATTTTATATATATTTTTTATTAGGTTCTTAATGGCAGCAGTCAGAACAGACACCTCTGAGTCAGAACTATTTTTTTTTAAAACATCTTCCCCTCTTTCCCCAAGAAAGAATCTCTGTTTGTTACTTCCTATTGTTGAAAAACAGTATGAACTTTCATCATCATCAAATGCTACAGTTTTAATAGATCCCTTTTTCTCTGGGCTTAAGACCAGAGATTTAAGACTTCTTTATCTGAAAAACAACAGGAACTTCCACTCTTGGAGCTCCATTATTAAATACTTTATTGCTCTGGCAGTGAAACATGACGAAATGTTTGGCTACCGTAGGTTTGTAATATCTAGTTCCCTGTACCAGTTTTTCCCAGCTTCAGATGAAGTCTGTTGTTTATTCATTTGTGTATGGTGAACAATCTTAGAGTACCCTACCTTTAAGTGTGACAAATAAGGATAAAAGGAGGCTAACCTGAGCTTCAGTGGATTGCAGACACCCTGCGCTTCACACGGCTTGCACTATGGAACAGGCTCAAGTTTCACAGGGGGTTTTCCTTTACAAAGCTGCCATCAACAGTTGCATAGTCTGAGAACTCAAAATGATTTTTGGTATGGTTTGTAATATCTGTATTATTTGATCTTTAATGTGCATTATATACTTTTGAGATCGACAGGAGTGTCTGCTCCTGTTGAAATCACCCCAAAAATATGATTGAACTTGTTCTTCTAACACACTTTCACTGACTAAGAATCATCAAAATACTCCATACTTAGTTGAAAATTGTTGGATCTCTCAGCAGTCTTGCAGACAACAGAAAAAAATTTGTATTACCCTGAAAGTAAATTTATTATTTCATTCCAATAAAGAATGCCTACTGCTATAATAAACAGCTCATAAGACATCAGAGGAAAATGTCAACCAGATGTGGTTGTTCGAGCCCTACGCCCTGGTTAATTTTTCATTCACGATCACATACGAGGCCTATTCTCGGGCTAATTTATAGAAATAGAGCTGACCGGTTTGCTTTTTTTAAACTACACACTAAACAGGGGGTAATTTTACATTGTTCAGTCTAACAATGGGGGTCTATAGCCAGCGGGTAAGCAGCCAGGGTAGCACTTGCATTGCTGTCAGAAGCATCAGGGGTTTCACCGCCTGGGTGTTCCGGTGAGAGCAGAATCACAGAATCACCTGCGTTGGAAAAGACCTTGAAGATTTACCCAGTCCAACCGTGAACCTCTCCCTGACCGTTCCCAACTCCCCCAGATCCCTCAGCGCTGGCTCAGCCCGACTCTTCAACCCCTCCAGGGATCCCGGGGACTCCCCCCTGCCCTGGGCAGCCCATTCCAACGCCCAACAGCCCCTTCTGCACAGAAATCCTTCCTCAGAGCCAGCCTGACCCTGCCCTGGGCAGCTTGAGGCCAGTCCCTCTTGTCCTAGCTCTTGTTCCTTGGTTCAAGAGACTCATCCCCCTCTCTGCACCCTCCTGGCAGGGAGTTGCAGAGGGCCAGGAGGTCTCCCCTCAGCCTCCTCTGCTCCAGACTGAACCCCCCCAGTTCCCCCAGCCGCTCCCCAGCAGACCTGTGCTCCGGGCCCTCCCGCACCAGAGCCGCCAGGCGCGTGAACGCCAGCTCTCTGCTGCGTGTCGTCCCTCTCCGAAGGCAGTCGCTCGTCACGGATCCCGCTGGTGCCCGCATTCTCTGAGGCCAAACCACGGCGACCCTTTTGCCCGCGGCTCGGGCCGGGCCCGGCCGTGGCGGCGGCGGCCGAAGGGCCCCACAGCTCTCCGTGCCTCGCGGCGGAACCCCGGCCGCACGCGGGCGGCCCTTCAGCCGCCGCCGCGCACGCCCCGCCCCCGGGGCGCGGCCCGGCCAATGGGAGCGGGCGCGGGCGCGGCGGCCCCGCCCCTCGGCGGGTACCTCTGGCGGCGGGCGGCGCGCGGCGCGGCAGAGCGGCCGCTCCGGCCATGGCCTCCGTGCGCGAGAAGGCGGCGGCGCTGAGCCTCGGCGCGGTCTGCAGCCCCGCCGCCAGGCCGCCGGGTACGGGGCGCGGAGCGGGGCCGGGCGGGGCGGGCGGGCGCGCGGGCGCCGGGCGCTGCGCCCTCAGCCCGGGCTCGGTGGGGCAGCTGCTGAGGTGAGGCGATGAGGCGAGGCGGGTCTGCCCGCCCCGCCGCGGCCTCGGGGGGTCGGAGCCGTCCCGCTCCGCGCCTGGCCCCCGCCCGCCGGCAGCTCCGTGCCGGCGCCTTTCCCGGCTCCGCGGAGGTTCAAAAGTTGGCCGCTCGCCGCCGCCGGTGGGGGGAGGCGTTTCCGCCCGGGAGGCCCCGTCCGGGCTTCGCGCCTGCCCCGCCGCCGCGGACCCCGCACCGAGCCCGGCCGCCGCCGCCGAGCGCAGCCTGGCAGTGGCGCGGCAGCCCCGCGGCCCGGGCCGGGCGGCTGGCGGGGACGCGGTGCCCGTCAGGTGCCCGCGGGGCTGAGGGCGGCGGCCCGGGCCGGGGGGCGCGGGGCGGCTGAGCCTGGCCCGGGAGCGAGGTGAAGGGCGGCTGCCTCGGTGCAACCTCAAGGGCTAAAGGTCGCTCGCTGAGAACAATTTCTGCTTTTTTCCCACCTCGAGCACCTTAACTTCGTGAAACCTTGTCACCTCTACCTAATGCCGCGCTAGATACCACTTCCCCAAAAAGCGATTTTGGGGGGTGTGTGTGGAAGGAAGAGGTGATAAAGCAGTGGCTAATAGTCGAGTTATTACAGGCAGTATGTGTTGATATTTATTTTAGCAACAGAAACCAGCGTTGGTGTGTGTTTGGTCAAGGTGCTGGGTTTGGGGTTTTTTCTTCCTTCCGAGCAGGCTAGTCGGCTTTCCAAACGTAAGGCTGGAAAGAAATTCTGTGTAATGTTTTGTTTGTTCTGCCTACCTGAAGGTGTCATCAGGTTAAAGTATCAGCAAGAGCATGCTTTGCCGGTCTTGAACTTTTAAAGCTTTGGAAACTGGAGGTTCGGGGGGGTTTCTATCTAGTCTGGTTCAATGCCCTATATTAAAAAACTTTATTTTTCTGCTAAAAATCTTTTCAGAAAGCAGATGTTTAATTCGATAATCACTCTTAAGGTAACCATTGCTGTCCTTTATAATAGCATTAGTGCGTTCAAATGCTTTTGTGTTCCCTGCTTTTTTTTTCTTTTTTCTTCAATCTTTACTGTCCCCCTAATTTCCCCTGTGCCTCCCTCCAATTTCTGGGCGCCCTGGTAGCTGGAGATCAGCTGGAAGTCCTGGTGCCCAAAACTGAAATACAATTCTCTAATGTCACCTCAGACCAAACAGAAAAAAAATATCTCCTGTATCTGTGGAAAATGTTCATGGTAATATGTTCCAGAATGAGTTGCATGTTGTTGCTTTTTTTACACTGCATCACACTGTTAATTCATTGAGTTTGAGGTCTGTCATAACCCCAGATGGCTTTCTGTAGGATTGCTGCCAACTCCTCGTTCCATATTTTGTCCTTTAGCTTTTGATTTCTCTCCTCTTCCTCTGCTTTTCTCTCTTAGTAAATTATTCATTTGCCTCACTGAGAAACACATATTCTAATTCTAGCCTCGCTGGTGGCTGCAGCTCTTCCCAGTTAGGAGCCAACTGCAAACTTTATAAGTATATCCTGTATTTTTAAGTCCTTGTGGAGGCCGAGTCTAGCCTCTGGTCAAACTGTTAGTTGCTAACATGCTATTCTTAATCAGATTAGTAAATGAGTAATAGTTCAGTGGCTTTATTGGGGGAGGGAAGGCTGGTTGGCTCAAGGAAGTGGCATTTAGTACACAGAGCTTGTGACTGTGGTGGTAGAAGGCTGTCGTGTGGGATAAGTGTTGTGTGAGTCTTGAGAGACTTCTCGATCTCATTAGTGACGCTATGCTAAGCACTGATACTAGGTAGTTTTTGTGTATGCACCATCCTGCAAGAAACAGGGTTCCGATGTGTCTCTTCATCCCTGCTTCCCTCTTCCATGCACCGCTGTATAGTTTTGTCAGTGTTAGTAGAGGAACTGGGGAGTTACGAGTACGTGCAGCTAGTTTTTGGTTGCTGGAACGTGTGTGCTCAGGAGTAGGTTCTGCAAGTGTAGCCATGAGGTGACGGAGGAGCATGCACAAGGACAGTGTCTAAGAGACAGGCTGAAAAAGTAGAAAGTCCTGGTTGCAAAGCTGCAGGCTAGTGCAGTGGGAGCAGCCACCAGAGTGCGATACATCGGTAGGATGAGGACAGGCGTGCCAAGAAAGTAACAAAATGTTAATACATGAGCAACCCAAGCCAAACTGGAAGTCTCAAGGATTTTTAAATGCTTACGAGATTCATGAAAGCGAGTAGCTACAAAGGGAGCAGTTCTTTTCTAATTGCAGCATGAATTCAATCTTTATGCTTTCTCTGTTCTTAGGCTTTAGCTTGGCACAGAAACCATTTGGAGCAACATATGTCTGGAGCAGCATTATCAATGCACTTCAAACTCAAGTGGAAGTGAAAAAGCGTCGCCAGAACCTGAAGTGCTATCACGACTGTTTTATTGGTTCGGATGCGGTGGATGTTGTCTTTGCCCATCTTCTGCAGAACAAGTACTTTGGGGATGTCGATATTTCCCGTGCTAAAATAGTGCGTGTGTGTCAAGCACTGATGGATTACAAAGTATTTGAGGCTGTTTCAACCAGGGTCTTTGGAAAAGACAAACGGTCTGTATTTGAAGACAGTAGCAGTAGCCTCTACAGATTCACAAATGTCTCAAACCAAACGGAACTTGATAAAGATTACCAGCAGTGTATACCACACAGGTTAGTATGTGGAATGTAAAAAAAAATTTTTTACAATAGGAAAATGTTATCTTTTCTGGGGGAGAGAAGGGAAAACTGTTGTACAGTTACAGGACCTGGAGAGGGGAAAAAGTAGATACTGTACAGATGTTTGTGGGTGGAATATAGGTAGGAAACAGCGATTTGAAGTGATTAAATCATTCAGCCTGCATAGTTACTTGTTTTCTGTGTCTGTTATCACATTGCCTTGGGGGGAGGAGGGCAGATAGTAAGTGAATTACAGATACTGATCTGTTGGGCTCTAAACCAATGTAACCAGCTGGAATTCAGGTGCATCAAACGAGCTGAGGCAATGGAACAGCCTTTCCTCGCTGCACACCTAGCTCTGGCATAAGCCAGTAATCCTTCCAGTTTTTAAGGAAAAAAGCAGATAAATTGTTTCTTTCGTTATTCTAGCTTTACTACACTTCAAATTTAGTTTTTTGAAATGTTTTCAACTGTTTCTTCATGCATGTGTGGCTTGTTCCTAGGCTAGGTATCAGGCTGTTGTGCTCTTCTGCTATCGCATGCCATCATAGAACCGGAGGGAAGTACAGTGGTGAGGTTTTGTTTCCCTGTCTCTTTAGGAGTGGGCAAAGAAAACCCTGGTGCTAACTAAACCATCACAAAGCAGAACACACTGCGATGTAGTTGACACTTTGTCATGTCACTTCCTTAAACAGTTTTTTGTCAAGTGTTCATTTTCAAACATATTCTTACAAGAAAGCATGTTAGTTATTACAGTAGTTTTAGCAATACGCACTTTTGAAAATTACAAGTAGTACTGACCTAAAAAAGAAAATACCTTTTGTGATTGATGTGTTCTTGAGAGTAGCAGCTGTGGACTTCGGTGCATCAGCCGAACTGATCATAAAACTCTAGAAGCAGAGATTAGAAATGGATAGTTCCTTGGTCCTTCTGCTCTCCCCTCTTCCCCCCCGCCCCACTAGCTCTTGGTATGTGCTAAAGCAAACTGTCCCAAGTCTTTATTTAGAAAGAGGAGAATTAATGATAATAAAACCCACTTTAATCAAACGTGGTACTTAGCAGCTCTTGTGACGAATACATTTTTAAAACAAGACTTGGAGTGTATCTGACAAACAGTTGTGAAACAAGGTTATTCACGTTCTGTTAGTGAGAATGAAGGTGTTTTTCTTCTGGCCAGGGCACAGATCCATTGGATTACATTTCTTCATTTACAGAAAGGAACAGATCTGTTGATACATACATAGCAAAGGTAGTGAACACCAAAAGGATTTTGCAGTGCCCTAAAACAAAGGGGCTATAGAAATTGAAATTAAACAAATATGCTTGGAGGTAGTAATTTTGTGGCTGGAGTTGTTAGGCTATCTACTTGATAGCATATGAAAGCAGTTGTGAGAAGAACCAGCTAACACACACAAGGGTGTGACGGGGTTCTGAAGCTTTCCATTGGTTGATGGCACGACCAAGCTGCATAACTTTAGGGTGGTGTTGCTACAGAGCAACGACCTTCTACATTTTTTCAAGAACAGCTCTTAATTTTTGTCCTCACTTTGCCATCAGGAATAATGTCTTAAAACTGGTGCTTTGAAGAGGGAAATTTTGTTTGGGTTTTTTTCAAAATTATTTCCCTTCCTTAACCATTTCCTCTTCTTAAATTTTCTCTGTGGTAATTGAGGTAGCTTGTTGATACTGGCTGTGACAAGTTCCAAGCAAGTTTCAAGAGAAGGAACTATGCACTTGTGTGCTACTGTTGCACGCAAATAATTCTTTACGGTATCATACAGTCACCTGTGTGACCTGGATGGAGGAAGTGTTGGACAGGGGAGAAGGTTATATCAGTATTTATATAGAGAAAATATGTTTTTTTAAATCTCAGCCAGTTTTTCATATCTGTATGTTACGTGGTATGTTTGGTTATCCATATATATGGATATAAATGTATATAAAACCTGTATAAAATGTATATAAAACCTGTTTTTCCATCTCAGACATGAGAAGAGCTTGTTGTTTCACTCTACTCCTGTCAAACCAGAAAGCTTGGAGGATCTCTGGGAAAACCTGAGTTTAAGGCCTGCAAATACCCCTCAAGTAAACATCTCTGATAGTTTGTCCCGCCGAGGTAAGCCAGATAAATGTCCCAGTCATTTGTTTGTGGGAGAAGGAAGATAATAACTGTAGGACTGGGAAGGCTTATGCCTGTCAGATTGGAGAGACAGTCAAACTGCAGTATTTGGTTTTGAACACCACGTCATAACGAAGGCGAATTGTATTTGTCGCAGGCTTGCTTTTTACCTTTTTATTTTATCAGGCAGGACCCATTACCTCTAGTTGAAATAAACCAGTGTTGAATTTTATGAAGAAGAGTACACAATTGTCTAGAGCTTGATTTGAGTTAGGAACATTCTTTACAATACTTGATTACCTGCACTACTTCTGTGCTTGACTTAGTAGGCTATTGGCTAAGGCTGCTAACTAAAGCTCTTCCCTTGCTTTTTAACTGTGTATCTGCACCATCTGGCACTCCAGTACTGTGTGAAACTGTTCTTGACAGTTCATGTCCTCTCTCTCAGGCTAAACTATTATCTAATGGGCTTTTTCCTTTGGTTAAAAATGCTAATGCATCCTAGAAACTCTTAAAACTCAAGCCGGATCATCATTGTGGAAGCTGAGATAACGATAGTGTCGCTGTTAAGGTTTTTTTTTTAATCCCTTATCTAGAACAAAGATTGCTTGCGAATTAGAGCACAAAGGATGTAAGATACTTCAGACTTATCCAAAAAGCAGTTCTCTGACACTTGTAGTTAACTAAACAAATGACTAATTCTTGCCTTTTGCGGTGATAAAAGGCGCTTAAAGCTGATAAGGGCCACGCTCCCTCCTACTGTAAATCTTTATTTTAGTAAAATTAATCTGTTAGGTTAGGACTGAGAGGAGGAAGGGGAGCTGTCTTTTTCATAATGCCTCTCTTTGCACGTGCTGGATTTCCATGTGTTTCGTGTATTTCAACCTTTCTAGTTATTAATGAAGTATGGCAAGAGCAAACAATTGCTCGTCTGCTGCAGCTTGTGGACCTGCCGCTCCTTGAGTCTTTACTTGAGCGCCGAGAGATCAGACCTCAGCTCCCACAGCCAAGGAAGGGAACTGGATATGTCATCACAAGTAACTACCTAGACAGAGAGATTCTCAAGGCTTTCAGTGACTCGCAGTAAGTAGTCGTTGCTCACCTCTGCAACTCTGAAAAACCTTCTGCTTTCATAGGAATGTAAAGCACAGTTGATCTTTGGGTAGCAATGTAATATTCTCCAGAACTGCAGAAAGAATGTGAGTAGGCACTTTTCTCCCTGTTAGACTTGACTGGAATAATTGGTCAATGACAGTTGCTAAACTCTAAACTAGAAGTAGCTGACACAATTTATGCTGAACACTGCAAGAGCTTTTTGAATGCGGTGGTAGTACTTGATAGCATTCAGAGGGGAAATTGTTTACTGCATTGAGGGAAGAATAGAGCATTTTGCTGTCATCTTGACATTTTTTCCTTAAATTGAGGGAATAGTTTAGTTTCTCCTATATTAAAAAAAAGAATGCTGAGCCTGAAACTGTATATAAATGCTGTTAAAAACATAGTCTGAAAAGCTTCTACCTGTCTGAATCAGATCAAGGTTCATGTTTCTGTTTATCTAGCAATATTTATGTCCTTGTCTAACAGTAGAGGACGTCACTAACTTTAGGTTTAACTGCTTGTAACTGTTTACCTGTGTGGGTTACTAATTCTTCATCTTGATTAAATACATAACAAAGATGTATGACAATGATCTACCTGAGTGTGTCAGGAAAACTGTCTAATTTCTAATGTATTGAAGTACCTACATGTGCAGTTTTTGCTGTGATTGAGAAACCAGTCTACCTACTTTCTGTAAAATAAAAATGCAACCAACTCTGAAAGGCACCAGTAAGTAATGCTGCAAAGTTAAACCACTCTGTCTTCTAGAACAGACGAATGGCTCTCAGCAGCAATAGATTGCTTGGAATATCTTCCAGATCATATGGTGGTAGATATTAGCAGGAGTTTGCCTGATCAACCAGATAAAGCAGATACATGGAAACTACTGCTGTTTGAAAATATTGGTAGATACTACGGCCAAAAAAAGGAGCCTCTGTTAAGCCATGCATCTGAAATTCACTCAGGAATAGCAGAACTTTTAGGTAAGTAAATAAAGCTGTGTTTCTAAGCTTATGTGATATATGTACTGACAAACTGAGTAGTTATTACAGTAGCCAAGCTTAAAGGTTGTCTTCTGCAAGGTTTTTCTTAAATTTCTAGTCATGAAGACTGTGCTTTGAAATTTTGGTCCTGACAGTATGCAGTTCTGTAGTTTTTGTTCAGGTCTAGGTAGAATGGCTGTGGAACCAGAGTGCTATAACTTGGAAGTAGTTGGTATCTATGGAAATTAAATATGGCCTAATATTAAATATTTAGGCCATAAGATCTAAACCTAAAGTTGTGTGGAAGCTTTGCACCCTATTCACAACCCTCCCCTCTTTTCCATATAAATGTTTCTTAAATTTTATGTTTAGACAACATTTTAGAAAGCTTTTGATGTTTTAGTCATCAGTTAACATCACCTCATCCCTGTTTTCCTTATTTTTCATCTTGCTCTGCCTTGATGATTTCTCTTGTTCCATGTTGGTGGGAATATTTTGTATTTATATCCCATTCTTCCTCCCTACAATACAAAGGGAGGATACTAGTACAACCTACTTAATTTAAATAATTCACACATCTAAAATCAGTATTGCATAGTAAGACAAATTGAAATTTAGCAAAACTCTACAAAATGGCTTGCAATTAATTCTTCAAGCTCCCATTTTTTTTCTATTTCCACAACAAGAGGTCATTAATTTTCTTAACAGAACCATTTTCCTTTTTAAGTATTTCACATTCCTGTCAAGATGGCTGACCTGTAATTGAACTTAATTGAAAGTGAGTTTGCTTCAACATGAGGCGAAAAGCCTGGGTGTGGCCTGGTCTCAGATTGTATGCAAACAGCTCTCATTAGCCTGTAAGAAATTTTTGTGAGAATGAATTGCTTTGTTTGACCGGTTCTATTTAGAGACATGAATGTCTGTTCAGTGGCTAATTTAGGTGGTTTATTCCAGGTTGTATTTAAATAAATATGGCTATAGATACCTTATCTCTCCCCAGTGAATGGGAAGATGGAGCAATCTTTAGAAGCTGTTCAGCTCTATCTGAAACTTCTAGACAGCCAAGTCAGGGAGGAGTTCAGAAGACTACTGTACTTCATGGCTGTTGCAGCACATAATTCTGAGCTCAAACTACAGAAGGAGGTAAATGTGTATACTTAACTGTCACGTGTAGCTTTGTACTCGCTGGAATCTGGAAGTCCCAGGTACTCATCAGAAAATACATTTGTAGCTTAAATATATGACTACAGGAAAAGCAATGACCCTAGAAGAACAAAGGCTATGCCCTTCCTGAAGGGGGAGACTAATTCTCTTCTTCTGGGCATTATTTTTTAGAGTGACAACAGGATGGTTGTCAAAAGAACATTCTCTAAAGCTATTATCAACAATAAAACCTTGTCCAGAGGCAAAACTGACCTCCTGATCTTATTCCTTGTGGATCACCAAAAAGATGTGTTAAAGGTAAGAGCTAGAAAATGACCAGATTTTTGTTACCTGGTATGCTTATGTGGAATTGCCTTTTTCTAAGCTGCTGTTTCGCTGTCTTTTCTGTTCAAGATCCCAGGGACCCTGCATAAAATGGTCAGCAATAAACTGGTGGCTTTGCAGAAAGGCCAAGATCCTAGTAAGATAACAGGTAATGGTCTAAGCTGAACTTTTTTTATTCTTGTCCTGCACCGAAATGAGAAGTAGAAGGGACTGAGTAAAAAGACTTCCTGTAACAATGACTCATTTGACTCTAAAAAGAGGATGAGTCTGTAGAATCTCAAGGGTGGTTGAGTGTGGCGTTAACTAAATGTCTCACGTTTCCTTTTAGGCTATACCTTTTGCCAAAAACTTGATGAAAGAGAGTATCGCTCCAATACAGAGAAGACCACAAAAGATGAGCTATTATCTCTATTGAAAGCTATTGATGAAGATTCAAATCTCTCTGACAAAGAGAGAAAGAGACTGCTAGGTCAGTTTCATAGTAGTAATCCAAGTATTTTTATGCAGTATTTTGGAGACAGAGTTACTAATATGTGTGTGTGACTTTAAATATAGATTACTTTCTGTACTACAGCATTGAAAACACTAATATATTTGTAAATATTTTGTATTCATGTATCTAATAAAATTATTTTGTGGAAATGGATGGAATTTATACGATTATTACTAAAGCCAACGGTACCCAAGTTTAGCCTGTACTTACAGTTTCTTAATTCTTTATTGCTGTAGGACCAGAATAATCCTTCCTTTTCCTCACCTAAAGCCATCTGACTCCCTCTATTCAAGTATCAAAATGACTGAGATGGAAAACACCTCTCCATGAACGAGATCTCTCTGCCTTCTTTTGCCCTAGCCCTGAATTTTATGCTGAACAGTTTTTTCTAATTGGCCTTGCAGTATGTGACTCTTGTTACATAGTTTTGATCTTGATTACACAGCAAGTCAGAGCCGAATAACAGCATCTGCTTGATATTCCACAGCTTTTCTTCAAGCTTGCCAGTGAACTATACTGTGTTACGTATAGGACGGGTTACTGTGCTGTTTTAACTAATGTGGCACCATACTGAGGTATTGCCAGGGAAGGTGACTGACTTCTTCCCCAGCTGAATCCTAGTCTGTATGCTGAGCTCCCATTAACTCTCCTGCGATGATAAAGGTATTCTGGATTTTTAAATCAGTCTAGCTTTGCTACAGAACATACTGTTTATGGCTAGTTATCTTCATCCCTGTAGTGTTTTGCTCTGTCTAGAAGTCTTATTGATGTCACCAGCTGTAATTAGAAAAGAGTTGGAACAAATGAAAGGCCTTTGGGTTTTCTTATGGCTGTATATTTTATCTGTGTCTAGTCTAGAGTGGAAATCCCAAGCTGTACAACAGAGGCAATTGCAAGTAGGAAAGTTTATAGCACGATCGGAGATCTAATTTTGACTCCTGTGGAGTTACCTTTGGGATGATGCCAGCAAAACTTTATTACACTTACCGTTGCAAGAAATCACAAATTTTGTTCCATATGCAGTGTCAGTAGAGCTCTGTTCTCTTATTTGGGGGTGAAAAGCTAATTTAATTGGGATCAAAGGTAATGTAATCATGACAACAAAGAGTAATAACTGTTACAAACACATGTGGTGAGCTGTTTTTAAAAATAATCATATTGCAGATACTACTCTAATGTACCACTGAGTAACTCTTCAGTCATGAGTGGTGTCTGTTGCCACTGCTCCGGGGCACTTTCAGGGGAAGTGAGATGATGACTTGGTGTGCAACGGCACAATGAGTTACTGTATTGTGAGGGGGGATGGACAACAATTGTGCTTATTCTAGAAAGGACCTCAAGGATAATCAGTTCTTGAAAACCAATACTATGGAGAGAAGTGTAACCCTTTTTAGTAATTTTTTTTGGTAGTTTGTTTTAACTGAAACCTTTTGATTATAAATATACTTTCTTGGAATAAGTGGCTTAATTTACACTTTAAGGGTGAAAAGGCAGTTTCTTAGAATTTCTGATCATACTTTTCTTAAGTTACTGGTGGTGTTGCATTGCTTGCTTCTGACTGCTGATTCTATGTGCTGTAAGCATCCCTGATAAAGAGGATGAGATTTCTATCTCAACCCTTTGTTCCTGCCTATGGGCATTGCCTGCTGGAGTAGAGTTCTGAATTACAGATATCGCTGCACTGTGAGTCACGGCTTGGCTCTGGTGCCAAGCCTGCTCTCGGGCTACTTTCAGTAGCAACCTGCAGAGGGGAACGGGGCAGAGCGATGCTCAGGAGTGTCCACTGATGGGTACGAGGCCTCTGCGTGGCTTTGGTGCTGCTCGTCCCACCGTGCCTGAGCTTTGGGCGGTGCTGCAGGGACCGATGGGCCCCGTGAGCGCTGGGTGCGGTGTCTGTAAGTGCCTGCGGGACAGACGCCAGGAGCCATGGCCTCTTTCCCCGGGGGTCAGGTGGCTTTAGGCGCAATGCGCACAGTGTGCTGGGGCAGCCGCCTCTGTGTCTGTGCTGGAGTCCAGGCAGGAGCTCCGGGGGTGCGGGTCCTGCTCCGGCCCGGCCGTGCGGGCTGCAGGGGCCCGCTCCTTGCTGAGCGGCGCCCAAAAAGCGGCCCTCAGCCGCATCATCCTTGCACCCCTGGTACAGAAGCGTGCTGCCCCGTCCCCGCCCCTCTCGGCCCGCTTTGGGGAAAGCCCCGATGACCGCCCCGCGGGGCGGCAGGGACCGCTCGCCCCGCCCCGGCCCGGCGCGGAGAGGCGGCGGGGCGGGCCGGGCCGGCGGGAGCCGCTCCCCCGCCGCTCGGCAGCCGCTGCGGCCCGCCCCTGCGCTGGGGCTGCGCCTGCGGCCGCGCCGGGCAGAGCCGGGGCCGGGCGCCCGCCCCCTCTGAGCCGGTGGCCGCGGCTCCCTCTCCGAGCGGCGGTAAGGCGGCCCTGCGGCCCGGGAGGTGCGGGGCTGGGAGGCCGCCGGGCCTCCGGCGGGGCTGGGGCGGCGGGGAGCGCCCTGGGCCCGGCAGGGCTGGGAGTGGGGCCGGCGCGGCTCCCGGAGGGAGCGGGGGGGCGCTGCCCGCGGGCCCTGCCTGCCGGGGAAGGTGCCGGGCACTGCGTGCTGGCTGCGGGAGGTTGCTGCATCCCCTTCCCTCCCCGTGCCTCGCCCGGCTGGCGCCTGGAACAACAGCCCCAGGCTGCGCCGCGGCGGCCGCTTTCCCGTGCGGCCCGCGGATGAGCCTCTGGCATTTGCGCGGGGAGCGGCCGCCAGCAGCCCGGCGGGGCGGGGCGGGGAGAGCGCCCCGCAACTTCTGAGCCCCTCTGGAAACGTTGCAGGCAAACTGGTGCCCAGCCCTGGGGAGGGTCGGGGGGGATAGGCACGCCGCTGTGTGGTGTCTCCGCTGGGCCCTGCAGCTGGAGCGGCGCTTGCGGGCCGTACGCCCACCAGGCCGCGGGCAGCGAAAATGGTGGAGGCTCCCAAACATCGCTTCGACCCCGGGAGAGTGCAGGGGACAGGCTGTAGCTTCACCCCCGAGCGGTGAGGTGTAGCCTGGCTTTTAGTGGATTCTGAGGGAAAATAGGTTGTGATGTGGCAGGTGAACAGGGGGCAGGGGAGAGAGTTCGGCGTTGGAACAAAGCTTGAGGAAAGGTGGCCTTCAGGGCTTGTGTGTTTGGCCTGGAGGTAAGGGAATTGTCGAGGCTTGTTTTATACCGAGCAGTGGGGCCACGCTCCAGGAGGAGCCGCATCAGTCTTCTGTGTACTCCACAGAAACACAGTGAAATTTATTTAACACTGGTGTGCATCGTGTGATTTGAGGACCTTTGTTGAAAAGAACCTGTGGAAAACATTTTGTTTACGTTGTCATTTGTTGGGTTTTCTCTTTACGCTTCTATTTTTATTTAAAATAAATTGAAAGAAAAAGCCAAGAAATAGACTTTGTTCTATTAAGAGTCAGAATTGTTTCTGTGAAAGGAAAGATGATGATGATCATGCTTTTGGAAGAGGCATTGTCAAGCTTATTTACCTAGTGGGAAGAGGATACGTTCTAGAAGTGTTCAGGCAAATAATAGCAGTAATCCAGCAGAAAAGAGTAGACTATTGCAAACTAAACAACTAAACCAATAAGTGTGTCTGTTTACCTCATTCGCTGAACTCTCATTTGGTAGAATGGCCCAGGAGTTCTTGTACCCACTTTACACAGCCGAAATAGGACTTTTTTTTAAACAAATGGTGATTAAATGAAATTGTTGGTATTGAGGCTGTAGCTCTTGATCTGCCGTTTTATGGAAGGTGATACTTTAGGATGTACTCTGCGTGGTAGGAATGATGACCTGGTGGGCAAAGCTGGGGTAGTAATCATGAGACTGATTATCGTCTTGGCCCTGTCATTTATCTTCTGTGAGTCCTCAAGCAACTCACACCAGAATTTCCCCTCGGTAGGGTATATGACAATATTTCTCTCCTTTTCTAAGGGTAGTCAGGATAAAGTGCAGTGAGAGATTGCAAGGCACAATGAGGTGTCCTGTGCATTAAAGACCTAAGTGAGCCTTAATTGGGTCATCAGTGCTTCGGATTTTGTCTTCAGGAGGATGCTTTGTGAAGGAGAATGGATAGGAAGAGCAACTGTCTAGTCTGGTTGAATGAATGTGGAAACCTTTAAGATAATGCTTTTATTCTAGCCACATTCAACGACAGGCTTCCCTCCTCTGTTTAACCGGTCCTATCTTGTATTTTCTATTGCAACTGTTGGTGTGTTCTCCATTAACTGCTCCTTTATTAACAGAGCTCCTCATCCTCTTGCTGCTAGCGTGTTTGCAGTAACAGACCTTTTGTCTGCCAGACCAGAGATGCACTTCTGGAGCACATCACTGGTTTCCCACCAGTGGTTTCCCACTGGTTTCCCACCTGTGTGCTGGTTGGGATGCCTTGCGTTACACCGGGCTGGAGGCTCTCTCTGCCTTGGTTGAAAGGATGGCAAGATCCCTGCAGCTCTCTCCCAGCTGGGATTGTCTGTATGTGTGAAGGGGGAGGTCATGAAGCATTTGGAGCAGGGACGTTGGTGACTCTGTTCCAGCTAAAGGTGGAGGCTAATAGATGAGTCTGACAATACCTGTACTGATGTCTTGGTTTTCCTATGTAGTTTATCCCATGGTTTTTATGCTTTGTTTTCTTTTCTGTAATAGAAACCACACAGTGCTGTGGACAAGTGTTACTTGCTGCTGTGTATGTTGTGCACCTAGCAAGATGATGATCCTGAGTCATGGCTGTAGAACAAAACCATTTCTTGTATACTGAGCTTTCCAGCTGTCCTGTAGAATCACACTGGCACAATCAATTTAAGCACTGATGGAGTAGGGTTGGTTATTACAGCTGTTGTATGAAAATAAAAAGATCTCAGCGCTGCATTTTTTGTTTCTACACTGTTGCTTGCTTATGCTGCACCCTCTTCAGTGTAGTCTTTGATGCTGGAAGTGTTTTTTCCTGGTAGCTGTGAGGTGCTTCTGGGGGGTGTGTCTCTGTATTTTAAAAATGAGGATGTTGGGATACTAGGTGGAAGAAGAAGTTGTTGTTTTTCCAGGAGCTGGCTTTTTTTTTTTTTTTTTGAAAGGCAGGTTCTTCCTGACTTCCTACTTCCCAGAACATCAAGGTTATTTGAGATAGAGACATCATATGCTCTCTAGTGGATTATTTTTTTTTTAAGTCTGAACAGTAGCTTCCTGTATGATAGAGAGTTTTCAATGGTTAAAATGTGCAAATTACGTTCTTTGGGGGGAAATCTGAATATGAAATAAGTGAAGATAATGGTGAGACAAGCATTTCTAATGGTATTTTTTCAGTGTAACTTCGGGTACACTGCAGGTATCTGTGATGTCATATAAATATTATTTAATACCTAATGTTTAATAGACTAATATTTTACATACCAGAACTATGTTCTTTACTGTCTTAATGTTTTTTTTTTTTAAATTAATCATGATATTTTATACATAAATCATGGCTCTTGCATTGAATGAAAATGGGGGAGTAGAATTTTATATTTGTTGATCTCTAGTCTTTTGCTGCTTAATGCTTGTGGATTTCAGAGTGAAAACTTTTAAATTTAAATTCTGAGCAGTTGGGGTAGATGATAGTTCAGGAGCATGTTATGTTCAGGAAGATTTAGCATTATGTAGTGGAGAAACGTCTCATTTGGCATAATCATTTTGTAAAACATGTTTGTAATACTATTCTGAAGGTGTTCTTCACTGCTCTCATAAGCAATGCTAAGAAAGAAAACTAAATATACTTTCTCATCTGTATGCATTATGGTGAGGGAACAGTTTCAGATTTTTGAGATTTTCCTAGGAATGCAGATTAAGTCAATGGTAGCTGTGTTGAAAGCATCCCGTTTTGTGTAAGATGGGAAGTGAGTCATTGATTGAGTCCAGGTCCCCTGCCATTATGGGAATGACATCATGTAACTCCACATAAGTATTCTTTCATTCTTAATTTTTCTTAATCAAGAGAACTCCTGGTGATGTTTACCCACTCAGCCATGTCAGAAAATGCTTATTCATTCCCTTTTCCATCCTTTTTCTTTTTCTGAAAAGAACCAGTTGAAAATGTCTCAAAATCCTGACAAGCCACATTCAAGTGAAGAAAAGTTGAGTGGTTTAGAGGATGGTCAAGAGGAGAGCTTGGACAACCCGGATCAGTCTATCAGAAAAAGAATACGACAGAGTGCTCCAGGGTCACACAGAGATGATACACCGAAGTGTAAGCAAAACTGCTTTATTAAAAAAAAAAAAAAAAAGTAAATTCTAGATTTTTTTGGTAGAGACAATCCTAACATTTTAGAGCATTCTGTGCAAGTTTGACTGTTTTGAAATTAAATATTGTATGACTCCTGATCATTTGCTTTGAAACTACTTGTAGCACCTTTCTCCCCATTTTTAGTACTTAGTTGTATGCAATAACAATGTTGCTCTGAGCCACATATATCTTAAATACCTTTGTGTGTCTGTACTCAGAAAGGATAAGCACCACTCCAGTATGTTCTAGCTAAACTGTTGCTGCTGTTTGCATTATCAGCTGAACCTCCTGGATTGTTGCAGGGCAAGGACGGCTGTTATCAACAAAGTGATGTCCTGATGACCAGTCACCCCCCTCCCAATACAGGTGGAAAGTTGTGTATTTAATCCTAATATTACTTCTAGTCAAGCAGGACTGTATATTTTATTTCTAGGGCATGTATTTATATGTCATTCTGCTTTTAACATGAGCTGGATGCAGTATGGCTACCAATTATTGCTGGCAAATCTATAGATAAAATGAAGGGGAATTTTTCTGGTCCCAGGGATCCGATTCAAAGAGACAGAATTGCTCAGATAACTAGTTCCAAATTTCTGTACAGAGTGTCTCGGAATGTAACATTTTATTCATTGCTTTCTTTTTATTTTTTAATAGTGTTTTATTATTACTTGAGGTTCAATGTTGTGTTTAGTGTCATGTTACACAGAGGAGATGTTCTGAGGGAGTTTATGTTCTTATGTCTTGCTGGTTGCCTGATAGGAAACATAGTGTATGTATGGAGAGAGGCTATGAAGACGTGGAAGTAAAACCCATAGCAGAGTCTTGCACTGCGCTCTACCACAAAGGAGTCGTTAGTCTCCAGGCCTCCCCTTTTGTAAGGGTGCAGATATAATATGAGAATGAAGTAATATGATTTAAGAGCATTCTCTGGTAAATGAAAGAGTCTTAGTTTTCAGTGCATCCAGTGCTAGAATGAAGTCATTTGGCAGTCGGACAAGAGCACTCTCATTCAGCTGTGAACTTTGGTGTCCTGCTAATTCTCAGAATATCAATCCTTGCTGTGTTCCCAGAGTTACCATGCAAGATTAAGGCCCAAGAAGAAGGAAATAAGTGTTGAGGAGGGCTGCACAAAAAGAGCAAGATATTAATGAAAGATTAGGACATTGGAAGGAACCATACTGTATGTACTTGGAACAGCTCTGAATGGCAGACAAGTGATGGACAGCTACTTTTAACAGACCTTTTCTATGTTACTGGCTTAAATCCAATCAAACTGGGTTGTCAAATGAGGCCGTCATCACAGTTTGCCAAAAACATATCTCAGTGAACCCAGCCTAGGAAGATCCCTGGTTGCTTTCATTTTGGGAATTTGTATGTGGCTTCTGTGCCCAGACTGTAGTTGAAGTGAATGAACTACAGAGAGGAATCGATCCGTTAGGACAATTCTGTTGTGGCTCTTTCCCCACCTTCCACTCCACTAGATGTTTTCGGGAGGAGATGAGCCTTGCCATTCTTGTCTGCCTCACCTGAGGACACTATTGATCTACCCTTTTCCGTTTTCTCGGATACCTGGACCAGGGAAGAACTGTGGTGTTTCTCCTAACTTTGGCTGCTTGTGCTGATGCTAGCACACCTAGGAAGAATCTTTACCACAAAGAATCAGGGGCAGCAGGTTTCAGATGGCTTCAGTGGGGATGGGATTACTCCCCTAACCGGCATGGCCTACACCTTTGGCACCTTCTGCCTTTATGCTGACTTGTTTTTGGGGCTGTGACACTTCCTGTGCTACAGCAATGCCAGTGGTGTCCCAGGATGATGTTATGTAGTCAAGAATGATTAGGAGCTGTAATTTCTAGTACATTCAGGAAGCAAATTAAGTTTTCTGAAACTCTCCCTGTCCCTCTTCTGCCTTCTAGATTTCTACAGTCAGTCACTACCTTTGTCTCCTGCCTAATGAAAACTGGCCTGTTTTTTCAGGTTTGGCACTTCCTCCTACTTGTATGTCTCAGAGCCCAGCTTGAGGTTGCTTGTCCATCCTTGTTAGTCCCAAAGGCCTGCCAGAGGAAGAGGTTTTAGGCATTGGGTCTTGATATCCTTTGTCACTTGGACCATGGCTTCTGGGAAAAAGTTTGGAGAAGTGCCAGTTGCACTAGAAGTAGCGAGCATAATTAGCTACTAGTACATCATTGCTTAACGGTGGTTTGTCAGCTGCTGTAGAGATTAAGTCACTTCCTTGAAAAATATAAAATTGAAATGGCAACATTTGCACAAATAATTGTGGAGATAGTGCAGTGAAAATACTAGTATTTTTAATGACTTCCTCCTACAGCGTGGAGAAAGATGCTAAGATGCTATTAAGCAGTCCTAAAGAAGTGAAGATTTGAGTGTGGGGTTTTTTTGGTTTTGTTTTTTGAAAGAGCTTGACGGAACTTGGAAGCAATTGACACACTGAGCCCAGAATATGAACTGGGGTTCACTAGTTTGTTCTCTGTAATACTCCAGACCTGTGTCATCCACCATCTGGGAAAGGAAGGGAAGGAAAGGAGAAGAATCTTCGGATGATCCTGTCTTTTGGCCCTCTGTACTGTCAAGAATGTGGAAAAGGTCCACAAGTATTAGCAGACCTTTTTCCACAGACTTTTACATATAGCTGTCTGACAGTTTAATTTATGTTGCAGCTAGTCCTCCTCGGCCTGTGTCAATAGAAGAGCTCATGGAAACAGCAAAGGGAGTAACCAACATGGCATTAGCACATGAAATTGTTGTTAATGGAGACTTCCAGATAAAACCAGCTGAATTACCAGAACACAGGTAAGATTGTTTCCAAACAGACACATACATTAAATTTGTATTTGTAGAACTGCAGAACAGCTCTAGTGGATCGAGTGAAGACTCTAGCGAGTGTCTTGTCTGGCAGTGCCTGACACAAGATAGGACAGAGCGTAAGAAGAATATATAATGTAAATGTGCAGTTCTGCTTCCTCAGAAATGTGTATACGTCAAAGTTGAACCTCTTGGAGTAACTATTTGGGGGTGTGTGATGCAAATCTCAGTGTGGTGTCTGTTGGTGTCCCCTTGTCCCAGGGGCCTGAGACTGCAGTCTTGAGAATACCCAAGTCTGGCTGCGGATGCAGGTAGCGCTCGTAGCATCTCTTAAGCTTTCACTGCCAGAGGGAATAAGATGAAACTCTTTTAGCATTTTCCGAGCCTAATGTCTGTTTCTTCAGGGATTTTTGGGGAAGCAATTCCTATGTTTTATTAGCTTAGGCCTCGCTCCTTTAAGTTTGACGTCTTTACTTCTCTGCCTGACCTACAGTAATTCTATCCCCTCCTGAAAGGGGAAGGGAGAACAGAAGAGGCCTTGATGTCTGGTCGCATACTGACCAGTGTAGCTGACTCAGTCTTATCAACAGATGCTTCACCTGCCCTTCCTTTTTCTTTCACACACAGAGGGATGTGGCTGACAATGGGTTTCCTTGGGTTAATTTATGAAAGTGAACGCCTATTTGATGGATGAAACTCAGCCCACATTGGAACCAGAGTGTTGTGTGTAGGTGTCTATGTTTGAGAGAGACCCCAGAGCACGTTACCTTCACGTGTGCTGCAGTAGGATATGCTATGAATGGCTTTTAGAAGACTGGCATTGGTTGCCCTCTATAGAAAGGGATCATCCTTAGACAAAATGTCTGGTGCCCATCTCCACCAAAACAGGGTGACAGTGGTTCCCATTAGCCATGAGGGGATGTTGCTTTAGAATTGTCCCTGACTGAAAAGGCAGTAATGGGAACAGCCTTATCTTCCACTCTCGCCTGGACTGATCCTGTCTTTCCAGCTCTGACACCAGCATATTAGACCAGTGGTGTTTTATTAATGGCTGGGGACTGCTAAACGATAATAACCATAGAAAAACTGCTCAGCACAAGCACATTAAATACACTGAACCTTGTGGTTCCAGCAGGAATTGCATTTGAGTAAGGGTTGAATGGAGTGGATGAGGATCTTTGCTATACTTGCTTCACTTGTCCCAGCCTCTGAGTTGGTAGGAAATGGAATCATGGCCCCCTGAAATGCTGAGGACAAACAGCATTTAACTGAGCTAGCACATGACAATAGATATCTCTGTTGTCCATCAAGACTCATATACTTTAGAGCTCCAGCAATGATCTGATCTCTCTCCTCAGCACCATCTCGCAGCCTCTGCCCTGCCTGTTAGCCAGACCCGGGCGGTGTGGGCCTGTCCTGTGCTGCCTTCTCGCAGGCTGCCTGCAGGTCCTGTGCTGCCTTCTCGCAGGCTGCCTGCAGGTCCTGTGCTGCCTTCTCGCAGGCTGCCTGCAGGTCCTGTGCTGCCTTCTCGCAGGCTGCCTGCAGGTCCTGTGCTGCCTTCTCGCAGGCTGCCTGCAGGTCCTGTGCTGCCTTCTCGCAGGCTGCCTGCAGGTCCTGTGCTGCCTTCTCGCAGGCTGCCTGCAGGTCCTGTGCTGCCTTCTCGCAGGCTGCCTGCAGGTCCTGTGCGGCCCTGTGAGCTGGGACCTGGCTCTAGCCTGCACAAACGCTGTCTCTGAAGCAAGCCTTTGGAAATTACAGCTGAGACACACAAAGCTCATTCTTTTCCCCATTCTGTGTTATCTTCTGTGTCCCAGTATCTTTCGGGGGAACTTTCATCAGGTGTTTTCTGCTCCACAGTTGATGACCGAGAATAAGTGCTTTGTCTGAAGTCCCATAGTTGAGAGAATGCTGTTCTGTTCAGTGCCCGCTTCAGATCTCTGTTCCTTCACATGGATTTCTCACGTGAAGATGTGCTGTGATAGTGGATAACTTACCTGGTATGCCTCGGTGCCATGAAACTGATGTCAGCATTTGTCAGGGAAGAAGGATATTAGCATGTTTTATTTTAGCCATCCTTTCTTCTTTCTCCACCCCCTTTTTTTTAAAAAAAAAAAAGAGGGAAACTGCTGGGACCTATGCTGTACTTTGCACAGTTGGATGCTTTTGCCCACTGATGCTGAGCATGGCTGTAGTCGTTCACCAGAGGGGCTGATCCTCATCTCTTCACCTGATCACAACAGATGTATTGCAGAGGCCACTTGCTCTGGAGCGCCTGGGCTTTGTGATGGGCCGGGCCTGCTTTTGTGCAAGATCCCTGTATTTGGCTATTTACCACCTAGAAAAGAAAGAGCAGTCATTCAGATTTTGCTTGAAGAGGGACTCTGGAATCTTCCATGGATTAAATGTGGAGTTTTTGTGTGTCTCAAGGTTAGAGTCTCCTGCACAGGTGGGAGGAGTAGGCAGGTGTGACTGTTTGCAGCCTTATGCACTGTCAGCAGAGCACGTACTGGCTGCTCAGAGGGCCACGGGGTGTGGGTGCCTCTGGGTGCTGCCTGAGCCATGGCTGCACATGCAGTCAGGGCCTGGGGAACCTGGTGTTTGTTGAGGGGGTTCTTTGTGCGTGCGTGTGCGTGTGAGCATTTTACTTCGGTCTTGAAGTTAAACCTGGTGTGAACAGGAGCCTGCCTGCTGAAGAGGAGTAACTTTCAGTATTTTGAATTAGAAATTGGTACTGAGGCAGAGGAATTATTTTTTTACACAAACTGAACGGGGCCTTTATCTCAGAGTAGGTGCGATGTTTATGCGTTGAAATGCAGAAGCTTTTCTGTCAGGGCAGTTACTTCATTTCTGTTCAGTTTACTTAATGAATTTTGCTTGGTAGAGTTGCGTTTACTCAGTGAGGCTTTTGAAAGGCACGCGAGTGCTGCTCTTTTGAAGACAAGCTGTAATTTTTGTGATTTCCTGTTTTTTTTTCTTCCAGTTGTTTAGTTTAGAGGTAGCAGATGATACTTTCAAGGATTTTAATTTGTAGCCACCTTTGCTTGTGTGTAACCCTTTATTAGGATATAAGCCATTCCAAATCCTGTGTCCAGTTTTTCTTGTTTTTCTGAGTAACTTAAAATGACAGATCTCTTGTGTGTTAATTGTCATATATTCACTATTACATTATATTCGTATTATTACCTGATGTTCTTTAGGACCTGCAGGTTATCTTTGTAAGGTGGTGCAGAGACAAGTATTGTTCTTTTTAACTGGTCATATTTACCCACAGCTTAGAAAAAAAAGTAAGAGATATCGTACATAAAGCTTTCTGGGATTGTCTGGAAGCTCAGCTAAAGGAAGATCCACCGACATATGACCATGCAATTAAACTGCTGGGAGAAATTAAAGAGGTAAGATGATGTGATATCAAGGTAAATTATTGAAT
Organism: Athene noctua; assembly: GCF_965140245.1. Taxonomy (NCBI): domain Eukaryota; kingdom Metazoa; phylum Chordata; class Aves; order Strigiformes; family Strigidae; genus Athene; species Athene noctua. The sequence continues at coordinate 3,532,836 of NC_134050.1, read as the reverse complement.
TTGAGTAGCTGCATGGGTATGAATGAGCAAAAGTGGTTGAAGTTTGGCTTTTCAGAAAGGAGACTCTTGATCTTTTTCATTACTATATCATTATCTGCAAATGTATATAAATTGTATAAGCCCAGAGGAGAAATTTGAATATAAAAACAAATGCAAAACTGTGTGAGATGATTAAAAGGTAAGCAATACTAGTTTCATAATTCCAAGCTTCCTCCGTGTTGTAACAGTGGTATTAGTTACAGAATCAGTGAGATGCCCCAACACTGGGCTAACAAAACCAAGCACAATAGTCTTAAGTATGATCTGTACTACGGAGTGTTTACCACTTAGTAACTTCAGTGTCATACAGAATGAAGTGAAACATTTGGAGTTGGTGAATGGTTAAAAAAATAAAGCAAGGAAAAAAAAAATATTCCACTTGTAAAAGGCAATTAGTTTAAATAAAAAGTGGTTCAATAACTGTTTTGATCCTTGTAGCCTTTGATATGTAGAACTAATGCACTGTTAAAAACTTTCCATTTCAGAATCTCCTATCTTTCTTGTTGCCTGGTCATACCAGACTGAGAAGCCAGATTACAGAAGTTCTTGATCTGGATTTGATAAAACAGGAGGCAGAGAATGGGGCCCTTGACATTTCTAAGTTGGTTGAATTTGTCATTGGGATGATGGGGACTCTCTGTGCTCCAGCTCGAGATGAAGAAATTAAGAAACTAAAAGATATTCATGAAATAGTTCCTCTGTTCAGGTACTGAAATGGCATTTTTTAGTCATGTTGACAGTCCCTTAACCTGCAAATCTTTGTAGAAGAAAAGAGTGATAGGGAAAGGGATATAGTTCTGGGTGTGAAGGGGAGAGATGCTCCAGGGGTCTTTAACAAGGACTGCCTTGTGTTCTGGTTGAGTATTTGTCAAGCTCCTGCATGTCACTGAAGGACATTTTCTTAAATGCCAAATGTACATAAGCCGTAAGATAAGCCTTCAGATGGTCAGTTTGTATCAGTATCAGAATTTAATATTGACAGCAGAAGGGGAAAAACAGTGAGCAAGAGCACAAGAAAAAGGTGTTTTTGTTCTCCAACCAGTTCATCCTTTCCCCCTCAGTGTGAGCTCTCTTCACCTACCATCCCACCCCCTGTATAGTCTAAACGGAGTGTACGTACCACATGTGGGGGCATGTAGGCTTCTGCTTTGTCACCACGTTCTCAGCTGAACACCTCAAGTTCTCAACAGTTAGAAGAAATTTCGTTAACCTTGTTGTTTTCTCATCTGATAAGCTGCCCAGAGTTCAGGATTGACTTGGCAGAAGTATTGGCAGGAAGAATTAGGTTGCTTTGAAAGGAAGGTGCTTTTCTTTGGGGTTTTTTTTGTTTGTTTGTTTGTTTTGTTTTTCCTTTTTTTCTCCTTGGGTCTGATTATTCACTTCCCACTGAGGTTAGCTTTATAGGCTGCCAACAGAGATAGTATGCAAGCTTGGAAACCCGGATGTCTTTTTATGTATTCAGCATACAATATTGCCCATCCTGGGAACTATAATCTACAGAGCTAGTAAAGTTAATTCCATAGAGGCTTTTTTACAGGAGAGCAAGATTTATTTCCTACTTGGAAGAGGCACATGCATGCATGTACATGCTTGCTCAAGCTTTGTCTCTGTCTCATGCTCTTAAATTGTTAAGCACCCTTTTAATGTTTCCCATGCATGTTTTTGCTCTTTCCTTAGACAATCTGTAATAAATCTTGTGAATAGTACCTCTTAAACATCTGCAGCCTTGAATAACTTTTTCTGTTTGTTTGTTTAGAGCAATTTTCTCTGTATTAGACCTAATGAAAATGGATATGGCAAACTTCGCTGTCAGTAGTATTAGGCCAAAATTAATGCAGCAGTCTGCTGAATATGAAAGAAAGAAGTTTCAGGAGTTTCTTGAGAAACAGCCAAGTATGACTTTGTTCCTTTCTTTCTTCCCCTCTGACCTCCCAGTAAACTGCGTGTCTCTGCCTGTAGATCATGAAAAGAAATCAGATTCTTTTATAAGTTCTAGAATTCGTATGGTAAATGGCAACTTGTGCCCCAATACTGTGGTTTGAAAAAATCTGCTGGCACAACAGTTCTGCACTTAGTACTGGAGTTTAGTTTCATTTCAGTACAGTGTAGGGCATAATTACCTAGCATCATCTCACCTCCAATTTCCTGTAGCTGTGTGGTTTTAATTTTGGTTTAGATGTTCTGCTTAATGCAAAAAATGAAATGCATGTCAATAACTGATATCATGGGTGTTAGTAATAGCAACTAATGGGATTATTTGGAAATTATTGGTGGAAAAACCTAACTTTGAAAGGGAATTCTCTTAACAAGATTTTTTTTTCCTCTGCTCTTCCAGATTCTTTAGACGTTGTCACAAGGTGGTTGCAAGAAGCAGCAGATGATCTTGCAAAGCTGAGATGTAAAATGTTGCCTCCCCACTGTAGTGGCGATGGTGCCACTGGTGGAGCTTCCTCCTTGTGCTCCACTGCTGTCCAAAATCAGGCCTATCTGAAGCTCCTTAAGTGGGATCATGTAAACAGGCCTTTTCCAGAAGTAGGTATTTAACAGAAAAACTTACTTTATTTTGTATTTCTGGGATATTACAGAAGCCGTTTGGATTTGTAGTCTTGAAACAAGTACAATACTCAAACATTTATCTCTTGATGGAGAGCTCTTGTAGCTCTTAGGTGTTCTTCAGTATCGAATCTTACTTAGCTGGAAAAGAGGAGTTAATTCTTTTCATTTTGTTGCTGACACTCGCCTGCTGAGCATGTGTTGCTCTTGTCCATGTCTTTGTCTTATCTTGGCTGCTGTGAATGGGGAGGCAGCACAGCGTCCCTTCGCAGCCCAGCACACTGACCTGATCCTGTGCTGCTTTCCTCATTCTTTGCAGACAGTGCTAATGGACCAGACCCGCTTTCAGGAAATACAGCTGGAGCTGGAGCAACTCCTCTTGATTGGGACAGTCCTTCTGGTCACGTTCAGCGCAGCAGGCTCGGCACTCGTTGATGTGCCTGGGTTTGCTGAAAAAATCAAAACCATTGTCAAGGTGCTGCTGTCAGGGATGCATCTTCCGTGAGTATTGAACGGTCCTGGTCACACAGAGGCAGGTGGAGTTCGGTTTTCCCCCCAGTAAACAATCAGTTTAAGCCTCTCTCTGCCTGTGGACCACAGAATATGTAGAGGAAGTGATGAGGGTGTTTTGTGAGCCCAGGCTGACAATTTTTATTCAGCTTACTCAGACAGAACTGTCTTTTCTTGTTATTTTTGGACATGCACATGCTCCTTTTCTCAGAGTGTGTTTTTCAAGATGCCTGGTTGGGGCAGGAGAGTGGCAGCAGCTCAGTTTGGGGCGGGCTCCCTTGCGGATCTGCGTGTGGTAGGGTGAGCTGCTCGCAGATTTAGAGGGACTGCTGTGCACGTTGTGGGCTGGGAACTGTTTTATGCATTAGTCAGAGCTGTCTGTGTAGAGAGAAAAGTCAGCTCTTTCTTGTATGGATTGTTCAGGCTGGAAATCTTTAATGCTATGCTCCTGGTTTTTTGATACATATGTGTATTATTCTTTATAGTTCTGACTTAATCTGGATTACACTTCTTCCATTACAATTGATAAATAAAGCACTTATAAGTGGAGAGTTTATTTTTAAAAGGTGGGAAAAAAAGGGAATAACTAAAATAACTATCTAACGCTCTACCCCACCTTCTCTAGCTCCTTTAACCTGAAGGAATCTTTGGCTACCGTGGGTGAAAAGGTGTGTGCTGAAGTTAACAGCTGCCTTTCCCAGCATGGCTTTACCCCCTTCTCAGCTGAGAGAGAGACGGTGCTTAAAGGACAAATCCAGGCGGTGGCCAGCCCGGATAACACCATCTGCAGGCTAATAGGTACGCTTTGACAAAAACACCCTCTTCTCACGCCACCACTCCTCTGTCTTTGTAAAGCTGTTGGTGGCGTGTTGTGCATGCTTTCTCATTTAATCTGTTCCAGATACTTGTTTAGTATGATCAGGCTGTCGGTATTTTACATGAGATTACACAATTTCTAATTGACTATTCCTTTTGAAAACAAACCAAAACCCTTGGTCCAATTTTTCCAGATTCTCGAATTCAAAAGTTTCTGGAGAATTATCTTGCATCTAGTCACCAGAAATCATTACCTGCTATTCCTGGAGGATTAGGCCCCATTCAAAGAGAGCTGGAAGAGATTGCTGTCAAGTATGTTCGTCTTGTCAACTACAACAAAATGGTCTTCAGCCCTTACTATGATGCAGTCCTGGGCAAAATACTGACCAAGGAAGAATCCCAACCTGTAGGGAAGTCAGAAGAATCATAAAACCAGTTTGTATGCTACCAATACGGTATTGTCAGCTATTTTTAAAAAATTGCACCAATATTTGTCTAGGAAAACAGCTTTCTGTGTAAATACTGGTTCCTTTTAATTCACTAGTGATGATTGATATGGAAAATACATGAGATGCAAAAGGGATTCTGAAGTAAATGATGAGAGAGAGAGATGCATTTTTAATGTAAGTATGCAACCTGGGGGGGGGGGGGGGGGTGTCTTGGTAGTTTTCTGGCTGCAATTTTTAGATTTTTTGAGATGGTGCTAGGTAGGACAAGTTTAAGAACTAAACTTTGTATTTAAGTGGCTCATTTTGGGGCATTTTACTCTAATTTACCGTGAATTTAGTTTAATTAATCCAAAGGAGATTAGCAATGGTCCTTCCCAGAAGGGATGATTTGGCTTTAAAAAAAAATCATACTTTAAAGACTTAAGAAGAAAGTTCAAATTCTAGACAAGAGGAACTTTAACAGGCAAAAAACAAAGCCAAACAGCACTTTATTGTAACATTATGGTTAGTACGGTAGGCTACTAGGTTTTTCTGCATTTTACTGCATTTTAATGGCATTTTTTTGCTGTTTACCTGCAGATGTTACAAACACATAATATATTTTTGTAGCAAATTTTCTGGTTATTGGGTAACTGTCCTCTGCTATGTACAGTACTTACAAAGGTGGCAATCTTATAGATTGCAGCTGTATTTATCTCTTGTAAAGACTTCAGAAGGGCAGAGCTAAAACGTTTTGATAAAAGTGGCATTTCTTACCTTTTTTTTGCTAGTTACTCCTTTTTATGCGAAATACTAATTTTAAAGTAAACCTTTGTCATTTTCGGAAGGTGGATTTAAAGCGTGTGAAACTTTAGGCTGAAAATTTTACTTGTTTTTTTTAAAACTACAACCGGAGATGGTTGCATATTCAATCATGTCTTCAAAAATATCCAGGAAGTGCAGAGCACTGTCGGAAGTGTAAGCGATTTTAATGTACTGAGAGATGAATGATTTAATGTTAGTTTGAATACACAGGGAATATTTTCAGTAGAAGATTTTTTTCACTTTGTAGAGGTGTTCCTGAAATGTAAAATATTTGTAGGTCTTGAATTTAATTAGCTACGTTGTATAGATGAGTGTTGACGGAAGAGCTCAATGATCTTACAGCCTTATTGCAATTTCAGACTCAGCTAGGAGGTAAGTACAGTTGAAATTTTCCTCTAGTTGAGCACAATGCTGTATTACAGTAATCAAAATTTGATGATTTTATGAAAGCAACCTTCATAGCTATAAACAGTGTCTCATGTACTAGACTATCCAAAATAGAATGTGTTGTGGTCTATAAAAAAAAACCCCAACAAGTTATGTAAAATAAGTGACGGGCCCTTTTATTAATCAACTAGTCAGCTGAAATAATAGAACTTCTAGAAGGAGGCCCTTGATTATGAATCACTGTTGGTGCTTCCCTTTCCACTTTTCCTTTAAACCTCAGCATGGATCGAGCTGCCCGGAGTTTGGAGGAAGGTGGAATGAGTAAAAGCTTTCATTCTGCATTAGCCTATGCAACTATAAAACAGATCTTCTCTCATTCATTTTTTTGCTTCCCCAAGCAAAAAAAAAAAGAACCACCACAAAACCCTGTTAAGGGATCACCAGCTCAGACAAGTGATTTTGCTCCTGGCTAAACGCACTCTGATAGTAAAATGGATGCCTGTTTCTGAATCTTTCTTTGATAACTCAAAAGCGACTAGGTTGGTTAGTCAGATAACAAAGTTCCGAGTAGGTTTTTGCTGTGGTCTGTTTCCTTGCTTGAATCAACAAAGGGCACAACAGAGGTCTTCAAGACTGCTGCATCTACTTACTGTGCTTTGTTCTTAGTGCAGGATCCACCTCAAAACACAGCCTATAGCTCTGCGGCTCCAAAAAATTAAGGCCGTAGTCTGCGTAACAAAAGCGCTACCAGAAACATTATTGCTCGAGATAGACATAAAAAAAATAAATAACCAAATCTGTTTTCGTTTTTGTTAAATGAGAATTGCAGAAAATAAATTGCTGCTGTTGTTTTATATCTTAGTATTGCCTAGAAGCTGCCTTTAAAGGCCCCTGTGAATTCTGTGTACAACAAAAATTTAGAAGCTGTAGGGGATGATCTCAAGGGTGTGGGGAGGAAGATCCTCAAGGTGCAACAAGATAGTCAATGACACGTTAAAATCTACAGTACGCATAGAAACCGCTTTGAAAGTTCATGTAGTGTTTTTGTTAGCTTGTTTGAAAATAACAGGTTAAACTGTGTAGCTGATATATTGACATTTAGCTTTGTACTCTAAGTGGAAGACCAGTGCAGTGATCCAGGAACAGACTGTGTTAGCTGGTGCTCCTGGACAATCCACAGTAGAAATATGTACTGAGTTTGTCTTACGATGCTGTCTTCTTTAAACAGTCATGGAATTAAAAGCAAAAGTATACTGTATCCTCTAGAAAAATGGAAAAAAAAGCTAATTCTAATATGTATGCTCTGATCAATTTCCTGTGATGGTCTCTATTAGCATTGCTTTTGAAGTGGCTGAGTAATATTTAAGAAGTAACTTGTCGTGTTTGAATAAAACCAGAATGAGGCATGATGTTATGGATATCCTTTTATTTTAAAGGAATGTTTTTTTCCATTTTCAACTACAAAACAGATTTCATACATTCTGCCATAAATAAAAACGAACAGTAAGGCAGGACACTACATGAACAAACTGAGAACAACTGTTTTCCAGAAAATGTGAATTAAAAATGCTTCACAAGTATAAGCCATCCAGTTTTTAAAATAAAACTGTTGAAAACCCACAAGATTTCAAGTGGTAGATGTGAACACCCTTGAAGAACAAAATGCAAGTTTTGACATTTTGCACTTTTGGTTTTGCAAACCTAGTTTTGTTCAGAGCACGTTCTAAGGTTGTTCTGGCTGTTTTCGGATCAAGAACCATATGGGAGAAGAGGCACCACAGTAACAAAACCATTTTCAAGATTTTTTTGTTTGTTTGTTTGCAGCTGTCCCTTTTAAATGTTTGACTTTTAAGAGACTGACGGACTCAATGCAAGTCTTTGTCTATCACAGCAGAACTCCAGACTTGTTTCACCGGATTCGCTTTTGCTGTCGTGCTCTGTAAATGTCGTGTACAGGGGGGACCACAGACCCTTTCTCCTCGTCGTCGTCAGAATCCTCGTGTGGTCTCTTAACAGCCTTATTGAGCATTGCGTTGTTTTCCACAGGTCCGTTGCCTTCCACAGCTATTTCAGGTAGGCCTCCGGTGATTATCCGTACGGCTTCATCAACAGCTTCAGGCAAAAAAAAAAAGTTCATTTCATTTGTGAAACGGAATTCTGCGATTAGAAATAAGCATGCAAACAGGGACACCACGATAGGGACATTGTGGAGATCTCTGGAATGAGACCTTCCCCTACCCTATTCTCCTACAAAGGTTAAGAATTAAGGCTCGACTGTCTAAAACTCTGAGCTACGGCAAACACTAATTATAAAGTAAATGCTGCTGCTTCAGCTTGAGACCTCCCTTGAGACAAGTATTGAGGTCATTTGCAAGCTTAATAAAACAGGAAAGCCTACCAGGAAAACTACAACTAGTTCATGATTCATCAGAAAGTATGCATAGCAAGTTAGTCTCTGCTTATCAACAGCGAAAGCTTCAAAAATGCCATCTATAATTTAAATAGATGTTTTCACGCAAAGAAATGAAATCCTAGGTTGCTTTCTCTCTGATCATTTGCTCCTTAAATGAACAGAGGGGGTGAAAAGGAGCGTATTATCATCTGCCATACGTTACGTGAAGCCTGGAGTATGGATCTGTCCTAGTTTTATAGTTCAGAACTCTCCCTCCTTTGCAGGAGCTCAGAAAACACTGCTCTTGAATTCTTCTCAAGCACCGCCACGTGCGTTCAGAGTTACACCTATACTGCAAATGTGTAGTTTAATGTTACAGTGCTGCTAGGAAGAATGCCTTGCTGCTTTTAAAGCCTATTCTGAAAATCTTTAATTTCTTTCTTTTAATGGTTATCACCAAAATATCATTCAAGTGGCAGCTGATGATTTTCAGCTTCTTTTTGACTTGTGGATCTCCCCCCAGTTAAATGTACAAATATCTCTATAGAGACTCCAACCTACGAATGTAGCCAATTCAGCACTGTACTCTTAAATATTAATTACTCGTCTGTAAACAAGGTCTGGATTTTAGACAGCAATATCCATATGTAAAACAAAACCACAGGCAACGCCATCACAGACTCCAGAGCAAACAAGTGACTTACTGTCTGGCAGTTTGCATCTTCTGAATATCTCCATGAGCTCATCCACTTGAACAAAGGGACCCTGATTTGTTACAAAACCAAAAAAAGTTTAAAGGTTATTTTCAATAGAATGATACATTCCAAGGTTCTGTCAAAACAGAAATCTCTTCTACAACTTTTTAAAGAATTCAGAATTCATTAAAACAAACCTGAAAACAAACAGGAGGTGGCAGGAGCTTCATGAGAACTACAGCTGCTGGTGGAACAGGAAATACACCACCTGGGACAGGATGTAAACCTGGAGCTGCAGGAAGAAAAAACTCTGTGAAGCCAGAGCAGGACAGCTAGACTTGAATTGCTTTTGCAGCATCGTTATTTAACGCAAATAATTACTACCCTCTCGCTTTTGCCTCTACTAATTACATATTGTTTAGTCAGTGATCTGAAGTCCATGAGCAGTGTGTATACCAGCTTATTACCATTGACCAGACCCCAAACTACTTGTACTTATTTCCATGTGACCTTAATATTAGGTAAAATATATATATATATGCCTTTAGCAATTCCATTAAATAACAGCTTAAAATGTAAGTACATGTTTAGATGACTGAAGGCAAGGAAAGTCTCTGTGATTAGGCTTGCTAAACACACAAATTCATAACTGGCGAAACACAACCACTTCCGACCGAACATCTGACTTACGTGCCAAGTGTCTTGGCTGAAATGGAATCATTTGCTGAGTGTCCGGTTTTGGGTATTCGGGTTTTCTGTCTACTTCATCCTTGAGAACAGGCACGATGGAAGGAGCGACCACAGGGTCGGGAATTATGGCTGCCAGCTTGGCACGGGAGACGTCCTGCGAAAGGCAGGGGGAGAGCTCTGAACGTTGCTTAAATGACAGAACAAAACACCTCCAGACCAGCCGCTTACTCCCCCTTCGTCATCATTACAATTTCAGATGTCCTCTCACAAGACCATCTGGGCAAAACTTGCATGTTTTCATCAAACATTTAGTCCTACGGTGACCCGGCTGGGAGTGCAAACACTTGTTTTTGTTACCGGATGGGACCGTATCTGTCATTTTGGAGAGGCTACTTTTCTTAGGTTAAAAAGATTTAGGCGAACAGGTGCAGACCACTAGGCCTTCACAACTATCATTTCTCCCTCATTTCATTCCCTAGATCGCTTTAGCTGGAAAAGAAACAAAGCATAAGGCAGTCAGCAGGCCTGCAAAGCGTCAGTTCAAATAGCATTTTATATTCTGGCATGTTACAAGCTGTAACAGAAATCAGCCCCGGGTAGGTCCGCACCACCTCGCATGCGTTTTGTCAAGATGTGCTCTCCTGAAAGCACACCCCTAACTTCAGAATAACTTTGTCCCAGTTGTGTTATTCAGGCTCAAAGTGACTCCTATTTCCATTGATCAGATTACTTTACAACGGTGTGAAGACCAACAATTCAGCTGCTTTGCTAACTTTGATGACGTCTGTATTTTTCAAAAATTCCTTTTCTGTGGAAGAAATAAATGGAAGCTGAGGAACTATTTTTGAGACATGAAGGCTCTCTTCCTGTTCATGTAAACGGAAAACAGCAGTTCCTCCAGCAGAGCTGTTTCTGCTTCTCTGGCAGCCTATTTTATATCATGCTTTAAAAAAACCCCAACAAAACAGCATTATATTCTAATGCTTTTCCTAACTGTTATGGCCTTCCACATGACTAGAAGAGTAGTTATACATCTGGTCAGAAACAAGATGGGAGACCACTAGATACAGGTGTTTGGCCTAGACTTTAAATTCTGAGTAGCAGCAGCAGCAAAGGACTTGAGCCATAACTAACTGAAGAAAAGCAGGCAGCCACCGAGCTCGATAGGTAATTCTCCTCAGGTATGTGCAGCAGTCCCTGGGGCTGCACCCTCTCTGTTACGGTTCTCACTGAAGAGAGCTGGGTTTTGCCAGCTGACGCGGGAGGGCAGGCAGCGATGGTTCATACAGATGACCTCATTCTGCAAACTTCCAAAAGGATTTTAGGTTTTGGGGGAGCTCGGGTTTAAGTCTGAAGCAGAGGCCTGCAGCTGAGTGGTGGGGGCATTACCACGCTGCCCTTTCCACGGGCACACGAGAGGTAAATGGGGCCACAGGAAGTTGCACCTGTTACACCCATGGCCCTTGCTCCCTTCTGCCCTTGGCCCACAGTGCCTGGCACTTTGTTGCCCAGCAAGACAGCAAGGAGGAGGCATACCAGGACCTGTTTTACCTGCTTTTCTATCGAGGGAAAAAAAAGTGTAAGGCAAGACCTAAATAAGGAATAGCTTCAGTTTGCTAGGACTGACAAGAGTAACAATACAAGCGTTCTTACCCACTCACCTTATAACCAAGGGCCTTCAGTTCGCTCGCAGAGCAAGGGTACAAATCCATGAACTTGTACCTGTCTACCAGCAGAGCTGTTTCTTTACCCTCGTATTCTTCCTTGAATGCTGTAAACCGCCGTTTTTCAACTTTCAGAATACTAGCCAGATCACCAATGTTGCTTTCAAAAGCTAAAAACCGAGCCCAGATTTCCCTATAAAAGAACAGATAAATAGACAGCTGCTGAAGGAGAAAGAATTACTGGCCACAACCCAATTAGAAAACACACTAGAGGAGAGATTCAAAGGAGGTGATCTGGGAACACGTGACCATTTCCATTATTTACTTCAGATGCATCTATAACATGCATTACCTTCCTCATGCCTGATGTATTTCTGTAAAAGCTTTCAGTCTAGCGGGTTGCAAAGGACTTTGTTATGGAAAGGAAAGGATCACTGGTGTAAATGACTTCAGCATTTGAGGTAAGCTTTTATCATCAACGTAAGGTGCACAAATAGACTTTACTCATCTGCTACACAGAAGTTCACTCTGATCCTGATAGCTGAAGGACTTTTTAACATAGGATATTATTTAGTTCACGTCCACAGACCAGAATATTCTAGCAGGCAAGAGCAATACCCTATAACAGCAGCACTTCAGAATTTTACACAGCCCACAATATATAGAGTTACTGCTCATTTCTCTGTGGAAAATCTCATATATAACGTAAGCAACATCTGACCATATTTCTGGACTCAACTTTAATTTTTGCTTTGGAGTTCACCTTTTAAATTCTTGGGTTTTCTCACTTTTAAAAATCGACATTAAAATATTTCTCATGAAAGATCAGAATAACGGTGCAGAATGAATGTGCACATCAGCACGATGTTTAATTTCTTGGTTCTGATGTCTGTGTCTACCAGAATAATAATAATGGTGAACACTTGGACTGCCAAGGGTTTGGTAAGCATTTTTTCTGAGAAATAAAAATTAATAATGAAAATGTGACTGAGTGGTTAATCCAAGTTTTTCCTGGTTCTTTCCCTATTTTATTTTCAGTTGGCTGGGAGTCGTCCAGCATTCTCCTCAATAAATTCCTGACTCCCCTTCTCTAACATAATGCTCCTGATAGATGTGCTCAGCTCCCTCTCCCATCTAAAGCATCTATCTGGGGAGAGATACACGTCATTAGCTACACCAGCTGCTCAGTCCGTGGAATCCTCACTGCACAGGAGGATTCTCTGCTCTGTCCCCAACAATCCTGCGTCAGTGAGGTTCTAAAGTCAATAAATTAATGAACGTCACTGCAAGTGGGATAGGGACTTTCACAAATCTGTCACAGCTGTTGCTATTTTAGACAGCATGAAGTGGGGAAGGAACATCTGTACCTAGTTTTGTCCTGCTGTTTGTTTTTCTAATTTCTTTGGGATGTTTGTAGTTGAAAGGGGTTGTGTGTCTTTTTTTAGTGTAGTGAAACTGCTTTTGCAGACGTACCCAGATTTCTCAGGTGGAAGGCTCCCTGAAGTTAAAACACGTTCAAACAAAACTCTTGTATTATTGTCCTCTTTAAAAATAGAAAGAAAAAAGAAAAAAAATCACACTGAGTAAAATATATTAAAAACAATTTAAAATCATGTCCATTCAAAGAAATGTGTACATTGAATTAAATACAAGGCTGACATTCCAAAACCTGTAGTTGAATTTCAATCAGTAGAAAAACTGAATGCCTACCTAAAACGTTACCAATGTTAAATTCTACTGTGAATTTGTTATTTGAAAGTCTATTTTTGTTGATGGCAACAAACCAATCCTAATACAGGTTCTTTCACAACAGCACAGCTATCGCTTGGCATCTCTTCACGATCGCTGCTTTCTTCTGTTTTCTTTAATTATCACAATGGATTATCTTGGTAATTTCCAATTTGGCCTTTCAATTCATGACTTCCCTTTTAAATTGGGAATTATTTTAAATTGCATTATTATTTAAATGATACACTTGTATATTCATCAGAAGTCCTCCCCAAATTATTAGACCTGGTTCCCAGTGAGCAGTCAGCCTTTGTACATTGCCAGCTGGGGGAATGGAGTGGTTGGTGGGTTTGTTCTTAAAGCTGCTAGTTTCTGCCCTGCCTCTCTCGCTGTGTATTTTACCGTATCTTACATTTACAGACGTTCTGAGATCAATTTTCTTGGTTTTAGTAAAGTCTGCTGGGTTGCTAAGACAAAGCAATACACTGGCAAGTTTTAAGATTTTTTTTTTTTTCTGATGGCAGTCTACAGAAAGGCATTACAAATATTCACGTAGACCTAAAATAATTTCTTGCAAAATTAAATATACTTTAACTTGAAAAAAAAAAATAATCGCTCTGTTTACAGCTCACAGGAGAAAAAAGTTCTAAATCTTACTCAAACTTTCAGAGCCTGGGGGGAAAAAAAAAAAAAAAAAGGTATTGTAGCCTGACAGGAGAAATTCATGTGCCTGGTGGCTACAGAAGGGCGTGGGAGGTTCAGCAGATCCAGCAGCACAGCGACCAGCAGCCAGCGGCGTGGAGGCTGCCTCACAAAACCGAGCTAGGACTTCCTAATAAAAACCAGATCGTGTTACACCTCTGTGTCGTTACGCTATAGATACTAAGCTAGGGTACTGAAGGTGTGAGGAAATACCTGAAGAAATCTGAAAATTTAATGAGTAGCTGGCAGGCAGGACTGCGCAGAGGAAGAGCTGGGACGAACCGCTCCTCTCCCTCTCCTCTCCCTCCCGGTGAAACACGGACCAGGGCAGCTCCACACAAGGTCCCAGCCCCTGCTCCCCACAGCAGCTCAGGCGTCTTTTGAGACATTACCTCCCGCTCCCGGGAGACCTGCCCCGGCCACCCCACCAGCACCTCCTGCGGGGGCTCCCCGGGGCCCTGTCCCCCAGGGCTGGCACCTGCCCGGCCCTGCCCCTCGCATCACAAACTGGCAAATATTCACAATACTGCTTTTATATCTCACTCGTCTCATCCACCCGGGGAGAATGAGTTTAAAATAATTCTAGAAGGGAACAACTGATCTATCACTCCTCTCATGCTGATTTCACCTCCTATAGATTTAGATTTCTCAGTGTACTTCCCACTTCTCGCAACAGATGCTGTAAAGCTGCTGCTACGCAGGTGAGTTACAATTTTGAAAATTCGCTCTCCTCCATTCAGAAGGATCAAGATCTAATGTTACTGTACTTCTGGAACTTCAGGAAGGACAGACCAGCAAGTTTTGTTTTCAAATTAATTGCTGAGTTTCATGAAGAGGTTTCATTGCTCTTCAAGAAGAATTAGAACTAAAACACAAGGAACTTGACCTGAACTTAAACTGACAGAGAAGTGTTTAGATTCAGGTTAATGAGTGCTTCGTTAGACCTCTCAAAGCTTAAAGCTTACCATTAAGGTGAGAAAGGTAGTCGATATATGCCAGTACATATTCTGGAATGTCCCCATATTTTTTCAGCCCTAGCTCAAAAATCTTAAAGGCCACAGATTTATCCTGCAAACATTAAAAAAAAAAAAAAAAAAGTTATTACCTTCAGTGAGCTACACACCCTCCTGACACTACTTTAATATCAAATTGAGCATCTGCAATTACCTTACTACAATAATACTCCATTAAAGCTGCTGTAACATAGACGTGATGGCGGGTCCGGGCATCCTCTCTCGCTTTCTTAAATATCATTCTTCCAGATTTTATGCCTTCTGCTCGCCTTGCAAATTTCATATATTGGATATAAACCTAAGGTGCATATTAATATTTATATTGTACCAGTGCTAACAAAAAAATACTAGAATGTAATAAAAGTTTTTTTCGCTATATTTGAAATAATCTCTACTGACAAAATACAGCTAATAAGGCATAACAGAAACAACACTGTGTGGTGCCTCTGTGTTTTGCTATAAATACCAAGTCAAAGCTTTTAATATACTTTTTTAAAAACAATGGAATATACCTAAGAGTGATCCCCTGAAACAATGATCCCCTGTACATTATACAATCCAAGATACAAATCATCCTGTCTGCAAATATTTCTACTGATCAAGGAAATAATGAATGTGCTATTTAGTTCGGTGGCAAATTCGTGTTTGGGATTTAACTTTCCTCCACGCTGAATTAGACCACAAAGAACAGCATTCCTCAAATAGGAGTGACTGGTACATGGTTTCTCAGAAAATACGTATTTGGGAAGCATTCTGATCTGTGTTTAATGTGTAGAACACGTCAGTAAATGGATACCTTTCCTCTGACACTGACCTGTTGTTTAATTTTAGACCTAAGCCCTTCTTTTTCCTTCTCATGCTTTGTTGTGTCTATTTATAAACTAAAACTTTTTGAGGGCAGGTTCCTGTCTCACACCATTTGTTCAGCACTAGCACAGCTGGCACTAGAGACAACCTTGTTTACTATATAACTTAAGCAGATGTACAGCAATACTCTTTGATAATGATATGGTGAATTACAAATATATTTGCAAACTACACGTACGCAGCATGGTGCATTTATATGTAGGGAGAGCAATAAGCAAAGGCAATGTGCTTTTAATCAGTTAAGGGGAGGCAAAGTGAAATTTTAGTTGAACCAACAAAACATACGCAAAGTCTTATGAGCTGCATCATGAAATTTTTTATATCTTCATTGCTTGTTTCAAGAGATTCTCCAAAAGAGACAGGAGAAAAGTGCACGACTTAGCGTATCTAAGTGGATTAAAGGCTGTAATTACCAACCTTGCTGAAATTTTAATCTAACTGTCATCTCAGTACTTCGCCTGCTCCATCATCCTTGTGACCCAATGAACTCCTGTAAGTACTTTGCCATTCTTTGCATGTACTCAGGTGACTGTCCATGCAAATGGGGAAAAACTCAATACTAAGGATCATCTTACCAGAGTGGGATCAATGTCTTCAATCGCCAGGAGTCGGTTATATATGCTGTGTACTTTCTCATACTTCATTCGACTCTAAGTAAATAAGAAGGAAATGCAGACTGCTTAGTAATATGGTCACAAATGACCCACGAGAATGCAAAAATCAATCTGAACAAAAAGCTAAAATTTTTCCGTTTCCTCTTTTCCCCCAGTTGAATACTAGGTACGTCAGTCCCTTTTACTCAGATGCATTTTCTGTCTTGTGCAGTCATTTCTTTACTTCCCACATTAATTTCTCACTAGTGCTTACTTCCATGCTTTTCAAGAGTCTCTGAAGTCTTTTTCTAATTCGGTAATACTGCAGGGCAAGTGCCACTGTAGGTGTTTGGGATAAGAAGACTGTTTCCTTTACCTCTGTCTAAAAGGAATGTGCAGACAGCGAGGAAAACCACCTTCCTGACTCTCTAACCTACACACTTCATTCTGTTCACCACCAGCTGCAGCCCTCCAAGTTGTACTGTACATCCTTAAAAACCCCTAGATATCTGGTATGCTTAGGATGCAAGAGGCTGCACTGAAGGCCAAGGCAGGCTTTTTCTTTGAAGGGCAAAGGGGTTTTGTTTGGTTTGGGTTTTTTTCTGTTATCCTCAGGATCTTCCTGCAAAGACTCTTCCATGTTATGGTAAGTAGGCAAAGTACATCCTGCAGAGGACTCCATAGTCTTCATCTGATCACTGGCCTGATTCCTGATGGTTCACGTGCAAAACCAACCCTTGCTGGGGCATTACTCGTTATGGAGTGCAGTAAAGCGGTAGCTTGGGTAAAGAGATTTCTCAAGAAAGCTGCAGTACAGCGTGCCTCCCATCTTCTGTCACAGCCATGCAAACACAAACATTAAACCCCCAAGAAATTACATAGCAAAGGTGTTCTTTATTCCCATTTTAAAAGTGAAGAAGCTGATGCTCCAGTAAATGTCAATCTATCCAATCTATCAGCCTTTCAATTTCACAGCAATTTGAAAAATATAGCCAATATTTAAGTGGAAAGACAAAAATTTTGTAATTCATACTATAGGATTTTCCTCTCTATTTTATTAGCTCAGGAACACTGAATGAGGTTAAGGCTAGACGAATCAGTAAATCAATTCTATAGAATTTTGTGTATTCAATATGTTTCAAATAAATGACGTTGACAGGAGATGCCTTTGCATTTTAACATCAGTATATCACTATTTTTGCTCACCTCTTCATAATCTGCATATGCAAAATAAAGAAGCATATTCTTCTTTAATAAAGTGCTGATCGCTCTTTCATAAATATTAGCAGCCTCATCACTGAAAAGTTTAGCATTGTTCATGTCCTGTTATAAAACAAGTATGACAATATAATTGTTCAGCATCTATTGACAAGGAAGGCCAATCTAGGGAATATCTTTTGTGTGTGAGAAGTCCCAGTGAACTTCCATGCAGTGCCCCAATGAAAAGATAATGATTTCCCCAGTCCTTAAGGAATCACAAAACCAGGACAAAACACCACCACCACCCCCGCAACCTAAAACTGGCCAACACTGAAATGGTTTCTTATAATTCTTACCTCAAACGCAAATATTTTTATTTCTTAAAATAGTCCTGATTTTAAAATTCTGGACGTGACACAACTTACGGTGCTAAAATTTTTCATATTCCCCTCCATGGTTCTTAATTATTTGAGGAAAAATTAACAGTACATCATGTTAAAACAATGAAATGAAAGAAAACTAATGGCAATCTGCTTACCCCTTTCTCAGCTAGCAGTTTACTGGATTGCTCAAGATACTGTGCAGCTTCATACCAGATATCTGGGTGATGTCCCAGAACCAAAAGGCATTGCTCATAGGCAAACATAACTGCGGGGGAAAAAAGTAAGAAATACTTTGTGTATGTTATTGTAGCAATGGTACCACCGTGCACAATGGAAGAATGAAATACAAAATCCAGCAAATACATCAGACAATATTAACACTAATTGGCTTTGAATACAGCGATCACAACTGCCCTTCTTTTATATTGCCAGGAACTTGATGAATCATAACCAGCAGCTAAAACCTGCCTCCTCCAGGGGAAGCAGCAGAACTCATTCAAGAGCTTCAGCCATAAAACCAGGCTGTGATCCACAGTTTCCTGACCTCCAGTGAAAGTTCAGTGGCACACAACTACAGCACTGCCCCCCAAAATCCATGTATTACTTTCAGCTTGGCATGAGCAAAAACTAAAGAATAGTTTAAAAAAAAACCCACCCACACAATTCAAGAAACTCAATCAAATTCTGCTCCAGCACAATCCCTGAACTCTAAATCACATCATTACTTACGCTGGAGATCATTAATAGAGCTAAGAAATACAATTCTACATGTCCCAGCACAATAGCTAATTACCTCTTTTTGTTATGAGAGTTTGATCTTCTGTACGCAGAGGATTGCTCTTTTCCCACTGGATGTATTTCTTCCACATGTCTACCTGCTGAGCCTCTTGGGGGGTGTTTTGTGGAGGGACAGAGGGAGCATTGCGGTCCAGACCTTTCATCACTGTCTCATATTCCTGAAAGGGAAGCAAGGTTTTGAACAGCACATTTAAAACACATTAAACACTAATTTTAGGTTATGCTTTCTAAAACGAGTATTTTAACATACCGAACTTATTAGTTCAACGCACACTTTTATTTGAAAATAAGAACCAAGTTTAATGCTAGTTTGCAGTATTAAATAGAACAAAGAAAAGTCGACAGAAGGTTGTACCTTTGCTACACGCCGTGCGTTCATATAATCTCTACTCCTGTCTTCAATCATCTTCTTAGCTAAGTGAATATTGATGCCCTGGACAAGGGTGAAAAAAAGAATTGGGAATGTGCAATTTCACTTTGGAAATACCGAATCTCATTTCATACAGAGAAGAGCTTGAAAGGGGATGCCAAAGTGAGCAACAAAGATAGTTATTATAAAATACTGGTCTCGAAAGGTACTGCATTTCGCCTAATAAATGTATGGGCAAGAACTTATTTACCAGAGGATAAACTCACTACTAAAAATCAACTGACCTGAAGCATCTCAGTATATTTTTAATCACTTACAGCTTTCAAAAATATAATGGGCTTTACATAAACCTGCTGGGGGAGAAAATGGACAGAATGTAGTTGTGATTTACATTTTTCCTTTTAAATTGGGGTCAGTGCCTAGTCAGAGACACAGCTCCCTGCCTTGCTGCTCTTCCTGTTCACCAGGTGAAGGCTGAGACAGCATATGAGCAATTCACTTTTCCTGGACAAGCAGTAACAGAGATTGACCCCCAAGCTCAAAGCTCTGCCTTCTCCTCTGTTCCTGAAGTAACTGACAGCTTTTAAGAGATTACATTCAACATACACCCTGCCATACGTGTTCCTTTGTCAGCTGAGAGCGACTTGAGGCCTGTCGCTGCAGAATAACACCCCTCCGGGCCTGCACACACGTGCAGAGGGCCCTGTCGTGCTGCTGAGCAAGGGCAGCAGGAGAGCTGGGGCACAGCCCACACCTCAGCATCAGCAACACGGGCCTGGTCACGGGGTCGCAGGCACGAACAAAATCTCAAAGAACCACCCTTACGGCAGGGTAACCAGCCACCCTTTTGTTCACACCTGTGTCTGCGTGGATTTTGCCTGCAAGGACTCTGAGTAAGGTGGGCAGAGCTTTCAGTCCTATTCCAAACAGGCAACTGAGCTGGGTACGGGCTCACTACAGAAGCAAAGGTACCGTCTGGACTGGTGCAGGGTGCTGCCTGGGAGCACTGTCTGGGCCAGGTAGTGTACACACCAGCAGTGCCCAGTTTAACCCAGGACGGGGCTGGGAACGCAGCAATGTTCCCCCGGGCTGCGTGCCCAGCTTTGTGAGGTGCAGCTGTGTGGCTTTGTGAGCCAAAGATTGTCACTTCTCTGTCCCACTAGGGGTGTTACCACTTTTGACCATTCGTTTAATTAAAGACGCTGGTGACTGACAGGCTGACATTGCTACCCTGTGGCTACCGACTGAGCTAAAGGGAAGCTTGAGAGTGTTTAACTGCAGCAAATAGCCAGTGACCTTTCATTCTGAGACCTGCACTTTTGTACTGATCTCTGTGTTGCTGGACTACTGTTGAGGGGAATCAGTTCCCTCTCAAAGAGCCCTTCTGGTGAGGAGCATTTCCTTCTCTGTGCCAGGACGTCTGTAAGCAGCAGCCCCTTCCCTCGGGCCAGCCTAGCCAGAGCAGGACGTGCAGAAACCTGTGCCCGAGCAGGGCCCTGGCCCTCGGCTCCCAGCAGCTCTGAACAGCGCAAGGTACTGGTGTGTGTTCAGGGGTCAGCCAGAGCTGCCTCAACCCAAAGGTACAGAACAAATGTAGGACAGGTTTCTGCTATCATTTTGACAAGTCTCCCTAGGTATAATGGAAGTAGTAGGAACCAGCAGTGAGAGCCTTCGTTTGTTATGTGGCGACTGGTGACTGGGAGAGGAGGTTTACAGGGAAGTTGTAGTGGGGATTTTCTATGCAGAAGGCGTGTTGCTGGGCACCTTCCCTGGTGGTCAGCAGGCTACCTGTGGCATCCCCAAGCACCGACAGGGCCATCAGCTGTTACAGTACATGCTCGCGGCTGCAGATGCCCGGAGGTACTCCCACTGGCTAAGCACAGTGGCCCTATTAATGTTAAAAGGTTACCAAGCCTACGACTTGCATAATTAGAGCAAGGAAAGAGAAATTGTCCCTTCTTTCTGGCTCAGTGCACAGCTGACCCATAGCACCTGCAACCCTGGGTGCAAGAGGCAAGCTAAGGGAGAGCACTGGATGAACATCCCTGCTTGAGAGTGCTTGAGAGTGCTGAGCACCCGCCCTCAGCTCTGCACCCTCACCTCTGCTGACTGGGGTAGGTTCACAAGCTGTTACTAAATGTGTTTACAAATGCACCATAAAGGTGCAGCTACAAATTAGCCCGCAAGGACAATGAGTTGAGGTCACGCTTGCTGAAGACAGTGTGGTGGCAAACTCACCTGAATTGATGCTGTAATGGCTTCAGGTGAAGGATGGTGAGGAGCATTTTATATGTACTTGAGACCGTATATGTATATACGTATGTGTATATACTTGAGACCGTATATGTACTTGAGTCCAAACCATCATAGCTGAATGCCATTTCACCCTATTCAACTATAACTGAAAGGAGGGGAGTGCCTCCTTGGGGAAGCAAGCCCTCATTGCCAGCTGATCTGCTCTAGCTTTCATTAAATGTTCTCCATCACTGACGACAGTGATTTCTCATTCACTAGCAATTCCACTGAGCCAGCTGGGAAATGGGACAGTTAAAAGTATCCTATAAAAAGTCTTTAAAATAAATTTAAAAACTCGCTCAGGTACCTGTAGAGTTTTGCCACAGGTCTTGGTACATACCACACACAAAATATGTTTATACTGCTGGTCATGTCTTTTATACATAATTATTTAGTGGATACAGTTTAGGCACCATACTTGATTATACTATTATTATTTCTTTTTTAATGTCACAGATTTCATGTTCATGATTACCTCTTCGTATTTGTTATAATCTCTCCAGAGCTGCTCTATGTTTATCATTGGATTCACGCAACCACGCTGGTAAACCCTACGGACAGCTGTTATCCTCTGGTTTTCTGCATAAGATCCTACTGCTTCTCTAAATAATGGGGAGAGAGATTAATGTCAGCTATTACAAGGTTATAACTGGTATGAACATCAACATTACATTAACTGAGCTTAAAAAAATTCTTTTGAGATACTTACACGCCTTTCAAAAAATTGATGTAATCCACCCAGATCTATGTGAGAAAAAAATATTACATATAATGAAACCAATGTTTAGTTGTACTTGTTATAAAGTTAGAAATAAAACGTGCTTTGATAAAAAAAACATACCTGGTATGACATGATTTCCATGCCAATCTTATCCAGAGCAAAATCATATGCCTGAGCCATTTTTTCTCTGAGGAAAAAAACAAACCACAAAGACCATAGAGCAAGTGTTTACTATTTAAAAAATTCTTTATTTAAGGTATTCTTTTGTGCAGCAAATTTTAACCAAACATTGAAAAGGGTCATTCAACAGCTGAGAGTAACAACTGGCATTCAGATAACTTTAAATTCTGCATTTAGGTTTTCTGTTTAAGAAAATTATTTAAATCTGCTGATGGCAATCTAGCATACTAATGGTTCCTGTGCCCCACCTCCCCCTTAATTAAGTAGAAATCCATGTACACTATGTGAAGTTGAGAAAATATTAAACAACTACTCTTTACATTTTCTTAGCTGACAGATGTACCCCTGGTTCTTTTCCCCCCCCCCCCCCCCCTCAGAATTCCCCGAACCTTGCTGTAATTCTCCAGGAACACCAAAAGGCTGGGGAAATTAGGAGTAGCCCCCCCCCGTGTGGAAACTGCCCAAAGTGATTTCTTATCCCCCCAGATTCGAAATAATTTTCCCCAAATTTAAAATGTTCACAGAATATTTCCTTGGTAAAGTTTCAGTGAAAACAGCTTTTTCACTCTCCTACTTTTCTCCCAGTTTTCTTTACTGAAATGTCTTTCGGTACCTTACCAGTCCTTGACCATATCAACAGGAAAAATGGAAGAAAGTTCAATTAGATAAAAAGATAAGGGGGGGTGCTGATACTGTCAAAATTGTTTCAAAACAATCTTGTAAAAATAAATTTTAATAAAAATGGCGCTTTTTTTCTGTTAATGCATTAGTTATCTTGCCAGTTCTAGTACAAAGAAATTATGGTGGACTGGGAAAGAAAGAGTTTAAAGATGCTGAAAGGTACTAATATTTTTTTAAACCTTAAACAGGAAGAAAAAGCATTAAACTCAGTCCACAGGGTTGTAAACAAGTAAAACGCAGTAACTGAAAAGGGATGAACATTAATACACCCCAAAATTGTGACACTCTGATTTTTAACGCATTTTTACGCATTCCAAAACTTTAACTACTGAATTATTTACTATTGAACTCCTGCTAGTCAAATATAGTACCTCAGCTGGAATCAATTTTTGTGGAGACTCTAAACAGGGCACTAAGGGGGAGGATAGCAAAAGGTCCTGTCTGAGGAGGAAGCGTGTTTCAGATTGGCTCAAGCACCAACCTTGTCTACAGGGAACCGGCATGGATACGTCAGCTCCTCCCCAGCTCTTGTCTCACCTTGTTATATGGATCCAGACTAAGGAAGCAATTTTACCCAGCAAGCTCAATTAAAGAAACTTTAAAGAAAATGTTTCCTAAATGCAGATTATGTATTATCCCCCCCAATACTCTACCAGAAGATTCCTGGGCAGATTTGTCACCCAGGTTCCTCCCCACTCCCTAGTCAAAAACCAGTAAGAGATTCACCATAAAACTAGAGTAATTCAGAGCAACTCTTAACTTACTTGTAACTAGGTAGCTTCCCCTTGGTTTCTCGTACATAGGAAAGGTAACATTTCCATAAATCAATGTGTAAAACCTTCATAAGGCATCGCTGAAATAACTGTTTAATACATCAAGAAGACGTGATCAGGATTCCAGATACAGAAATTGGGTTTCTACTTTTAAAGCTATACAGTATGAATTAAAATACTCTTTGTAATTATGATTGAGATTTGTAAGAAAGAATAGGTTAAACTAGTTATCCTTTTGACTAAAGCATTTCTGTGCTATGCAAAGGAATTGGAGAGATTTAAACAGAGAAATTCCTCTGCGCACTTCACTCATCACAGTTTGGTAGCAAAAACAAATTGACTTTAGTGATACTTCTTATCTTTTCGAATAATGCATTCAACAACAGCTATGGTTCTTTTTAATCTGCTTTAGCCTAATCAGAAGATACTTGTTCTGGGTATAGAGATATATTGATAGGACTCACCTTTTCCACTTTGTCATAATTTTTTGCTTTAATCTATAGGGAAGCAGAAAAAAACAAATCACTTAAGAATATACTCCTACTATTTTCAAATTGTTTTTTCATACAGCACTACAGCGTTCCAGTTTGTACTCTGGCTGCCTAAACTAATTACATTGTAACACCACATAATGCTGAAAAAATGTAATTAAACATACAAAAAACATGTACTTTGCTTAGGTTTTTCCAAATCAGCGTTTATTTGTTTTATTTATCCTTCACTTCCACTAGGGCCAAAATTTAGGTATCTGTAGGCAAAGCTGCTTTCCTGTATTCTGGCTTGGACACACACTTAGCCTCTTATTTCAAGATACTCTGTTGTTTAAGTGCATATATTGATCCACTCAGGTACCAAAGCCTCTAGATCAGGATTTAGTGAATTAAGGGTAAAATACCATATTTACAAAACTAATAGGGTAATAATATGACATTTGAACATTTATTTCTCAAAGTACACGTTGCTATAATAAGCCGATGCCGACTAAGGGAATAATAAACCACGCAGAACTTTTTTTTTTTTTTAACAGGAGCTCCCAACCCTGGTGCTCCCTTCCAGGAGGCACCCAACCACGCTCACATCTCGGCACTCGTTTCACTCAGACAGCACGCACACTGCAAGGGTAGAGGGTGAGCTTAAGTCTTGAAGTAACAGGCTGCAGACAGGGCAAAGAAAAGCACGGGGACAGATGCAGAGGGCAGACTGGCACCCTTCATGTATTTATTAGCTCTGGTTACATTAACATACTGGGCAACCTGTAGAGACGTACCCTGAAGAAACAAAGAAAATGGACAAGGCTTTAGAAGATGCTTATCTGTGTTAAAATACAGAGCCTTTAGTGAAATAAGGATTTGTTCTGCTGGGTTGCATTTTTTTAAAGCATCAAATCTCCATTTTAAACCTCATTGCTCTCTGTTTACTTAGGGGATTCACAGCTTTTATTTTGGTGTGCGACACAAGAGCAGCTCTGAGAGCCTTTTCCCCATGGAGCACGGCAGTAGGCAGCAAACAGCAACCTTTAGCACCAGGTAGTAATTGTATCAGCTTTATATCATTCTCATTCCAAAGCACAAGAGAATTTTTAGCGAAAGCATTAGGGAACACCAACTCATCTGCAGGAGGCCTACAATAAATGTGTCCTGTACTACACCACGCTCTGCCTTTCCTGTCCGCTGTTCCCTGAGTTTCTATGCTCCTGCAACACCCCAGCCTCCACGAGCCCTAACAGAGCATCCCCATTTCTCACTCCCGAACAAGATCATTTAAAAATGAGAGAATTCAAACAAGCGTTGCAGAAAAAAACCTTTAATAGCACACACAGACCAGACCCTTGTGTCTGTACCACTTTTGAACTGGAGCGGTATCCTGCCCAGGTTGAAAGAATTTCACAAAATCCAGGTTTGCAAAAAGTTAAGCCTAATCATGTCTTGCACGTAAAATTTTCACACAGTCTTCCCACAAACTGTTCAGTCAAAAGATAGTTGACCAGAGAATAACTGATTGCAGAAACAACAAATGCTCTGAAATAATACTTCACTGAAATCAGGGATCGGCATGTCCATGCTACGGAGAAATCGTGTCACTGCTAAGCCCTGCAGTAAGACACACTGACCCAACACACCCTCAGGTACACGTACAGATCCTACTGACACTTTCTCACAGCTTTTTGTGAGTAAAGCACAATCTTTCAACCTTTAAAAGGCACTTGGAATAACCGTAGGGTTGCTCAGACAGAATTCTTCTGTGGATGCAAGTTAAGGAGTCTGATGCTGCCCTATCTCTAGCTGAAGGAAAGTAAATTCTTATGTTTTAAATTTCTCCTTCTTTGTAGAGTCCAAAAAAAGCTGTCTCAAATTTTTACTTCACCCTTTTTTGACAGTAAGAGTAACTTTTCAGGTTCCTCAGCACCTCTTAGATTACGATGAAAAGGATTTAACTCTCACTAAAGAGGCAGAGCTCTCAGTCTGTCTCCCACACCCTGCAAACTCTTTATCCTTGGCCACCGACTGGAAAAGAACAAATGAATCTTGGTTTGTATGTCTAGTACAGAGCACAGCTGCCTGCACCTTTTTTATTTTTCCCCCCTTGCACTTACAAGTCAAGTCTACAATAAGATCAGCAGAAACTTTTTTTTAAAGAGTGACTCACCAGGAGATAAATACTTTTTTTGGTGAAAATTGAATAATTATTTGCCACTGACAAAAGGCATCACCTTGTAGTTATTAAAGACAAAAAAAAAATTTAAAAGCTCAGAATAAAAACCTGTAAGGCAGCAGGGCAAAACTGAGTGTGCCTTCCACATTTAGCCACGTAAAGGTGTTTTGCATGTCTGCCTTGAGTTATGCCAGAGACAATTCCTATACACAGCTGACAGGGCTGCGAATGCTCTCTGCCTGCTTAGCCCATCTCCCTGCCCCCTGTCACCCCAAAGCTCAGTGACAACTGTTACTCAGTAGAAGTGACCTAGGCTGACCTCAGTAGTTGTACAGAGTGTCAGGTAAGTGCACGGTCATCCTGCTGTTAGGCAGAGCAATGTAATTAGCACCTGGCAGCACTGTCACCAAGCAACTTCAAAAGGTGGAGCACAAGCAGTACTTATCAATTATGCATGCACTTCCAATATCCGAAGACCTTGAAAAGGAAAAAAATTTGCTAAGATAAAAAGCTATACTGTTCATCTGCATGTTGTAGGACTTGAACAAAATACTTTCTGCATGAATTATCAGATATATGAAAAACTGCTGACCCCATCTGGATTTCAAGTCAGTGTCCTGTATTTATTAAATCCACACAAGTGGTTTGATACTGGTATCTGAAAATTCAGAAATCTTGGTGCCAATGAAGGACAGAGGTTGGAGATTGGCAGGATTTGTTAAAAATAAAGAAAATGCAATATTGGCTAACGCTTCCTGGGTCTCTGTCAGTGGAGTTTTTATGAAGCCCCCCGAGCCAGAGGGAAGGGCAGCTCTCTCTCCTGCAGGAATGTATTTGTGTTTCCTGGCTCGTGGCTAGCAAGCAAGTGTCCCGGCAGTCCTGACCCCCAGGGATGGGGAAAGCCCATCACCAGAGAGGGGACACACTGCCCCCAGGACCCACCATCACACATTTCTGTTACATTTCTTGTTTTTCCTATTACAGACACAGAGACAGGCAGTGATTAGATGTGGACAAGCATTAAAGGATTGATAGTAATACTGTATTTTTTTCCTTAAAGACAAACGTAAAGTGAACTATAGATCTTTACAGCAGATTATCCTTCAATTTCTAACACTGCCTGTCTGTTCTGATTGCTTTAATTCACAGGGGCTAACATATAGGAGTGTCTCCACCAGAAATCCACCCCCTACAGAATGAACGTAGGCATGCTGTCGTTCTAAGGTTAAATTGGTATATATGAATATCTCCTCTCCATCCTTGAAGACTATACAAAGGCCACCTAGTCTGACCAGCTACACCTAGACACTCCTGTAGTAAAACACATCTGATCTTGCCTTCCTCTGCCTGCAACAACAAGAAATCTCACCTGTTTTGCTGACAGAGTAACTTTAACTTTGATGCTCCAATAGGAAATTTGAGTCACGACTGTATCAGCTTTGCACAAGATGAATATATAATAACAGGGTCAAATTTCTTCCCAGAATGCACAACATGCTTCCCTATAACAAGCTGCAGAAACATTCAAGGGCAAAGTTTAATCCATAAATTACATTGCACTTCACTTTTTAATAGACTTATTAAAAGACATGCGTCATTTATGATTATGCAAAGGAAGTGATTTTATTCATCTAGAGACTTAAGCCTACTTGTAGTTGTCTGACAACACACAACACAAGCCTAAGAAGTGTCCTAGATTTATTTTAACCTTTTCAGTACTTCTTGGTTTCAGTCAAGCTCCCAGGGAAGCTAGGTTAGTACTAAGGATCAGCACTGCTTTTTCTGCCATCTATTTCTATATCCTAACTCCATCTTCTTTTGCAATGGTTATTTTCCAAGGAAAGAAAATTATTTTCTCAAGCAAAAAAAATCTAATGTGCCCTTATCCACTGCCTTGTCTCTCACTGGTGAGGTAGACCCCTCTTGCCCTCTCCTCTACCCACTGTCCCCAAACTGTTCTGTGTTTTCTGGAACTTTTTTTGGAAGGGGGACCTGGAGAGAAATGCTATGCACTGCTGGCAAACTGCACCAGCTGATGAAAACACCACAGCAGTGCTGGCGTTAACTTTCTGAGAATTTAGTTTGTCGTGGCTAGTACTTTTAAAACTATTTCCTAAAATCCAGTTTCATTATAAATACTACCCTGTATGCAACATCATAACCTTTTTTTTTTTTTTTTTTTTTTAAGAACACATATACAACATATGTTTCATAGTACAAAATTATACCCAGAGCCTACATGTATGTATTTGGAAGCATTGCTTTTGTTTATTAACTGAGGGGAGCTCACTGCAAGAGACCTATACTCATCCACGGTTACATCACTGGCTACTAGATAATTAAGAAGTTAGCATTTCAAATGTTAAACAAAATTCATCACAACTAAATCCATCTGTGTTAACCTTTTACTTTTTAAAAATTTTTTTCCACATCTTGACTGTTAAGGTAAATAATCAATCACCCACTGTCAAGCCCAGTGGGATATAATTTCGGTCTCTACTAGTATAGAACTGAAGGTGTGAAAAAATACATTCACATTTCTCTACCAGTTTCCAAAATATAAGCTAGGGCTGGTGGAGAGATGTTCGCACTTTATTTGCAGAGTAAGTACTGCTTGGATCACTGCAGTTCCAACTTTTCAGACTGCCTCAAAGAAAAGCAATCTTTCAAAGAATGGAGAGAGTGTAACACACTAATTCACTTTTACCTTTAGCACATTCAGCCTTTTGCTGTTTGCTGAGGCTTCCCGTCAGTGACTAATTTTGCGAGCACTTAACATGGCAAACTCATTTTCCTACAGGTCAAATAACAGCAATTATCTTTGCAAATAGCAAACCAAGCTCTGTTTAAGTACATAAAATGCAGGAGTAACATTGCTTTTGCATGTGGTCATTAACCCAAGGAGGAGGTTAGATTATAACTGCCTAGGTAAGTGGATGTGAAATTTATGTATGCTGAACAAAGCACATATTTCTGCAAAATATTCCAAGGCTTAACCAGTGAAATCCTTTATTTAAAAACATTAGCCTATAATTGCAGATGGAATTTCTGTAATATATAATTTTACTACAATTTGTACCAGATAAGGATTGAATGATTCAGTATTTCTGCAGTCTTTGTTTGGAGTTTTAATATTCCTTGTGAAAAATACAGCTTTTATCTTGCTATTAGTAAAGACTGCAAGGAAGAGATACAGTACACCAAGTACAGGAAAACTCATTTTCTCAAAATATATTAAGATGAGATTCTAACTATTTTTCATTCAGTATGGTGTAATTTTTCACATTCACATGGTTACATGTCTCAATTTCAAAGTCAGCCATAAAATGGGATTTGAAAAGTTTCTTAAAATTATTCGAAATGACATGCCTCCAATTACTATTACATGTATTAGTTCTAGAGCTTCTAGAACCATGGCACTACAACAAAACTTAAAAGTCATGTTGTTTCCACTAGATATAGAATTACTTGAAGAACAATCTCCCTACAGGATGCCTTCACAATGCCATATAAATGGCTAAAAAGCACCATTTGGCAGTCTGCTTCAGAGGAAACCTAAGAGTAGAATATTTCAGCTGGAAGAGCTCTACAATGACCATCTAGTCCAACTGCCTGACTAATTCAGGGCTGAACAAAAAAAAAAAGCTAAAGCATGTTGTTAAGAGCCTTGTCCAAATGTCTCAAACACTGACAGGCTTGGAGCACTGACCACCTCTCCAGGAAGCCTGCTCCAGAGTTTGACCAACCATGCTTCCCGATCACAACCATCTTTTAGGTTTTACGGTTGTTTCCTGATTAACAAAATAGTGGTCTATCATATACACTATCATGTATTTGTATTTATAGTTTGAATTTGCTCACAGTATTTAAGAATAAAATTTTCAGTAACTAAGAATATTGTTGAAGCTAATGAATAGAACCTGTAATTCTGCAAATCCAACTGCCAGTTAATATCCCGCATACATAAACATAAGAACAGGCACTTACTGAGTAGCTAGTGAAAATGTTAACTTTTCATAGCAAAATTCTGGGCCACATCACCATTTTCTGTTAGATTAAAGACAAAATAAAATAGTAAAAGGTGGTCACATCTACAGGAAAAGTGATCACTAGTAAATAAATGAGGGGCAGCATTTTTCCTAAGGAGCTAAGTTGCAGTGGGAGATTGGGACAGAACAACAGCAGAGATAGAGAGAGCTGCTGCACGAATAGCCAGTAATATGCAAGGTTGCTCCTCACTCACTAACTTGTTGAAAATTGTCATTACAGCCTCATGACCCCAAGCCTTTAATAGCCTTCAGGGACAACTAACTGAAGCACATCAGGTTAACACTCTCTACCAAACCTTCTCCTCTCAGAGGCAGCAGCCTAGAGAGATCTCTGCATGAACATCTCCACTACCCGATTAGTTGTAAAACAACAAAAAACCCCAGGCACGACTGAAGACTTGAAAAGACTATTTCCCAACCTGTGAGCATAAAACTAGATATATCTGGAAGTTCAGGAAAGGGAGGAACCCAGATGTGCCTGCCTGAGGGTGGCAAGGGAGCAGCTCAGAGCAGAAGTCCTCAGAAAAGAGCACAAAGAAATTGTGAAATGCTACTCTAAAGACAGAGTAACATGTGCCCCAGCTGAAGCAGAGTTAAATCATTCTTAATTTAAAAATCCCTATCGAATTACCAATTAAAAAAAAAATATCTGCAAGTAGAAGATATTTTTTTGTCTAAAAAAACCCAATACCTTCAGATGCATCAGGAAAGAAATGAATCCAGAAGAAGACATGAATGTAATATTCTTAGGTATCAGCGAACTGTGTGCATTCTGAAGGGCAGTAATACAAGGATTGAGAATCTGGACAAGCTTCCTGAACAAACTTATAGTAAATGGATTGATCTAGAAGTGAAGAAAGATTAATGCACTGCAGTAAAGAAACTTAACCTTGCTATTAAGAATATAGTTTGGAATATTAAAGAACCATCTACCCCATCTAATTCCTATGTATCTAATGTAAAGAAGGACTTCATTAAAAAAATAGGATGGCTCAGAGATGGAGTCGCTAAAAACCAGCTATTATGCTTTAGTTTACACCTGAGCGCAATTTGATTTCATTTCCACATACAGACAAATCTTTAGGACTAGCATCTGCCTCTACTCTCTTACAAAAAATGTTGGCCTCTTGGTCCTGCAGTGAGGCATTTTATTCATGCTAATACTTTGAAAAGCAAGCATACATAACTTTCGAGCACCACTACCAAGAGACCAGCCAGAGCTGGACAGAAAAATATTTATTTATAGGCAGCCTTAAAACAAACAGTTGTGGGGTGACAAAACTGTTAAATTACGTTTCTTGTTAGAGAATGGTACTGAATTGCAGTCACTGATTCACTCACTATCTCATTTATTCCTGACATCACATATACTTCTCTTTTTACTTCCCTTGTTTTCAATCTGGATTATAAAAATGAAGAAGCAATTTCTCAACTGTATGTCCTCTTCCTTCCCATCTACTGTTTCTACTAGTCTCCTCATTTTGCTTGTTTCTGCATTTTACTTCCTTTTGAGAACACATTTTCAGAAAAATAAATTTCAGATTTGCAGTTACATTTAAACACCAAACCCACCTCATGTTATTACCTGCACTGCTATTTTTCCTTCCTGACAGGGTGCCATTATTGCAAATATCTCTTGTGGATTAGTAAAACTCAAGAAAAGCTGCAGAAACAGCCCTTTTCAAATCATGATGAAAAGCACACTCCAAGCTCTTCAAAAAAACAACAACAAAAAAGGACAACTTCAGTTACCTGTTACGTGAACACCCTACGGATCTGACATTTCAAAATTGCCTAGAAATTAGGGGTGGAGAGCTGCTGCATCTCTGTGCTTTGTTTACCTGCACGTACTGCCTCAGTCTACCAAACTGTTCGTTGCTGCATTGGGTAAAGCTCGCATATATACAGCTCATATAAAGCTGTACTGCCAGCTTTTCTTCCTTGTTCTGTTTTCTCAAACTCTTCGGTGCAAAATGATTAAGTTTCCTCTACAAATGTTTTAAGACAACCGTCTCCAACAGAATCTGGTATTGGGTATATAATCAATAATTACACTTTCCCCCACAAGTCACTTCTCATATCCACTCTACGTAGCTTAAGCAGTTCTTACATGCCAATATAAGAATCAACAGACCACAAGGCTTCTTTAATAAGCACCTTTTGTTTGTGATCTTACCATGCTTAGTAAATGGTAACAATTATTTCCTGGTTAGAGAAAGACGGGACTACATTATCACTAGTTACTTTAAAAATATTTTTTTAATAGACATTTGATCCACTCCTTCCTGTTTAGTCAATTCTGCTCCCTTACTATCTTTTGCTCACTTTTTGCTTCTAGCAGCCTCATATGGTCATTCTGAGATAGAATTCCTTACCCAGTGATTTCACCTGACTGCACTGCACCATCCACTTCAGTCTCCAAGTTCTAAAACATGCCTGTAAAACTCCAGCTGTGTATACACATACGTGTCTGACTAAAAGCACCAAAACCTCCTACAGAACATCAGGAAGATGCCTTTCATACTCCCTGCTCAGCACTATTCAAGAAAACAAGAACTTGCTTTAGTTATTTAGGTCTTGCCATACGTGAGCGGATTTTCTGTAACAGCATCTAGCTTTATGCTTCTAATCAGGAAGTATGAGCTACCTACTCCAATCATTTTTCCAAATAATGGGAGACAATGCAGTGTTCTTTGCTCTCTCAGTGTGCATTTTATTGTACAACACATCTTTAACTATGGTATCCATTCTTTAATATCTTCTCCAAATCAGGAAAATCATTACCTTTTTTATTTAGGCACTTTGCCCAGGATCAAATTTAATGTAGTATTAACTGTATGAAGTAATTTACAAATGCTAAGCATCCTTCTGTTTTTCACTCCTTTCTAGCCACATTTAACTTCATACCTAGATTGTCAATTTGTCTGCAAATCTCATTTTAATAAAAAGTCAATTTTCAACATGCCCTGTGGCTTGCAATTTCCTCTTCAATTTCACACTCACTTTAAGCCACAGCAGAAGACAACATCCCACATTCACACTCCTGCAAACTACCTTTGCTTCCTTCCTGACTTAGGCATTTTGGTTCTTCCTATGTGCTTTAGCTCATTTCTGCTTCTCATTCCTGTTTCTCATTGCCTTTTGTATTTTACAGAAGCAGTGGGATGTTTTTAAATGTGTTTTTAGATGGCTAACATTAAGTGATCTACTAATACCCTTATCCTTTGCAGTTATTAGGAAGTATGACATTTCACAAAGAAGCAGTGCTTTTTCACCTAGAGTTAATTTTATATTGGTTTCACACTCAGAAGAACAAATTTACAGGACTTGAAAGTACACAGAGCACCCATGGATTTCAAGATAATCTGTTAACATGACAAAACGCAATGAGATGAATTAAAGACGTGCTGTCTCATCTACTGGCCAGATCATTAAAGTTAAAAAGTTTAAAGTTAAAAAGCAATTTATTTGGCCCATCTCACTGGGCTAGAGATCCCTAATTTATACACTCATATAAATTACCCTGGTTGTGTACCTCAGCCATGCATCATGAGCAAACAGTCCTTCAGCAGTGGCAACAGAATTGGACATAGGCACCCCTCTAATGCTTTTTTTTCAGTTAATTTAGTAAGATAATAGGTGCCCATATCTTACACAGGGTTGCCAAACTGAGGAGCATGATACTTTGCAGTCTGCCATCACCAATAGCAAGGCACTAACCCCGTAACCCAAGCTAAAAAACTCCTTGTAATACTAAGACCTTAAAAACAAGGCAGGGATTGGACTGCTGCAACATATTACATATCTTAAACGGTACATAAGGGATCACTACCTAGAAAAAATAAAAGCCAATTATTTCATTACATAGATCTCACACCTTACATCGCTCTAGCTTAAGACCCTCAATTTAAAATTGTCTAGCTGATTCTCACTTCTATAAGAAATCAGTGTTCATTACAGTAATATACAGCTCATTTAAAAAAAAAAAAATCATTCCTCTTGATTTTGGTATCCTCAATATCTCAGAGAAAGTAAGAAAGCAAAATTTGTAAGAAAGTGATGATTTATTGTGTAATTTGATGATACAGCTGGGGAAAATGGGACATTTTAGGGGCATTAAGTTCCCCATTAGATTTACAGCTTGACAATTTCTCACAACACTCATCGCATGCCTACAGTTACGATAGATTCTTTTCAAATATGCTTGTATAAAAGTGCAAAAAAAGCTAAGTTTGATAACCATAATAATTTCAGAAAATTATTTTTGTAAAATGAAACTATCAAATCATAATAATTTTTGTATGGAAGGTTTTTAGAATTCTCCATTTGTTCACCAAGATTATATAATATACTGAACAAGTAGGAATTTCAGAGAAATGTTATTTTAAAGGGATCCTTGAATATTTAAATAAAGAAGCAATACATATAGAAGGCAGCAAAGGTCCCTTAAACAGTCTTTCCACTGACTTAGCAAAAAGGACTAATAGTCCAAATGAAGACATCTTAGGACCAGAAAGAACTGCTGCCCTTCTGAGTGGTCAAATTAATTTGGAGACCGTGCATTAATTCCTCACATTTTCTAGTGTGGAACTGGTCTAAGAAAGACTCTCCCCAAAGTAACAACAGCCAAACAAGCATTTCTCCTAAGGAAAAGGAACACAAGTTGCTCAAAAAGGAAGAAATAGTACTAGAAGATGTAATTGTATCATACCACATAACCTTCTTACTGTTACAGTATTAGCACTAGACTAACTTGCCCCGTCAGAGGACAAATGATTCTTAATGTTTTGTCTCCATGGCTAGAATGTAAAGAGCAATTTTCCAATAAATTCTTGCACAAATGGCCCAAAGAATGGTTCTCAAAACCATTAGATTCATTCTAAGTCTCCAAAGGTGCCTAGAGGCTCTGATGCTTTGACCACAGAAGACAGCTGTCTCATCACAGGAAAACAAGAATCAGAAATCTAAACCAGTGGAGAGTAATGCACAGGCACAAGTAATTCTCTGCAATTGCACTGCAGCATCAATTTGCAGTTGACAGGATGTATACTGCATTACAAAATAAACCTTACTAAACGCAAACCGAACTGCAATGCTACAAAAACAATCTTCTAAGGGAGGGATGTGTGTTCTGACTTTGCCATGGATCTCCTACCAAACCATGAAGAAGCAGTTATGTCAGTCATTTACTAAACTGGGAAAATAATCTGCCTCAAATGTAAAATTAACCTAATGACTGAGCTGGTTTTGTTCTACACCAACAAGATATTCCAGCCGAAGTTCAAGGAATTATCGTATCTTGTTAATAGAGGCAGCCGCCCTAATGAAAAATCCTCCGTCTGTCCGAAGTCAAGAAATTCTCTACTGTTCCCTTTCTGAGAACGCATATTCTTAATCAGTTACTGAAAAGCCTCATCTATATCATTAAAAAAGGAAAGATTATTTTAAAAGTTGATTACAGAATTGAATGTCCAGATTTCTGTCTTCTGGCAATGAAGAGGAAACAAAATTCACTATAAAAGTAGCATTCAGTGGTAAGAATTAATAGTTTCCGTATGAGTTTTACTGCAGGGTCTTCTCAATATCTAGTTACGAAGGACTGATCACAAACAGCCGAATCTGAAACCATATGAACAATGTGAATCTTTTTGATTAAAAGACTTGATCCAAAAACATTTAAGTGGATAGACTTTGCACAACTACTCTGGGACCGCTGAGAATGCTTGAATTTGAGTGTAAATTACCATCCCAGCTAACCAGACCGCTTAGTACCTTAAAAAACAGGTTTCTAGAATATTTAAATGCTATACTGCTTTCCCCATGTTTTTTAAAATGCTTTCCCCTTCTTCCCTTTTTAACTTCAGCTTGATCCCTTCAAAGGTTAAAGCTAATCCTGTTGGGCTTCCTTCTATAAGAATAGTCCCACTATTCATAAAACAGGATAAAGACAAAAATACACGTTCAGCTACTTTTAAATCTATGTAAATTGATATTAGTGCTTAGATAACCTTACACTTGAATAGTTTGCTACACTGAGGTGCACTGAAATCCAAAAATAAAAACACAGATTACACATTCCCATGCTTTAGAAATGAAAGCTTTGTTGGTGACATTTCTACTGAAAGGGGAGAGGAGTTAGCTCTACACCAAGGTCTTTAATTTTACAGGTCAACTCAAAATAACTTACACCTTATGTGAGCTTCGTTTGCGGGCATTTTTTTTTTTCTACACTCCATGTGATTAGAATTGTAAGATTAAAATCCATGTAAATCAGCTGTGCTTTTTGTAAGACCAAAGACTTGTAAAGACCATTCATTATGTTGTTCCTATTTGAAATTCGTCGTGTCAGATTAGCAGAGAGAAAACCTGCTCTGAGTTCAGATTTCAATATACCACGTGTCATGTGCTAACATTCGTTTCACATGCAGCTAGGTAGGTCCATTTACAGTTTATTTCACATCATATGAGAAAGATGAAATGCAAAAAACCATCATAAAAGCAGTACAGGAACTCACAGCCCACATAGCCTACCAAAAGAGAGATGGAATACAACTAATGCCCCACTTTCCTCCCACCTCTCCTCATCCCAGTAAATAGAGGATAAATACCAGAAGTTAGGGTCAAGTATTTAATTAAAGACTCTGATTTTGAAGTAATGAAAGGACACTGGCACAGGTAAACCCCTAGACTTGCCAAAGAAAAGTTAGCCTTGACCCGTAAGCTAGAATGAAAACTCTGCTTACCAACCACAAATGGAAGTGCTACTTTTATGTTCATCTGTGCAGAACAAATAAATACAGTTCTACCCACCTTGCTAGAGAGCACTTTGAATAGTTTCTTTTCAGTAAAGCCCTGTTTGATACTAATCATCCCATTTCTTTGCTGCTTTTCACCATGAAAAATGTGCTTGCTTCTTCACCCTGACACCAACAAGTGTTATCCATGTAGAATTAGACATATTCTAGGAAACTGCTGTTTGAGACAGCAGAGATCCTGTCAGTTTGATATTTCCTCCCCCTACCCCTCAAACTGGGCATTTTGGGGCTTTTCTGCTATTACTGATGATTCAGAAACCCAGAGTAAAATGTTCTAAAACTTTCTGTAAAAAAGAGCCTCTTCAGTAGACAGACAGCAGGTAATTATCTGATTCTGATCATGAGGACTTCAACTGCTAGCATAGATGCATTCTTATGTAGACAAAGCCTGGACAGAAAAAAACACAGAATACTTCCAGATAGCATCTGCATTAAAGAATGTTGCAAAATGCCTGCCTGTTGCAAACACCGCATTAAAAAATGGTATGTGGGCTCTCAGCTGATTTCTTGCATCTAATTTGCACAGAATCACACGAGGGATCTCAGAAATACCAAGATAGGTTTTTGTCATATTTGCCTGCTCTAAGCTACGATGCCAAGAGCAGCAGTTGGTCTGATGTAAAGACACCAATCACACAACAATACCAAACAACCTTCATTTGTTAAAAGCGACATGTAACTAACAGAGCAGCTTAACTAATAATCTATCACTGGCAGAAAGTACTTTGTTAAGTATAAAACAGAGAACCGCTACTAAAACATAATGCAAACTACCTAAATTGAGAAGATGCACCTTTCAGCAAGGCTGACAAGGTTCTCAAGACAAGGTGTGAATTTCCCCGCATTCAAACTTTAGCCTAACATTTGAAGACAACGGTGCTTGACTCATAATGGTCTACAACATCATCATGGTGATGCAGCATGCTTAAAAAATCCAGTCTGAAGATTTAGCAACATGGTGAAGCATCACTACAAAACCTCTGTGATTCACTGAATCAGCCAGTGCTTGAGCAGAGAACTGGCCTCAAA
Organism: Athene noctua; assembly: GCF_965140245.1. Classification (NCBI taxonomy): domain Eukaryota; kingdom Metazoa; phylum Chordata; class Aves; order Strigiformes; family Strigidae; genus Athene; species Athene noctua. Next base: position 3,494,988 of record NC_134050.1, on the reverse strand, counting down.
TATAGACTGCAGCAGAAAACTGCTCAAACAGGGGAAAAACATTATACTTTTAAGACAGTTTTTGGCAACTCTGCCAGCCTGGGAGAAAAGTGAAACTGGTAATACCACTGAGTTCAAGGAGTTAGTGAAACTTAACAGCTGGTCTAGATTTCTACGCGTTGGAGGCACAAAGTATACTCTAGGAGCAATGAAAAATGTTTAACTATGAAGCCTTTGCAGAAATGACAGACTGTTGTAAGTCTGTCGTGGAGACTAATAACACTTCATCAGAGCAGTGTCTTAATTTGATTCAGATCAAAGATCAACAAGAATTATCAAACTTTGAAACACCTAGATTTTTCTCATTAGGAAATTAAAACAACCCAAAGATTAGCCTTATTCACAGAATTTCTCTGGGAGCAAAACTGAATTTTAGGAGCATCAGCAGGATAAGAAATAAACATGTAGGATCTAACTTTGTGCCTTTTTCTCTTTTTTTGTAAATAGGTGAGATTTCTTATGCAACAGTGATTTTTATTTAACACCTAAGACTAGTAGCAACAACAGCAGAAACTTTGTGGCATTATGAAATGAGAAACTTACCTCCATCTGCTTAGTGCCAAAAAATATTTCTGCTGAATTAAAGTCTGTTGGCCAATTTTAAAGTTCTATAGTACTTTCCTTTTAATACCCATCTCTAACACACAGAAAAAAGCATGTGGGATGTAATTTTGAAGTATCAATTTTAAATTGAATTTACAAAAAAAAAAACCAAAGCAACGCCTGAATTACGTTTAGTCACATCTTACATTAGAGAAATTAAAGTTTCATCCTTTAACAATGAATTGTACAGTTTGTTTCTCAGGCTTACCAGCACTGAGATTTTATCAAGTGCAAATACCACGGAATATTCTGAGGTTCTAAACAACTACTTTTACTGCCCATCCTGCTCAAGTGTTCCTGTGTAGAATTTCAGGTTACATAAAATGTATTGGTAACATCGCCCTGAGGAATGCCAGCTAGTGGGCAGCAATCACGGACAAGCAGCATATACTTACCAGGGCAGCAATTTCTTTTTTTTAGGGGATGGAGTAGGGATGGGGACACTGCTCTGTATTAAAGATTTTAGTTTGCATCCACAGCATTTTTTCCAGTAACTTGGAACCAGAGAGTCATGCATCGGTGACTACTTTAGAGTGCATTTTTATAAAGAAAACCGTAAGGAACTAGGTAGGGTTGTCAGGGGCACCTATTTCTACTTTTCAACATTTATCCCAGTCTATTTAAGACCAGGCAACTTGAAACTTTATATCCTTTATTATAAATAAACTGTACTTTCAGTTACTTTTTACATAATGATCAGTCATCACCACGGAGTAAACCCTTCTAGCACAATTTTACAATTAGACACAATTTACAATTCCCAAACCCACAGTCACTCCATACTAGAATAATGAAATTCCCCTAGTGTAATTAAAACCACTAGACTAAGGCTGTTGGTGTAAGGCTTGCCATCCTAATTTATTATGAAGGAAATGTTTCTTCCTGTATGAACTTGTCAGCACTATCAGGTTATGCAGGTAGACTTTCGAAGCATACAGCTTGTACTAAAACTATTAATTACTGCAGTGTCTGTAGAGAATCTGGGGAGAGGGTTTAATTGACATAGCAGACGTGGAAAGCTGCAAGCTAAACTTCTACCAGCAAGATGTGTAAACTTATTCACTGTCACCTATCTTAAACTTACACCATTCTATTCTCCACAATAGTAACATCAATGAGAGAGCTCCTTACACCTCAAGCTCCTGCATGATACGATGTAATTACAATTTTATCTTCTAAGCATCTATGGTGCAACACAAAAGAATAAACTATAGTGATTAACTAAACCAAGTTTCAGGGAAAGTTTAAATGAAGCTCATTCAGAACTGTTCCTACAACATGCTGCATATCATAGGCTGCTGCATGTGCTTGCATGCTTACAAATGCAATACCATTACAATCTCACCAGCAGCTATGCCGTTGCATAACCATAATTAAAGATGTTAAGAGTACCAGATTTTTTCTGCAATAATTAAAATGTAAAAAAAAGTCTGTCATGGGATTAGTTTTGGATTTTTTTTTTTTTAAAAAACAACAAAATCAGGAACGTTACGAAAAGGCAGAAAAAGGTTACAATTGTCTCATCACTAGGGAATCTCCCGCCTCCCTGCTTCCTACCTCATCAAAAATGGCAAGTAGAATTCTGATACTTAAAATTCAAAGAACATGTCTGAACTGTCCAAAGTCAGCTTCTGGATAAGGACTCCTGGGACCTACTTGTCAGCTGAAAGATGAATTGTAAGGGCACGTTGAAAGATACAGCCCACAGCAATACCCAAAAGTCCAGCAAATACACTTCTAATTCTGCCCACGAAAACATACAAAAATAATCTTTTGATGGATAGGGAAGAATGGAGAAAAGGCAGGCCAATACTGGGTTTGAGATGACAAAAGTAAAGCAGGAAACCTAGTTCTCTTCCCCACTCCTTTACATACTGTATCAAGTAATGTTCTTGCACTCAGACTGAAGCTGTATATAATATAAAAATCCCTCCATTTGTTATTATTTTAAATATATTCCAATTCAAGACTGTGTATATTTTGTAAGTTACAAGTACCTATATTTAAGTAATCTAAGTAAATTATCTGTAGACAATTTGCACTGACATGCTTACACACTCATATTTCTATTTAGCTTGATTTTAAAAGAACAATATTCATGTTCTATGAACTTCTTACATAAACATGTATATACACATCAATGAACATGTATACACATATATAGCTTGAAAGATTCCTCAGGAATCCACAGGCATAGAACCTAAGCTTGTTTTCATTTAGCCATAAAAAAAATAATGAAAACGTTGTCAGTGAATTTTAAATGAAGCATTAACTGTTGCTTTACCTTCCTTTCTAACTTTGGAAATTCTAAGTATGCTTTTTTTCTAACTTCTGATCCATCACTTGGTTAGGTATATATACATATGCGTGTATATATTGGGGAACATGCCCTCAATGGAAGCTGCAAGGCTGTGGAATTTGACAGAAGGCAAATAGAACATTCGTTTCCTCCCCTTCATATAGCCTGAAAGCAGAATAGAGACGAATGGTATTAGTATTAAAATAGGACAAGTCACTTCATAGTTCAAATTCCAACTTGAAACTACTTTGAAAACACGCTAAAACAGCTCCTAAATTAAGGGAGAACTTAACTAGAAGTTGTACCAGCGCCCATATAAAATGCCACCAGCTACAGCCATTTTATTTCTCCAAGCAGGAGAGGCACCTTCCCCTTTCCTAAAGAAAGCAAAATAACGACCTAGTTGCAACTGAGTTGTCCTTTTTCGTATCTGGTCACACTATAACCTTTTTAAGCATACTTAGTTTTATGTATAAATGTAGTTCCACTGAGCACAACGCAGTTAGCTCGTATGTGAGCTTCACGACGTCTGTTTTAGCTGCAGGACACCACAAGCATAACTACATACCTGCCACCTCATTTCTGTAAATCTAACACATTTTAATCTCAGAGTAGAGAGATTATTTTTATTTTGTTTAAACAGTAAGAACGGTGTTTGAAAACCTGTACTTCCAGGAGGGATGCTATCTGAAGGAGGTTGATGACTTTGCTGCAACCTAGACATAGAAAATACTAAACCAAACTAAGCTCCATTTTGCAAGTTGTATTTCTAGTCCAAAGGCACGACTTGCAAGGTATTTTTAAAAACATTTTTGACATTCATTCTCACATAAACCAATACAGAAGTATCAGGCTGTTTATAGTAAGAGTTTGTTCTGCTATGGTTATGTATACTACTGTACACGGACTGCTTATAGTAAAAGTGTTCTGCTATGGACTGTACACTACTTCAAAGGAGTGTACAGTCATTTTTCTTTACAGTTTCACACACTGGTTATTTCTTAGTCTTTATTTCATGCACTACTGCAAACCGTGGGGAACTGAAGAGTAAGGTGCCCTCATTAGAAAGTCTAAGTTTTATACAGTCAGATTCTAGGAATCAAATGAGCTAAGACAGTTGACCCTCCACCACACTACTAAACTTTTCAAATTGATTCAGAGGAACAGTTTGAATTAATAATAATAAAGCCTACATAATTTAGATATCTGTATAAGCTTCATAACGGTTTTGTTGAAATAGAGCAAGCATGAAAGTATGAGTAAAATTACCAAGCTTCCGAGTATACCAATTCTAGCTCTCTTTTTGGTTTAAGTCAGAGACCTTAAAGCTCTAAAAGCCTTCAGCCCAGCAATCAGTCTACAAGACCTTTGGTTACAGGATCTGCTAACAGATCAGCAATATACGCTCACTAGAACTTGTGAAAACTAAGATTAGTACGCAGACTCTGTCACATGGCTTAGTACAGTCTGCTTCTAAGGAAACAGACCCAGAGCCAGACAAAACGTTTGCACTTCAGGTTAGAAGTGAGTTTTATTAAACAGTCTTGTCTCAAGATGCAATAGGACTCCACACTATAGCAGTATTGCTGAAAAGTGTCCAAAACCTACATTTAAGAACTTTTTTCTACTTATAATACCTATCCTTAAACCAAAGCATTTCTGATGCCACAATTTCAATGAACTCTGGAAACGCTCCCATGCTTCTACGCTATAAACATTTGTCTCTACCAAAGTAAAGCCCAATACAGATCAGATTCAAATCCCTGTACAACCTTCTCGTGTAGTTAACTGCATGTATACAATGTGCCACGATAAATGTGAATGGTGCCTGTGCAATGGTAGCTATGCACCAACGCATATAATTTCTTCTCACTTTTGAATTGTCGGATGTAATAAAGGAAAAATGTCAAAGCTTACGGTATTAGGTACATAACACTTCACTGCAGAAATCCAAAATTGTTACTGGATGTAGAGGCCCTGTCCCATTAAAGCCAGTGAGAAAAAGCATACCCTAACGAGGGGGGAAAAAACCCAATGTACACTCTGCAGTGAAGAACATTTGTACTGACAGGACACAGGAGTGCCAGAATGAATGGCTTGCCTTCACAGTTTCTAGCTAAGAGAAGTCACTATATTTCATCACAGCAGTGACTCAAAGCCTTTTCATAGTCTGCAAAGAGATTCTGTAGCAAATAAAGTCAAGCATTATTTTATGTAGTATCACTAGTAGATAAGGTTTAAGAGAAAGTGTTCTCTCAGCCATCAGGTTTCTGAAAATCTGAATAAAGAGCATCAGGTAACTCAGCCAGCTGACAACTGGAAGCTGGAAGAGATGTAGAAATGAATGAGAAATTACGATTATAGTTCCCTCACCCATGCAGATGAAGATAACCAATCTGTAGTTAACATAGGGTACACAAGATAGATCTATATTTTTACTTCTGGTTCTTTCAGGTTCAGACATGAGAAAAAAGCTGAAGTTTGTGCCTGACCTAACACACGTATTCCCCCTTCGAATCATCAACAGAAGGATCAGCAAATGACTTCAACAAAAGAAAGCACACAATGAGAAAAAAAGTTTTCACTGTCCTCATTCCATTTGAAAGTGAGACTTCAAAAGTGTTGTGAACAAGAGTTTTATATAACTAACAATTCTAACAGGGATGTTTGTCACCCCACACAGAAAGAATACAACAGAACAGGAAGTAGTTCATGTTTATTCATGTGAAAACAGCAACACACTATAGAAGAGGGTTCATAGTAATCTCTTCATTAGGCATCACTTCCACTTCAAAAATTAGAATTCCTAACACTTTCCCATGGTATTTTTAATGATCCAATACAGAAAATAGAATTATAAAGAAACCCACTAGTGTTGTACCGCGCATCTTCTGAAACTACAAGTGTCGATTATGTGGATAACTTTCTGATATTATACAACTTGTAGGACCATGACAACTATGCAAGATGTACATGCCTGTATTTACATATTGAGTAGAAAAGACAGGAGAGAAGTTGCATTCACTTTCTAGTGCAAGTCTACAATAATCACACAGACAGAACAACATTTATTAACAGGAATGGAACAAGTCCACACATGAATAAGAAAAGATCATAAATAATACAGTTTGTAAAAAAGATTAAAAATCTCAGACCAAGGTAGTCAAGAATGTGCAATATGGATGTTTGTACAGAGCACCTGTACCGCAGTTTCTCAAAAGCAGAAGTTTACTATGAGAAATGTGGTAGACTAGCAGGGTGGGCATGGATTATAATGGGTATGCCTTCCATTAAGAAATTAACAAAGATCAGCTAGTATACAATATTTTCAGTTCAAAGTACCACTAAACAGAATCTCAGCCAAGAAGTCTATTCTACTTTGACTTCTGATAACTCCAACTTCATCCTGACAGAAGTCAGTTCCCATTTTTCCCCCAAGCAGAATAATTTTGGTGGTATGTATAACAATTTTTTTTCTGAACTCGGAACCAGATTAAAGTAAAACAGGGGAAGAAAATGCTTTGAAGAAACACAAACATTTTAAACAAAAACAATCATTTTTCTAAATGGTTTTATTTACATTTTTCATATACAAGTACGTTAAATGATACATTCTGACTAGTATCCACACCAGTGTGAATTACATGGATTAAAGATTACTGATGTATTGCATATGATGAAATGCAAAACAATAAACCCTAAGCTTTCATCCCACCCTCTGAATCCTCATACAGCATCTGGTTTGATACCGAGACATCTAAAATTCAAAGTGTTCATATCAAATAGAAGTTATCTGAACAAATGTATCTAGTTCCATTTCTTTAGAACAAGCAATAACACAGGAGTCTTACTTGCAAAATTCGCAAGATGAAAAATACATATTAACAGCCAAACACTTTGCACTCATGTTACTAGCTTTGTATTTATTGCTTCTAGACTTGGGGTATTTGTCACAACTGTCTCGTGGTTATGATTTTTAGATCTTTAATTATGGCAACCTTTCAACCCCTACTAACAAGTTCAAAGTGACCAGGATATAATGTAATATATTCAACAATGAAAAAGGTAAAAAGGTGTGGTGTGAACTGGCCTGAAGCATTCAGGACAAGTGCAGATTAAAGTTTCCACTTAGAGCAACTGGAACTAAAAATTCTTTAGATCATTAAAAAAAATGGTGCAAATACGTGAACATAGTTTAATAAGTGTGCTTAAGAGGATTTTCAACCGGGTGATTTCTCAAAGGAAACTAGCAGACAAAAAGGTGACCACTTCAAATGCTTGCTTCAGAACTACTGAAATATTTACAATGCTGGTAAAAGCTCTTTCAAGTGCATGAAAAGCATTATCAAGTCTTTCTGTATCTAAAAGATGGTTCAAACAGTCAAAGAGACAAAGGAAATAGTAATAAGACAGCTGGGCCTATGGGATCAGAGGGTATTAAAGCAGAATTTATTTTTACATTTCTGTAGCACCTTTTAGCCAGATGCCAAAAGCACTTTAATCGCTAAAGTGAGCCTCACAACAACCCTGTGAGGTAGGTAGGTAGGTATCTGTTTTAATAACGGCAAAACAGGTTAAAAAACTTACCCAAGAAGACACAGCAAATCAGCAGAGCAGGCTAGAATCCAGACCACGTGATCTATGAATTTAACATTATGGCACATGTGGGAGACTTACACTCTCCTTTTTAAAACTGTGGAAGGGGCACTGACATGTGAACTGATTCAAGTTCTCTGGAAGTAGATTCGTACAGAAAATGTATCAAGAGAAAAATGTGCTTTAAGCAACTAGACAAAACAAGAGTAAGAAGAGTGGCATTACTGTACCACTTCCTAAATTTTAGTAGATGCAGAATAGCAAGTTAACTATTTTAATTGCTAAAATATGTATCAAAAATAAACTACATACTCTGTCAAGGTCACTAAACAAAACTATTATTGCAAGTCTTCGGCATTCAAATGCTATGCCCCAAAAACGTTGTGAGCTGGGAGTTGTTTCATCCACTTCTATTATTTCTATGTCCTGCAACTGCTTCTTTGAATACCAGAAGAAATAAGAACCAGTGCGAGAATCAAAATTTTTGACCAATTCAAGCTTTAATAGTAGAGTTCCCATTAGCAAGCTGTCAAAGCATGCTCTTCCCAGTCAATCTCCATGTTCTACTGACTACCAAACCACTCATAATAGAGAGCAGAGCATATCAATCAGTGCTTGGCACTTAAAATGGAAACGTGAAGTATTCGGTTACTTCAGCACAGGCTGTGTTTCAGTAGCAGTTAGATGATACACTAAGTGCTCAGCACTGCTTTACACTACATTCCACCAGGGAATCCACAAGGAAAGTCATACGCAAAAAAGAAAAACAGCGAGCTGAACAAACACTGTCATAAAAACAAGAGGTAATCACAGCAGTAAGGCCTGCACTTTGAAGTTTTACATTACAAAATGAATGGGCATATATGCAGGGAAACCATTTTTGTTCATACAGATTGTAAAAAAATTATTTCTACTTGAAGACTGGAAGTGACTAAAAAGAACATATCCCTCAAGTTAGGCAAAGGGAAATGTAAAGATTTCTGAAAATTTCATAGAGAATACAGCTGTTAAAGGGCTAATTCCTTTTTTGTAAGGTCATAATCTTAACCCTCACCCTAGCTCACCTTCCAGCAATAGACCACCACTACGTAAGGATATTCAGCTCAGTTTGTCTTTCAGAGGACAAAAATCTCTAGTGAAAGACAACCTGCCCCAAAACAACCCCCACTTTCCTCCCCCTTTTTGTCTTTCTGTGATGCAAAGAGGAAACATTGTCATGTTAAAGAGGAAAGTAATATGCTTGTTTTGACATCAGAAAAAAACCCACAGCTTACAGATGACTGAAGATTTTAGCAATTTTCAGATTTATATACTGAGGCAGTGAGAGTGAATCAAAAGCAATGCTAAACAAAGGTTTACCACAGGTTTACTTTCCCATACTCAAAGCTGGAAAGACCTACACTTCTGATCTATCCAAGAGAAACTTTCTAGCAGGAGCAGACTACTAAGATTTCCAAGGAAAAAAGCTTTTGGAAAATACCTTCCCTATATTCCTTGTACATCTTACGGCTGCGATAAAAGAAGCCTCAAACCAATTCCTCTATCTCAGGTAGCCTTCAAAAATTAGCTGAAGTCTTAATTTATATTCAACCGCGCTGTTAAAAGATCATTTGAGAAAATGTTTCATTTTGAATTTACTCTTAGAAAGGACTGTACATATGATATGCAAATTAAAACAACAGTGACAACAGAGCCCAATTGTGTGAATATATGTATTTTTAGAGAGGGATTTGGAAATAAGTTATTTCATCTTACTGCTATAAATGGTTACATATACTAAAAAAAAGGCAGAGATAAGCATGTTGCTTTCTAATTCTATTGGTCACTAAGTGAGTTTTGAGAGAAGTTACTGGAACCAGGAAAGAAAGGTTGAAAATTTAAGTTATAACTGGAATTTTTAAAATTTGCCTGTTAAAATGAAAGATACATTTCTAAAAAGTAACCTCTTACATTTCTTTCAAATATAACCCTTTTCAAGTGTAACCTCTACCAGAGCTCTAAAGTCCGCATTTGTCCATTGTTTCAAACAGAATAGTGTATTATATAAATTATATATTTGAAGTGTAGTTATAGGCAGACACACACATGAACTAGTGCTCTTTACACCAATTCTTTTCTTTCTCGAATTTACCTTGTGTTATCTGGTTACCATACCTGCTGGGTAGAAGCTGATCTTCCTTCCTTGAAGCAGCACGTAAAAAAAATTATACCCTAGACTGCTGCAAGCTTTGCCGCTGTTAATGCTTCTCAATACGACTAGATTATAAATTAGTTAAAAGGTATCAATTAAGGGAGGTAATGTCTGTCAATTCACCTCCGAACATGGTTCAAGAACAAGAAGCCTCAGGCTGATAATAGCACTTTCTGCTGAAAGATCTACAATACAGTACATGCTTTCTGAGGTGGTCTCATTCAACCCTAATTTGAGGCATGGGAAGGATAAAAAGTTTTAAATAAGCACAGAAATCAGATAATATAATCAAACTAGGTTAGATTCTAAAGACTAGAGCCTGTAGCAAGCACTGCAGGGTACAAGAGGCTAATGGATTTGGTCACAGGGTCCCAAAGGGAAATACACACATCTGGATGTGTTAGTGCATTCACAATCTCCCAAATGTCCAATCACTGATGTTCTAACTACTAGTACAAACTACTGGAAACAAAATAGTGAAAATTCTATGCTATTTAATGAGGCAATATTAAATTTAACTTGCACTACAGTGAAAATTCTATTAAATTTAATTAGGTAATATTAAATTTAGGTTGCACTGTTTTGCACTATAACATCTACTATAAACTGCGATATAAAAATTTCTGTTAGATTCCCGTGACCCCAATTTTATTTAATAATCTTCAAAACTTACGGCCAGATATATCTGGATATGTAATTTAATGGAAAATAAGATATGAGAACTATACAATGCAGTTTTGCCACTCAGATTGTTGCTTTAGCAATTTTCACGTAAAATGCAAAAAAATTCAGCTTTCTTTTCTCATCTACAGAACACAGGTCCCCCACCCCTGTAGTTTAGCACATACAAGGTCTCAAGAAAAGATGCCCACAAATAGCATGTGTATTAGTATTAACTATCAGCTACAAAATAATCTTAAAAAGCCAAACTCAGATTACACATTGCATTTCGTGGCATGTCATTAGACTGTAAATGATCAATGCACTTCGTGGGAAGTTTTATATAGTTATGTAAATAATCACAATTTTCTTGGGATTTTTAGAAGCTAATGAGTTGTGCTAATGCATTTTCCCAGCATTTTCATTCCAGAAATCAGCTTCCATCCCACACCCTCCCTGTGTGTGTTCTCTGAACAGTGAAAATACTGTTCAGAGAAACACTCAATTCCCTAAGAAAGCAAAAAAAAAAAAATCCAAACATTCACAGAAAGTCATTCAAATAAGTTTGTATGTATAAATAAAAAAAAAGTCCTCTAAATAAATGACACAGGAGGCAATAAATTGACACGACAAGTAAATAAAAGGCTAAAGCACTCCAATACCATTGAAACGGTTTTAATGTTGTTGCAATTCCATAATGCAACAATCATCAACTCATAAAAGACCCAGTACTTGAGAATTCATTTTAATCACTCCTTTATACCTATTTTACAAAATAAAGGCAAGGCATATTTAAATTCCCCTTTTCCCTAGATATTATGTGCCTATCTTATTTATGCTCATGAAAGTAAACTTAAACTCCTATTAAATGTTATATAAGAAAAAAATGTAAAAATATTAACCTCTGCTTCAATGTACAGTTTCCAGAATCTGCCAGAACTGGGGAACTGGGCAACAAGGCGTTCATAGGTCTTCCGTGCTTTGTCTATAGGTTGATTCTAAAAATTGAAAATCAAAACAGCATTTACAATATTATGATTTATGTAAATGAATATGCTGATTTTACTCCAGAACCAAATAGTGTGAGTGGACCATAGATAAGGAAATGTAATCCTATGTCACTAAACCTGTGCCTCTCGAATCAGAATGCTCCAAGCGTCAAGGTCATATGGATTTTCTTCTAGTTTCTTTTCAGCTTTCTTGACTTTTTCTGGGACATATTCTGCAGCCTAGAAAAATTAAAAAGAAGACATAAGAGATCACAAGCAGAGTTTGAAAAGTTCTGTCCCATCTACAAAGGCAAGCTAACAACATTCTGACAATGTAATATTCCCGTTCTCAGATTTATATGCTGGAAAACAAGTTGTCCCAACAAGATACCACACTCTTACTGTAAGTTCTACATATATGGTGATCCAACAAAAAGCTAGACTAAACTGACTGAATGTTTCTAAAACACTAGCACATTTGAGTTTGCCAGAAAATTTATGGCACTATGAATTTTAGACAAGTTTTACCAACCTGAAACTTCATATGCAAAAAGTAAATGGAGACCAATTTTTCTATTAAAGACCTCAGGCCAAACTACCTTACTACCTTAACACCCCCCCCCCCCCCTTTTTTTTTTTTTTTTTTTTTTTTTTTTTTTACACTCAAGACATTCACATTGGAGCTTAAAAGCTTTTTCTGATACTGAAAGTTTCACCAAACTGACCATTAACTTATTAACACAGTCTCTATTACAGCAGAGGTTTAGGTGCTCTTTTAAAGACTTGCAGAAATACCTTTATGATCTCCAGAAATCTTTTTTCTACATTTCTGTTAGCAGATGAAAAAATTACGATCTGATGATCACATACAGACAAGCCTTAAAATACATGATTGTCACAACCCTAAATGATATGAAGTTTAAGCATGAAATACTATTCCGACCTGCACTCCAGCTTATTTACTAACTTTCCAAACCTGACTCATTTTCAGGCAGATGTTAGCAGTCCCAAATCACATGATCAAGTAAATTCTTGTATTCATGAGATGTAGTAATAATTCACAGGTGGCTGTTGTTACAAGACCTTCCTAGTGGAATTTCACAAGTTAGCTACATAATTACTGTTGGAATATATGATTCTGTATTGTGTAGTGCTGTGTGACCGATATACTGCACATAAAATTCTAAAACCCCCCCTGTCAATTGCTAAAAGATTATTTCAAGGAAATTATTTATTTTATTTCTTAATATTGGATCTAGATCAATACATAGCTCTGGAGATAAAACAGTAAACAGGACAGACAGAGCTGATCTCAGTTCTCTGATATCTAACTGGTATCTATCAAAGGTGCCATCACATACTTATAAAGGGAAACAGAAGGTAACTAGACACAACAGAGGTACGACTTCTAGTAAAATTAGCAAGCATCACTATTGCAGATCACTCCTGAAGGAAAGCAGATGTTCCAAGAATACAAATCCAAGGTATTGTTAATGGATTTTACTGCAAGACCATTTACAGTGGCATTATAGAAAGATAAGCTACCAATGAAATATTCTACAAAACAATTGGTCTTAAAAAAGTAAAAAGCTGGGGCTAAGCAAATGCAGTAAGCCTGAGGTAGTCAGGAACATCAACTTTATTTTCAGGAGTGCCTTGTCCCTTTGCTTTTGTCAGCCTCTACAAATGCACTACTGTACAACATTTGCTTATGTTATACGCTGTGATTCAACATGATAATTTAAAAAAGCTACTGTATTTTTAATATTTTTTCAGCACTACCAGTTTTTGTGTCAGTCCTACTAGCAGAATATAAGTCAAGGCATATGCCTTAAAAGATTTTAAATTAAATTTACTTATAAAATGGACAAATGATCAATAATGCTGCAGAATTGTTAAACTAGCATCTAATAGCAGCTATGCATGAAAGGGAACGGAAAATAAATCAGGAGGGGCTTTGCAGGAGTTAAAGACCATTATTCTTTTTGATTCAGTTTTCGGGTTGTTCTTAACATTAATTGCTCAGTGCAGTGTACCTTGGAAGGCAAGTATCAACTCCCACAGCAAACTAAATTATAAAATTAATTTGATTTTAAAAATCAAATTAAAAATTAGTAGCTCAAAAGTAGTAAATTTATAAATTTCCATACGAATATCTTTACATCCCTAAGTCCATCAAGATCCTGACTCTCTAATACTGCATATTATAGTTAACTGAGAAGGGCTTAAGATGCAAAACACAGTATGAAATGAACTAGTGGCTTTATTTCTTCCAAAATGATGTGCATAAACATATGTCAGCTTACAGAAGACAGCACTGAAGCTGAAATTTCTAAAATTTAAAGACTATTTACAGAAGTTATCTCTACAGATGACCTGAAGTTGAAATGTTTATTCAATGAAGCACTAACTCAAGTTCTCCCACATCAGTGGTGAGCATTGCTTCTCATTATATTCCATCTCAAATATTTAATCAAGCATATATTTTTCTGCATTCAGTTCGACAGAAATGCCTATCAAGATTTAATGTCAGCTACAACAACAACAAAAAAAAGCCTACAAGAACTGAAGCATTCCTGGAAGTACAGGGTCCTGCACTGCAAGTAGTGACTTTCAAACAGGAAAGAGTAGAATGGGCCACGGAAGCGTGTCTCAACTACTGTAGTAGTAGATCATTTGTATTATCTCAAGCCTTTCCATGTGACACACAAAACTCAGCTGACACTGCAGTGAAAACAATTAAGGCTTCCAGGAATTTGACATCATCTACGCAGATATAGGACATCAAACTCAAAAAGGCTGAAATAAATTAAGCTAGTGAAAACGTGCTGATAAGATACATAATCATAGCAATCCTGCATGATACTTAATCTGTGTAAGAAGCATAATAAAATGTTTAATTCTTCTGCTGAAAAAAGACTAATTTTCTAAATTAGCAAATACTTAGCAACAGCAAATAAAGTTTCTGTGCAGTTAAAGATAAAAATTATAGCTCTACAAAACTGAAAACAACAATATGATCAGGGTTTTAAACTGGACTGCTTGGAATTGCTTGTACCTTATGTCATAAGAAAGAAAACACCCAACTTAAGGCCAGCATGCACTCCTTCTCCTGTCCCTATCCATCTCCAGGATGGACAAAAGCCATCCACATTTCAGAAGCAAACTGCACTGCAGGCACAGAGTGTTCTGGTTATACCCCAGCCAAAACAAGGCCTCGTTATATTGCACCTTCCCAAGTAATCACTCAGAATACACTGGGGAAATCAACACCCGGAATTTCCAGTCTGCACCCTTTTGCCAAAACTAAGAGTCTAAGCAAAGATGCGTTCAACTGCACATCAAACCTGTGAGGACATCTACTGCAAGTATGCAGTCAAAGGGAGCAGGGAGCGTGACTTTTAACCTAGCTCAATTATAGCCAGAAAGACATCTGATCCCAGTTTTGAAAGCTGCACGTTAACTGCACGGTGCTTAGATCTGTTCTGTGCTTATCACAGTTCAAGGATACATAGATTTTGATTCTGTATTTTTCATTGTACTGCTTGCACAACAGCCATTATCCAAAACTATGAATACTTAATTCTTGGGCGTTTGTTTACCGTCATGATCCTGCCCCTAGATAAGTCTTTTCAGTCCCTCCCTCTAGTTAACAGAGGCACTTGAGTTAATCTCATTCTGTAACAAGCCAGTTCAGGGAGTTAAATCAGCAGAAAAATAATCCTATTAGAAAAGTGATTAACTTTCTAAAGGTTCAACTCTTTGATTTCAGGCTCAGATGTGATGTAGAATAAGGATGCAAAACCATACAGGACTTGAGCAGTTACAACTAAGATCAGCTTCAACTGCCATAAAACTGCACTGAATCAGACAGATACCTTTTTTAGCTTTTTACTGCCTGGAAAAAAAAAAAATGCTGCGACCAGTTGTTGCATACAAACTGAAAAAAACCTTTTTTCCTCTGCTTTTGGTAACTGTATTCAGTATACCTCCTGTAAACCACACTCTGAAGCTTGTGGAATTATTTCAGTACTTAATGTTCCATGTCCGCAAGTATCTGTATCATTACCATCTAGTCTGATTCACAGCTTCCTTTTGATTGTTTACACACAGATAACCTGCAATGGAATTTTAGAGATACTAAGAGTATAAAACGATCTTTATGACCAGTTTCCAAAATGTGAAGACCTAAAACCAAATTATCCAGTAAGAAGTCTAAGAGTTCCTTCCTGCAAAATACATCAACTGCACAAAGTCCAAATCTGAGTTCATAAAGGATGCCTGAGGGAACAAGAACAGAAGAAAGAAAGTTGACTTCTCTTATTTACTAGAAGTTATTTATCAATCACCTTAAAGAAAAAATTTTTAGTTTATACCTTACTGCTAAAAGCATGAGTTAACTGTTTCCCCAGGTCTCTGAAAGTGAACCCTCAGGAAGGACTCCAAAGTGTGTACAAAAATACCCAGGCAAACCATCTTTCAACTATTCACGCCACCTAATGCATCCAGTTGCTTAAAGCATCCTCCAGTTTCCACAAAAAAAATCTTCTGCAGTGAAAAGGAAATGTATTTAAACAGCTGTTCCACCTGTGAAGTGGCCAGTTTAAAATGCTTTAAAAACTACCACTAATTATGAAATGAAAACTTCTACAAACAAGACCGTGTACATAAAGGCAGGAATTTTAATAGCTAGTTCAGTCAAATTAGTTCAACATCCAAAAGGTGGTTTATGTCCATTAAGACGGAAACTACTGTTTGGAGGTTTTGGCTGGCTGCTGCAGTTTAGCACAGCCAGGACTGTAACAGACCCAACAAACATTATTTCAAATGTATTAATGTGCAACTCAACAAGCATTGGTAGCTGTCCAGTTAGGTTAACTTACACGTTTGGCTAGCCTAAGGTTTTTTTCCTTAAATTTTAGTTTACAGCTGTATAGGCATAGAACAAGTTTTAAAATCCATCCCTTCACTACACTACAATTACACCTCATCAATCCTTGCACTTCAACTCTGTTTTTAATGTCTTGCTTTCTTCTATTCTATCACTAAATCAATTCAACTGTGAACGTAATCTTGAAAGAATTTTTGTCCTTTAAGACTGGGTCACTATTAATAGACATGACCCATCATATTAATCTTAAATAATTTTTAAAAGATACTTTTGTAAATACTGTCCTCCCCCCAACATAATCTGGGCTGTTTTATCTCTCTGAACAAATCAAGAATTTTAGATTAGTAACTATTACCATACTTCTCATGAGACTATTTTGAAAATGTTAGCAATTCAACACATTTTCCACTTACACTTCTTGGTACACCTAGAACTTACTGACCCTGGAAATGCAGCTAAAATACAGATTATTCACAGTTCTGTAAAAATTGGAAAAAACCATTGTATTACCAACTCAAAAGTCTTCTTTCACCAATCTTATGTTCATTCTGTCTACAATCTGTTCCTACATAAATGTGAACAGTGACAGTAAACCCAGTTCTACTACATGTCATATCAAATGATGTGCTCCTAAAGGAATTTCTTTCAAATTGCTCCTCCTGAGATGTTAAACCCACACAATCCTGCAAGAATAAACTTCTGCTTTCAGTACTGTGCTCAATGACATCTATTTTTAAAATGTTAAGCTAAAGTTAACTAATAACACTTACTACTGCAGTGAGAATTCAGAAACTTGCGTGATGCATTATATCAAACAGACAAGAAGCATGAATGAGAGGAATGAGCAGGAAGGGACAAAAGTATCAGTAAGAAACCAGAAAAGATTGCTTTAGTGGTCTTTTCTGTAGTCACAAAGACAATAGAGACATCGTTTTTTCCACAGCTCAGTCTTGGACCAGATTCGTATTCATGTAAAGTAACATGCATCACAGACCGGGGTACGTATCTTAGAAACAGTTACGGGAAGTGTGAAATGCATGTTCTAGCCTTAAAAGATCAGAAGGCAACTCATGTAGGGGTAAAGCAAATATTGCATCAAGTCTTCAACCAAAATTGACGTCTGGCAAGTATAGATATATTAAGTAGGTAAGAACAGTGGTTCTAGGATGGTAGAAAGAGACAGAGCGCACAACAAATTTAGGTCTTGTCACAGAGTACACAGAGAAACCATCACATGACTGAAATGAAACTAGATGCGTAGATTAAAACCCAGAGAAACATAAAGACCTACACATGTGCAAGTGTGTGATCTTTGTAACCCCGACACACAAAGAGCCTGGGAAGAGCTTGTCAGGGCAGATGCAGCCTTTCAGTCTACAAATGTGGATTTCTACAGTATAGACAGGACTAAGTGTTTGGTATTCTAAGAACCAACCTTGGAAATTCCAGTTTGTCAAACATCATGTAGACCTTTGCCAGGAGTCTGGCAGGGACCTAACAGATTTTAAGTCCTGACATCATTCAACTGGTTCTGCAAAAATGAATTTGGATCCAGCATAGTTAACACAATGCAAGAATTTAAAACATACTGCAACAGTTGTGGCTACATTAATTTGCCCCTCCACCCCAGGCTATCGCAAGAGGCAACAATATACATAATGTAGCTCAGACTCCTGATGTACACTGTAGAGTATCCTAACAATGCCTGGAGCTAAACTCAGACTAAAGACAGTAAAGCCACATTTCAATTGCACTGCACCTGGTACAATAACTTCACTCTTCCACCCTCCCTACGTACAACTTTTCACTCTGTTCTTCCTTCCCACACTACCACAACTTCATACTTGCTGGGGACAGCATGACAATTTTTTTTATTCACCTGGCTAGTTGTGGAAGTCCCCTCCAAACCCAGAGATCTGGGAAACAAGATGCAGACAGTCCTGTGTGTCTGAGTCAGAGCTAACAGTTCTGATTTGTCAAAGATCTTTAACATCTGCATCATACACTATCAAGCGTACATCTCATGCACAACATAAATGCAAATTAACTGTACAGTCACCTCTTTATACTGATCTGTGTCACTGTCAATGAAAATGGCACCCAGAAACTCAGAAGCTGGTTGTAGAAGCGGCAGATGAAACCCAAAACAGGAAGGCCGGATGCAATCCAAACTCTGCCTAACTTCAGCTTCCAACAGAAGGGAACATTTATAACCATAAAAATATTGTGCATGCAAAGTTAGAAAGCCCTTCAGAGGGTACTAGGTGACAATATACAGCAGCTGCAGAGTGGGGAAGGGAGCAAGGCACAACTGCCCCAATCACAATGCTCTGCTGTTCCTTCTTCCATAGAGACACTGAATTTAGGCCCATCATGCTCTGTAAGACCACAGCTAGACTGGCATCAAGGCTTACTTAAGGTACAGCTCCCTCACTGTGCAACTGGGTGAGTGGTAGCCTACGGTGCAGAAAACTTCATGGTAGTATTGCTAAAGACACCGATATGAAATTATGGCCTGTCTTAACATTAGGAATAAGAAACAGAAGTCTGTTAGGGCAAGAAGAAAAAATTGCAGAGGACAAGTTACTGAAACTGAAGACTGGTGGAAGGGAGGTAACTGACCAAAACAAAATCTAGGAAACTAGAATCCAGAGACCTTCATGAAGAGGACGGAGTAGTAAAAAAAATAATTTAACCCAGCCTATAGAAGAGTTGTTTTCTTCTTTTATTTTTATTTAAAGTGCACCCAGCATGAAAAAAAACAGTAACGACAATGTGTAAAAAGGATGAACCTAAATATGGATGAAAAAACAAAATCCAAGCCATATGTTAAACTAAGTGCTTTACATAGCCTGAAAATAATGATATGCAATTTTTTGAATGCTAAAACCAGCATCACAATATTAAAGCTGTTACTTTCCAGAATAACTTTTACTTCAGTGTACAGACAGTAACTCAACCTCTTGCATATTAAATTCTCTCTTGCAGAAGAAAATAAATCCTTAAGTCAGTATTGTTTTTCTTTACTAGTAGTGTATTACAAGCTACAGAAACACACACACACTATTTTAACCAACAGTTTAATTATGCAATTAAACATCAATGTAATTTAAAAAATATATTGGGAGTGGGTAGTTTAAATGTGAAACATTACACAATTTTATTGTAGCAGTCTCTTGCTACTTTGTAACCAACTACCTTGTGATGAAGTAAACCATTCTGAAGAATCTCTTGCTTAAACATACTACAAGTATACTTATTAACCTAACCCACTTTGAATATACAGATTGGTAATTCAGAGGATACCTTCCTAATGACATAGAATCTATTTTGCATTCTGAGGACTTATCTTTCCTATCCCCCCAGAACTGGTGATCTTACAAAGTTTACTCTCCACCCTTTCGGAATGTAAAAGTTAGAAACATCACCTGTTTTGGAGACAGACGGACATTCTACAATGAAAAGTTTTTTAAGGGAGCACTAAGTCATCAGCTTAATTTTAGAGTATTTTTATAAGCTACACTGGCCACTAAGGCATGCCACAGTTTTACCAATCACTCCTCCCTCAGCCAGGAGCTTTCATCCCCACCCGTCCAATTAACACCAATTATAACATAGGCCTAACTATTAAAAAGACCTGTTTAGAGAAATTCTGCCAGTAAGCAGGAAATAATTCATGGTAATATCAGATTAAAAAAGATGACGTACAACACTCTGATTGCACCTGTCTAGAAAATAATTTATCATAAATACATGTTTTAGTATATTTAAAAAAAAACACAAAACCCAACCGAAACAGCAGTTATTTGTCCCCCAAAGAGCAAGGATGCTGTACTACAAAGAAGATTCTTTATTAAATAAGCTTACTTTTATTGTTTCTAACGTGAAGGTGTTTTAACAATGTCTTATTCTGGAAGAAAAAGGGTACTGTTAAAAGGACAGACGGTTTTACAGGTTAAGCGCAGATGTTCAGCAAAGGCTAACTTTGTTACTGCCACTGTAACAATGTAAACTGCATATCCGGGGTTTAATTTTTTCCGGAGCGCGTGTACTCAAATGATCACGAATAAACGATATCGAGAAAGCGAAGCTCACTAGGGTCCACCTCGACCTGAATTAAAGTTCGCTTACCAGAAACTCAAAAGCTGAGAGACACATAGTTTTCGGAGCGTTACCGGTTTTACCGAGGGCGGGCGCTGGGAGAGTCTCCGCGCACCCCCTTCCCCCAGGGCAACGCTTCACTGACGGAATAAACCCGAGTTCCTCAAGATGGGTGTGTGCGGGGGGGAGGGGAACCCTTCGCCAGCCGCCCCACTGAGAAGACCGGCAGGCCTTACAGACCCAGGGCAGAGGCAAGGGCCGCGCTCCCGCCCCCCTGCCGGGCTCCCCCTCAGCTCTCGCTGCGGCCGCCAGCGCCAACGGCTGCTCCGGGCCGCGCAACGGCCGCGCGCGCTGCGCCACACGCTCAGTCCCGTCACATCGCCGGAGCCTTCCGCAGCGCGGCCACCACCGGGCAGCCCCATACCGGGCCGCCCCACCGCCACGGCCGCCCTAGCCTCCGCTCTCCCCCTCAGGGAGCGGCCTGCGGCCTCACCCTCCTCCCGCTCACCTGGTCACCGGCAGCTCCCTCTCCAGACATGGTGTATTAAAACAGGGCTGGGGCACAGAGGCCCCAAACAGACTAAAAACCCCTTTAAAAAGCGCCCGGCGCTGCTGCCGCCGCCGCGGGCAGCTCCACCGGTCGCGCCAAGCACTGCGGTCCGGAGCTCCGGCAGCGTTAGCGAGAAAATGGCGGCGCCTCCGGCCCGGCTTTCCGCGGGGGCGGGGGGAGGAGCGGCGCTGCGCCGCGCGGGGCACGCCGGGAAAAGGCGGGGGCGGCCCTAAACGGTCCCTGTGTGCCGGCGCGCGGGGCACGCGGCGGCGGGAAGTGCGTCACGGCGTCACGCTACGTCACGGCGGCGCGCGGCTCCGAGGCGGAAGCGGTGGGTGAGCGCGGCCCTGAGGGAGGCGCCGATGGCGAAGGGCGTTGCGTCGGGCTGGCACCCATGGCGGGGCATGGCCCGCCTCCCTGGTGTTGCTGTGGGCAGCCCCGCCTGCCTCGCACCGGGTAGGGGTAGGGTGAAGCACCGGGGCTCGTCCTGGAGCCGCGAGCGGGGCGCTTCCTGAAGGGCGGCCGAGCAGGGCCCTGGGGGCCGCGGTAGTTGTACTTAAGACGCTCGTAAGAGTCGGAGTGTGGGCTTTTTCTCATCGCTTAGTCCCCGTTTCCTGGTGGGCCGCTTATTGTTGAAATTCTGAAAGACAGTGGGCAGAAACTAGGAAGTTTTGGTGATTTCTAGCCCTGGCCCTGCCGACTCCTCATGGGCTATATCATTAACGAAGCTTTGTCTCTTGAGCAGTCACATCTTTGCAGCAAGCCGGCACTTTGCCCTTGATGAGGTAACGTCAGCAATGTCTACTACCCGTAGACCAATCCTTTTCACCTCACAAGAGCTCTTGTTAATCAAGGAGGCAAGTTTAAAAGAAAAGCTAGGAGGTCATCATCTCAAAAGACCTCAAGGACAGAGGAGGCATTCCCCCCCTAAAGATAATTATTTACAAAGTAATCGCCAGTCTGTCTGTGAGAAAAGGGCTTTGAATCAGCCGTTGCACAGAAACTGCGATGTGAAACAAATTCATTGAAGGAAGCTTGGCAGATACCAAGGTGAAAGCTGACTTAGCTGCCTTAAGAACATCAGTGTAAGTGCTCTTAAAATTGTATAACATAGTCATATTTATGCAGAAGAACTTGAAGTAATTTGATATTAGCACACTGCGTTCCTGTCTGCTTGATCTTCCAAAAGTTACCTGCTTAAACCGCAGAAATGTGTGGAAAGAGGGTGGAATAAAAATGTAATTTTTTCTTATAAAGCTTGACCACTCCCTCCCCACCCCCCCGCCAAAGAAAAGGGAGCATATAACACTTATTTGGCCAATTTGTGGAGTAACGTTTTTCTGCTCAATACTGAAGAATTTTGATTTGGTGGTTATTCAAGAGTGAAATACGATTATGTCTATCAATTTGTCTTGATAGATAAGCTGTCCTGTTCTCTGATTTCTTAGAGAATAGTGATTTTTGTGTTATGAGCTAAATTTGTTGTTTCTTATGGGCTGTTTCTTCCATGTCACAACAGACTTAGTTTTGAAGATATTTGATACATGAAAATAATTTCCAGAAAACTGCATTTCTGGTTCATCAGTGTAATTTTTCATCTAGGAACCAATTCCTTGTAAGTAAGTGCTTAAAGCAAGGCTGGTGAAACTTCTAATTAGATAATATGTGTATTATTCTAGACCTACAGGGTGTCAGCTGTCTTAGTGGCCTGGTTGAAATTTTGTTCTAGTTATTTGGGCTTTGTTCCAAGTATATTTTTATTCTAATTTTAGCTGCTTCTGGTTTTGGGATTGCCTTCCTTAGTTTCATAAAATGATAAAGGTGATTCTGAATGATGACGGCACCGATATCTTCCTTGTCTAATAGAATGAGTTAGTAAAGAGCAAAATAAGTGATGCCTAATGTCATTAAGACTTTTGTTCCTTACCTCCAATAGTTCCTCACCCCACATAATAAAATCATGTACTCTCTCTTAAACTGGTGTTGTTCTTGATTTCTGTAATTCCATGCATAGAATGGACCTCAGGCAAAAACCCCAGCTGTTGTAAATACAACTAGTGCCTAATCCCTTTCTGTCAAGTCTTGCTGTGATAGCTTGAATGAACTGCAGGTCTTATACATGGTCTTAACTCTAATGTGTCAGAGAAAATTGAAAGGAGCACTAAGGTACAGAAAGAAAATAGAATTTTAAATTCTTACTGGTATGTTGTCCCTTACCTCTTCAGCCCTAATAGCTTGCCTTGTATTGCAGTTAAATGTGAACTTCTTCACAACTGTGTGATAATGAAGATGTTTATGTTTTGGTGTGGATCTCACAAGGGGCAGTATTACTTACAAAACCTGTGTGTAAATGATAGTGTATGTTTCAAAGTAACTTTG
Organism: Athene noctua; assembly: GCF_965140245.1. Taxonomy (NCBI): domain Eukaryota; kingdom Metazoa; phylum Chordata; class Aves; order Strigiformes; family Strigidae; genus Athene; species Athene noctua. Next base: position 3,471,690 of record NC_134050.1, on the reverse strand, counting down.
AAAATGTTTCCTTGTGCTAAATTTAGAGTTTAGGTAAAACAGTGTTAGTTTAACTCAAGTTTTGCCTCTCTGTAACTTAAATCTGGGCCTCAAGCAAAAGTCTACTGGCTTGAGTTCAGTAGTGTTGTAAATTTATGTTAGTTGACCCATTTGGCCGGCTGATTTGGAGTTTTCTTGTTGATAGTATGGGAGCAAATAATGGGAATGCAGCAGCTAAGCTTACAACTATTTAGTTGCTAATTCCTTTTGTGTAGCTCAAACGTTTTAGAATGTGGCTGTTCCCTTCCCTTCCTTCTGAAGCTGCATCATCCTGAGTGGAGTAGCTCAAGGCTTCTAGCCCGAGGTAACTGGAGCAGTGAAGACATGATTACAGGCCTGTCTGCTTGGGAAGGCCGCACTTTAATTTTCAGATGGTTTGTGATATCAAAGCAACAGGACATTGCTAATATGTAGTATGCTTAGTGATTCATGCTTAGTTCAGTAACTGACATGAAATTTAATGGCAAGCTATGAGTTAACAAGTGAACTATTGTGGATTGTATTGCTCTGTGAGTGTTGCAGAAATTGAAAACAAATCTGAAACAACATGAATTGAAAACTAGTGTTTGTATAGTTCAGTGGTACTTAAATAGTTCTGCTTGGAAAAAATAGGAAAAAAATTATATGTTATTTAGAGAAAAAAAAAAAGGAAGAAAATGATGTCTTAAAACAAAGAGATGTTGAACCTTAAAGTCTTCTAAGCCAAGATCTTGGCGAACCATAAAGTGGAGCAAACTTGAAAGGAAACTGCTTTCACAGAGTTGGGGCAGTAGTTATCAAACAGAGCTGACATACCTGTCTTCCAGGGGATTTTAGCTGCCACAGCAGATTATTTTTTTTAGTACTAATTATGAAATTGCAGGGTTTGTGTAACTCTTTTAGTGCAACTCTATAACCACTAAAAACATTGTTCAGAAACTTTTCTTCAAAAGGATTCACTCAGACATAATTGTCTGCTCAGTGCTAGAGAGAATGATTACAGCTCTGTGATTTGAACTGCTCTATTAATTTCTGTGTGTTAATGGTGAATCTGAAGCTTCCTGAATGCAGAGGATGCTGGGAATTGTCTTCCCCACCCTGTCATAACATTATTGGAGGCTGTGGGCTGTGTCACCCCTCCTCTAAGGTGGATTTCAGCATATGCAGGGTGAAGACACGTTGACCTGAAAACTGAGAGATTCCGTCTTGCTGTTGGCCATGGTGATGGTGGGCACTGCTGTTTCCTCAGCAGAGAGTTCTGCAGTACCTGAGTACCCCTACAGAGCCCATAACCTCTCCTTTTTTATATTTCGAAATTGACATCATCACCGGAATTCTGTGAACTAAAAAAAGAAGGTAATCTAAATTTCTATTCCCATAGGCCACAATTAAGAATAAAATTCATCTTTCTGCTAAACTGGTTTTGCTCCCCATTTGATATCCACTGGTTTAGAGTGAGGTGTGACTCACTAATTGGTTGCGTCTATGGCAAAGATGAGGAAGGAAGCAAAACCCAAGCTAACAAGCTTTGCGGAGTTTCTTTTTCTCGAGCTCTGTTCTGGTACTGTTGGAGTTTGTAGCGAAGAGTGAAGGAAGCAGCTGGGGGGATTTAGGTGGTGAGGAGAAGGCAATAGTGCTCAGCTCAAACCAGTATCCTGTATGGACCTTTCAGCTGGGAGGAACTGTGTGTGAAACTCTTTGAAAGGTTACGTGACTGGTAGGAGCTGTGGCATCAGATCTGTTGCCTGAGTAACAGGTTTGTTCCTGGGCATTTTCTTTGATCACTGTGTCATGTGCCCCCCAGCGCTACAGAGAGCCTTTCTTTGCTCTAAATACGTGGTTTACAGGTGCTGAAGAGGAGACTGGAGCTGTGAGCCGCTTGCTCATTACGTGAGACCCAGTCAGACTGCTCTGTGGGGTTTGGAATACAGAAGACCTTGACACATCAAAATGATGCGGCCTGGGTATTGGATCTGTTGCCACTTCTATGTTGCTGAATCCAGTAGTGGTCTTGTTTGTCATCAGTGGAAAGGAGATGCCTTATTTTGTTCTAGTTCTGCCTTGTTTTCAACTCATGCTTTCAGCTGCCATCTTTCCCATTTGGCTCCTGCAGGCAATCTGTGCAAGAGGGGAGGGTAGGCATGTGCTGTGTGTGCGCTATTCCAGTTGCCAATGTCTGAGGTGCTGGTGATTATCATCCCAGTAGAGGTTTACAATATGGAAAGTGCAGAGAGGGTCCTGTGTCATGAGAGGTGTCTAGATTACAGGAGCAGAAATGTAAGCTATGACAGTTATAGCAAAGGATGAAATTCTGTGTCCCCTGGTACCCAGTGAATTGGGCTTCCTGATCACAGTCTGTTATGAAATTCAAAGGAAGGGAACTGGTGACATGCAGTCGTAAAAGCTGTGGGTGTAATGCAATGAAAGGAAGTTTCTTTTTTGGAGAGTAGAGAAATTTGTCAGGTTTTAAAATTAGTTTATTTAAGGAGTGAAACTAAATTAGAAAATTATTGTATAAGCAGAGAACGAAGGTGAATGGATTAGTGAATAACTAGGGTGAATAGTAGACGGTGTAGTTGCAGTAATGTCTTTTAATGGTGTAATAAGATGTGAAAATTATGGATGAATTCTATCCTCCTCAGCATCGATTCATTTGCTTGAATTGGCTATCATTTAATGCTATTTAACACAGTATTGACTTGTTTATTTTTTGTAAGCAGCTTTCCAAGAAAAGTATAAATAATCCACATGTAGACCAAACAAGCTTTTTCTCAGTCTTGTTCTGTTTTTACTCCAGCATTCTTTCCCAGTATAAGTAGTTGTTCTCTTTCTGTAACACTGCTTGCTGTTGTGGATCAGTATTAGTATTCATCAACATTTATTTATATTACCTTGTGGATTCTTTGGAAAATTTACCATAATTATATGAAATCTGAAGCTGAATCTCTGTCCCTGTTTAAAACTGTATTTTAATGATGAAACATGAAGCAATGAAAATAGTGCTGAAAGTTGTTTAAACCAACAGCTGGATAGCCTCAGAGGCAGGGTTACATTTTTTTTTTTCTTAAGATTTGTGGACAGATATTTATGGATGTACCATTTATAGTCTATATACAGTGAATCCAGCATGTCTTGAATGCTTTGGGTGTATAGTATGTGTGCAGATCAGTTCTCCAGTACGTGCACAGCCAGTCTCACGTGTCCAGCAGCCATTTCTATGGCATTCCTGCATGCTTACCACCAGGCTGCAACAGTCTCCAAGTGTCTGAAAATCAGAGAGAGACTAACATCCTCTAACTCTACCTGGACAAAATTTCCAGGCAGAAAAAAGAGAAAAAAAATCTAGAAAAACTCAAATTGCAGAATGAAGTTTGACCTCCACTCCCGAATAAAAAAACTCCACAAACAAACGAAAACCAGGCCAACACCAAAAAACAAAAAACCAAACCCACAAAAAAAAAATAGCCCCAAACCCACAAAACCCAAAAAACCACAAAACCCCCCACGTCTGAATAATGCTATTTCTCTGTATTGGAGTCCAAAACAAGCCTTGCAGCTAGAGGGGTGGAGATGAAGTACTGCGTACAAATACAGCAGCACAGTTCACTAATTGCAGCGTTCTCGAATTTTTGAGTGTTTGACCTGTTTGAAGTAGTTAGAATGTGTTTAATGGCCTCTACCATGGCTACATCTCGCGGCTTGTTGCTCGCTGTTGGCTTGTGACCACTCTGTGTCCCCAGCACTGTGACTCCCCCGGGAGGTGGCAGACGAGCCCCACTCCGGCTCTACTGGAAGCTGAGCGAAGGGACAAGCACCACGTACCTGGCAGCCGCCCAGTAAAGAAAAAGGCATGGCAGTAACTTCGGGTCTTTTTGTGTTTAGATTACAGGACTTTTTCCTGCCACGTTACTATTTGACATCAGAAGTGGCTTTCTATGAATCCTTCTACGAGTCACAGATTACAATGATAAATAATTTTTGAAATATTTTAACCTCACCCTGGTTTAGAAAAAAGTAACGTGCATACCAGTTTTAAGGATATTAATACTTAAAGGTAATAATAAAGGCAGAAAGTAGAAGCATATGGAAGGAAAATAGACACATCTAAAGACAACTGGAAATCAAAGAGGGAACTCGACAATATTTAGCATATCATTCATCAGCCAGCAAAGAAAAAGGAGAACAAAGTAAGGTGGGGAAGAACATACTTATTTGTAATTGGTGTTGCACACTTTTGCAAGCCAGTATTCAGCCTCAGTTGTTTTCTAGTGTGTGCTGACTCTGGTTGTAAATAAGTAGACAAAACCTTTTAAAAACATAGTATTTATTGCAGTTATTTCTCATTTAAGATCAGCGATACAAAATTAAGTGTTAATTGTGATTATCTGATAGAATACTGGTGTACTTCTGAAAATGTTGATTAACAGCAAATGAAAATTGACTATGGGAGCATAGTGTTGCTTGCACTCAGATGCATTCTACTTAGCTGAATAATCCAATCATCATTAAATGAGAGCGTAAAAGTAAGTTTGTAAGACATTAGATGCTATTAATTTTCATAATATATTAGAATACATAAACACAGAGCATCACAGGTTTCCACCTCAGGCTGTTTTGGGTAGAATTCTTGTTTTTTTAAATCCAAGTTGTTCACAGACTAGGAAGTTCACCCTGCTGACATAAATCCTACCTATTCAAGCGCTGTGTTTGTGCAGCCTAGAGCAACAGGAAAGGTGGAACTGGCCAACCAGTCCACCTGTAATGGGGGTGGGGAAGTTGCTATGTGACTATAGTATTTGATGTTTTACTTGAAAGCTCGGCTCCGGGAAACAAGAGTTTACATAAGAATCAATCTTTCTTCTAAGTTAGTTTTCTTCTGTTACAAACCAAAGTTTGCTTGTGTGATCCAAGTACATAGCAAACTTTCAGAAACCTAGAAACAATGTGAAACAAGCCAAAGTTTAGGGTTGTTTCAATCTCCTTATTTTAGGCAAGCTTGACTTACAAATCTTGGAAATGCCAGTACCCTTCTGGTGCTGGAATAGCAATCACATTCATGGTTTACAGCTTGAACCACAAAACAATCCTTGCCTCAGTTCACCTTCAGAACCTACTACGAGTGTCCTGTGTGTCCCATCTTAAGCTACACTTCTGTCTCTAATGCAGCTATTGTCAGAGTTTATGGTTATCAAAGTTTATTTTAAAGAAATAACTAATGTTTCTGACCTCTCTGCAAATCTCCTATACTGGTGATGTTACCCAGTCCAGGCTTAAACCCGAACACTGTGCTTCAAATAACTGCTCCCTTTGAGTTTATCCCTGAGTAAGTTTACCTTGGCAGATTGCATGCTCTTTGAATTAAGCATTATGTTTTCATATTTATCTATCTGGGTACCATGGTGATCAGATCAGACAAACAGACAGTTAAATTTGCAATTAATGACAATGCCAGGGTCCTTTTTCAGAAGAAGTCGGGCTGCGTGTTAGCAGAGCTGTGTTCCCTAGTAAAAACAGTGACTCTGAGTGTTAGTGTATGCTGGTTTTTTACTAAATTAATAGGGACACAAAGCTAAGGAGGTGCTTTTACATTATCTTTATTAGCTAAGCTTGTAGTTAGTGGAGTTACTGCATTTGAACCTCAGTCATGATACCTCAGCTCAACCACCACATGTTATAGTAGAACTTGCTTTGGTTTTGTATTTCTGAAATAGCATAACACTGTACTTTGAAATCTCAGTTAAAGGAATTGTCTCAGCCTAAATATAAGAAAAAATACCCTTCAGGTCAACAGTCTGAAAAGTATTGCCTCTTCTGGGCAGCTCTAATTACATATTGATTGTACTTAAACCTTACATTACAGTTAATTTCATGTTACTTTCATGCATTTGTTATTTTTTTGTGTGTTATTTTGACAGTTTTTAAATAATAATACATGGACAAGTGTTTACTCTGGAACAGTCATTTCATTTTATTAGCCTACAGAGGGCAATGAGGCAGAAAAGGGAACGTCGTGCTTATATATTAGCTCTTGTTCCAAGTAGTAACTTTTCAAAGACTGTCTGGGGACAATTCCTGGGGAAAATTCCTCCCTGATTATGGTACACATTATCACGTTCTGTTTGTGAGTTGCTGTTGCTATGCAGTGAAGCAGTTAAAACCCTCAATGGTGAACTACAAGACAGGCCATGAAGCAGTTCTTATCATATATTGCTATAATTTTAGTGGCATATGTGTGTATGTATATATAAATTACCCCAAATGTAATGATCCTGCAGTGATCTAACACGAAAATGTGTGCACCATGGATTTTTATTACATTTGTTTGTTTCTTGACTGGAAATGATCTGTCTTTATTTCTCATCATTCAGGCTTTCTGTTGCGACTCTTTTTGCAATAGTTTTTCCTGATTTTGTTCCTTGAAGCAACAGAACAAGAGCTGCTGTGTATCAGAATATGTATCCATTCCACTGTATGCAAAACAGAATTTCAATTCAAGTTCGATTGAAAATGAACGAATCCCACACTTTTTCCTTTTTATTTCTGTAATTCATTAGAAATTATGAGCACAGGAGGATGTATGTATCCCAGCACAGTGTGGGAAGGCCATCCACTCAGACCTGACAGTAGGTTTGGGAATACTGTCAGAGCTAATTACCTTGTAAATCCAAGTGCCCATTGCAACAACTGTAGCTTTCCCAGTTACAAATATACTGCCAGCAGATCTGAAACAATTTAGCAGTAATCGTTTCCACAGAATGGTAGAAACATGCCTTTGGGCTGTTGTTTGGATGCTGAAAGTACCAGGGGACTTTCTCACAAAGCTGTATGCATATAAAAAACTCTAGACCTGCTGCGGGTTAAACATCACCATGTGCTTTCAGCAGCATGTGCTCTTGTTCCTGGGTGGAATATAGCCTATGTAAGAATCACTGGTCTGTCAGAACAGAACCATGGATCTGTGTCAATGCAGGCTGACAAAGTTATTGCTAATGCGTTTGTGGACTTCGGTTCTAAAATAGCTTCTGAAACTCCCACTGCTATCTCCTTGCAGAAATATTGCATGCCAAAAAAGCAACAGGTCTCTATCCTAGTAATTAGGGAGAACAGAATCCATTTCCACGTGGTGTAACAGATTACCCCTACGTTAACTTTGTTACTACTCAGAAATTTATTTCAGGGGCCTCCTTTATCCCTTTTATCCCATAGATAAACAGAGAAATTATCCCCCGATTTCTTTTGGGCGCAAGCAAGAAATAACATAGCATGCAGTGGTTCTGTATGTCTTGGAATACAGAGCCAGGCAGCTCTATTTGTCTGCATGCTGGTGGGATGGAGGGCATGGCAGCAGCATGGAAACTGCCAGCAATGGTGTGGTATTCTGGAGGGATCTACACGTCTTGTTGAAAAGCATGTGATAGCTTCTTGGGTCACATACTGAAGACAAATGTTTAGAGAGTATGATTAGCTAACTGATGACAGCGTGCCTATGTGATAGACTGAAGGATGGCACGTAGTTGTGTCTTGTAAATTATTTGCTCATCAAAGGATGTAATTGTGTTTAGAAAAGCTGAAAGACAGCAGGTTTGGCTGGTTGCGTTAGAGTACTTAAAAGACTTAATGCATTGTGTATGTTATCTAGCTCAATGTGCTTTTTTCAGCAGTATCTTTGTCCTCCCACTTTGATTTTTCTTCCTTTGCTTATGACTCATTTTTAGAATATGTTTTTGTTACAATTATCTGCTGGTTTTCATAATGAATCCTATTCCTTCCTTTTGCTACTCTCCTTTTAAGTTTGCTTTGAAAGTTCCTATGTTTATAAACTCATGATCTTTTCTGCGTTTTTCTAGCAGAAGCTAGCTCTCTGCACTAGTTACCAGTGTTAAAGAACCGTTCCTAAGCTATTTATCAAATCATTACATGTTTTGTTTTCCAAACATAATCAAGTCTGTAGGGGAAAACACTGCTGTATGCACCGGAAAAGTGTGAACACCGTGAGGAATGTAAGTTAATACCAAGAGGTAATGAAGAAAAATACCACTGTTTTAAGTACGGTGGTAAATGACCCTTACAATCATCATAAATTTTGAAAGCACATTTACTCATCTTTTCAAAGCCCTCAGAAGAATACTGTGGGTTAAAAACTGTTATGGCTTGTTTTATCCCTTTCCTTTGTACTCAAAATTTACAGCATCTGTCAGTAATACTCAAACAGAAGCACTGCTATCTGACAGAACTAACTAGTTAGATTAAATACATTTTATATGTGTATACAGGTTTTTAAAATGTCTATATCTACATGCATATATGAAATTGAGGAAACATCTGTAGTTTCTCTTTCCCAACTGTATTTCATTCATTCTGATTTCTGTATTTAACTCATATTAAAAAGGAGGACGTATAGCATGTGACAGTAACAACATAAATAAAGGGGTTTATAAAACCCAAATATAAGGTGTCTGAATGAAAAGACAATTTTAGTCCTGGATCTGGAAATACAGATTTTTTTTTTTTTTTCTTCCTAAATCTGTTTAAAATATTTCATAATGTTAAAGTACATTTTAGTTCAGACAGGCCTTAGGAGCTATTAGGGCTGATGCTGTTGTTTCTGTATACTCAGGGCATTGCTTATACATTTTTCTCATATTTTTGCTACTTGTCATAGGATTCTAGAAAACAAAGTGAACTATTAGGAAATGTGAGACATAAGTTACATACATCTAAGGTGATATAGCATGTTGTCTCAGAGCTATCTGACACAGCTTCCTGGCAGCATTGCCATCTATTTCTGTAAAACATCTGAGTGACAGTGAACAACAAATGACTGAGAAATTCCAGTAATGTAAGCAAGAGGTATGAAACACAACCAACTATTTTGAGAGAAACTATTTTACCTTTTATTTTTGTGAATTCTGAAAAAATATTATTCCTAATGATTATCTGAATATATATTTCAAGTAAAGTAATTATTTTTGTATTTTAGAAAGATTTTGAGTAAATACATTTTCCCATTATATTCTGGGAATAAAAAGGCAAGGAAATACTTCAGGCATTTATAAAATGATAAAATTCAGAGAAAGATTTGTGTTACTTTTCTGTGCTGTATTGTAAATAACTATAGAATATCTTTTATAGGAGTTGTCCAGATTTTTCACTGGGGGTAAAGAGATCGTCTCATTAGTTGGCCTTCTGTGTAGTTCTTTTTAGGGACTAATGCAGTTTGTTTCTATTTAAAAAGGGCACATACTGAAAAAATTGTCTGAAATAATGTTTAGAATGCAGTGTTAAAATGTGTAAGAAAGAAACCTGCCATAGGCTAAAGCAGATAGCAAGACCTCAGGGGAGGATAGAGTAAGAATAAGTAGTAGCCCTTTGCTTTCTCTTTACCCAGTTTTGTAAAATATAAAAATGTAAGATATGAAGCTAAAATCTTCAATATGTCAAAGCCTGTCTGTCTGTATGGAAGGGATTCCCTCCTGCAAACTGTAGGCACTCTGAACCGGCACTGAAATTTACAGTCATATCCATCTCTAGTGAGTAATGAATGCTTAAAATTGGAGTGGAATTTGAAAAATACTATTACAAATAAACAACAGCCAGACCTGGGGTCACTGTTACTAAAGGAAGAAAAAGTCCAAACGTACCATCTGGAGACCTTGCTTTCCACATGGCTGTCATTTCATATTGACTGTTGGATCCTTTTTTATTCTCCTTAGATTGTCCTCGTCTTTGGATTAAATACTGATCCTAGAGACGTTAATTGTAAAGCTCACAAAGATCTTACTAGTGGACTGCTTTAAAGAATCACTCGTAATTTGCAGAGCTTTGTGTGCAAAATGGGGTGTAGTATATTTAAGGTAGCCACCTTGTTCTGAGTGCAGTGCTGTTTTCTGCACATCAGATCTGACAGATCCTGTAGACAGTTGCATTTGTTCCCTAACTGCAAGAATAATTGTCGCTAACAATTATTTTAAAAATGTGAAGAGGTGCTGTAGTTGTTCTAGAGCAAATTGTATTTTTGACACCTATTGACCCTTCAAATCCTTTTAGGAACTGTCTATCTTTGAAAAAAAATCACACAAGTCATTATTGAATTGGCTGTCTGGCCTGCATCCTCTGCCTGTTTCCTGACCAGAAAAGCAAAAAGGATAAAAAAACCCCAGGCATTCAGTCCAGACTGGTGTGGCACCTCTAGGCTGTTTGAGCAGGGGCAGAAGTAAACAGCTTTTATAAACAAGGTTCCAATTACAACGAGCAAAAAGGTAGATCCAGCAGAAGACATATTAGCTTGTTCACTTGCTTACTTCTTAAACTCTTACCAGCTTTGAAGAACACTGTCACATCCATCTCTAGTATTCATAAAGCATCTGTTCTTTTTTTTTCATAGCTGTTTTTGCTACCAATGGTATGCTTGCAGCTCACCAGTTCTCCTTTATTACAGGCTACCTCTGTTAGCAAGTCAGCGTATGAAATCCAGAATGTGGTTTGGGAACTGTAAAACTTCAGGAGTCTGGTGGATATTGAGCTGGGATATTTTCCTTGCAGGATATTCCCTATTCTCTCTAAAGGCTCATAAGACTTTTTATTTTTCTTTTCTTTATTACATTTTTTCTGTCTTCCTTATAGAACAATTGATTTAATAAATTGCATTCAAACAGGGTTTTTTTAAAAAAAATGTAGGAAAGATTTAAGAAAAAACTCCAGACCCGATACAGGTACTTGGTTCATTTCTATGGTGTACTTTGTGCCAGTAACTGTGTCACGTTGCTCTGCGCGGCACTGGGATTTGCACATGCGTCATGGATGACAGTCTGCTTCGTATTCTCTCTGTAAATGTCAAGGTAAGAAGTAAACAGCCTCCTCCCAGACACTACTGAAGTAGCTTTAGGACTACAGAGTACATGCCGTGGTACTCATTAAATTGTGCCCTGGTTTCCTCAAGTATCCTAGTGTAGGAGTTGTTACTGAGGCAACACCAGGAATACTGTGTAACTCCCGTAAAAACAAGTCACTGGGGTGTGTCAGGCGTCTACATGGACGTGTGTGGCTCTAGAGTGAAATATTTTTTTAAATTTTATAAGTTAAGCAACTGAGAAAAGCAAATGGGGATGGAAATAGTAATGTAAAAAAAATGCTTAAATCTTTTTTGAATATTTGGATTTTATGTTACTTTTCTGTGCTGTGCTTGGGTAGGAGAGAATAGAAATGCTGCTCATCAGCTGACCTGAGCCTGCATGAAGCTGATGGGGGGATGGTTTTACCAAATGGCAGTCTTCTCACCTCTCAAGTCTGATACTGAAGATTGAGCAGAATCATTCTCAGGTTGGAAGGGGAAGAGTTAATTTCTCTATTTTATAAGGAGAAATTTCTCCATGGAGCACTGGTGGTTTTGTCTGTGCTAGCTGCACGAAGGTGCAGAGCAATCCAGTGACTGTGTTGTTCTAACCAACTGTGTTGTGATAGCTGAAGTGATCTGCTGAAGTCACAGCTTTTACATTTGGCTAGAAATAGATAGGGAGCAGAAACCTTTTCAGTTAGCCCCAAATGAAAGAACAGTCCCTAGGGACAGGCAGCAGACACAGTTCTCTCATATTAAGTCATAAGTTGCATATAGTTGTTTGTCTAACCTTTTTGGCTTTTTGTGACTGTATAGCAGATGTTAATGCACCTGAAAATAGAAAGTCTGAATCTTATATATTCATCCTTGTTTCATGTTTTAAAGCATGTGTGTGTATTTATATATGTATGTATAAAAATATGTATAGAAATATGTATGCCAGGCCCTGTTAATGGTAATCCCCGACCCATTAATTTGCATTATGCACAGCTGACTACCATTTATCTGCTCTGTTCCCCCGAGCCCATTTTGTATATTAACATCCATGTTGCTCTTGCTGGTAGGATGGGCAGAGACTGTAACTGGAATGACAAGGCACCGACAGGCTCCCTGCATACACCATCTCTTGGGAAAAACTATTTGCTCCTATCCTTCCTTGAAACAGGGTGTGTGTAGATACTATTCTACAGTGGCTTCCATTTGAAAGTGCTCTTGAATATCCTTCTCAAAGTATAAAAGGCAGGCAAGCCTTGGAAGTTGTTGCCCGATACAGGTATACCTCCAGGTATATTTTCTGCTCAAATCATGTGTTCTGTAGCATCTTTATAGTAGCTAAATGTTCTGATAATGGCAACCTTAGACAGGTAATGTGGCAACTTCATGTAGTGGTGCTTGTTGTTAGCTAATTTCAAAATTACTTGTTTGTGCAAACTAGTGTATGTTGCCTAACACTTGTTCCACAGGTGCCACAAACAGATCTCAGAAATGGAAGGTTCCTTTGAAACGCACCTAGGTTTTTGTTAGTGGGATTTGGAAGAGTTTTGAGGTAGCTTAATTTGCCATGCTGATGAAGTATGAGGCCATATACGAATTTAAGATCAGCTTGAGAGACCTGGGTGGAGGCATATTTCAGGGAGCGCTTTGCTTGTGGTGTAAATAGCTGTTAGGAAGGGGCTCCATCCCAGGCCACTCCTCCACCTGCTGCTGGGTTTTCTCACCCGTTTAGTCAGTCAACTCATTTCCAACTGTAGCCAAACTATAAGATGGCATATAGGCACTCTCAATGCAAAATCAAGATTAAAAAAATGGAAAAGCAAAAAAAAAAAAAAAGTTTGAACCACAGAAGTGCTAGAAAGAGAAGTTGCTCCAAAACCTCTAAATTACTGATGATTTTAAGCTTGATTAGGCTAAAAATTATGTTCATGATCAGAAATGTCTGTTTAAAATATTGAAATCAGAAGAGCGTCAGGATACTAACACATGTGGCAGCCTCCTTGTGTCTAAAAAGGTTAGGAGGCAGAAACAAAATGTATTCTACTCAAAACATATGCAGAAAGGGAAGAAAATGGGTACAAATAAGGGCTTCATCTTAGTGGGTTGTTGAAGACAAGCCTCCGTATCTGCCAAATGACTTCTGCATGGGCTGCTACAGCCATTGACCTCCATGCACAGGTTTTATTGTTCCAGCATGTAGGTACAGGAGAAAAATTAGCTCTGAAAAAGAAGTTTTAAAGTAATTGCTTCAGAGCAATTTTGAAAGATTTTTTTTCCTTCTATTCAACCATGAAATGGAAGTGTCCTGCTGACGGCTCCAGCATATTTTTTAATTGAATAGTTAACATGGATAATAGGCATTCAGCAGCGTTTTTGTTGGTAATCACTGGATTTACTAATCTCCCAGAAGGTGGGATGATTCAGAATCTTTTAATGCCCCAAAATAGAAGATAATTAAAACCCTACATACACAACTTGAAATAGAATTGAGTACAAATGCTGAAGAGGAAAAATTAGTAAATGAGCTTGAGGGGAAAAATGGGGGGGCGAGGGAAGGAAAATAATAGTCCTCAGTACTAATAATAGCAAGAATACTTACGAAATTACATTTAAAGTATTTGAAGTTTTCCTTACTCTGCCACTCTTTGCAAGTGACCGAGACTTCTTTCAGAAGAATCCTCTGTTTGTGCTAGTTTTTTAGCAGGGCTTTGCTGCGTGGTAGGTGGGCTTGACTGGCCCAAGAGCAAAGCACTCACAAAAGCCATGTGGCCACTGTGTGATGGTCTCAGAAGGGATTCCGAGTGGTCACACATGTGCGTATAGAGTGGGTACTATACTAGTCAGCTGCTGAAAATTATATATGTAGTAACTAGCTGGTGAGCTGTGTCATGGTGAGAGGAAACTGTAAGGGTTATTATGGGGAGGGTTAGCTCATATATAATCAATGATACTTCATTCCTGAAGAAAGGGTAGTGAGCAAATACACAGCCTGAGTGTACTGCATCATACATCTATTATTGGTGACTAGGAGTTACAGGCTTCAGAGCCACGCTAACGTGCCAGGTTGCACAGCTTGGGTTAATCTTTGGCGTAATACTTTTCGTTGCAGTAGTACGGTTCTGGATGTAGACCACTACTTAGGTTCTGTGTATCACTTGCTACGTATCACTTACACCCACTTGACAATGGGGGGCTGCTGCTTGCCGTTGGAATTAACTCTCACAGTCACAAAGAACTAACGCAAAGCTAACCGCTTTCTCTCCTGAGATATTCTTTTAACATTAACTTTTCCTCCTGTGGAGAGGGTGGAAGAAGAAACTGCAGGTGACAAATGTTAGTCCTGTCATTTACTTGACTAGATGAAGACATGCTGAGGTGACTGGGCATAGGGTGGAACCCAAACAGAATAGGAAGTGAGTTACTAATCTTATTTCCAGTGTCTATAAACCAAGGCTATTAATTAACCTGCATAATAAGTACTCTTTTTACAGAGGTATAGTGGACACTTGAGACTTCACTATTCACTTCAAAGAACTAGTGATCAAGTTCACATTGGCACAGGCAGGGCAGGGCTAGATTTCTCAATGCTGTGCTTCTCTGCCAAATCCTGTCTACTAAAATACATGAGCGTGTGTTTGAAACATTATTTGCAGGCTTTGAAAAAAAAAAGATGCTGTAGAAAGGCAAACATTATTTCCCAGTTTGGAGCTGCCCTTTGGTTTGTGGCAAAAGCTCTGTTATGAAATCTGGAATCTCAAGGGAAGTCTTGTCTGCTCCCATAGAAATTTTTACAGTCCAAAATACTGACAAATGGGCCCAAGAGAGACCCAACAGTACTACAGTGAGCAGGGTGTTCCCACTGGTGTAACCTTAAAGTACTCTGACTCTCCTCAGGCTGTGATGCCTTCCAAGTAAACACTAACCGTAGGCCAGTTGTTGTTCATCCAAGGAACGATGAAGGCCAAAGTACCTTACTGCCACTAAATGATTCCAGATTAGATAAAACATTGGCTTTCATGAAATAATCCTGATAAAGGAAAAGGATACTTACATTATTATGGAATCTAGCAAAGCAGCATGCATGGGAGCCATTTTGGACATATGTCACTGTTTCCTGATAGCTTGGCAGCCGCTCTGTGAGTTTTCCCAGGACCTGAAGAGCAGAAAGACTGCAAGTCAGTAACCCTGTACATTGGCACAGCTTTGAGGAAAAGTTAGGCTGTGTCTTTTGGGATCATGCTTGCCTCTAGCAAGCAGTATTGTTTTCTGTCTTGTATTGGGACTTTTCTGCAGACAAATCAACAACAGAATAAAGCAGAAGTAACTTAACAGAAAGAAAAATTAACTTGGAACACTGTTTTCTGAGAGGCCAGACTGTGCCTGGATTTTGTGCATGGGGTGGTATAAAAGCTACCAGGAGCATCACGTATCCTTTGCACAAGTAAGCAAGAAAAAGTGTATTAATTTCTCCCTCTGTGTCTGTACACCAGGGGACAAATGTTGCCAGAAAGGGGATGAGCAAGAGGAACAAGATGACTCTATCCCCCATTTAAATCCCTACAGGACATAGAAGGGAAAGGGTGCAATGCCTTCTGATCAAAAGTGGTGAGTCTTAGGGATCTTTTCTAATTTTCACAGCAGCTGGGTGTTCTTTTTTCTAAATCATGCTGTTCTTGAAAAAAACATTGTAAGTTTAGTTTTGGTTGGTTTTTTTTGTTGTTTTTTTTTTTTTTCCTGAGCAACCACTTTAGAAAAGAATAAGAAGTGAACTTTAAAAGCAGAGACTGGAATTCAAACTAACCCACTCTTTATTTTGAGATCTTTTGGATGTCTGGCTAACTGCTTTAGTTTCTAGGTCTATATTACGGTAGTTTCACACACTTTCTCATACCAGCTATCTTTGGGAGTGAGTGCCTTCATGAAAACACTACTTTTTCCCCAAAATTCCATGGAGTATTATAGTATTTTACCACTGCAATGCCATGGTTTTTGGGTTGGTTTTGGGGTTTTTTTTTGAACATCAGTTAGCATCATGTTTATTAAATACTTAACAAGTCTGATTCTGCAGACTCTTAATTCCAGAAGATTATATGGGGAATTCTTAGGCAGTGATTATTGTGACTAAAAATTGTTCATGTAAATAGTTTTACCGGAATAAAATTATATACCCTAAATATTGTAAGTTATTTGATATATAGGGATTTCTGAATTAAAACTAGGCTTTTTTAGTATTATACAGATATTCTCACTGACTGAGCCTTCCTACAATCTATCTTTTGTAAATTTTCTCCCCTTCTGATTTCTCCTCCTTTCAAAAGTCATAATTCTGGAATAAATAGTTTTTAACCTGAGTTTTAAATTTCATATTTGTATAAACTAGGTGATACAGCCATAACACTAGCTCTGAATTCACTTTGGGTTGTCCTGTGCTCCAAAAATTCATTCATTTAGTGCTTTGAAGTACAAGTTTGATCAGAGGACACACTGTAAATATTAATAAAACTGTATTACATCAACATTAAGATGAATTAGAAAAGAAAAATCTACAATTCAATGTATTCGGTTTTAAAATAGAGAATGGATGGTGCCTGTATTACTTCATATAATAAAAAGAATAGTTGTTAATAATTAAAAGTTGAATTCCGTATATACAGAACTGTGGAAATAACTGTGTTCTGTCTGATTTCAGAGATACTTTTAACATACTGAGGAATATTGTTCATCCACGTGCTGATAGAATTATTGGAAATTCAAATTTGTGCTTGTGCACCGGTTTACTTTTTGTTGTAGTCACAAGACATTTTTTTTATGTTTTTGTATTGTTTTTGTAGTCACAAGACATGTTTTTATATGTTTTTTTATACAATCTTTGCATTTTTTAGCTAAGTATTAATATCTTGAGCAGACTGGGATTTGAGAAAATGTTTTTGTTTTCGTGTACATTTAATCTGTTTTCTTCTTCATAAGCCTGCATGTCACTTGCATAGCATATTATAGAACTGATTGATCGCATGGCAGGGAATTATGATCTGCTAGGTGAGCTGGCTTTATTACTCCGGTGCCTTACTACTTTAGCATGCAGAAATTTTGAATTAAGATTGCATTAAGAGGTAATGCTATCCTCTCATTTGCATATGCCAAACATGATGCTTACTTGCTTGATAGAGAAAACTCTCTATATGCATCCCGAGTATGATCATGCCCCAGGCTGCAAGAAAGGAAAAGGAAGTCGTGCCTTGAATTTTCTCATCTTCCAGCTCTGTTGACAGAGTGACAGAAATAAGGTGGTGGGAAGTTTCTTCATCTCTTGTCCTGTGATGGAAGAAAATATAGGTTAGCCTTTAAACTTCTTGGGAAGTAGGATCCTAAGCAGCATTTCCCTGTGCTTCATTAAACTGTTCCTGACTTGAAAGAGAAATGGGGAAAACCCCTGTCCCTGTTACTGTTGGTAGAAGCTTCATAGTAGTGCTGCTTTTTTAGTTTGACTTTTTTTCTGGTGAATTGTTACTTTTGGCATTATGCGTTAGTTTGTGCTACTAGAAAATGTTGGTAAAAATAATATAGTAGCATATAAAAATGAGAAATGGTTTATTTGTATCGGCTGCAATTTAAATGGCCAGGATTATCCGAAGAAAAGACCAAGTACAAGTGGTGATATGCCATTACAGATTTTGCTTGCCATTAAGTTTATATACTTCCTTCCACATGCAGATATGAAAATTCAAGCTAATAAAATCATTATTAAATGTTTAATATTGGTCACTTTCCGTGGCTTATTTAGTATTTTTACATAAGTTATATGTAAAAAAAAAATAAATCTATTTTAAAAGCTTTTTGAGAACTCTTTGTCTTCCATCTGGCACGAAGAGCATTTGTAGAGGGGAGGGGAAAGAAACAGAGTACTGTCTGAGGTAAATTTGATAGTAGAAGATGGGATAAAACAAGAAGCACTTAGACTAATTTAATTAATGCCATGGTGAATTTAAGAATATGCTGTCCTCTACAAGCATAAACATAGATCAGTAGCTGAATTAAGGAAGCAGTATTAGACTGCACCTGTTGGGTTTCAAACTGAATTCAGACCTTGTTTCAGTATTGCAGTTGGGACTGGCAGTTGCTGAAGGGATTAAATTATTTAAAGCCTTCAGCTGGCTAGTGTAGGCTAGCAGTAGCTTATAAAACACTTAATCTATTTTTTTAATCTCTTCATATGTTTGCTTTACTTAGACAGTAAAACTGTACATGACACACACCTGCCACATTCTGGAGCTTCTTTGTCAGATATTTTGAATTTATCAATTAGAGCAGCCTTTAAACTGTAACCGTTTGGGTTTTTTTGACAATACGCTGCTTGTTAGCCTGTATCTTTTCTTTGATGAACTCAAAACCAAACGTGAAGTATGCAGACATAAAGTTCTTTTCCCACAATTTCCTTTAAAAAGGAGGTTCCCTTCTAAAGGCAAATGCTGCTCTCCAAATAGTTAATGTTTACTGTTACCATTTGGTTTGTGATTTTAAAAAGAAACTAATTCCAAACAGTTTGGAGTTCTGGAACTATTTTTTCAGTGCATTAGCCAACTGCTTACACAGTAGTGCAGTAAACCAGTCCAAAAATAGTAATTCTGTTAAACTTGTTACGTGGTATGTCACTTGTTTCTGGAAAGCTAAGCGTAAGTAATGAGTAGTTACAATATGGATTGGATGAAAAAGCAATCTGGATAGCTGTGCAACACAGGATTAATTAGGCAAATCCTCTTAGGTTTGATTAGCCATTGCTTATTGCTTAGATCTACAGTTTATTTTGTCATTGGTTGCTCCTATTAGTGTCTTTCTGTCAAAATTTATGACTCTGGTTTCAATTTTTCATCATGCCTTTTTTGTGTCAAAGTGAAGTGCCACTGAATTAACTTACAACCTTCCAAATAATAAGCAGAGTAACACCTGGAGTCAATTCAAATCAATGTTGGCATTCTCTTAAGAGTCTTTTTAATAATGATCTTTTTATATGGCTAATTTCTGTTTTGTTCAGCAAATGATGTGTTACATCTTTTTAATGTGGCCTTCAATGTTAAGTTACAGGACAAGTAGGCATATATATCTGCTAACGAGGATGAGTAAATGCTTATTCATGGAGATGAGATGGTTCCTGCAGTGTCGTCATCATAAAAAAGCACATGTTGTTGATATTTCTGGCTAACCTTTAATTTTTTTAGATTCTTTTTCATTACATTGCGAAACTGATTTTATTTCTGTAAAATGAGTTTTTGTAGTACCATCAGTACAAAATAACTTAGCCGGTTGATCTACTCTAGATTTCTTTTTTTATAATGTATAGCATAAACTCACAAAATTTAAAGTATGTCTGTGGAAGTCATTTCACTGATTAGTATTCCTTATCTCACGTTTGATCTCAAACTTTTTTTTAACTAGAGAATATGCCATTAATCAGGAATAAGATAGGAAAAAGCAGAATAGAAATAAAAATTCTTATTAGAAATAAAAATTCTCACTCCCCCAGGAGACACAGAAACTAACAGACACTTGGTTTAGCCAATTGGGGGGGGGGCAATTATGTAAAAAGGCATGGGAGGAATCGGGCATTTCAGTGGGTGGTAATCAGAGTTTCATCAACGCTGGGATTTCATACTGTTATACAATGCTTTGTGCATGTCAGAGCAAGGCTTCATATTTGATATGATACATGTAGCACAATATTTGGAAGAACAGTCTTCCTGTTTTCACTATTCCTGCAGTACAATTTGTTAGTTAGAATTTATTGCAAGTATTTGTTCAATAGTCATCTAAGTATTTTTTTCTTCTAGAGGAAGGTATTATGTCTGAAATTCTGTTTCACCTTGAATGACCTAGGAAACTTATTATCTTCATCTGTGATTCATCTAATATGATCTATAAAAGCGAATTGGATTAGCCGGTGTCATGTCCCCAGACCAAACCAAAATGAAACCGAATGATAATAGAAATTTAACTCTAAGAATACAATGCCCTTTAATAAAAATCAATTGAATATCATAGTTGTTTCTAAAACATGCAGGAAAAGACAAACCAGAATGCTAGTTGGAACAGAAAACTGGGGAATGCAGATGATGAAAGGGTACCTTTACAGCCTTCCCATTCCTAAAGGTAAAGCAGGAGCCGGGTTGGTGTCTGTGAAAGATGAGAACCATTCCAGTTTGCTTGTCTGACAACTCCTTGGGGACCATTCCAGCAGCTACGTGGGGGTGGAGTACGGTGCGTGCCCTGGCACCCCTCTGTGCCGGAGGCTGGGGTGGCAGTGGCACTGAACTGCACCGTAGAAATCTCAGGTCCTAAAGTCCATCAGGATTACTGCACACAAGATGAAAGGGAAGGGTCTTAACCTTTGACCGTGTGGGAGGGAGAGCTCTGGAAATGGAAAAATAATCACGCAGCCCAGGAGAAGTGTGTTCTTAATATAGGATACAAAAATTGACTAAATGAAATTTAACATTGTTAAATTTAATCACTACAGTGTTGGCTGAGCTAACTGTAAAGTTTAATGTCGTCTCATTCTAAGAAAATCAAAACTTTGCCAATAGTACAACTGATGTTGTCGTTCCTGACAGACCACTACAGAGCACTGTGGTTTACCTTAACTAGAAAGTGAACTTACTGTAAAGCTTTTTGATGGAAAAAAAAAAAAAAAAAGCACAATTTTTCCATTGTTTCTCTTTGATTCCATGGGTGGTTTTCAGTCCTGCCGTGTTGCTGGACCATCAGTGATGTAAAGCAGCACCACAGCTCCTGTGGACACATCCATGGGTGGTTTAGCATCAGTGAGAGGAAATTCTGCAGGTGACTGCAAAAGCTGTTCCATGACTGAAGGGGACAGTTTGAAAAACATTGAAAAGTCTTTGACAAAATGGTACAATTACTACCCACCAGCTTGCGGCTAGGAAAGGAAAGATGAGCTTAAGCTCTGTGGCACAAGGATCTGCCCTTTCTGTCTGTCTTCTAGGTGATGGTGGGGTGCAGCTCCCCACCTCCGCCGTTGTCAGTGGGTGTCATTCCCAGCCTGCTGAGAAGCATTTCAGGTAATTAATATGATGAATACATGACTGGCAGCAGCCATGGTTTTCCTGAGCCACTGCTTGCTCAGAAACAGGTATTGAGGCATTGTCAGTCAGCACTCCCTGCTGTGGGGTGGGATGTACCGGTTGACCTCATGAGACAAACTAATTTCAAGAGCTTTAATAATTGGGGAGTGACTATTAATGGAAGATGAAACAGATTTTTTTTTTAAAAAAACCCAAAACAAAACACAAACAAACCACTGTAAACTAAACCACACCGTTTGCAATACTTGCACACTCCCAATGCCAGGGATAAAATTATATTTGTAAGGTTCTTTTATAAAATATTCAGAGAGGTTTTAGTTTGAATATCATCTGATTATGTTCAGTAAGTTTTGAAATATTTACCATTCTTTTTTGGGAAATACTGATTAAACCTGGTTTTCTACTAAGAAATACTGACTCAACTAGATTGGGAGGAATCATGAAAGTGTGGTGATTTTGCAGATATTTGTAATAAATAATGTCAACGTGTTGCAACGTAATCAAGCTGTTGCATTTAAATCATGTTTTTCTTCCAGCTCAATTACTTCTGTGGGCTGTATTGGTGTGTTTTAGGTAGAAGAATCTACAGATGTTATAACAAAGATTTTAGGGGTTGTGTTAACCACCTCATTTCTAGGTACCCATTAGCATCAACTAAGCAAGATCAGTATACAGAGAAGGACTACAGAGAGACAAAATTATTTTAAGGTGTCTCAAAAAAACCCAAATGGACTTCTCGTTGTGATTTGTGGAAATAGGAAGTTGTGAGTTTTCTGTGGACTAAAATAAATTATTTTTAAGCAGCATTACATATATTCACTGCCACGTATTACTTTTAACGGTAAAATATATGCTCTGTGAATCGGATAAAATAATTCTCTGATCTAATATTGATTTAGGATTAAAGTGAAAAATGGATTTCACTTTCCCGTGTTAAACTAATGCCAAATTAAGATTTAAATTGAAAGGTTAGAAAGAGGTCTCAAAAAATAAATCACTCTGGAAGCCTCACAACTTCATTATTGTTTGTTTAATAAATGTCAAGATTTAAAAATTATATTCTGAAAAGAAACTAAATGAAAAGTATTGTTCAGAAAGGAGCTTTGCCGAAGATGTTTGAATGAGTACGTTTGATTCCACAGTCACTTAATGAGGGTAATAAGGTACAAAAGGCAATTGAAAATCTTTGTAAATAATGTAAATGCAAATGATGTTAGAAAGGACAGAATTGAGTCTGCTAGACCAGAAAACATTGAGGCAACTGTTGAAAGATGAAAGGTTGTTGCAGTCAAGATACTCCATCGCTGATCAGAAATACAGGCAGGAGCTGATTTTTTTTTTTTTTTTTTCCTTAGGTATCTAAAGCAAATCAGTTAAGGGACATGGGTTAACCAGCTCATTTTTAAGCAGCACTTAGTGCACAGGCTACAGGCAGTGATTAAATTAGTTTTAAGTGCCTTATACTAAGAAGTATACTGTTAAAAAACTAGATAACCAGGCAATTTCCTATTGTATTTTTAATTAAAGATAATATTTTAGGCTTGAAATTGAAGCACGAGAAAGTTAAAAAAGTAATTATTGAATTAAACTTTTCAGTATTGGCTGTTGAGTGGAATGCTCTTCTGGCTTAAAAGCTTCATATAAGCAGCTAAAGCAATCTTTCACAATGTAATAGATACAACTATATAATAAAAAATGAATGAAAAGCTACTCATAGCCTGCTGTGAAATAGTTATTAGTTTCTAGTATGATACATGAATTTGCACCTGCTAAAGAAATGCATGTAAATTGTCAAGTTTGATGACTGATAGTTGCATTTCATGTGTTAAAACAAAAATATTTATACTGCTTTTAAATTCACAAGTAAATAGCTGTCATCATGCCAGGCTATAAGAAGCTGATTTCCATGTCTTTATGGCATATAATGATGAATGGAACCACACTAACAATCCAGTTTTGGGGTGGTTTTTATACTTTTCTCAGTAAATTTTGATCTCCAGGTACCGGCTTTTGAGGGTATGTTGAGACGTGTGTAATCAGCGCTTGAAGAAATGGGAAAGCATCCAAGTAAAATCTTGATCCCACCCATGTCACTGATGTACTTTGAAGATTTCAGTGAGACTGGTATTGTATTTCTTGGGCTTTACATGGTATATGCATTTTTGTTGTTCAGGAGAGGGAAAATGTTGGCAGCGCTACAAAAATGAATAACACTGGCTCTGGCAAACTTTCTTCCTTCAGGAAATAAGGACTCCTGAGGCAAGCGGGCAGCTGGTGCACTGATAGGACTGCCTATAGTGCTGGCCAACATTGTCTCCTTTTTCCTTGTATACCCCCTTTTTCTGTCTGAATCCATCTGTTATCTCTTGTCTCATACTAAGATAGCAAGCTCCGTAAGATTTAATTCAGAAGCTATCATTTTGTTTTATATTTTAGGTGACTCCTGACCATGAAATTCTGGTCCATAATTTGGGCTACTCTGCTAATATTCCTGTCTCTGTCTGTTAAAATTAATACCAACATTCTGTAATTCCACTAACTCCTGTTAATTAGTAATTTATTTTAAGCATGATGTGATTTTGATTGGTTTCTGTAGTCGTTATAACACACAAAGCACCAGGAGACACTGGAATGAAAATAGAACTTTTACTGTTCTTCCAGCATTGATCTTAATAGGTGTATACATAAGAAACTTGATAAAATAAAATATTCAGTGTGCAAATTTTCTTCAGTAATCAATAAGTGTTTGGAGCCATATTCATCCTAGAAATAACTTTACTGACCATAATGGATTTGCACCAGGAATTCTTTTAGCCAGCGTTGCTTGTGTTGTGCGTAACTGTCTGTTAGCTTTCTTTTTACAGTCAGGCGTTAGAAAGTTTATGCCCAGCCCTGATGCTGCTGATTGCCCTGGCCTGTTCCTGAGTATGTTACAATTAATGGCTAATAGCGCTGGTGGTGATAACAATCATATTGTGTGATTAACAGCTACAAAGAGGAAAACTAGGTATAAAAGGAAACTCTATGAGGTGTAGGGAGGAGAGCAAAACTAGTAACAGGACTGCTTTTTGGCGTGTTGACTGGAATGTGGGATGTGGTACCCTGTGTGCGATGCCCACTGCTGTTGCCATGGAGACTGCTGAACACAGACCTTTGGTCTGCCTGGGACCTCTGTCTTGTGAGGAGACCTGTAGGATTTCTCTCCAAGTAATGACTCCGCTTTCATGGTCTGGGATGCTGCTTCCCAAGATCTGTACGTGTTCTTCCGCTGTTTTGTAATCTCTTCTTAAGAATAAATGATTAACAAGTGAATAAACCCAGGTGTACACGTGTATACCAAATACAGCTCAAAAATAAATACCTTAAAACATGTTCAATGAATTAAACGGTGTTGCTTTTCTTCTATAGACACGTTAGTTGAAAAGTCCATATCTGTTGATTAAGTAGTGCTTTTTTCTGCTCTCTTTCATGCCTTAATTTTGGGGTATTTCAGTCTGTGCCCTAACGTTTGTCCTTCTAGCTATGACCTTGAGCTGCTTTTAGGTATTTTAGGTACTACAGGTGATAGATTTCCTCGCAGGATGCGCTTTTAACACATTTTGAAGTATTATCCAAATAAGAACTATAGATTGCAGTGTTTTAATAATTATGAAATTGAATAATAAATTTACTAACAAAGCATATTTTTAATTAAAAGAGCTGGCTACTCTCAGATTTGTATTTTTTATTTTAAAATTATTTTATAAAATGTATATAGAAAAATTCTACAAGGGTGCCTTTTGTCATTGAAGTAGGAAAAGGATAAATTAATTTACGCTTATTAAATTGTATTTGTATAGAATAGCTGTATACCTTTTCCTTTTTAAAATATGGCACAATATGTATGAATGGAAGTACTTTAATCCCTGGCAGATGTACTATTTATATAACACATGACAGTTCATTTTCTTATTCTGAGACATGCAGTTTGTATTTAAAAAAAAAATAAAAATCTGAAAATGGTCTTGAGGTTCAGTGCACGTATTAGAACTGTAGAAACTGTATTTTCGAAGTCGCAAGTACAGTGTTGACAAAAATAACATATTTGTAAAGGGATCTCCAGTTTTCTGTTTTCTTGAGACCTTCAGTCTGTTTTAAATAGCATCTGAGACTGATGCCATGGGCCTTCTCTTGTGCCTCTGTGTCCTGATGGCAGTTCTTCCGTTCCTTGTGATCTCTTCCAAGGGGAGCTACGGCAAGATCATGTCATTGTTGGTGCAAAACTCTGAAGATAACATTAAAACTTTTGCGTGTACACACTCAGTAAAATCTCATCATGATCTAACAAGGCTCTTCCTGGTGTAGCAATAATGTTGGATGCTTTTCAGTCTCTGTCCATTTTCTCACCTGTTTTATCCCATCGCTGTTCATTTTAGTGTTGAGCCTGACATGATGTCTATGACCATGTTTTTATAGCTAGAGATTTGTCATTTTCCTTTCCACTTCTGCTCTGTCATCTTCTTTTAAACATCTTATATGTGTAGGGTTGTACTTGCTGTCCCAGTAACCAGAGAGTGGTAATTATATCAAAAGATGATAAACCCAGAAAACCAAACGGGTTTCCTGTCTGCCTTCACCCCAAATCTAATTAAAATGTCACACAGGCAGACATGTCGTCTTCAAAAACTGATACTGTGATGGTATTTTAGTGTATTTTACACTACAACATTTGTTGTTTAATCAAAAGTCTCTGCAATCTAAGTCAGAAAGCAACATGAGCTTCAAGTCTTACTAGCAACTGTATGTTAAAAAAAAAAAAAGCAAATGAAAATGTTTATACACCTTTTGCTGTGATTAAAATGCTTATAAAGTTAAAATATTACAGGCTAAAGCACCACCACCACGAACTGCACATGCAGTTAGCTAAGTAGAAATGTTACCTTATCTTTCCCTCCATTGTTTGAAGAGAGATTGCTCAGAGGTTACAGTATTTTGTGGACCATAATGACGGTCTGCTGCTTTTGTTCTTGTGATGTGATACTTTCTGCCAAGTGTCTCATTACTAGGAGTGGAGGTGGTGTATTTCACTTGGTCAAAACAATTCATTAAACTACTGCTAAACATCACATTTTCTTTTGGAACAGATTTGCACTGTTACTCGTTTGACACAGAAAAATAAGAAAAAAATAAGCAGAAGTTAGCTTTTTTAGCATTTGGAAAAATGTCATTAGAATATTTGTATCTCAGAATAAACACATTTATAGGAAAATGTGTTCTTTGCTAAAGAAGGAAATGTTTTTTTTTTCCTTATAATGGTTTGATCTGGTTTCATAACTCGTGTAATTAAAACATGCCTTTTCTGTTGTTCATTCTAGGAGGAGTGTCTCTAATGTGGTAATTTAAATCTTTAGAAGATATTTTTAACTGGCATTTCATTAATGATGTCTCACGGGGGGAAAACAAGGAAGACATGAAGATATCTGCTTTTAAAAAGTAGGAAAACATATGGAAAAGTTCCTGATGTATTAAACTATTAAGAGAGTCTGGATGAACATTTGTAAGCTATGTGCAAACTGACTCGAGTAAAACTGCTTCTCAGGGAAGATTTGTGCCACCGACAGATTAGTAACAGGACCTTACACTTGTGCAACAAAAGAATTTTTTGGTTTGGTTTGGTTTTTGTTTTGAATGTGGTTGAATTGTAGCTGCTGATAGCAAAGCCCTGGCTCAGCCCTCAAGTGCTTTCACGGTGAGGTTGGAGGGACCCAGGTAACGAGGTCAGCTTCCATTTAATTCTAAAATAGGCTTGGATGGAATTCAGTGCCTGCCGGAGTTAAACTAGGCTTCACTCCTGTCTGCTGTGGTTTGTGGGGGGAGGGATATTTTCTCCACAAAGATAAAACTTCTCTTTGCCACAGTAAAACATCAGTCTAAACTAGGAGTCAGTTAATCAGACTATTTACTTTAAAAGGCTTTGGCATATGTCCCAAAAGCACAGCCCCAGAAACCTTTATTCAAACAAATAGTTTTCCTAGAGTCAATAGACCTGCTAATAAGCAACTACTCACTTGAGTAACGTGGGATTATGTTTTAATTTCTGTAATTTGACTGGCCACTTCTGTTTAATGACGTTTATTTGTAGGAATGATGCATTTTGGAAAGTGAGGTCAGCTGGAACATTTGTGATGTTCGTCTGTCTGCAACCCTTGATCTTACAGTCTCTAAAAAAAGAAGTGATTACTCAACAGTAAAAATGAAATGGTTGGTAATAGTGGATTGGTACCCTATGAATATTCTCAAGTGTAGGGTGCAGAAATGATGCTCGTTTCAAAGCAACAGTAAGAAGTACTGTATTTTCTATTAAAATTTTTACAAATTAGCACTATACCACTGGAATTTTAGTTTGAAATAAGGTTTTAAAATTTTTTTTAAAAACACCACAAAGACCACGGAGGCTAATAACTACATGAAAATAACTAGTTGGAAAGACTCTTTCAAGAAAATTTGCAGTGTCAAACTAGAAATTTGCAATATCATGGTACATTCTGTGAAGATATACCCTTTCCTGTGGACCTTCCAAAGTGTATGCATGAGGAATGATCTACTTCTGTGGCTCTTACAAAGAGGAAGAACAGACTGAAAATGAAAATATAGACTGAAAAATACAATACCATGATACGTTATAATTTACATATATATATACACATATTTATATTTATGTATATATACATAAATTACATCATAATTTACAGGATTCAGTGAAGACATTTAAACTATCCTATAGAATATTGCATTACTTGAACTCTTTGTGGTCCTCTGTAAATATGAACAAGAACTTAGCATAGTTTAAGGCATAGTGATGAAGCATCTGTCAGATCTACACCTACTGATGTGATATGAGCGCAAGCAGAGAAATAAGCATTTCACAGTACCCCTGGACAAAATAATCTGTGACAATTGGCAGGGTGCCATATTTTTTTTTAAATATAGTTGTCCCAGCTGGTTGTTTCAACAACTGTGGCACTTAAAAGAACAATGAGGTTGAAAACAAACAATAATTTTTAAAAGTTCTGCAGATCCTAAATTGAAGTAGTAATCATTTACGTAATTTCAAGATAAACCCCTTGATATTTTTCCGCTTTGTGTTTTTTCTGCTGCTCGATACAGAAATGTCACTCTTCTATAATGTAGTCATACTGCCTTTCTGTGATGTGAAAAATAAGGGCGTCAGTGTTTTAGTTTGGATGAGGTGTGCATTTCTGAAGAGATCCTCTTGTGAATCCTGACTTACCATGCTTTGCTTGCATCATAGAGCAACCTTGGAATGAGTAACCTTAACCTTTATTGGCTTTGGTTGAAACTAAACCAGCAGATGTGATCCAGCCAGCAGTGGATGTTAGTTTTCATTTAGTATGGACAGCAGGTCCTCAGCGCCAAGTTTTCAAATCCCCTTCTGTTAGGTTGCATTGTAGGAAACATCAGAAGTTTCCTACAGTTTGTTTTAATTTTTCAGTGAAGAAACATAACCGAGCAGTTCTTCAAGGCTGTTTTTTCCTTTAGTGAGCACTTAGAGTTTTTTTGGAAGGCTGTCCTTGCACGAAATTGTCTGTTCATTATTTTCCTAAGGAAAGAATTCATTACAAGAAGAGACAGTTCATCTCAAGACAGCCAGTTTTTATCTGCATGATAACCCAAAAGATTTTAAAGATTCCTTTTACATTTCCTAAGACTTGCTATTTTAGTCACCCTGTCATTATCTTTGTATGCAAGGCAAGTTAATTTCCTAAGAGTTACCATTAGTGCTTGGTGGAATTTGAAATAGCAACGTCAGGATAGTGTGTGAGGTTCCTTAGAACTGGGTTTTAAGGGCTGAGGAAGAAACAAGCAGAAAGACAGGCAAGCGGAAGAAC
Organism: Athene noctua; assembly: GCF_965140245.1. Classification (NCBI taxonomy): domain Eukaryota; kingdom Metazoa; phylum Chordata; class Aves; order Strigiformes; family Strigidae; genus Athene; species Athene noctua. The sequence continues at coordinate 3,442,861 of NC_134050.1, read as the reverse complement.
ATTTTCAGTCTGGTTTTCTTCTTTGGAAGAGCCACACAAGTAGATGGCTCCTCATGCATCCCTCAGGAGATCTGGAAGGAACCGAGATGTCTTCATGAAATGAACATCAGCATTGTACAAAGCCCTAGAAACCACCACTAGCCCATGGAAGGTGTATTCTCTCCTTTGCAGCTTTTAAATCTTGTGGAGGAGCCAGGCTGTTTAACTTGCAAATTAAACACCAAGCAATAAACAAAATGCCTCCTCTCCCTTTTTATTTTTAGTCCTCGTTTTACTAAAGAAAGTAGTGTTTTGATGCAAAACAATGGAGTGGAAATAAATGCTGCAATTTGTGTTTGAATATCCGTGCTTATTTTTGCAAATGACTTAAATAATATAAACTGCGTAGAGAAACCTGTGTGATTTTTTTTTTTTTTTTTTAATTGAGGAAATACAGTGCTTCTCAACCGACCTTTCAGTTGTTGCAAAAGAGCAAAGTGTATGTTTGCTTTAAATTTGAAAGAGATTTTTCGTTTATGCTCAGCAACAGAAGGTTGGGTTTTGGATATGTCTAGCAAACAAATCTGTAGGGGGGGGATCTGAGGAAACTTTGAGCTGTGTTTATCAGAATATGATGGTAATCAGTAGAAAGTGTAAATTTAAATTTTTATGTTTTAAAAAAACACTTTATCAGTTTAGCTCAGATCCCTTTACAGGTTTCAGCAGGAATTTGGATCTTAAAAAGTTTTAATCCAAATACATCGCATCAGGTGCTCGTTTCTCGTAATAGAAGTGATACTTCAGCAATGGTTACATCCGTTAAAAAATATACTTTAGATAAGGAATTTCAAGGAGAGGAAACAAGTTCATTTTGTCCAGTCTTATCTTTGTTTTGGGAGGATAAGTATTGTAAGCATAAAATATTTCAGCCAATATGAAAAACAAATACTATTAATTCCTTGCTTAACGGATATTGCTAAATACTGCGGGAAGGACTAACGACTATGGCCTGCAAGTTTGGAGAAAAAAAAAAAAGAGAAAAATTGAAGTGGTACCTTCCCCTATTCCACCCTCCTTGTGTTGATTTGATCTTGCTGCTCACACTCTTCAGGTTAGGTGACTACAGCCTGGATACCTTCAGTGGTCACAACAACCCGTTGCCAACCAGCACGCTTCTGGCTTGTTTGGATTTCATAATTTCTGCCCAGAAAAGTAAACTGAAGTCTGTGCAGCTCTAACTCCTAGCTGTAAAGGAAAATTCTGCCTTCTTCTTTGTCTTAGCTTTGACATTCAAGAAGTGTATTCCTGAGCTGATTCAACTCGCCCAAGAAAATCCTTTTTTTGCTGAGCAACTTGAATTTGCTAAATGGGAGGTTGAACGCCAGCAATGAGGAGTTATCACCGACAGAATTTAACTGGATGTGTGGAGAGCAGATCAAGAAAATTGCAGGAGACCAGTTCTCTCCCTTTTCCCAGCAATGAACTTGGAGTGTGGCTTGCTGTTTCGTGCAATTGCACCCTACATTATTAGCGACCGAGTGAAAGGCCTGGTGGATGGAATTACAGCCCTATGGTCTTGCCTTCTCCTGTCCTTATCTTTGTGGTTTTGCTCCTCTGAGCAGCTCTAATAGCACAGCCTTGTTCAGGACTCAAGTTCATTCACGAATTAAGAGCCTAGCTGATAGAAACAAGTCATAAGCTGATATAAACAACTCATACTGGCCATAAAAAGTGTATGATTATATAGTTTATAGCAGTTTGATGAGTGAAACAAATTGTTCTAGCCAAAGCATTTTCTGTCTGTGTCTATGCTTGGGATTTTGATAACAAAAATAGCACAAAATGTCATTGGTAGGTGTGCTGCCAAAAAGCTTCTAGCCGGCGTTTGTCCTCAGATCGTATCTTTTTTGCTGCAGAATAGATTACGTCTACTGGAAATATCTTCTATAACTTTTGTTTCTTCTTTCCCCTCTGAGCACTCACACCTAACTCCTGCTTATCCTCTGCAAAGGTATAGAAACAAGGAGGAACAAAGAGCCTATGGAGGTGTGTGTTTCAATGCTGAAGTTTATAAATGAATCTAAATGACATGGGCCTCCTTCCACTGAGTTACTTAAGTACTTTGAAACAAGACACTCCCCTCCAAGTGGTATCAGTAGTCCACATTACTTACAGGTGTAACAGGAGTGTCCGTATTAACCCCTCAGTTACCTACCACCACAAAATGTACCTGCCAAGAGAAAATTAGGACGAGGAAGTGTTTCCTGTTTTTCTGATGACAAAAAAATCATGTGAGGGCTTCTCAGTCGTATTAAACCTCTGACTGAAATGTTCATCCGAGTGTTTAAAACTCGTTGATACATCTAATGTTGTCTTACCACATTCTGTAGGTAGTTAAAAACCCTTCTGTGGCCAAAGTAAGCCTTACGCATAGTTGACTGACGGAAAAGGTTTAGGCCCTTTAGTCTGAAGTATGATGAAATTTTCACTGAGCACAAGGAAGCCTTTAAGCGAAACATCGCCCAAGTAAGGACAAATAATGGATTTTCAGAGATCCAGCAGCTGAAGGAGTTTTGGCTAGTTTTGAGAGTTTGATTACCTGCTGATGATACTCCTGTTGTAGGCTGAGTGGAAGTCTAGCTGGATCTAATTAGTGAAAACTGGAACGTGAGGACAACACTGGCAGTGGTGAGGTGTTTTGGGAGGCTCTGTTGTTTAGCAAATACGGCCAACTCAAAACTCCAGAGAGAGACCAGTATAACTAGAGAGGATAATCACCCCCAAATCACCCCCTTCTTCTCTAAACCCGAATTAAAATCTATTTCTGAAAGTTGGTGAAAATTGTGCAAATATATCAGTGGAGCATTGGATTAATAATTTTGTCTATTTTTAGATGATCAGTATCATTCAGGTTTACAACAATATTTGGATTGTTTTGGTTATCGAACTGTAAGAAGTTGCATGGTGAGATATAAGAAAATGGCTAGAAATAGTTCTTAAGAAACAGCTATAAAAATATGTTAAGACTAGTTAGTAGCTGAAAAGGAGGATTTCTTTTTTCAGTAGATCACAAACATGTAATTCGGGGTGACATGTATGCTAATTTATGTTTGCAGATAAAATATACTTCCAGATCGAATCGGCATATACTTCACGCTTTACTTTGTTAAGCCCTTTTCGAGTTTGTATGGTTAAGTAATCAGCAAGACTGTTTACAAACATTTGAAGTCTTTTAAAATAGATTAGACGTTAATAAAACGTGTAGCTGAATAATTCTGTAGGACGTTATTTTTTTAGATGTGTGAAGAGAAGGTTGATTAATACTTATAAAATTAGTAAGCAAAAGATGTGATGAGCAGCTCTTGAGAGCTGTAATTTACTAACATTGACACCCACCTATTTTTCCCCACCCCTAAATTATACGTCTCTTTACTTACAAGACCGAATATTGGTGGTGTTACGGTAGTAACGCCAATGTTAGGTTTTAGTACATCCATCCAGGAACTCTGTCTTCTCCAATTAATTAATTAAAATTCCGACTTAACATCCTGGCAATCTGTATTACAAGGATTAGACCTAAATAAAGGTTAAAATCAAGCAGGCACGTGTTGAAAATACAGGAACAAGTAGCGAGAGAAAAATAGGAGAGTACATGCAGTTGTGCGAGTAAATAGAGAAACTGTTGGTTATTTTTGGCAAGAGGTGGAGAAGCATGTGACGTCCAGTTGTAGCTGCAGTCAAGGATTTATCTTGGGGCTAACTACTTTATAGGCAAACAGTAATTCCTTTTTCACCCCACATCAGCTGAATACTATTTAGGGTCAAGAATGCTGGTTGTGCAGAAGTTGACCAGTCCGAAACCAACCGCGAATGTTCGAGCGCTGTATAATAATATTCGGGGCATGATGTTACCGAGGGAGTATCCTGTTCTTTTGTCAGGAGTTGGGCAAGGCAAAATGCTGAACTTGAACGCGGGGCGCACAATGGCCGTTACATTTGCTCCATCCAGTTTCTCGCGTAGCGAGGGGGGTGTCTGGTGGTATCAGGCTAACGTGGCCAGGGCCGCTCCTCAGGGGAAGATGGCAGGCTGCATCTAGAAGGTTGGTGCTTCGTGCTTATTTTTCAGGGCGGGATAGCGGGGGGGTGTCTCTTCATCTTACAAAGCAAGAGCACTCATTGAAACGAATTCGGAGTTCGCGTGCTCCTCCTGACACCGCCGTCTGCTGAGCTGCAGGGTTTGAGGGTCGGGGCTTCTCCCTGGCGCCAGTTTTCCCCTCACGCGTGTCACGCACCCGTGAATGTTCAGGGAGTTGGCGGCGAGCGAGGGGGGGGGCGAGCTCCCCGCCTGCCGTGTGGCGGGCAGGGCCGCCGCCGCGGGAGGCTGCCCGGGGCTCGGCGGGTGCTCCCCGGGGAGCAGGAGGTCGCCTCTCCCCGGGCAGTGCCGGACCGGGCCGCGTTAGCGGTAGGTGCGCGGCAACTTGTCCCCGCACGGCTCCCCGGGGCGGGCGGGCGGCCGAGGGTCCCGCCTGGGCTCCGCCGCTGTGCGGGGCGGCGGCGGCCGCACACCTGCCTGGCCGCGGCGGGGCGGGAGAGGCGCCGGGCGCTGCCTCCGGGCCGGGCAGCGCTGGGCGTGCGCGCGGAGAGCGGAGAGCGGCCCCGCGGCGGCGGCGGGCCCGCCGCGCTCGGCCGGGGGTGCGGGGGAGCCCGCGCAGCGCCGGGGGAGGCGGCGGAGGGCGGCGGCGCGGGGCGGCTCCCGGCTGCGGCGGGCGGCGGGGCCGGGCGGGGGCGCTGCCGCTGAGGCGCCGCGCCGGGCCGGGCCGGAGCGGGCGGCGGGAGGGCCCCGCAGGCTGGGCCCCGCGGGCTGGGGCGCGGCGCCGGGGCACGCCGGAGCGGGGCCGCGGTGCGGTGCGGCCCGCAGGCTCCCCCACCCCCCCCCGCTTTCCCCTCGGGAGCGCTCGGCGGGGGCCGCGTCCCGCCGCTCCGGGGCGATGGGCGGCGGCGGGCGCCGCTAGGCCGCCGCGGGCAGGACAGCGGCGGAGGCGGGAGGGAGGCGGAGGCGGAGGAGGCGGCGGCCGGGGGCGGGCTGGGTCCCTCCCCGGGAAGATGAGGCGGAGGCCCGGGCTGCCGAGCGGGCTGAGCTGGGGCTCTTCCCTCCCAGCCGCCAGGACAAGATGGCAGCGGCCGAGGCGGCGGCGGCAGGAGCGGCGGGGCTGAGGGGCTGAGCCCGGCCGGAGCGGCGCTTCCCGGGGCGCTCCCGGACATGCCCAGGGCGGCGGCGGCAGCTCCAGCTCGGACGCCAGTGCGGCCCGATCCGTGAAGGTGAGCGGCCGGGAGAGGAGGAGCGGGGCCGTCCCCGGAGGGGGCGCGGGGCACTGCCTTGGCCGGCGGCTTTCGCCCCCTTCCGCGGCGGCGGGGGGGGGGGCGGCGGGCTCCGTGGCCGCTGCCCGTCGCCTAGGCGCGGAGTACCGGCTGCCCTTGCCGGAGCCGGGCGGCGGGGAGCGGGCAGCGCCGCTTCCCCTTCCCGTCGCCCTCGACGGCGCCTGCTCCGCCGCGTCCCCGAAGTTTCCCCTTCGCCGGCGCGGGGAAGCGCCCGCCCCGACCCTGCCGCCGCGGCCCCGGTGCCGGGTGAGGCCGCCGCCGCCCGGCGAGGGGGGAGGCGTGGCTGCCCGCTTCGCCCGTTACCGGCCTCGGGGCGGCGGCGGGGCCCCGCTCCCCTCCCGGCGCGGGGGGTCCCGCGGGTGGCGCCCGGGCGCGGCGGCGGCTCCTCCCGGGACGGGTCCCGCTCCCGGTCCCGCTCCCGGCTGCCTCCGCCTCGGTGCCTCCTCGTAGCCCCGGCGGGACCCGACCCCCGAGAAGAGAGCGGCGGCGGCGGCCCCCCTCCTCCGCGCTGTGGGGGCAGCTGGTGCCGAGGGGCCGGTACAAATAAAAACAACTGGAAAGGAAGTTGACGCTTTAAAATTTGGTCAGTTCCCAAGAGCTCGCTCTGGGAAAACAGAGGGGGTTCTTGCTGGTGGCTTTAACGTGATGTCTGCAGCAGGGATTGTGCTGGGTTTGTCCTGGTTGTTGATTCATCGTGATATCAGTTATAAAAGTGGTAGATGCCTTTGCGTGTGTTTAGCGCTGTAGGAGACAGTGGTTTTATTTTCTTTTTGAATTTACATTGAACCTTTAATCGTCAGAGCTGTGTGCTTCCACGTAAACGTCTTTCTTTTGAGGCTATACTTTTGTTACTAACTGTTGCATCTGATTTAAAATGTCAGTGCCAAAAGCTGCCCTGGCTTCCTTTTTTGTTAACTCGGTAAGTTGTTTTGAGATTCCCAGGATTGCTTTCCCAGAAATGATGTGGCTCTCTGATGTTTTTGCATCTTCCTGCTTGTCTGTAACTTTGTTTATTTCGGTTACTTTTAGTATCTTTAGATTGTGGGAAAACATGTTATTACTGTGAGAGACAATGGCCTTAAGTAAAGCTGCAGTTGTTGATAACAATGCATATTTCTGTGATTATTCCCCCCCCCTCCCGCCCCAGTATTACATCCCATTACATCATTTACAAAAAGTTTATACTCTGATTTCACACAAAGTAGAAAAGCTTGACTGGACTGTGAGCACTAACTCTGCTGTGGAATGATTGTTATGTCAGAAAGTAAATTTGCTAAATGCTTCTATAAGTTGAAAACTCAGGCAGTAACTGTCTAATAAGCATGGCAGCCAGCAAAGAGATTAATTAAGCACCTGGAAAATAGGTCAAGACTGTATTACGAAGCGGCATGGTGAGATCGCAAATAAATAGAGCAAAGTGTTAACATGGGCTTACTGGGAGAAAACTGATACCGATGTAACAGCGGTGACTGCTTTATCTGTGCTGCTGCGAACCTTTTATGGTAGCGCACGGTGAGATGATGTTTATAATCATGTAAAACGGGAATTAGATAGAGTTTTTGCATTTATTTATGCATTTATTACCGGGGACTGCTGTTGTAGTGCGAGTTCTGCTGCTTGCTCAGGGTGTGGCATCGGTTGTGCTGGTAAATTATTTTTTTTCTAGATACGTTCCCCTAGATGCTCTGATTCGGCTTGTGGTGGTGGTGTGTGGCTCTCTGGGTTTGAGGACACTTTGTAATCGGGGAGATTCCATCAGCTGGAATAAAGTTGAATTTTAAAAAATTTCTCGGGAGACTGCCCCTGAGCTGGCACCTCTACCAGCGCCTGTGATTTTTCTTTGTTTCGGGTTTTTTTGTGTTTGTTTCCCTCCTGTCTTTCAAACAATTACCTGCAGAAACAGGGAAACGAGACAGACTCCTTGCATAACGAGATGCCAGAGACAAAGACAGGGTGTGGGGAGGAAGAGTGAGCTTTCAACTCATCTTAACAGAAGTTGACACAACTGATATAAATATTAAAATTTGTGTGTGCTGCTTTTCTGGTTACGTCCTTCAGTATCGAGCAGTTGCTTCAAAACAAACGTTGTTTCGGAGGTGATTTGTCAAAAAGCATGTGTCGGATTGATTGTGTCTGTTAAAAGGGATGGGAGGCTGAGCAGCACTTCTAGAGAAAGACTGTTAGCTTACCGGCTCCTGGGTAGAACAGAATTAACTATGCTTAATTCTCAAGAAAATCCCTGCCTAAACACATAGGAATGTCAGGCTGTGCTTCTCCAAGCCTGTGTGTTTAGGGATGTACCCCTCTGTACTATTTTAAGGGTTTGCACTCTTCCTGTTTTTTGAATAGTTTTCTTTTTTAACAGTATATATTATTTTTCTCGTATTTTCCATTCTGCTGGTATGCTGATTATAGCAACAAAGATCCTTTTGACAAAACGGGGCGTTTTGAAACAGGAATTTTACAGTTGGCTTTTGGGCGGCGTGGGGGGAGGGGAAGCAAAGCATTGGTAATGGGCACAGGGCTGTCATTTGAGGCCCAACATGTATTTCAGAGGAATGTTAAATAACAGAAAGAAAACTTCTTTTAGTTGAGCTAAATTTTGCTATTGCAACGTGAGGTTGGTGAAAGTATCGTGGCATATGACTGCTGTGCACATTCAGAATAGTTACCCTAGGCAGTATCGCTTTCTGCACAGAATTTTGTGGAAAAGGGCAGAAAACATCGATGCTTTTTATTTTTTTTTTTTATTAGACAAGCCTTAGTTTCACTGAATATATAATTATTTTATTCTATATGCAGAAGCATTACGGCTGAGTTAGGCTGCTCTATCGACTAACTATCGTGTAGAGCAGGGCTGATAATCAACCGGTGATACTCAATCGAGGGAAGAAGAAACGTGGAAGTAGGATGTCCTCGTGGTGATGGCAGCGCTCCTCACCTACGTGTTTGCTGTTGAATTTTATGAAATGGTATCCACCTTTCATACCTCGAAAAAGCTTGTTTGTACCTTTTTGTGTTTTCCGAGTTTCTTCAACTCCTCGATAATGTCACAGTACAGTCACAGGAGAATTTTGAAAACCTTGGCCATAGGATTGATTTGACAAGGAAAACATCCTTAGGACTTCTTTATCGAAGCTCTGGAGCTCCTGTAGATGGGTTATATAAACTCACAGCTGGTCAAATACTTATTTTCAGCTGGTTTAACTGTTCAATTTTCTTGCCTTTGGAAATAAGGGAGGTAAGAGTGGAGCTCGATGCTGGGGAGCTTTTACTAAGCTAGATGTCTCTGTTCCTCAGTCACTGAAATATTTTTCTTCAGATCTCTTGACTGAAAATCTGTGATGGAGTGGAAAATAATGTATTACTTTCAATCCGTGTCTTGTGAGAAAAGCTCGTTCTTTGGGTGAAGTGTGAGATGGATCTCCTGGTGTCTGAAACTATTTTAGAACTCTGGTTGGGTTGTGTGTGAAACCAAGTATGAGGAGATTAACAGGGATGAGCACTGAGTGTGTTAGAGATGACTAATGAGTGTGCAGTGCACCTTAAATGATGATGTTAACTTTCAGTAGCTAGTGCTCTGAAATGGGTTACCTTTTCTGACTTCTGCAGGCAGTGAACACCCTCTATTTGACCTGAAATAACCTGTGATGAAGCACAGAGCCTGGAAAATCCTGTTACCTGTTCTTGGCTTCCTCTTGGCCCCCTCTTTAGACCAATTTAATTTAGAGCCTCTTTCTCTTTTACAGATTTCTAGAGAAATTGAAGCTCTGTTTCTCTTCAGAGGCACTAACTTTTGAGTGACAGATGAGAAGAGGAACAACATGTAATTGTGAAAGTATGTTTTAGTCTGTGATTTTATTTGATAGCATAGTATTTCCTACAGGGTAGGTCTTTTTCTCCCCCCCCTTAATTCTTCAGCTGTTTTATTTCAGTGTAGTGAATGTTGGGGAAGGTGGCAAGAATTGGTGTGAGTCGTGTTTTTAGATGCAGTTTGGGGGATAGTCTTTGTACAGTTTTGCAGTATTTTTACACATGATGTCACTTTTTTTTTTTACGTATTGTCATAGTATTCCACTTCAATTTTGAGAGTGGGTAACTTTCTGAGAAAATCTCTAGCTTAGCAGTTTTGTCTCCTCTTCCATTTTGAAGCTAGTAACTGGAGTGTTTTTTAAGCAAATAAATGCAAGTAGTTTATTTCTTAGTTTTTTTCTTATTCAGTGACTTGGAATCAGTGTAATTTCAAAATATCTCTCCCTGTGTCATGAACATCACATATTTAATAGCCCCAGCATTATGTTAACCTTTTGTACAGTCTTTTTTTCACCTTGTGTTTTCAGGAAAAATTAGAAAATATTCTTTTTTGGAACTGTTGTCTTTTCTCCAGCTCTATTGTGCCCTACAATATTTGGGTAAAACAGGGCGAAGCCTAGAAAAATGTTAAGTTCAAGTTCCAAAACACAGTAATAAAATAAGACCCACTGAAATATCCAAAGACAAAACAGATAAAAATATATTAAAAATATTCTTTGTAGTATGATCGAAGCTATAGCAACTGTCTCAATGTTTAAAAAGCAATTGGATTATGTAGAGAGAATTATTATTGTATAAGTGACACTCCCATCAGAAAACCTGTTTTTTAAATCAGTAATTTTAAACTCGTGTGACTTTCCGTTCTTGCTGAAATAATTTAACTGCTCTAGAAAACTGTTTTAGTGCTTTTAAAAGTATGTTATAAATATGATTAGTGCTTTTTGTGTAAAAAGTCAGCTGTTCTCAAATGAAAATCCCTTCGTATAGTATAAACATTACTTGCTGAGTATGTATGGCACTGCAGTAACTACCCATTCAGAATAAGTGGAGGAAAATTTAGAGACAAGAAAGCTCGGGTCCTAATACCTGTGCAGCGTCCCATTAACATCCTCGTTAAAAGAGGAGGGGGTGTGTGGCTGCAGGTCCCAGATGCTGACAGCCACTTTCCACCCCTGTCCAAAACCACTCTGTAATCCACCGACCCGAGAGTTTCTTACTCTTCTCTGTACTGGAGGCTGTGCTCCTTTAGGTTACTATCTGCAGCTGTTTTTATGTGACCAGGACACTTAACTTCCAAGGCAGGAGATTGGCAGGAATTTAAATTTCTGGGTGACACAAGATTTTTACCGCAAAGCTGAAAAGCTTGGCTATTGCCTTGGTTTGGGATACCTGAGAAAAATTGCCTTGGTCGTTTTAGTTTTACTTTAGTTTGACTTTTGGTTAGGAGGCGAACCATGAGATGGAAGTGGGTCTCCTCACCTCATGCTGAAGCGTGATAAAATGAGACAGCAAAACTGGTCCCTGGGCAGGAAAACTGCCAGTAGAACAACTTCAGCTGGGATTTCGATAGCTGGTGCAGCTGTGCTTTGTGTGGGGCTGCAGTGTCTTCATTGCAGAGATGTTTGCCGCTTTTATTAGCGTGACCAAATCCCTCCAGGCCCGCTCTGGCTCTGAACTGACATCTGAACCTTTCCCTGATCATGCTGCTATAGACTGGAACAGGTATAGACTGAAATAAATGCCTGTCCGTAGAAAGGAGCTAGCGTAGGCTCAAGGCCTGAATGAGAACGTTGTCATATAAATGCAAAAGTGCAGAGAGAAATCAAACTGATAACCTATACAAAGTTTATTATAAGGGCAACAGAGAAACTTTTTAATTTTACTGGTGATTTAAGCTCCCTCTGGAAGATAAGAGTAACCACTAGCATCAGCTATTCATGAAAATTACCTATATGTACAACTTTATCTGAAACCTTAGTAATTTACTTTTGCAAAAGTAATTTAGTGTTTCATATGTAGATTCAAAACCACATTTCTTCTCTCCTGTTTCCACAGTCTCTATTATTTACTACTTTGCTATGCTTCTTGTCAGTGTTTACAAAAAATGGTGTGTTAACCTTTACCTTACTCCACTAGCTGGGGAAAAAAATGAGTACATTTTACTCACTCCTCTGTATGGTGCAGGTTTTGCCTGTATTGGTACACAACAATTGGTGGAACTTGCACAATTTCCAGACGGTTTTTTATTTGTTTCTTGATGTCTTTCTGCCTTTTTGACTGAAAAGCTGTTAATGTGCATCATCGCCTTGTAAACCTCTTCCTTCCTGTGTTTTCCTAGAAACTTCGGTCATCTGCTACTTCCTACTCTTTTCCTTTCAATTATTTTGTGTGGGTTTGGGTTTTTTATTACTCAAATTGCTTGCTTGTCTACAGTCTGTCTGATCTAGTTGAGAAGTTTTCCCCACAGCTTGGTTTTGAACTATTTTAAACTATTTATAGGGGTAGAGGAGGTCCTTACAAGATCTTTATTCTTCAGCACTTGAATCTGTTTAATACGGGAATTTTGGTGTTTGGGATCCTACTTGTGAAGCACTTTTGGAAGTAACAGGCTTTGTTCCAAAGAGAAGAAAAAAGCTCTTTGTCTCCTCTTTCCTTATGTACTAATATCAATTTATTTTGTGATTCAACAAATTAATTGGTATTCGGACTAGTAGGAGTGGATTGCTTTCATGAGATTCTAAAGGATTTGTTTAATACCTTTTCTTTACGGCGTTGGAAATGATGCTATGGACTAACGTCTTCCTTTGCCAGTGTCAGCTCTGAGCCCTGCAAGAGGACCTCATGGGAATTTTTTTCAAGAAATATTTTGGGAGCTCTTTACAACAAATGCTCTTCAAGACTAAATGTCTTCTAAAAACTCAGTTGAAGAGATGTCTAAAATTTGTTTTAAAGATTAAAACAAGAGCGAATGTTAAAAGTTTATGCTACAAGTGGAAAGATTATTAAATATGGAAGGGAACACAACAGAGGAAAATTGACACGTTTATTATGCTTTAGCTAGCGGAGTCATATGCTGTGCGTAATCTTACTTTTCTTTTTGCATACCTTTCTGTATAATCAAATCAGTAGCTTCTGTGTAGGGGAGGGGGAGAAATTTCTTGCACTGGTGGCTTTGGGAAACATTATAATATGGGTTATTATAGTTATTGATTCGTTAGGAGGCAAAAGGCTGAGCCTTTTGTGAGAGAATATGAATTTCTAATGCACTGTATTTTACCCATAGGAAACACTGCTTCCTCCACGTCTTTAGAAATCTAAAAGAAGTGGTAAACACCTATTTTCCTTCCGTTGTTTCTTAATTGTGCTACATATGCCATGCCTAACTTACACAGCTGTTTTCAGTAAGCAGCCAATACTATCTTTGTGATGTTGCTTACAATGAAAACAACTTGCCTGTTATATAAAAGCAAAAATATTAAAGCCGCAGTTTTAAGTAAGGCATTTGTATTCTGAAAAAAAAAAGACTTTGAATTGTCGTTCTCTGTGTGTACATATAAAAGAACCTTTCAAACATATACTTACTGGGTGTGTGTGTATATACGTCAGTCATTATATGTTTGGAAGTTGTTACTGGGTACAGCTGAAGCGACCGACCTGAAAACTGTAGCAGAAAAAGATAAATCAGGACAAGTTTGTTGGATTAGATGACTTAATCCTTTACAGTTAAGTCAGATTTAAAACAACAAAAAAAGTTGAGGTTCTTATTTACTCTAATATTTTTGTTGCAGAAGGAATTGAATATGGTCATGCTGTTTGGACAATTCAGTCACTGCTTAATAACGAAGTCCTTGTTGGTCCTATTGGAAGACAGATTATGATTTTTCTTGTATTTGGGGAAAGTTTTAACTCAAATGTTACTTACTGCTGGGTAATTCCTAATGTGTAGAAAACAGTTTTATACACCTTGAACCATTCTCTCTTGGTACAGTAGACCCTGATTTGAAAATTTTTACGTCACAGACTCAATGAGCTGATGTAATTTGTGTGCGCGCTGTTGCAAACTTAATGTGCAAGTCCTAGGTGGAGAACAGTAATTTTGTGTTGCTGTACTGATGTGTGGTTTGTCCAGCTGAGAATCTTTTTTTAATAAGAGGGAGAAAGATGATTTTGAATGAACCTCCTTTACCTTGAGTAGTTTAGAGAACTTGATGAAGAATCAACTTTACGTAAGTAGGACCTCTTCATGGGCACGCAGATGTTCTGGCATGGCAGCAGTTCTGTGAAGGTGAAGTAGCAATGGGGAATATAGCCACCTAGGTTGATGTCCTTACAGGAGCTGCATTTGGTATTGTTTAGAGCTATTCTAAAATGAAATTTCTAAAAGAGTTTCCGAGCTGGGTTGGTCAACTTCTAATTCTATCAAAAGCTTAACAGACTAAGAATGCAAAATTAAGCAACAAAATCAAAACAAAATGGTTGGAAAGAAGAAGGAAAAATGGCATACGTACTTGTTTAGGAATGTTTTCTAGAAAAAAAAAAAAAAAGAGACTAGCATTTGAACAGGTTGTTTACCAACAGGCAGTTTGAGCTAAACTCCTCTATCAAATTTTATTTCTACTTCAGGAAAGGTGTCAAAATCTTCTGGAAATACTTAGAGCAATGGAAAAAGCGTGGCTTTGTTGTCTTACCTCCGTATTTGCCTTGACCCCTCTTACTTCACTGAAGAGTGACAGACAGTTTGAATACATTCTTCAACGCAGTGCTGTCATGCAGAACCCAAAGGTGTGGGCTCTGCTAAACACCACTGTTAGGGACCCTTATTTCCGTGTACCTACTGGTTTCAGGTTCAAAAAGGAATTAGTCTTTTAAAAGAAGAGATTAGGCTGTTGAAGCCCAGGCTGGTTGAAATGTGCTGTTTGTGTTGATGGTGGCACATTCTGATTTGGAGAGCTTGCTCTCATTCGGGGCTGGTGGCCGATACTGTGCTGCTTGTTCTTTCTTTTCAGTTGCATAACAGCTTCTTGCCCAGCAGAAAAATAAATGCTTGCAGTATTGTTCCATTTGTCATTTTAACTGTGATTGCAGTCATATTGGCATCACAAGATTTAGCTTTTGATATTTGTGGAAAATATGAATATAGCCATTGTATTCTTCAGTACTGGTACAAATGATGGCATTGAGTCTGAGGAGTTCACTTTGATATTTTATGTAAAATAAGTTTGTGTTCAGTGTATGGCGTCAGTTCTCTTTCCAAGTATTGAGACAGTGGTGCAATTGAGACTAGTTCGCATCGCACTGAAATGAATTTGTATTTTCAATTTCTGGTATCAATGCAACATTAGTAATGTTCAGTTAAAAATATCTCAGATGTTGCACAAATATCAAGTCAGCCCTGTAACATTTTGCTTAGGTAGGTAGTAACTCTCTTTTACAAGTGCAAGATTGGGTCATTTTATCATTTGCTTCTGCTAAGACTCTCTCCCAAGTCTGGAACTAACTTCTGGCCTTCCAGCCTCAACCTTTGTCGCTGATCAGTGCAGGACTGAGGTTTTGTCAGGCAATGCCTGACATCAGCTCAGCTTAGTTTTCTTGGTGTACCATGGGCCAAATTTCCTGAGCTCTGAAATATCTTCTGTGTTTTAATCAAGGATCCTAATCATTGCCTTTGTCATTCAACTTCTAGGTTTCTGGTTGCTGCCTCTAGACCTGGGTTTTGGCTTCTTTGGTGAGCTAGCGTCAGAGCTGCCTCTGCACCTCGCTGTTTTCTGTGGTGGAGTGTGTGTGCCTGTGCAGTTCATGTCCAGAACTGCCCCTGTGGTTATGTGAGGAAACAATTCATATGGCATGTGTTACTTGAAACATCTCAGTGCTTTCTCCTTTGCTCGCTCCTTCCCTTCCACGGGTCAGAAATTTCTTCACAGAGCTAATTTTGAGGTGGCTGGGGGGTGAGATTCCATGGTCTTGTATCTCTTAACTCTTCGTTCTTTCTGTAGATGCATTTTCCTTTATAAATTGCAAGAAACCCGAATTGTCAGTGCTTTGTTATGAAACATGCTGCTGGAGTAAAGGAATTCCTCAGGGTGAAGAGGTCGTCGGTAAGAAAGTGCATCAGTTCAGTTGTTCGGCTACATACCTGAAAAACGATGGCATAGAGGTGCTACTACTACCAATAATAAGGTTTCTTCTGGGGGAAGAGAAAGGTCAACTAATTCAGCTTTATATTTTCTAAATAATTTGGTGAGTTGGGTGGCACCTCATATGAAAAGAATTTATTTTTTTTTTTTTTACCTGGGAAGAATGACAGTATCCTTATAGCATTTTCAAAGTAATGCATAATGTAAGTACCACTTTGTAAGCGCCACTGCTCAAATTGTGCATCTGCTGGAAGTTGCTGAGCTTTTTAGAAAGCCTCCCTTGATGCCTAGCTGTGCTGTGAGAAGGGTGTGAGTGTTGGAACCAGTTCTCACCGATGGAGGCTTTAAAGAAGTTGGAAAACAAGTTTTCTGGAGTTAAATTGTAACTATAGTATTAGGTGGCTGCCTCTGGCTAGGCTTTCCCAGCAGGGAGTTTTACTCCAACATCAGCAACACAGTGATTGTACTTCTCCCGGCAGTTCAAAGGGGCTGTTTATTTTGCAGAAGTAAGGGTGTCCTCTGGCAATTCCTCTTCAGCTCTGCTGCAGTGGTCTTACTGACTAGTCACTTTGCTAGACACCCCCCCCCACCCCAATCCCTTTACTCTGTCACGAGGAAATGTCAATTTATGGTTAATTATTAATGGCGGAGAGGCCAGGAACAGCCTGTGCTTCTCGAGGTTGTTACAGCCTGCCAAATTGATCGTGTTTATGAATTTGCCTAGAACTGCTTGAGAAGGCTGGAGACGTGATTTTAAGAATCTAGTTAAGAGTACTGTTGGTTAGGTGAACATTAGCAAGATGTCACCAGAGGTGCCGCGTGTCACTGAGCAACGTCTGCGTGGTTCTCTGTTCAGTTTCTGTAGAGAGAAGCTTGGTGAGGGGAGAGGGGACAAACTGTGAAGAGCCTCCTGTTTATTGTCATACTTTGTGAAAATGTATTTATTTATTTAAATAAGCTATTTCATTAAAATGTATTTCCATCAATACTTTGTACTTTCTTCAGAAGCACAGAGTTCAGCCGTAACTCTGATCGATATTCACACACTTTGTATAATTTAATGTTTAATAAGCCAAGTGTAGACTGCCCAGTTCTCACTGCTTCAAACTTAAGAGCCGAGAAGACTCATTTCCTTTAAAGGCAGCCTATCTAGAGGTAATAATAGTCGGTAGGTGTCTTGAGACAGGCTTTCTTTTCTACATCCCCTGCAGGATTCATTAGCAGTGTCTGCCACGGGAGGCGGGATGCAGCAACCTCAGTATAGGAGCAAAGCCAGCTGGAGAACTCTGGAACCAAATTCAGCTTGTGTGTGCCACTGCATTGGAGTGAAGTAATGATGGTCATCTTGCACTTGAGGAAGGAGCAGAGGGTTTAAAAAATGTGTGTAGGGGGAATGGACAGACTTCTCTGAGGCTAAAACTGAAAATTGATTCAGAAACTGTCATTGGTCACCTGGGGATTGTGCTTTTCAGTCCATCTTCTGAAGGTTTTGTTTACTCTGCTTTGGTTTGCATCCTGGACTGGTCCTGTAGTGCACACACTTTGGTTTTGATTTTAAATTAAATTTAGTTGGAAGATGTGTGCCAACTGCTCGTGAGTACTCAGGCTCAAGTAACCTCCCTGAAACGAGCACAGAATGAGATTTTTCTTTCCTTTAACACCAGCTGCTTGCTCTACACATCCTTCTCTTATTGTGCTGCTGGACTTGTTAATGTAGATATAGTCTGACAAGCTTCAGTTTGTGTGAGGAAGCAGGAGTAGTCTCGATAAGAAGTGTGCAGAAAGATGTATAAGGTCAGTGAAATGATTTGTGACAAGAGGGGAACAAAGAAAGATCCACTCTGTGGAAGGTGAAAATGTGCCATCTATTCTTTTAGCAGAAAACCTGCTTAAAAAAACCCCAAGAAACCTCTGCAATACAGTCACTTTTTACTCTTTCCACTGTAGCTATCAATAGGATTATACTGTAACCCGAATCCCCCAAAATAGTATAAAAAAACCCCAAACCCCAGAAACAACAAACAAACCCCAGCAAAAAAACTGCAAACCACCACCACCCCCAACCACAAAAAAAACCCAAACCCAAACCAACAAAAAAAATCCCCCTGAACATGGCAGTGCTGTCACAGTAGAGGGTGTTCTGGTATTTTCCCTTTGTATTTTCCCTTTCTCTTCAAGGTCTGTTGTGTAGTTCTTCTGTCTGGGTGGGGGGAAATCAATTCCGTTAATAAACTCAGTTTCTCAAAGCAAAGGCCTACAGCAGCTGGCTGTAGCGGACAGTTATATGCTGGTGTGGTGTATTTCACTGCATATATGTTAATGTGTGGAGAGTGCACTTCTGTCCGAAATGTCTTGTGGGCACTGTGTATGAGTGCATGGCAGAGGTCTTTAAGCAGTCTCTGGTGTAGGATGCTGCAGGATTTTAACGTGCCGGTATCACAGCAATACCTTATTCACTGGTTATGTGGAGACACTCAAATGAGATTGCATCCTCCAGTATATGTTTAAAAAAACCCCAAGACAATAGGGGTAAAGAAGGTGTTTAGGGGAAGTAAGAATTAAGATGGTCAGGCAAGAACTCTAAGACCATATTTACTTTTCTGGAGTAAAATTTTGACTTTTTTAGTTCAGTCTGTTATGGTTGTTCTCCCAGGGTATGTAATCTAATTTATTTGGTGCTATTTTTTTTTTCTTGGGGTTGCTAAAAATGTTCTTATAATAACTCAATAAACACTTTTTATCTGAGAGCTATTACCGTGGTCAGAGCTCAGGGTGATGGAGTTAACCCTGTAAGAATCACACAACCCTCCAAAAAATGATAGTTTTTCTCATTCAACATATTAAAAAAAATTTGTGACTGTGTGCTTCCAGTCCTTCTGGACTGGTTTTGAATAGGATGAGCTACAGAAAACTTTGACCTTTTTGAATGCCAATTGTTTCCAAAGGCTGAGGTTGGGATTTGAGTGGTCCTCCCCCTGTTCTAACCCCTGCCCCGGCTTTCCGTCCTGTCTTCAGAAAACCTCCTTAATTGCAGTGTAGGTTTATCACTGATTTTTCAAAGTAATTGTCTTGATTTCACACCATCAGCTTCGGCAACATGCTTACACGGGCAAATACCTTCTCCAGAAGTTAAGCCAAGCAAGACTGTTCGCTGCTTGGTTACGGCAGATCCAGGGTGAACGGACCCGCTGGGGCTGCTGCAGCTCCGCAGGGCTCTCGCCCGTGGGTCAGGCATCCAGGCTCCTGGGTCTGCTCGGCATTTAGATTTGTCTCTGAGTCACGGAGGCGATTCTAGGCATTGGAACTCTCCTGTCAGCGAACTGTGGGATAACACAGTAGCATTACCTGGAAAAGAGGGACAGTTTCTTTACTTTTGAGGTGTAAAAGTTTTCTGAGGTTGAACGTTTTACTCCTCTCGTGCACATGCATTTGAAAGGTGTAAGTGGGGCTTCTGGTGAAAAAGCAAGCGAAGTTTTTTTTTTTTTTAACAGCAACTTTGAAAAGATTTTAAGAAAAAAAATTAGTTTGAGACTTTAGTGTCTTTGCAGTCAATGTGGCAAATGTGATATTTGAGTTGTCCCAAAAGAATGGGAGGAACGATAAGCTGCCGACAGAAGGTTTGGTTTGGTCTGAGCTGTGCAGGTGGTACTGGAAGCTTCAAGTAGGCTTGGATGTATGTGTACTCGGGGGCAGTCGGTGAGGGTTGATCTTTGGAGCTCTAAGGAATGTAATCAGGATTAATGATTCATTTAAATAGAATTGTTACAGAAAAGAGGGTAAGTTCCATAGTCAATAATATGCTTATGCTGCGTACCAGGCACTTTGTAATGGGATATGTTATTTAGGAGAGATTTCAAGAACTTGGAGAATTTTTGCCTGTGTTTTGGGGTTGAGAGTCAGTCTTAAATCCTTGGTGTGGAGCAGGAGGCTGGTGACAGTCCCATAATGTTTGGGGGCAAGAGCACCTAGCTGCCAGCAGTCTCCAGCTTCCTTTGTGGTCTGTCTCTGGGCAAACAGCTTTGGAAAGGGAAGGGCTTTGAAGTTTTTGTTCTACTGCTGGGGCAAAAACCATTACAGGATGCTAAACTGAGGTGATGGTATGATTATTTTAATTACTCTGAAGATGTTAATTTACATAAATCAAATCACAGCTTCAGAATAATTATGCCATGCATTTGGTTAGTTTTCGTTTGATCAGAGTCATTGCAATGTCTGGCTCAAGTTTTATGTGAGTGATCTGCAATTTAAATACCTGTTGCCAGAATCTTCACGTGCTTGGTATGAAAAAAATGATTTCGTTAAAGTAGGATTGGTATTGAATTAATCTCTTGAGAGCTGATCGGGCTGGTACAAGCCATAACTTCCCTGAAACCTTGTAGTCATTTACACTGGGGTCCATCCAATGCCTTTTTCTTAGTGTTTAGCATTATGTGACATAAAAGTGTAAGTGTGGTGTTGGACAGGCGTGGCAGGGGCCGCAGCAGGGTCAGTGCAGAGATGAGAGCTGGAAGGCACAGCATCAGAGAGAGGCGAGGTCTATGCGATTTAAAGTGGGATTGAGATTCCTCGTCCCACGTGCAGGCCGTGTACCTCTGCCATTGTCCTCCTCCCTCCGACGCTCTGTTGGCATACTCTGCTTCGTGCCTGGTAAAGGGCGGTGGAGCGTGGCCCTGCTTTCCATAGAGCTAGTGCCCTATGCTGGGGACAAATTCGGGGAGGCAGCGGGACTGTTTATATGCTGTCACTTGGGCTGTGCACAACGGAGCTGCTGTGCTCGGGGGCTTCACAGTCCGGCAAACTGCCTTCGCTTGTGCAAAATTGTCCTTTCAGACCAGTTTCTGAGATGTGAGTGTTCTTTCTGAGAAGCAGTACAGGTGTAGCCTTTCAAAAATGTGATGGCCTCGAGGAAGGTGGAGTCAATCAGTTTGAAATTTTGATTTCAGTCTTACTGGGAATTCAGAAGTTAGAATAAAAGACTGTGGACAATTTTAACTTCTCTCTTAGCAAGGAAGTAATTGTGTTGTCAGAAAAAAAGATATTTTAAAAAATATATTTACAGAATTTAGAAAAATGTATTCTTCTCTTCCCTTTACTTTCACTTGAAAATAAATTTTCTGTGAGGAATGTGTCCTTGTAAGTTCTTCACAATTATCAGTCTACTTTTCAGAAATGTTCTCGTATCAGTCTACTTTTCAGAAATGTTCTCGATCAGGGACATATTTTGTAGGTCTATAGAACATGACACTTGGCTAATTTAACAGGTTACTTTAGAGTGTAGGTTTTCTATGGCCAAAGTATGATGCTAATATTTAGTTTCCAAATCTGAACTGAAGGAGGGGGGAAGAAAATTGGTGCCTCTACCCCCTAACAGCTGTGTCACTGATATGCAAATATCTGTGGTGGGACAGTACATAACTTGGAGAAAGCACCAGCATTTCATGAATGGATTAGATTACTGTGCACTTTAATTTCCCCAGAAAGTTGCAATAGTTTATGTGAATATATACACACATCTAAGGTATTTTGGGCCCCATCACGTGGCTCGATTGCTTTCCCTTTTATCATGCTGAAATTCTGTGATCCTTCAGTTGTCATTTATCTTTTTCTTCTTAGAAGCCTGATGGTGCTTACAACGGATAGGTGGGATATGCTGTGTAACAGGTAGCATTGGCTCACAATTAATAGCTTTAAAGTTACTTTAAATCATCATTGATAAGTTAAATAGCCAATTCAAATATTTATGTGACTGAACACTATGGTACTTCTGTATGTAGAAATGCTCGGGGTTTTTAAATGAAAGCTGAGTTTTTAATAGCACAAGGGTAGTTCTCCCACTTGAAAAATTACACGTAGGGGCCTGCTGCAGATAATCGCGGTCCTGCCCAGTGCCACCAGCAAAACCAGTGCTGTAACCTGCTGCTGCCACAGTCCTCGTGTGCTGAAGCATGCACACTGGTCAGGCATGAGGACCTTGCTATTGACCATAAGAAAGAAATATGAAATAACTTTAGGCTAGCTTTTTTGGAAAATACTCATGTCCTGATACTATTTTTTTTTTTTTTTAGAAGAGGAAGCTGCTGCAAAGCTTGGAAATGTGAATGCAGGATTCTCACTTGCTTTTTCTTTTTCTCTCCCTCTGTAGGTATGGCCTCACAAGTCTTGGTCTATCCACCATATGTTTATCAAACCCAGTCAAGTGCCTTTTGTAGTGTGAA
This sequence comes from Athene noctua, assembly GCF_965140245.1. Classification (NCBI taxonomy): domain Eukaryota; kingdom Metazoa; phylum Chordata; class Aves; order Strigiformes; family Strigidae; genus Athene; species Athene noctua. The sequence continues at coordinate 3,421,341 of NC_134050.1, read as the reverse complement.
GAAACTCAAACTAGAACCAAGCAGTTGTGTGTACCACGAAAGAACCTACCCACAAATCTATGTGAATGGTAAAAACTTTGGAATTTCTCCCCACAGGGTTAGTGCATACTTTCAGACTAAAAACCCATTTGATAGACCTCGAGGACAGAACTTTTTGTTGCAGTCAAATGCTGTTGCTTTAAAAAGTATTGCAGGTGCTACAAAAGCGTTAGCAGCGCGGGCGCAGCAAGCTCGGTTAGAGGCACCTCGGACTGGGACACAAGGAAGCCGATCAGATATCCTGGAAGGAGCCCAGCGATGTGGATTGAAGCGTAAGAGTGAAGAGCTGGATCATCAAAATAGCACGATGCAGATTGTCGATGAAGTGTCCATCCTGCCTGCAATGTTGCAAACCAACGTAGGAAACCCAGTGACAGTTGTGACAACAGCTGCAACTTCAAAACAAAGTGGTACAAGCGGAGACGGAGATTACCAGTTAGTACAGCATGAGGTATTGTGCTCTGTGAAAAACACGTACGAGGTTCTTGATTTCCTTGGGCGAGGGACCTTTGGACAAGTGGTAAAGTGCTGGAAAAGAGGGACAAATGAGATTGTGGCAATCAAAATCTTGAAGAATCATCCTTCGTATGCACGCCAAGGACAAATAGAAGTGAGCATATTAGCGAGACTGAGTACTGAAAATGCTGATGAATTTAATTTTGTGAGAGCCTACGAATGCTTTCAGCATCGTAACCATACTTGTCTGGTATTTGAGATGTTGGAACAGAATTTATATGACTTCCTGAAGCAAAACAAATTCAGCCCTCTGCAACTGAAAGTAATACGGCCTATTCTGCAACAGGTGGCCACTGCACTGAAAAAACTAAAAAGCCTGGGTTTAATCCATGCTGACCTCAAACCAGAGAACATTATGTTGGTGGATCCTGTTCGGCAGCCTTACCGGGTTAAAGTAATAGATTTTGGGTCTGCCAGCCATGTATCAAAGACTATTTGTTCAACCTATTTACAATCTCGGTATTACAGGTAGGTGTCTCTTACTTTGTTTTTAACTTTTAATAGAACAAGGTTTTAGCATTTATTAAAGTTAAGGGCTTATATAATTACTCTTAATACTAGGGAAAACATAAGGACTGTCTAAGAATGAAGGCCATACTAAGGTTAATTGATTAATTACCATTTTAAATGTGAATACTGCTTTGTTTTTATAGTGTTATTTTTTTTTAGAGGTATGTTTTGTGCTGCTCTCTGAAGTCATCACTTACTGCTATTTTGAGATCTCTGATGAGACTTTAAAGGAAAATAGAGGGGAAAAAAAAAAGCTTTCACTTGCTTGCTTAAGATGCCTTTCCTGCCTTCCTAACATGATGAGGTATTTTTTGTAAGCGGCTGGACAATGTACTAGAAGTGCCATATTTTATATCTTGTTGCCAAAGATGAAGTAAATGCCTCTGGTTTTCTCTAGCACTTGTAAATATTTTGCCTAGTTCTTATAAACTCAGTTCTGATTCAGTGCCTTCAGCAGCTGTGGACTTGAGTGAACTTCTGGAGTTAGTGATACCAGGCAGGCAGTTAAAGTGGTTTTGGTACATGATTGTATTCTGCATTGGCCTCAAAATGAAGGTATACTTCTGATTTTTGTTTTTTATTTCTTTCTTCCTATAGTTATCCAGTCTGTGTGACATGTAAAAGCTATTAGGATTTAGCATCTGAGATCATTTGTTTTCTCTATAAGCTGAACTTGTCTTGATTGAAGACCTTTTTCAGTTCTGCTTTGCGTCATTGGCAATAGTATATCCTGGGTATTGCCTGTCTCTTGCAAGTTCAGTAAAAAGCTAGTAAACTAAGACAATGAGTAATTTGAAGAAAATTTTAAATACTTGACAGCCCATACTCGAAGTGAAAACTTGTGCAGTGCGGTTCTAGGCTTGATGAAATTAGTGATTTGAGTTCATGCCAGACGGATCTGTTCTTTGACTGTAGCTTGTAAATAAGAACATTTCATGTGTAGTGCTTATGTAAAATACTCTAATTCATCACCTGCATTTCCCTGTGACTTAATTACAAACTGCAGCTAAGGGTTTAAAAACTGCGCAAAGTTCATCAACAGAAAACTAAATTGGGAAACCATATGGTTTGATGCATACCCACATTATAAAAAAATGTGCATGAGAGGAAATAAGAAATGAAGTAACTTGAGAGTTCGTTTTGGTGTAATAGCTGCAGCCACTCAAGGTACTTTATTTTCGGGCCCTGGAAGACAAAAATGTGCAAGTCTTGAAAAGGAGGCATGAATTTTGTGAGGTTCTAGACAAGGGCAAAAATGTCTTGGCATGAGCTGTTCTGTACAAATTCATAATTCAGCAGGTACTCAAGATGCATAGTCTGAGAATAATTCCTTACATATTTTGGCTTTTTATTTATTGAAGCAATTGCAGATTATTGTGACCTACTGCCATTTCTCCCTCCAGCCTCCCCAAGAACCGACACGGGAGAGGCTGTTGATAGCCAGTCTGGGTGGTCCTATTGTAGTACTTCATTCTCTAGTTTCTGATGGTTTTTTTCCATTTCAGATGGAAATGCCATAGCATTGTTGGGCTTATTCAGTTGCCTACATACAAGTTCTAGCTGTAGTTTTGTTTTACTTGGGTTGATGTTCCTTTGCACCTATACTTTATATAGAGTTTTGACATGCTTACTAGGCTGAGCGGGTCTGTAGGCTGGCAAGATCAACGTGCAACTCCTTGGCACCTTGTGTGTGTTTTGGATACTTGTATTGCATTACATGCACTAAGGTGTGAGTAAGTGCAGTTCATTGTGGATGTACATTAAAAAATATTCATTCTTTTTTTTTTATTTTCCCCCAAGAATAAGACTCGTGGGTGTGTATGCTTGTCTTGGCTCGATGATGTTGAGTGATATTCATATAGACTCATAAAACATCTGCAGCTAAATTTCCCTAGTTACTAAGTTGCAGTGAAGTGCTTTGTAAATATTTAGGCTGCTCAGTAGAAGATCATATTCTTTCATCTTGTATAGTTTTATAATCCTTCTATAAAGTAGCATTTAAGTCAGTATTTTTTTTTTGAAAGTAAGAAAGACATACAAAAAGAAAAAAGGTTAGGGTCTATCTACTTGAATAGTTATGGTGTTATATTTAAGTTAAATATTGCTTGAGATCATTTTGAAAAAAAAAAAAAGACGCTACAAAATTATTTTCAGCAGAGAAGTTTACTTCTGAAAAGGTTTTTAGCATGCTGGATTTCATCATAGATGGATGGCTTTCTATCCATTGAGTGATGCAAATTAATTTTGTGTAGCTTGGTGTGCAGTTTTCAAACTTTCTTTTATTGCTTTGGAAGCACCTGAGTAATATAAATAATATCAGAAAATAGGGATTTGATTCAAAGGATCTCAAAATAGATGATGCTAGGGAAATTTGAAAAGAAAAGCCTTAAAAAGGAATGAGAAGAGACTTCAGAGAATACACTGTATTGATGGAATTTATTTTTCAAGAGATTGTGCTTCTTGTCAATCAAATAAGGCGCTACTTCATAAAATATAACTATACTTAAATGTTTTTTGTATTAGAAAAGGATGAGAGTGATAGTGCAGGTTTGACTTGTTTGACTATGACATGTTGAAACAAACCCTTTAAGAAAAAAAATAATCAAGCAGCAGTTGGGATGCTAAAATTTCTCTCCCCCCCCCCCCCCCCCCCCCTCCCCCTTGAGCTCAGTGGTGCTATGTGTTTAGGTTATTTAGCAGGAAAACATTCATTTAAATGGATTTTTATTTAAAGCTTTGAGCTAAATTAATCCAGTTAGAGTTCAAACTGGAAATTTTTTTTAAGAAATGCTGCTTGATCCCTACAGCACCTCTTTTTATTGGTGTGATCCCATCTGTATTCTTGTGTAGAGGCTTTGAAAATTGTTTCTGTGCTAAGCTATATGTGTATTGTCATGAGTTTTACCTGTAACTCTTACTAGTGGGGATCCTTGCATGCTCAGAGGTGACAATGAGTGAGACTTTGCCTCACCAAGTAACAGGCACCTCACGCTGCTTTGACATTTATATAAATATTTCCGACATTTATATGAATATTTCGGAGGTAAACGCGATGTGACCCTGCCCTTTTCTGACGTGCAAAAGCCCTCGTTCAGGTCCAAGAATTTAAAGGAAGCTATGAAGAAGAAACGTTTTAAAATTACTATTTTAGGATCTGAGCCCTTAAAGAAGGATGAAATGAAATGAAATGAGATGAAATGAAATGAAATGCCCTTAAGTGATGGCGTAGGTTGAGAGGGAGCAGGGCTCAGGGCTGTGGTGTGGTGCCGTCCTGCTTCTGGGGTGATCCTGGCCCCGTCCCTGCCCTGCGTCCCGTGCACCCCGCATCTGCCAGAGTGCCTGTGCCAGCCTGAGGAGGGAGGGAGGTGGCCCTGGGGGAAGGGAGGAACTGTTATTTCTGGCAGCACTCTCAGTTTATGCCATGGTCATTTTCAAGAACAGGATTTACGCTTTCTCTGGAGAAGGCATATGCTCACCAGCGTCTGTAGAGGCGTATCTTGAATGCTCAAGAGAGATCATCAAGAAGTTTTGCAAAAGTGAATAAAGTAAAGGGGTTATTTGTTGTTTGTACTTTATTTTTTTTGGTCACCACTTTTTCTTCTTCGTGGGAGTGTCGTGAGTAAATTATCACAAGAATGGAGAACACCACAAAGTCTAATGTGACGGTGTTTTGAATGGCAGTGACAGTATTTTATATTGGTATAAGGAAGTGAGTAATGAATTGGAAAAATAAGTAATAAGAGGATTAGGACTTAAAGCAGGGAATGTAATACAGCCAGGTGAATGGATAATGGGCTGACTTAACCTCGTCTATAGCAGAAGAGGTGATGTAATGATGACTGTTGGAGACATGGGAGTACTTTTGTATGAGGAGAGATTGTAAAAAAAACCAAACCAAAAAACCCCAAGACTAATTGAATTTATAGAAGGGTATAGACAAGCAGAAAAATGGAGGCAAACTGGATGGAACGATAGTGCTTTGATGTTTTCCTGTTTCTGTTTCAGCTTTGTCAAGCAAAGAGTAAGTAGGAAAATGGTTAAAACAAGTATAAAAATACTTTTTGACATTCTGTTACCTTTTAGAAACTCCTGATTTTTATGTATTGCTAGCAATTAGAGTATGGATATGAATAAATACTAACCACAATACACTCTTAAGTCACAGATTATTATTTTCTTTTAAAGATGAGATATTCTAAATACTCTTTCCCTAAAAGACAGTGTCTGTGCTTACACACTGTTTTTATGCTGGTCTGGATTTTAATAGCTGTGAACAAGAGAGATCTGGTATTTGAAGCCTCTTCTTTGCTGCTGGCCTCACACATTAAGACTGTTGACCTTTTATGAGTGATCTAAGTAGGTAAATAACTAGGCAGTGTATATATTTTGAAAAGAAATAACTCCTCACATACAGCATAGGTAATCAAGCTGTTGTCATATATGGAAATGGTATGGTAAGTATGTTTCTGTCCTTTTGGTCAGCTGTGCCCTAAATCACAAAAAGGGGAGAGTTTTGCATCCGGAACCAAAAGCTTCTTTTCCCTTTATCGCATGGTGCAGGCTGCAGAGGTGGGGAATCAACACATTTATTTCCAAGTCTGGTGTCTTGCACTCATCTGGCAGGGCAGGAGGTTTTCCCAGGGCATAGTGTTTCCACCTGGGAGCAATCTGCCTTTGCTTTGCCTCTCTCCCGAGCTTATATGTATTTAGGGAAGTGGGTGTGAGAAGAGGGGCTTCAGAAGAGCAGGCCCCAGGAAGCAGTAACTTCCAAGAAGAGTCAAGTGATCTGAAGTTGTCAAGATAATCCTGCCCATCTGCTTCAGGGAGCAGATTTGCTTTTCTTTCTGCCACAGTGAGAAGCAGTAGCCTTTTCAGCATTTCATATTCAGAGATATCTCTTTAGGCCTGGTTTCACAGCTGAATTCTTCCTTCTGCTGGTACTCCCTTCAGGAGTATTTTTCCAGAGACTCTTCAGTTGAAACCTGTGTATAATTTCCCCTTTTTGAAATAACTGTGTGCAATACCGGTGGTTAAAGAGTTCTGCTTTACTCGTTAGCTAATACCCACATGACAGTTATCAATGTCTTCTGCACTTCACTGTTGTCCGTAACCATCCAGCTGTTATTCAGAGAAGGTAAAATTGTATTTAAAGGACACACAGTTCCATCTAAGAGGAAGCTTTTTGTGGCAGGGCTTGGTAGTGATGAAGCCTCTCTCTTCTCAGATACGTTTCTTTTTCCACTTGTTGCCTGGCTGTTCCACCACCTGAATTCATAAAATGCATTGCCACGTTTGCATTGCACGTTGACGTAGATAGCTAAGGGGGAGCTGTAGCAGTCTTTGTGTGTGCAGAGCTTCATGATTTCTCGGGTTTGCTGTTGGTTGCTGCGAGCAATTCTTGCTTAACTGTTTTTCAAGACGAATCACCTTCATGTTGACGGAATTTGGGGCTGTCTTCCTAAAAGACAGGATTTGGAAAATGAGACTTCAGTAAACCTCACAAAATTTATCGTTCATAAAATCCTGTTAATATGGACTTAGCAGTAGCCATTGCAGGTGTAGAAGCGAGTGTGTTACTTCACTGTGTGCTCCTTCTGTGCAGCGTCCCAAGGGAGTTGAACAGTTGCTGCTCCAGTTGCCTGTGTAGCTGCCCCTATGGTTATGTTTCCTATCTTTTGCCTCCTGTGTTCCCAGAAAACATCTGCTTCATTGTAGTATGTCAGATTAGACTGCTGTTAGAGTACAGCTGGAAATTTTACTGAAAAATAACATTTTGAGAACAAGCAAAGCACTCAGTTTCCTGATGGAAGAATGCTCCTCTTGGCATCCAGCAGTCTGTATGCAACCTGCTGTTTAGTTTAGGAAAGTGAAATGGATGGGAAGCGATATAATTGATCTCTGTCTAAAACAGGGCACCAGCAGAACCTGCGGTAGGCTGATGGACAACTTGAGTGATGCTGGCAGAATGGAGGGTGTCTGGTTATTAAGGGACGCTCGTAGCTTGGAAATGTTTTTCTGCTCTGTTGGTGACATCAGTAAAATATGATCCTAGTTATTCAGCAATGTGCCCATAAGGAAAAGCAAATGATGCGAGTAGATGCACTCAGTGGAGTCAACTCATTCCTGAATCGGACAGTGATATCCTCCCTCCAGCCTTCCAACTAAGGATAGTTGCTAATCAACAGAGTTGTTCCAGACAAAATGCCAAATGTCACTAGTGTTGCGGTGGAGCTCAGAGAGATGGAAAAATCGCTGTTGGATGTATTCCTGTTGGATGAGAGCAGGCTTTTCCCCTCTCCTTCTCTTACCCTTCTCTCCCATGAAGGATCAGAGAGGATGGAGGAAGAATGATAATCATTGTGTCCTGTGGTCCTGACATTGTTTTCACTTGCCCAGTCAGTTCTGCTGCAGCTCGGAAAAGTGATACGATCCAGTGTGATCCTTCTGCTTTAAAGGGTTTTGGAAAAAAGAGTAAAGTAATTGAGTTCTGTGGCTTAATTACTGCTCATGGGCTGGGAGTAACAAGGGCTCTGTGCGTGCTCTGAGGCTGCACTAGGACAGCTTTTATTTATGACTTTCAGCTTCATTTTAGTTTCAGAATAAACTGTCAGGAGTTTATGCTGCTTTTTTTTCTCCTCAAATTTAGGAAATTTATTTGATCTGTTGTTTTCCTTCTTTCTTAAACACATTCCTTCAAAACTAGAAAAAAATTCTCTTGGCTGTGAATTCCTGGAGAGACTTATTTTCTCACTGGCCTTTGTAACTTAGTTAGGTGTAGTCTTCGTCACTCCAGGGACGCCAGGGAGCGGAGGCTGACGGTACATCCCTAGAGTCGTCTTGTTGAACAGAATGTTTGCCTTTTGTAGGTTAGGATTGTTGGCAGGATGGGTTATTATGACTCAGTAACACATCTGTTGCATCCCAGTAACTTGTTGATTATCTTCTCCTAACATCAGATCAACATGCAACTTACATTGGTTTAAAATAGTTAAAAACCTGTATGCAAATCAACACCTATCTTAATACAGATTTTCTTTATAGGGATGACCAAGGAGAGAAGTTGTGCAAAACAACGTGGGAAGCAACTGCTTTTTCAAGTCCACTCTTTGCTGTCACATACTTGAAGTTTCTAAATTAGCTTTATCTTGAGTGGAATGTCTTGGTTTTTCTTCCTTCACAATGCCTAATATTCTTGTGTGTTTTGGGTTTTTTTGGGGGTGGTGGTGTGGTTTGTTTTTTTTTTTTTAATTTTGGGTTGTAGATGTTTTAATAGGAAGCAAAGCTCTGTTAATAAATTGAGTTCCCTGCCAAGGAAGTGCAGTACGAGAACAAACTAAAAATGCTTCTGTAAACAACTTGCACTTCAACATGCTAGCAGATGTTATTCTATCACTTTGAACTGTGCATCACTGAAGTGTATTGGGATATCTTAAAATAGTCAGGGGTGGTGGCCAGAGACTCTAGACTACTATAGATGGTGAAGCTGTTTCGCTGTTGCAATGAAATAAGCCAGAAGTACATGCTGCTAAGGTCATTGGCTTGCTCAAGGTCAGCATGTTCAAAGTCAGCTGCTGTACTAGTACGCATGGTTACTCTCAGTAGTATATATAAGAAAAGAGTTGTGATAACGTAAGGAATTGCTTTTACAAGTGAATTGGGACACTTAATCTTTTTTTTTTTTTCCCTTCCCTTTAAAGTTGCAGGACTGTGGTTGCTGGTTTATTTTCTTATTTGAGGAAACAGAACTTAATGTCAAGATAAACTTTTGTGGCTTGTGCCTCTGATTTGGCAAGATTTTGTTTGCATTTTTTGCATAGTGCTAATTGTTTAATAGACTTCCTATTTTAAACTTCTATTTCATAATTACAAGGATCTAACTAAACCCATTATAAGTATCCTCCAGGAGTGGCAATCTCAGCTCATCATAACTTCATGTTGATACAACTAGTTGATAACAAGATCTATTTTCTAGTCAGCATAACGTGGTCTATAATACCTTATTATTCTCTGTTCATAGAAGCAGAAAATAAGATTAGATGTTTTGTTAATGGTAGGTTTTTGTTACACCACCACCCCCACCCCGCCCCTACTACGGAAAAATGTCAGGGTTACTGTAATTTTGCAACAACTTTTTTTTTTTTTTAAATCCTCTCTGAAGATCCAGAGGAGTATCATGGGGATGGGAGTGGATGAAATGGCAGCCAGCCTTTGAGTTAGTTGTTTTCCTGAGCCAGGGACTTTCTGAGTAAAGTAATCTGGGATAACACAAAGCATTTGAAGGTACCTACTGGACAGTCTAGTGATGTCAGCCCGGATTTCAAATTAATAGTGATGGTAGGAGCAACAACTTAAATCAGAGTTCAGATGATGGTTCTCTTGGTCTTTAGACTGCTTTGGTTTGAACAGAAGGGAAATTCTTTCGTAATCTCAAAGGCAAAAGAGCTCTTGGGTCTCGCTGTATTTCTGTTTTTTGGGGTTGAATGATTAAGTTTGTCATGGCTAAAGTTTTGGGAAGCAGCTTTTATTTTTCACACATTAAAATAGATCTACTGAAATGTGATCTTTTTTTTTTTCACTGCACTGATATTTCAGTCACAAAGATCCGTTCATCATATATCTGTGTGTACATGAGTGTGGATATATCAGGTATCTTAATGGCAGAAAATATCAGCGGTAGCTACAATGCTATATTTGTAAATACCGTGTCTAACTGCTCCCACTGTGTCTGTTTTGAAAATATGGCTGTGTATTTCTGTTGTAAGAGCAGGTAGTACTAGATCTAAATCAACATGATTGAAAGCAAAGCCTATACATCAGCCCTTATCCCTTCCATGTGGCATCCTTGTCTTCAGAGGAGAGCTCTCCTATGGGTGAGGGCTACCTTCTGCATCAGCTCGTGGCATCCAACATGAGTGAAGAGGATGAAGCAGATGTGTGGGGGAAGAAGTCTTCTGCACAGCTGAATACAAAAATAATGGGCCGAGCTGCTACTCTGCTGATAGAGCCTGTGGAAGGGAGAGGATGTACCACAGCTGAGGGCTTGTCCTGTTAGCTGCAGAAGTCAAACTGCCTCAGTTGATCTGAAAATCAAGCAGGTTCAACAAGTGCAAATTGATAATGTGGACACGTTTAGAACTCTTAACATTAGTGCTGGATCGGACCAAATCCAGCAATAAAATACTACTGTGATGAAAAAAACCAACCGGTGTCAATGAAAAATTCTTTTGAGAATTCTGGCATTAATTAGAAAGTGGTAGAGGTGTGTCTGACATAAAAGTAAGTATTTGGGGTGTAATTAATCATAGAATCATAGAACACCAGGTTGGAAGGGACCTCAAGGATCATCTGGTCTAGCCTTTATTGACAAAAGCATGGCCCAGACAAGATGGCACAGCTGAATCTTACAAGTGTTCAATCTTGGGGAATCCATTACTTCCCCGAGGAGATCATTCTGGTAGCTGATTGTTCTCATTGTGAAAATTTTTTCTCTTGTGTCCGATTAGAATCTCCTCAGGAGTAACTTAAGTAAAATTAAATTTGCTTAATGAAGTAAAATGAAAATTTATATGAAAATGAGTTGCCTGAAATGACCATATTGTCAAATTCTATACTGTGTGTTTGAAAGTCCATGATCCTACAGCACTAGCTAATATTTTGGAGGCATTTTTGTTTGGATAGTTAATAAAGTACCTTCGAACAAGTGAAATTGGATTAGGGGGCTGAGGGAAGCAAGCCAAAAGCGTTTCGCAGATAAGTTTTTCAAGCAGTTGCGTTTTGAAACTGTGATGTTATTTTAAGAGCATGTGAAATGTCATTGTTTCTTAAAAATCCTGGTTTGTTGGTAATTGGACAGCAACAGTCTATTAAAGAGCAGGCATAATGTAATTTAAGCCAGTGGTACTTGAGTAAGTGAGTCTGTATGCAGGCAAAGTTGTGCTGGTAAGGAGAAAAGAAAAAATTTGTTTTATCCCTATGAACCATTTAATAAAACTCTGAATCTCCCTGCAGGCATAGGCGCAAAGTATGTGGGAGAGGGGGCAGTGCTGTGGCCTTCTGTCCCACGTGCTCGCTGTTGGGAGTGGGCAGAAGCACAAGTCAGCAGTCCAAAGCCTCTGCAGAAGCTGGATGGTGGGAAGTGGTGTTTTCTGTCCATGTGATGTTTTCCAGCTTCTTGTCCAGCATGGTATGACTGCAGATGGACTTCAGCTCTTGTGTCTTAACACCAAAATCTGACCATTAGTCTGCTAAGTAATGGAAAAACAACTGCATCCACGCTTCTTAGTGAAGGCCCACCTAAACGATAGTAAATTCAGAAGACATTGGCGTTCCTTTAATTTCCTCGTGCTTCTAAAAGTCTAATCTTTGTTTACCAGTCACAAAGATAAATTCAGAATTATGTCCAGAGTGTTTTTTCTCAGCGTACAATATGTACTTCAAGGATAAATTATTACAAATAGCTTATTTGGGTATGCATGGTATCTGGAATTTTATATCAATAGTAAATTAAGACATATTCTGTAAAATGCACTACACTGGATTGCAGCAGTGTAGGAGCCTGGCTAGGAAGCCCTTAGCCTTTTGGGAGGGGTGGGAAAGATAGTCATGGTGCACCTTCAGAGCAGTCAAGTCAAACCTCTTCTCATTTCTCTGTTAAACTCGTGTCAGATGCTCCATGGGATTCAGGATTTCTCACTCTTACCTTTATGGTGGATGCTGTGCTGGCCCTACCGTATTTAAAGCCACCTAAAGCAGTGGAACAGAGCAGTTTGCCAGCTGTGCTGTTTATGTGCAGCTGCAATGTAGCCAGTGAAGTTTGCTTGCCCAGGGAACCTTTCTCGATGCTAAAAATCAAATGACTGTGGAATTTTGTTGAGGGCTCTAAAGACTATAGAAAATGTTACCATTTTCCCCTTTGTAAATGCCAACGATGTTGTCCCAGGGCAGCACAGCAGTGTCTCACGAAATAGCTCATTACATGGTTCCCTTCATTCAGAATTACACCGTAGTTGAGTTTTTACCAGCCTTTTGAATGCCTTATAGGATTTTTTTGAGAACAATAGGTTCTCACCCTTATAGTCAATCATACAATACTGTGTTCACAATATTTAAAACCACCACATACTTGACGATGAAATCTTTCACGAGTGTGCTGTATTGTTTCAAGTGTAGTGCATGTAGGTAATCTTGGAAAAAAAGCTGTTTCTTTAGCAAAAATACCAGTGTTCAGTGTTTGCGTGTGTGTATAGAAATACATATAGAACGCAACTGAACTTTCTCTTTTTTTTTGATGCAGGTTCAAAACTACTGTGACTTTAAAATGTCTTTTAATTGTCCGAAATTGATTCTGGGAATTGAATTGGAACACTTTTTTCATTACTTTTTTATTACTTTCAATAAAACTTACTTCCCCAATAACCTTTGGATATGTGCATTTTGTAACTTTTTGGAAAAACTGCGTACATTACTTACACGAGGCTTTTTTATAAACGTAACACTATATGAAGCTTTTAAGCTGTGTGCTACTGCAGTTTTATCAGCTGAAAAACCTCATTATTTTTAGAAGGGCTTTGAGTTGTTAGAATATGCTGCTGTAGGTTGTGAATTAGTATAGGACTTAATGATACTTGTCAAAAAAGTCTAATGTCAAAAGTATTATTTGCAATAATAGCACTGGATTTTGTACTGAGTGCCTTTTTTGAACACCAGTACTGTTCGAAATTTTGAGCTGTTAATTTTCTCATTCTTGATAATTAATCTTTCACTTCTTGCCACCTAGTACTAGATTTAGCTCAAGATCTATTGTGTATTTCTTAATATAAAGTATGCTATTTGGTTATGTGTGTTTTGTTAAGAGTATTTTTTAACACCTTGAAATTTTCAACAGCATTTTCACACATCCAAGTGCGTTGTTTGTCTTCATCCCTGCTCCCACCCAGATGATTTCTGAGGTGCATTTAAAACATCTTCTGTGTCTTCTCTGTGGCCAAGTAAGTGGCTGTAGTTCATGGGTTTGGGATTTTGTCTTATGGCAAATCCAGACGCTATACCATAGTTTTTTGGCTTCCTTAGAGAACTACCTGATGAATGAACTCTGTGTTGGCTGCCTTCAGTGGGTGACAGCAGAGCTGGAGAGACCTTCAGCTGCTCCTTACTTTCTGGCCATAGCACGAAGAGATTGCAGGATGGTGTCTGTGCACTGATGTACTTGTGATTTCCACCATGAGACAATTACACTGGGTCAGCGTTATGTGGAGATGCAGACACTTCACCTCCCTGCAGGGAGTAACTGGAAGTGAAGTGGAGAGCCTCAGTATTTTTGGTAACAAGAGCCCTAGAAAGAAGAACAGGAGGGTATAATTTGTAGATTATACGGTACAGTTTCTGGTTTGGGTTTTCATCTAGCCTTGAATTATTTCAAGAATTTCCATTAGGAAAGTATCTTAAACCAGAAGTTTCCTGTACATGCAGAGTAACTGGGAAAGCTCTGTAGTTAAAGTTATGTCCATCTGATGATACTGAGTAATTTCTGTAGAGAGATGCACTAACAAGTCAGGTGCTCAACTGATAATGAAGTTTTTCTTGCTGTTTACTGGTCTCTCTGCCTTACCAGTAGATGAACTGTATGAGTCTCTCCTCTCACTGGGTTGACAGAGACCTGTTTTTTCATGACCAACACGACCACCACCACTTATGTCTGCAGTGTTGTCTTGCTCTGTGTAATTTTCCTTTTCAGCATAGTGTTTAATATAGGCAGCAGTTGTTTAGCTGTTAAAAACCTACCAAAAACGTCAGGAAGCTGTCAGGTGGTTAACAAGGGAAAAAACTGCAGCACTGTAGGGCATTACATAGAAGGATAATCAGGAATTAGAGTGTCATTAGTGCCCGAGTACTCCACCCTGCCCTCTGAATTACTGTCCCACAGGGAGAGTCGCTCATGGAGCGGTGCCACGTGCCATTTGGGATAGTCCGTTTGTAGCTGTGCTGCTGCCTTCCTGAAAGAACAACTTCAGGATTGCCTAAACCTAATTAGCGCTGGTTTTATTTTGGCCATCTCTGGTTGTTCTGAAGTTGTGTTGGCTGCGATTATTAAGCGTTTACATATGAGAAAACTTCTTTATATTTCTATCTGTAGCATCATTATTAGCCTGTGCCCAAAGGATATCAAATTACTTTTCCCTCCCTGTTTTAAAGTAGAGGTATTGGTTGTAAAATGAAAAGAGAAGCTCCAAAACTTAGTCTGATGTTCGGATGGAGGTCATGCCCGCATGCAGTTGCCTGTTGTGTAGCTGTTTTGACACTTCAGCATTTTCATTCTGTGTGTACGGAGCATTGAGCGTACGTGAGACCACTGGCTGACTCTTACAGGCTTGTATGAAATAGTGCCAGTGTAATACCAGTTAGAGGTTTAGTTAAGCAGTGTATATAGGTCATATTTATACATCCCCCCACCGTGCATGACACGCATGCATGCCCTCAGTTGTTGTGAATTGCATCACTTGTGTGTCTTAAGCGTGCATAAAATCAGATGCAACAACTTGTTTCCCCTTGCTGCTGTGCTTTGATTTCAGCTTTGCTTCAGAAATTTATAAAGATATTTTCAAGCATTTTTCTCCTTATCTTAGTGTTTTGTTTTTTTTTTTTTTTCTGGACCTGTGCTTTAAGAAGGAACTCTCTTTTGTGAGAGAAACTTAACGTGTTGTCATGTGTTGATTTAGGGGTTTGAGGTGAAAGGAAAACTGAAAGGCAAATCGAGTACAAGTATTCTGTAGTGTAATGACGGCTTAATGGCAGTCATCTGAGTGGATTCATTCTTCAGTTGTTAAGTTATAATGATGAGTGATGTAGCTTAATTTTTCTTCTGCACAAGGCTGTGTCAGTGTAGTTCCTCTTAAAGATTCTTTGAATGTTTTCTTTGACTTTTTCATTAGAGACTGGTTACAGATAAATCTCCGAAGTTTCTCTGTGTATGTTGCATCTCTAACTTTCCAGTGGTGAGCTGTGAGGACAAGCAAAAGCACCATTTTGAGGATGGACCGTGACCAGCTTGTTGGAGGGGACGTTTTGTTGCCTGCACTTGCGGTTCTGAAATGGGTAACGCAAGAAACCCCTGCAATAAGAAAGAAGGTGATTGCTGGGCAACTCTAATCTAGTGGGGATTTTCGGAAAAACTTCAGAGCTGACTTCTTAATGTGTGTCAGTGTGGTTTTGTCCCAATACCACCGGAACTTTCAAGTACTTCAAACCAAATCTGACAGTAGATGCAAGTCCTGAAGGTGCCAATACCAGCAGCATGAACAGCAGCTGCAGAGCAGCGGGAAGATTCAAACTAGTGATTCTTCCTGCAGAGTGAAAAGGATGAAGTTGTTATCCTTGCTGGTTTGCAGTAGCCATCTGACTAGTCAGTGTCTGCATAGCTCCGGACTAACTAACTACTATGCTTGTTGCCATTGTATGATATTGAAGGCAAAATAGAGATCTAGAGTTGTTCATTCTTGTCTGGGGAGAGAAGTAGTGCGAATCTGAAAAAATGACAACAATATGTAATTAAGTCCTGTGGTTGTTGATAAGCTTGTTCACATTTGTGTGGCATGACAGCAGATTCTCCTCTTCAGCAGAATGTGGTGCAAAGACCTGTGGAGAAATGTGTGAAAAGCTTCCCGACTTCTAAAATGGAAATAACTTCCGATCTCTCTCCAGCTCAATGCTCACTTCTCATGACTGGCACTGCTGCTGCAAGAACAGAAAACTCTGCAGACAGGGCAGGGAACTTCATTTACAAAAAGCAAGACAAAACATCCACCCCCCCACCCTCCCCAACAAACGAAACCCCTTCACCCAACAACCAAACCAACCAACAAACAAACCCAAAAAACAAAAGACATCTCCACCCAAAAATAGAGTGGGGAATGAAAAGAGTGGGTGCTCAGAATCATGTCAAGATAACTGTAGCTGCCTGTGTGTACTTGTAGGACTGTATTCTCAGAGCAGTGCCTTTTGCTGCATTTAATTTTTCTCTTGCTGTGATTTGTTGTGGGTTTTTTTTTTTCTTCCCCCCTCCCTTGTAGAAACAAGTATTTTACAATGTCTCACTTGCTTTAACAAGTATATAGTATTTTGTGCCAAAGTTCTGTAGGTCTGAGCCTATGAGAAAATATCTCAAAAATTAAAATTAGCCCAGGTTTATTCTAAAATACGTTCTGGTGCTTGACATGTGAAGGACTGCCATGTGGGATTCTTCACATATTTCCATTAGCCACTGTCCTTTAACTGCAGCATCTCAAGCCGATGCATCTCTAGTACTGCTAGGTATCCCTAGGAATTCAGTTCCTGCTGTTTTGCTCTGAAGGAAAAATACTTTATGCCTGTAAACTAACTTTTCTGGGGGAGACGTATTTACCTTATTGATATACATAAGTATTTCTGTAGTTCTGTGGTTGAGGAATCTTTCCATCACTTGGGAGTGTGTAGATGTGCTATTCCCAGTAAATAATGGGTAAGTCCTCTTCTGCCCCGTGGTAAACATGGTAAACGCACAAGGCTCAGCGTCTCCCACTGAGCCCTTGGCACACAGATACCCGACGCAGAATGCACACGGGGAGGGTGTGTTTGAACAACTCCTTATTATGCTACAGGCAGGCAGTTTTCTGGTCTGAGAGTCACTGGCTAATCTGTGTAATTATTTTGAGTATTTAAGTATCCTCAGTTAAGTAGCCAGCTTTGCTGCCTTAATAACATCTTACGCAATTGGACCCTTCCCGGTGGCATGGTAGAACTTTTAGTGGGCAGAAGAGGTAGGAATGCAAAGGGAGTTGTTGAAAAGGGACTTCCTGCAATTAAGAATATTTTCTTTTGCAAGTCAAAATATCTTTTTTTTTTTTTTTTTTCCTTCCTAAATCTGTTGTATGTCAGTTACTCTATTTACAGCTCTCTTTTTTCTTTCATTGAACGGGCTGTTACGTGTTACTAAAGAACTGGTAGCCAGAAGGGATTAACTCATTTCCCTGGGTATAAATCTATGATGCGGTTAAATGGTCTCCTTTCATTCTTTATGAAACTTGTGATTTAAACTGGATTTTAAAGAAAATATTGTAATTTTTGTACTTTTCATATATCATCAGGCTAAATTTCCAATAGTTGGTTTTTTTTTTCATTATCCATAGGCTATTTTTTTTCTTCACTGGGCTCATGTGTGACTTGCCTAAGAAAAATTTGATAACTTTGTCACGCTTTGAAACCTGATTTGTGGAATTTGCATGACTGACAAATGTATGCTTAGAGATAATATTTTTTGATACATTTTACAAAAATAGAAATAACTTAGACAACAAATGTATCTCAAGTAGACCTAGGTGTCAGTTCAATGTTCTTTCCTTTGTAAAGGGGGTTATTTATTTCTTTGCTTAAACTCATTATTTCTCCTATATCAAACATAACCCATTCAGTACAAGACTGGATGAGGCAAAGGGCTGCACAACACACGTGAGCCTCTAACAGTCTTCTGAAGAATATAAAACTAGCTCTGAATTATCAAAGATCCAGTCTCTGATCCTGACCAACAGCAAAAGCCTAAGCAAAGAACGTATATTTATATTGATATTTCCCAGTATATTCTCCGAGCTGCTGACAGTCTGAGCTCATCAGCTTCGGTAGGTTGGACCTTTTGTATGTAACAGCACATTAGAGGTAGTTTTTTGTTACTTTGTTTGTTGATTTTTTTTTTTTTTTTTTTTTTTTTTCTTCCAGTGGAGCTCCACAGTCCAGTTCCGTTTTACGGAGTAGATTTTGTATAAAGAGTTCCCGATGAGGAACTGCTCTGTGGTGCAACAGACAATTTTATTGCATGAGTGACCAATGCTTTGAAATGTGATCGTTGGCTGCTGATGTTGCTGAGCCAGGCAAGAGCCCAGGAAAATAGGGCAAATTGTGTCAGAAAGATGGTCTCATGAAATTTTCCAAGCAGCTCTGTTTGAGTACAGTAGAATAGTACTTTTTGCTGGTACAGAATGAGGGAACCCTAACTTGTTTTCTGAGTCCTTTGTCTGCGGCTAGTACATCAGCCTGCCCTGTCTCTAACGAAAATGTTTTCTTTGGATTGTGTTCCATGTGTACTTTAACCTTTTTGATTATTCCTCTTCGGCCCTTCATAAAGGACATTTTGGGGCCCTTCATTAGGAAGGCCCGTGCTCCGTCAGCCACCCGGCATTACTGATACCAGGAAACAAAGAGCATTTCTGGGAGAGGAGGAAGTAAATTAGACTTCCAAATTCCCCACTTCAGAAGCAGTTGGGGTTTTTTTGCCCTTTTCCTGTTGCTAAACCTAACTTTAAAATTGATTGCTTTGTGTGAAGGACAGTAGGAACAAACTATGACTCCACTTCAAGTTTGCGTCTTGCTGATTTTAAATGCTACAAATGGGAATGAGATAAAAAAAAAAAAAAGAGGGCTATGTTTGTATTGACATGGCTCTTGGTGATTGGATGAAAATGGAGGGGTCAAGAGTTCCTCTACCTCTGCATTACCATCTCGCAGAAATGGAGGGGTGAGGGAGGGCTCTGCAATGGTGAGCAGCGCAGGACAGAGCGTATTTTCCAGTAGCATTACCCTCTGTGCGTGTCTGTGCAAAAAAATGTATTTTTGACATAGGTTACTTCTGTTCTCTCCTAGCTGACTTCACCGTGTATTAATAAATCTCCTATGTATCGCATGTGTGTTAAGAAGTGGGTGGAGAAAGTGAGTGTACATATCTGTGAGTGTTGCTTTTGATAGGAAAAACATAGACATATTCATGAGAAATGTTTGCTGAGAATGCAGAGCTGGATTTACTTTCCCGAGAAAACATCTGGGAGTTGAGTTCTAGGCAATAGTTAATTTTCTCAGCATCAAAATCGAATCATCTTTAAAAATTATTGAAAAATTAGATGTTAATTTCTTGGTTGGCTGCAAAACGTATTTAGCCTTCCAACCTGTGACTGGTGTACGGTCTAATTTCATTAGAACAGGTAATCCTGTGTCATGCATCTCTTGAATGTTCTTTGTAACAGTTTTTTTTAGAGCACTTTGGGAGCAAATTCATGATGAGCTTGTTGTAATAGTCCTGCACAGAAAGAAAATAGCTTATAGGTTTGTTCTGGAAATGATGACTTGACAGTAGCCTCCGGCAGTGGAATTTAGCTATCAATAGTGTGTTAATCCAGTTAAGTAGAGAGCCTTTCATAGGGAAATACGAGTCATGTGTTCCAGCTAAATAATTACCTTTAAAGTAATCGTGCAACTTGTAAACATCGCCTCGAAATTTTTGTGATTTTTTTTTTTTTTTTTTTTAAATTTTTTGATATGGTTATGACACAGCAATAACTCCTTACTGAAGTGGTAGCACATGCAGTGGCTTTGGGTGGTATTTATTTCAGGACATTCTTATCTAAAGCTCTGTTGACATGTGCGAGCATTAACATCATCAACTAGTTTTTGCCCATTCCTGTTTACTATTTGAAAAATACCAAATCTTATGACAATTGTAATTATGCGTTCGTTTATACACTGCTTTTTAAATCACAGCGAGCTTGCATTGAGACACAGTGATGCTTGGGAGAAGTTTATGAAGCCAGTGCCCTGTGAAGTAGGTGTCCCCGGGGGTCACTTTTCACCATAGAGTTCCCCTGGACACAGTTCAGCTCCCATCCTCATCCCCTCCCAGGGGGGTACGGGCGGTGGTTTGACAATCAAGCAATGGTTCATATCAACTAGAAGGAAGAAGATAGCTGGTTAAATGCATGATGACTGTTTTCAGTTAACTTCAATCTCTCAGTTCATAGATTTTTAACATTTTTTTTTTTCCCTGCGCTGAACAGTGAAACAAAGAAACTCTACGATTTCACTTGTTTCTCATTTCAGTGGGTATACTGGCACCAGTGGGGGATAAGAAATACACAACACAGTGAGGTATGTGCTTATTCTGTAGAACAAAGACTATTTTCAGTAGCTCTCTTGAAGTTGGTAGAGCTGGTAACAGCGTGCCTTGTTAAGATTGCCGTGCCATTCTTTATTAAAAGATGCTGCTGTAGAGTCCTTAAACCTTCCAGATGTAAGACATTTGAGCACAGTCTTTTTGTTTCAGATTTTTTGAAGCTGACTGGGGTGTTTTGTTTTGTTTTGTTTTTCCTTGATGAAACTGATCAACCGAAGTTGAACACCCCCTCCCCTCTGATCTTGACAGATAAAATCTGATGCTCTTTAAGTTGGTTGGTTAGTGTTCCTGGTAGCTCACCATGCTGCTTTGACATTGGAAAGATAATGGAAGCAAAGTAAGTGGCAACCAGTCATCTGCACAGTTCATATGGACTGCACGTGAACTTAAACTGAAATCAGGGGGATGCGATTGATAGCGAGTCTATTTTTGTCGTGTTTAAAATAATAAAAATGATTTAGAAACAGGCCTGGCATCTTTGAGAATCCTCCACACCCATAAAACTTGTAAACCTGTTTACATCAGGTTTAAGCGCAGCAGGTCCATAAATAGGTTCCACTGTTACGGTTATAACTTGCAAAAATGTACATAATCACTTCTTATTCTATGAAATGTTAACTATCTTTGGGAGAAAACCAAGTGATTGTAATGCACTTTATTGCCACACGATGCTTAATAAGCCTTAAAGTCAGCACTGTAATATTACGTTGACCATCCTTGGAGAGCATAAAACGATAGCAGAATGTAGTAATCTCTGGTTTGGAGCAGGACCATCTTGCCTTTTATTTTAGAAGACAGTTGCTGAGTTCTCTAAGTATGGGTACAGACCTCTTTCCTTGGGACTTCACCGAAGCAGCTTTTTGTCTTTAGGTACTCACAGTACCATACCAAGACTTGATAAGTCATTGACATAGTTTTTGTAGACTATAGTGATTTTTATCTTCAGATTAAAATTCCTTTTGAAAAAATCAGTTTAGGGGATTTTTTGGATGTCTGCTGGGTTTTATGTCTTTCCCAGTTGGTCATTTTCAGTTATTTATGTTTTTAAAAAATCTGTAATCTTGAATCATAGCACAAGGTTATTTGCCTAAGGGCATTTACAGCATCAGAGCCAGAAAATAATAAAAGGTTTGTCACTGTCATCTAGTCTAGTTCTGAAATGACTGATGAAAATATTCTTATTTATCATTATGTTCTAATGGACTCTCTTCCTCATAAGGTTATGCTGCTAGCCTCCAAGTCTCTTCTATTTTGATGAGGATCTGATGCTGTTGTTGTTTCCAACTATTTATTCTCAAGAGGTTACTTCTGCATAAGGCTTCAAGAATTCCAGCATCTCGTCAATTGTTTGAAAATGGGTAATTTTGCTGCTCATGTCCCAGCAGCATCGTTAATGTATATGTTGTTTATAGAATCTTTTCAAGGCTCGTTGACAGCAGTTCTTCCTGGGTAATTCTAAACAAATTTATAGGTCTGTCTTGGCAGTGGGATTACTGCCAAGGATTTCCTTAAGTATATTGCTCTGCTTGTGGTAGTTTATGCTACCCTAATCATGGATAATATAATTTCTTATTCGTCAATAGTCAACATAAAGTTGACTCTTTACTGCTGTCAATCTTAAAATCAAGATGTCACAAGGAAAACACTCAAACTGACTCATGTTATAGAAAAATCCCTCTGAGTTTATGATAACAATCCTTTCTGATTTCACCTATAATCTTTGGCTGATCTCAGTGGCTGAAAAGAACTACAAAGGAACTTTAGAACACAAAGATTTCCCCCTAGAAGTGTGTGTGTTTAGAGACTGTTCAGGTTGCAGGTAGGAAACTTGGGACACTGCTGAAGCAGAGCGATAGTGGTTGCTTTTGGGAGGTGGGTTTTTTCTTAAGAGTTATTACCCCCCCTCTAATTTTAACATATGCAGGTAACACATTTTTAGATTGACTTCTTCCTAAAGTGAAAAACACGATATAAAAATCCCAGAAAACTTAATGAACTTGACTCAAAAAGAAATATTGACTCTGCTAGTGAAAGCACAGCAAGGCCAGCATTGGGAGCCTTACTGAAAAGTGATGACATGAGGCAGGGCTGGCCTTTGAAAGTTTGTCCTGTCAATTTGTGGTATGACAACATAATCTAAAAATAGTTCCTGGGACTAAGAAAAGGTAATGCTTTGATTTGAGTTTTTTTTTTTTCTTGGAAAATTCCTATATGCTGTAAACAAAACAAGTGTGAATTCTCCACATCTCCAAGGAAATCACAAATACCTTTTTTAGAGGAGATTCGTTAAGTGAACTTTAGCTTTCATCTTTTCAAAGAGCAGGAGTACCCAGTAAATACTCCTACTGTGTAGAATTTCATAATACATTAGCCTTCAGGGAAGTGTTGAGGGTTTGGCCAAACGTTGTATCACATGCAAAACAGTCAGACTTCCCAGTGGTTTTACTTTTGCAGCTTTTGTTAGTCATAGGCATTTTGAATACATTTTTAGTTGGCATGTTTTGGTTTTGTATTTTGGTGCCAATCATTTGAAAGTTGAAACTAGAATTTCTCCCTGACGTAGTATGGTACTTAGCTGGATTACGGATTTTATGTGGTATATATGTCGATTCTCAGTTTAGGACATGTTTGAGAGTGCTTCATAATCTTTATTGGTATTACATCAATTCTTTTTTAATTAGTTCAAGTGAAAGGACAGTTGTGTTCTTGAAATAACTACTGCTTCTATTTTTTAAAGTTCAGGAAATGTTTACTGCTCCTCACACTTTGCCAGCAGCGTCTTGCAGAGTCTTGTGAAATTTGGTGTAATAATTTCTTTATATATTGAGAAGAGCGGGCAGTGAAGACAGCTTTTCCTTCCTTTTTCTCTTGGAGACAAAAATTATTATACAACACCAGCTCAAAGCACTGTACAGTCGGTGTGCTACAGCCTTGTCTGAGCAGAAGCACTTCTGTTAATGAGGGGAAAGTTCCCTCTCCGTTTGATCCTTGCTGCTTCTGTTAATATTGTCAACAAGTGTGCCTCTTCCTAACGTGAGTGTCTGTCTATGTTGGGAACAGAATAGAGTTTTTAGCCATAAGTAATGAGCTGCTCACCATTATTAGTGTCTGGGACTGGACTCAAAGGGTTTACTTGGATGAAAGGCTGACATTGTTATCCAATTATTATCTAGATCCCATCATTATCTTTTTTTCTTTAAACTGCACTACCTGTTTTTTAACTCTTATTTGCTCTGACAGAAAAATTATTCCACTTGATTAAAAATAATTCCCTCTGTAATCCAATTACCCCGATTTTCTCCTTTTTAGTGTGGTGGTAGAGGGTCTGGTTTTTAGTATTAGATATCGGGCAAGAACTGCTTTAAAAATGACATCAAGATTTATGTAGTGAGAAGAATAAATGGAAGAAATACCCTGCCCTGTGTTTTAATGTTTGGGTAGAGTGTGTTACATTTTTGTACATAACGTTACTTGAAAAATCTTTGCAAAGCAGAGCTTGGAAGAATTGCTGGGGTTTTTTGCTGTAGTCGCATTCCTGTTGCAGCATGTTGTCAGGGTCTGATATGGCATCAATCTGGATGTAATAGATACATAGTTAAGCAGTTTATTTTGGGATCTGAAACTCTTCTAAGAATAGACAAGCTCCCCTTTCAACAGGAAAGGACAAATAAATTAAAATAGGATACCAGGGAAGGAAAAACAGGAGAAAAGCAGGGAGGAAAAAGTGTTTAAGGAGAGCAAAACGGCAAAAACCAGCAGACTGGTGCTGGTGGGGTTCAGGGTTGGGGTGAAACACATGAAGGAATCATTATATATGGATTCTTTCAGCAGACTGCAGTGCAGTGGCAAGCAGGTGATGTGACATACTGGAAGGCCGAAGTCTTAGAGTTTAGCCTACCAAAATAGACTCGTGTAATTTTCCTTGCTAGTAGTCCATAGGTTTAATTCAGTGGGGAGGAGAAAAATAACCTTTGACATTTTCTAACGTTATTTCTTAGTTTTTGTCAGAATATTGACAGATGATTTTCCACAGTGCCCCAAGGCTTAAGCTCCTCAGTATTTCCTCATGATTATGTTAGTGGGAACACTAAACCATGGGTAAGGATGGACTTGTTCTGGTGGTGTCATATTTACACCAGTGGTCTAATCATAGAAATTTGTATGGGGAAAAACTCACCAGGTCAGCCAGTCAGCTCACTTGCCAGTGCATCATAAATTACTACAGCAGCACACAAATTAAAATTAAGGTTATTGAATGTTGGTGCGTACGGTATGCTGGGTGTATTTCTCTGCATTGTTTTATGGAAGCAACAGATCCCAGTAAAACATTGTGCCAGACATGTATCTGTTGGATATGAATCAGTACATTTAGAACCTAGAAGTGTTTAAAAATATTCACCAAAAAGTCTCAATTAGTGTCATCTTGAGAAAGCAGATTTAATTTCAGGTATGTTAACCCACCTGTCCCAGTTGCTGCTCTGTAGCTGTTCTGTCATAACTTGTAATGTTTCTATTCTTTTTTTTAACAGCTGACATAGCTATTAAGTGACTAGATAATACTTTATATAGGGGAATATCCAAAGTGAAATGGATTCTGGTGTTCAACTTACATAGGAGATTATTGTCCTGTTCACTGTGTGGTGCTGTGGTTTCAGTACTTGACTTTTTGCTAGACAGCACTTTCTTTTAATTCTCTGTGCTTTGAAGAGTTGAATTTTAAGTGATCAGATGTTGCTGTTAATCCAATATAATTATTTTAAAATGTTAATTTCTCCTACAAGTCTTTTTCTTGTATTTTAAAATAAACCAACTTTAACAAGCCTACTCTGTTTATCCTGATGTCATGATGTCAGTGTTTGATTCTTGATTTGACAATGTTTATAATCCAGTATCACTACATAAATTTTCCGTAAGGAAAACACTTAAATTTTTCTACAAATACAAATCCTTTATTTTTTTTTTTTTCATCTGATAAATTTTTTCTTTGAGGGCAGGATTGTGGCAAGGGCAACAACCTTCCGCCTACAAGTCAGGATAACAGACTGTGAAAGCCTTATTCCAATACTATGTAGAATGTTACTAGGAAGGTAAATAAGATAAACATATTAATTTGTATGAATACAGAATGATCTGGAGGTCTGAGAGAGATGAATGACGTGCCATCGCTCTGCCTGTTCGGGAATATTTGTGTTCATTTTTGGTGAGCCTTCTGTGATTCAAGCAATGTAACTTTAAGTCAAAATTTATCAGTCTGAGTTGCAAAAATTTCATCCGAGTATGACTTTGCATCAGCAGTAAAAACCAAAATCTTTTCACAACGGATGAGGATGTGTGCAGGTTTCCTTACTTTCTCGGGTATCTCTATGGTGTGTCTATCTCCACTGCAGTATGCCTACCCAAACAACTGTTCTGCAACAGGTGTGTGCTAGAAAATGATTTCCAACAGTTTCATGGTTTCTCAAAGCTCTTGGGGCTGAGCTGCAGACGTGCAGCAGGCAGGCGTGTTGTTGTTCTGTGTTGGAGGGCAAACTCTTTTGCAAGTGTTGCTGCAGATGAAAGGAATTTTCCTTTGTGTCTTCAGGGTACATTTTCCTTTGGTCTTGTTTGTTGGGTTTTTTCTAGCTAGTTAATATAAAGTAACATATTATGATTTACATGATTCTTGACATAACACCCATATCCTTGTGTTCTTCGGTATTTTACCTGAACTATGTCAAAGCAAGAATCTATTTAAATGTAAATAAGAGAGACCCTCATGCTAATCAGTCACATCAGAAACTGATATTTCTTTCCATTGCCTTGTGTCTGGTGGGAGTCCCTTGGTAGGGTTTTTATGGCAGGATCAGTCTGCTTGCTTCTTTAGGACAACCATGACTTTGTACCCTCAGTCCAGATGCAGGAGGGTCATCATCAGGGGTGAAAGCAGAAGAAACCTTCACGCAAAACTGGCTCACGAAGTCTTGCTGTTCTTGGTGAGGATGCTATAAGCCAGTACAGCTGTGCTTATTACTCTTCTGTAGAAACTCCCTACCTCTTGTTTGGCTGTTGTGTGTGGGCGCTGCAAGTCCATGCAGACCCTTATAGAGTTAGAAGTTGATATTCCCACAAAACCCACAAAATCAACAGTAACAAAGCAAAGGGTGGGGGGAATTAAGATCTGGCATCTCTGTTTTTTTGAGGCCTTGAAATCTCCCACGCTGTTGCTGTTCTCATTTTTCTCTTATGCTTGTTCAGAGCGGGAAATTGTTGCTCGTGTTTGATCCTCTCCTTGGGTGGAGACCAGTTTGTGGTTGCCACCTGCCCCACTGCGTGGTCTTCCACAGTTACCTGTGCTTGCTCTAACTTCTGTCTCTGTTCCAAACAAGATAATTTCAAGCTAGGTTTTCTTGAAAAATTATTTGTACAATTCGCCAGCTCAGCTTGGATTTTTGTGTTGGCACAAGTTTTTGAATGTTTCCATTTTCTGGGTGTTGCTTCTTTTCCCTTCCTATCCCTCCTCTTGTCCTGCCCCAATAAAAAGAAAGAGAAGAGAGGGGGAAAAAAAAAGCCCCTGAAGGTGGTTGTAGCATATAGGGAGGCATGTCAGGAGCAACACACTATACCATAGAGACAGTCTTGTTAAATGAGATGCATAGGCTGTTGTTGCACCCCGGGAAGTTAGTGTGACTGCTTGCAAAACTGCACAAGAAAGGGTGTCTAGGTCTTTCTAGTACAAACCAAGAAATCAGATATCTGTGTGTGTGTATATTGTGAATTGTACATTCCTGTCACACACCTGTAACATCCTATAACCCCTGTACTCTGGGGGGGGGGGGGGGGGGGGAGCTGTGAGGCTGCACACACAACTTCCTATGAAGGCAGGAGATGAGGAAACTCATCTGTTTGAGAAGGGAGTTAGTTGTCACGGGTGACTTCAGTGTCCCATCCGAACCGTGCACCTCATTCAGCACCTTGATATTGTGGGTCCAAGCAGAGCACAGCATTTAGGCAGAGCACGCTCCCCGCTGCAGGTGAGGACAGAGGCAGTGTCTGTGCAG
The DNA here is from genome assembly GCF_965140245.1 of Athene noctua. Taxonomy (NCBI): domain Eukaryota; kingdom Metazoa; phylum Chordata; class Aves; order Strigiformes; family Strigidae; genus Athene; species Athene noctua. The sequence continues at coordinate 3,394,275 of NC_134050.1, read as the reverse complement.
CCATCTCTTGCAGCCTTTGACTGTATCAAGGATAAAGTGCTGGAAGGTGGTTTCACAGTTCAGAGTAAACCATACAAGTGCAAATACACAAAGGATATTGTGAAAATTCACTTATTGGTAAGTAACCTCATTTAGTGCTTTGAATCTTGACACTTTGCTATCCCAAATGTAAATAAAATATATTGAATTGCAGGCTATTTACCAATAAAGCATCTGAAGAGTATCTCTGTACACAATTTTCTTCATTATATTGCTATATCGGAATCCACTTGGCTTAATTTTCACGTAATTCAAAAACCGCTTAGCATATCAAGTACATAAATAAATCACTTGGTAAGCTGCAGTCTTTCCGAGGAAAACAAAATCATGAAGAGCAGAAGCATAAACATCTTCTGGTTTTATTAAAATCAACATCTCATTTCACTAAAGATAGTGAATAAGTGGAAAAGAATCTATTGAAGTCTTTTATTCTCAGTTGGAAAAAAATCAAAATAATTAATAATCACTACTTCTGGTAAGTAGTAAGAGAAGGTGTATTAGGTTAAAATTTATGACAGCTCTTCCAAAATGAAATTCTTCAGTATCAGGAAAGAGCACTAGGATAGCTCACTTGTATTATTTGATGACATTACTGAGGATTCATTTGTTATTTGTCTGGTTTAATTTCTTGTCTTTTTTCCTCCCCCTTCAGTTGTGAGCCCTATGTTACAATTAACTTTTTATTTTTTCCCCCAGCAGTGATTGCTGCTTTTTGTAAGTAGTTACATATTTGGGCTACTCTCTGTGTAAGGTTTTGAAATCCTATCTCCTTCTCAAGGTCAGATTAGAGTTCGAAGTTAAACCGGCAGCTGCATGTCGTTCTTGTCCGTCATATATATCAGTGGAAGGCTGTGATGTTAAGTAGGTCTCTTCTAGCCATTGAACGTTGCATAGTTCTATGAAAAAGTTTTATTATGCTAAATTGAAGTTCTTTCTACCAGGAAATGAGAATTCCTTCTCCGCAGTGCTGTGGACACCACAGCAATACCGTGGCCTTAGAAGTTTATAGGAGATATGGTGACTCATTTCCTCCTGTCTTCACTATCACCTGCCATGTGAGGGTCTGACAGTGCACCGAACTCCTTCAAAGGAAGAATGAAATTATGAATGAGAGGATAACGTCTCATATCTTCTTGAACATATTTGTTCTCCCCGTGTTTTGTGATATATGGTGACATTGCCCTAAATAGCAAAGCGATATTTTTGATTCTTTCCGGCCACCTCAAAGACACAGATGCCTCTATTCAGCTTAACTAATGTTTCCAGAATCTGTTTCTGAGCGCTTAATTTTTGCTTTCAGTTTAAATCCTCTTGCCTTCTTAGAGTTTAAAACAAACCCCAAAAATCAGAATTTTCTAGTTATGCACTTCCTAATGCCTAATCATAGCAGGGTTAAAAGAACACTAAAAACCTGTACAAGAAAAGCCAGGATTGTGAATGTAGAGCTATAATGTACTTTAGCGTTCTAGATTTACAGCAACAATCCTTTCAAAGGACAGGGAGGAAAGCTCGTTATCTGGCATAGTGGACCATACTTGTGTTTCAAAGACCAAATATATGTTAACACATGACACTACCAGTCTGTATTCTGACATCTCAGTGGGTTTAAAAACAAGAGACAATTCAACTATGAAAGTGTTCTTAAAAAAAAAAATCACTCAAGCGAACATCTTATCTGTAACGTGTCTTTATTTTAAAGACTTCGTTAAATTCTATTGACATAATTCTTCCTCTAATGAAATGGCATTACAAATAAAAATTATTCTGATCGTGAAGAAGACTGTAGAGACTTTGTAGTTTGGATCAAGGGATTTGCTTGCGTAGCTCTTATCTTTGTGCAACAATTGTGGTTTTATTATGTAGAAAGTGAGAGATACATATGTTACCAGATCCATGGTCAATGTGTTCTGCTGTTTTTGTTGCCAGAGAAGATTTACCAGAGCAGAAGGTTGCACTTTAGTATCTTCTGATGCAAGTTTCTTCCAGCTCTACACAGCTGATGACTGTTTTTATTGTACATTGATATGAACCTTACTGTTTAAACTGGAGCTCTTGTGGATATTTTTTCAGTTGATCCAGTCTTAAATGCTCTTAAATTTTTATTTTATTTTTTTTTTTTAACCTCAACAGTGGCCCATGATTCAAAGGCTATTTGTATTCTGGCTTTAAAGAAAAATATTTGACTCAGCCTTTAATCTCCAAGGGGGTGGGGGATTCCTTGGTCTTCTGTAGTGAGGCAGGGCATTAGAAACACCTGGCTGTTTCTCCTCCATTATTTTATATATAATTTGAGTAATGTTACTGATCATTCATTCTTTCCTGAAACTTTATAGTTTTAACCAGGGTTTCTTCTTGTACCTAAGTCTCTTCAAGTCTTTTAATTTATATTGTCCTTCTCTGCGTCTTTTCTATTTGCTGTATCCTTTTTCAGATGGGGGTGACCAAAACTGAACCCAGAATTCAAAAGTGAACACACACTATTCAAGGTGAGGGAATATCACTAGTTTTATATAAGGCATAGTAATTTTTGATATGTCTTTGTCCTTTAAAAATAAATACTGATACTCTGATTATTTTTGCTCACAGTTGTAATATATTTTTCTTGAGTAATCTGTAAAGCTGTCTAGATTTTTTTTTTGTTGGAAAGTTGGTTAATTTGTAACCTATTAATTCTTGTCAGTAATTATTTAATTAAAGAATAATGTACATTAATTTTCACTACGATTTACTATTACACAGTGTATGCTCTACTGCCTGTCATTGTGTTGATCTAATTGTACGTTTGAAATTCCTTCTGAAGTCCATCACAAACGCACTAGAGAACCACGTGTTCTTTATATCCTTCACCATCCACAGATTTTGTCATTACGTGGTTCATTTCCATAGCATCTTTCACATTATTGAGGTGTACTTGCCTGTGGGGTTTTTTGAGTATTGCCACCTTGAGTTAGATTCCTCTAGCCTAGAGTCTTTCCTACGTTCTTGTAGATCTCTTAGAAAGGTTTGCACTCCTCCACAATCATGAGGTTGATAGTTGAAGGAAGTGAATTGTACACGAGAATATTCATCAGAATGCCCATTACTGTCTCTCATTAACTTCTTCACTGCATCTGATCTTTCTCTTAGACCTCCTTTCTTTAGAAGAACAACTACACGTCTCACAACCCATATCTAGTTATTTCTTTTGTAAAGTATATGCTTGTGTTATGCTAGTAATGGGGGTGGTGGTGTTATTGTCAGGTTCGTAATCCCTTTTGACTACAACTCTTACAAATTGGATTTGTTTCCAGAAGTTCTTTTGATCCATAGGATGGCTTTCGACAAGTCATTAATAAAAAAAGATAAACATCCTACCCTTTTGATGACTTATTTGCATGAGCATTTGTTATAATGATGACAGTGTGCTGTATCCTGAGCAGATGAAGTGTTAGGCATTGACGCAATGAATAGTGGTAATTAGGGATAGTAATGTTTGGCTTATATGAGAATGATATAAATTTTGTGTTGCGTGCTCCTATTAGAAATGGTGTCTGCATTTCCCGTCAACTATATGAGTATACGGAAGCCAAAAGTTATGGAGAGACTGTGTTTTAAATTACAAAGTCAAAATGGCTTGATAAGGCTTATGTGCCTGTTTGGAAGGAATTTTACATTGCCAAGAACATTCCAGCATTGTCAGTGTCCAGCCTGGGGAGAGGAAGTAGCTCCGTGTTCCTCATAGGGTACCGTTACCTTCCGCTTCTGGCATGGAAGTTGGTATAGGTGGTGGCTAAAGGTTTTGGTCTTGGGGAGAAGTCACATGGATATGTTGAAAGGAGTGGGAGACTTGAGGGGAGGAAGGCTATTTATATACTTTGCTCTCATCTGGAGAGTAGCAACCTGGCGGTCAATAAATATAATAATGGCATGCGGTCGACAGTAGATACATTGACCCTTTCATGCTGCCAGAAGATAAATAGAAATAGAAATTGCTCAATCCTTAATCTCATTTCCTCGATATGTGAGGGGGTACATATAATTGTTATAGGCCCTTCAGTGGGAACATATTTGAGAAATTACTCATTTATTGAACAGAATTTTTTGTAGATGTTAGCAGTTCCAGCAAGCTGCTCTTTCTGTTGTTTTACGCTGTTTTTCAGTTGTTACTGTGTACATTAACTGTTGGATTTTAGCTTTTTTCATGTAACTTTTTGTTCTAAATTGGATTTCTGACTGAAGACTTCCAGGTAGTGATCATCTGAAATGGCTTGACTTACAGTTTTTGTCATGACTAATTTTTTTAGTAGGGCTAATTCTTGGTCTTTATTCTTTGTTACACCAGTGTAAAGGTCGGAAGAATTTTTCGGTTACTATGCTAAGGTTTTTTGTAAAGTTTTTGGTTTTTTGTTGTGTGGTTTTTTTTGGTTTTTTTTTAACCCTCCAGAGAGGAATTATTTTACTTCTTGAGTAAAACTTTTTCTACAACTTTACTTTACAACTTTGTTGCATAATTCTAAGCTGGCCAACATGCTGAAGCTAAATTATTTTATGATATGTTCTGGTCTTTAAGCAAGTTAACAGAACAAATCGTGTTGTTTCTTTCCTCAGAAGCTTACAGAAAACTATAGAATACTGTGCATGTTCATGGTCTGTGCTGTAATAAATAGAAATGAGGCTATTCAAACAAACAACTGAACTGAAGCAAATATTCATTTGTGTCTTTCATCTTTTTAGATATTTCCAATTGAAAAGTCTGCTTCAGGAGAGTTGAGTTGAGCAGTGTTGTGCCAAGCAAGAAAGGAGGATTTCAGATGTGTTAGCCTAGGAGTTACTGCTTAATGAAGTTAATTTTTCCAGCGTAGTAATATTGCATTTCAAATTCTAAATGAAGGTCTCTGCTAATGTTTTTAATTATCACAGAATCGTCGAGGTTGGAAAAGACCTTGAAGATCATCTAGTCCCACCGTTAACCTTACACCGACCATTCTCAACTCCACCACATCCCTGGGCAGCCCATTCCAATGCTTCAACTCACGCTGTAAAGAAATGCCTCCTAATATCCGGTGTGACCCTGTGCTGGCACAGCTTGAGGCCATCCCCTCTTGTCCTGTCGCTAGTTCCTTGGTTACAGAGACTCATCCCCCTCTCTGCACCCTCCTGGCAGGGAGTTGCAGAGGGCCAGGAGGTCTCCCCTCAGCCTCCTCTTCTCCAGACTGAACCCCCCCAGTTCCCCCAGCCGCTCCCCAGCAGACCTGTGCTCCAGACCCTGCCCCAGCTCCGTTGCCCTTCTCTGGCCACGCTCGAGTCATTCAATGGCCTTTTTGGGGTGAGGGGCCCAACACTGAACCCACTCAGCGAGGGGCGGCCTCACCAGTGCCGAGCCCAGGGCTCAGATCCCTTCCCTGCTGGCCACGCCAGTGCTAATGCGAGCCAGGATGTTTAAGTAACATTGATAAAAAGGAAGTAGATGCTTTATCTGTAAAATCTTGCTTTTGATTTCATTTAAATATATATTTAAGTAAGATTTGGCATCCTTAAGACGTTTAGAAAATTCCGGTGGTGTTGTTGATGTCTTGGGGTGGGAAAACAGATGCTGTCTGCTAAGTTGGGGACTACAGTAGCTTCTGGTGTACTGAGCATCCTGTCATCTGCAGTAAATACTAAGCAGTAGTGTGTGTGGTGTTGTTTTGAGAGAGAAAAGTACTAAATTGCAGTCGTCTTTGAATAATCTGGTGTTAAAGTGACTGTGTTGGGACATCTGGAGTTCCTACCACTTAATTTAGTATCTATGGTGGTAGTTAGGAAAGGCAATACCTTCTTTTTAAGCTGTATGTAAAACTCTTTCTTACATGAAAAAAGAGCTGTGGATCATCTTAAAAAAAAAATTAAAATTGAAGAATTGCTCCCTCCTCTCTAACCCTTTCCTCCCTGATTGTCCAAATAGATTTTAACTGGAAGTTTAAAAGGAGAGGGGAAAGGGGCTTTTGAGCATATCATTAACAAACTTTTTTTCCTTTGTCAAAAATACTTGAGCTGCTTAAAACCAATCTAAATGTAATCTAACCTAGTACGAGTTCTCTTGTAACTTTTCTGTGGGAGAGTTGCTCCATTTTCTGGACCAGCAATGAGGCCATGGTAGAGCAGTTAAACCTGAAAAAAAGCGAATTTGTCATTTTTGTGGAGTAGCAGCTCTTCATTGTCCTCACTTGAAGCTAACCTGAAAATTATTTTTCCCTGTACTGTAATGAGGTGCGGGTAGCCCTGTTTGGAAGCACATTTATTTTTTCTTCCTTTCTGGATAGTAGGTCAGGTGTTGGGAAGTGAGGAGCACTAGTCTTGCCTCTCCTTAAATACATCCCTTTTCTTTAGATTTATTAGCACTTTTATTTTTTATTTACCTACAGAACTGGTTGATACCCCTGAAAAATGAACAGATTACTATATAGAAACTATATACAGTAGATTTTTTTTTTTAAATTGTCATCATATCTACCCTTATCCTTCTTTTATTTGCAATCCTATCCCTCAAAAGAGACAAGCAATAGCCTGACCGACGGTGGCTATTTTTATACAGTGCACATATTAACCATTGAGTAAATGTAAGAGGTTTTAAAGAGCTTATTTTAGCAGAAGCATTTGTTAAAGCCCCTATATCCATAGGCTGCGTGTATATTCATTAACTATTCAGGGCTGTAACATAATACAACAAAAGGAAGTGTATTTTAACAGATATCTGTAACAACCGTATGCAGGCTGGCACCCAGCCAGCAGCCGAAGGCAGACGTTTCTTACAGCTATTTCTAGTCTTGTGGCATCTAGATATATTAAATTTATTTCTCGGATAACGAAACTAGCTAATACTTACTGCAGTGTCATGATCCCGCATTACAAAAATACATTATGTTTGATCCCTAGAAGTTTATTGTAATCAAATCTTTGGAGGCAGTAGAAAACTGAGCCTCTCCTGTTTCACTGCCAGCGTGACAAGATTTATCCTTCGTATAATCGCGTCTGAAACGGTTTGTGACAGGGATGAGAAGGGCTGAAGCGCTGGCATGAATGGAAAGTGCATAAATATTGAACAGCATATCCTGTCCTGTCGACTTTCTTATCTGTGGAAAGTCTTGGATTTTCCCCACAGCAGAAGCCCAGGTGGTTTCAGTGGTCAGGGATGAGGCAGAGCTTTGGGAGTCCTTCCCCAGCAGTGAGTGTGCATCCTTGGAGTTTGGAGTATGTCTGCATACAGCCTCTGCCAACTACCCCTTGTGAAAAGGGATGGAGATGCTTCAGCGTTTGGTCTACCGTAATACAGCAAAATAGCTTCTCTATCTCAATGTAGCATGAAAACAGGGATTTGTTCCAATCCAGTACATTTTGGTGAATTAAAGAATATTTTGAGAAAGGTGAATGTGAGAGGAGAAGATAAATGAGATACGTAGGAATTTATTATGGCCAAAGATTCTGGTTTGTGTGTGGAATGTCAATACGATACAGCAACATGTGTTGAAGTGTAAGATTTATCTTAAGCTTTTACACAGGTGAGAAATCATGATTTTCCCCACCAGAGTGTTGCCCGGTCAGTTGAATGCTCAGCTGCAATGAGAATGACTCGGTTAATTTTAACCACCTTCCTACCATTCTGTGACATGTTAAGCTAACAACAGATTGTCTGTTCTAAAAGTAAATCATGTTATAGTGTGATGCTTTAAATAATACTTTATCCCTCCAGGTGTCTTTCTGTATTAGTATGCAGATCTATTTTAATTCTTTTCCCTGTTGTTAATAGCTTGAATGAACTGGGAGGGAAAGTTTAAAAAGAACAGATGCAATTAAAATGGATATCTGTGAAATACTTGAGTTTTGTTCCACGTGAACAGAAACATTAAAAGCCCCTTTATTTCTGTACTCAAGAACCAGAGAAATTAGTATTGACACAGCTGCTAAAGTCAAATACTGTTGCTTAAATAATTCACATTCATTTTAGGTGAGAAATAAGACCTGCTTTCTTTACCAAGCGCAATATTTTCAATTAAGTGATTTAAAAATCGATCACATTGAACTGATTTGAGTGTATTAAGGGATTTGCAGTTACGTAATTCAATTGATATTTTAAATAGCTTTAAGTGAACTGTCCAGTTTGAATCGTGCAAGTGGATTTTCAGATAAAAATTTTTCTTTGTTTGTTTTTTGAGATGAATGACTGTATTGTTTTAGAATGTAGTTGCAGGCATATGGCATCGAGTAGACAAATCATTTGGTGGGACATACTGGAGGAAAAGCAAAAATGTTGAATCAGTGACATTCTGTTTTACAGGCCTATCAGTTATTTTCGTATGTGTAGCAAACTGATACTTGCAGGAAAAAAAGGTCTTAGAGCTGCAAAGTTTTACCACGGATTATCTAGATAAAGAAAAATGCAATTTTCTGATGCTATGATTTGATTGAAATCGTTAGCCTGTGTTTTCAAATAACAGATATAGTTTTGTTTTGATTTTTTTTTTTTTCCATGTTGGATTGTTGAATTATCTTTTTTTCCCCCAAGGAAAAAAATTCAGTAACCATGTTTAATTTGCAGAGCACCAGAGATCATACTGGGATTGCCGTTTTGTGAAGCCATAGACATGTGGTCGTTAGGGTGTGTGATTGCAGAGCTGTTTCTTGGATGGCCACTGTACCCAGGAGCACTGGAATATGACCAGGTAGTAGAATAAATTTCACAAGCATATGCACACTTTCTGCACCTTAAGAACTTCAGATCATGAAATCCAGGATTTCAAATGTTAATAATATCCCCTATTAAGTAGTATTTCTTGCAAGTCTGTTTAGTCCTTTTAATTTAGTCTTATTGATTGTCCTAGAAACATAAATACTGTTTCTAGAGCAAACTGTATATTGTGCTGCTTCTCCGAATTAAATTTTAATTTGTCCTTTATTAAAAAAAAACACGCTTTTTTTATTCCTGTCTTGCAAAACAAATGTTAGTATTGAAGCTGCTTTTTCTGATGGAAACCAAAGTTTGCGGCCACCGTCATTGCATTATTTCTCTTTCACTTGCCATGAACAGAGTTGACTCTGGAATGTCTGTTCAGGTACCAGGATTAGTTGTCATCTGAGTAATTCCTGATGTTCTCTGGAAATCCAGCATAGCTGAAAGATTTGGGAGCCTATACTTTATGAGGCACGAGAATCAACTGTTGCAATAATACGGTATAAATGCAATGGTAAAGCTGTGCCTTTCCTTCGGTGGAGTTTTCAACTACTGACACCACTGGCATTAGTGAGCTGACTTAAAAAAATGTTGTTTCTAATGAAAGATGTAGAACATTCTATTTAAAATGCTTAGAAGATAGAAGTCTTTAATTTTGTAGCATAATGTGAAAATTTGGAAGGAATGTAATGAGTATTCTGACAAATCCCCACCTTGTTTTGAACTTTGAAAGTGAAGCAGTCTCCCCAAAATCCCAGATGTAACAGCACTAGCTTCTTATTAACTTCTACATCTTTGAATCAAAATTCAGTTTAGGGGCAGTTCCTCCAGCATGTTGTTTAGGTTATACAAATCCTGATCTTCATGTAGGTAGGGCTTTTGGCTCCCCTTACTTACAGATCAGATCTACTTTTCTGAAAATTTGTTAAAACCACTGTCAGGGGCTATATTGATTTTGTGTTGATTTTGGTAACGCTTCATGTTTCAGTTTATTTACACAAAATTCAGTGTTTTATGGGTAGGAAGTGAGCTATGAGTGGAACAAGGGTTAATACTTTAATGCATTTAGAAGACCTTTGTGCAGGGTGTTACTATTAAAACGGAGAACAAAAGAGGAAACACCTAACAGCCATATAATTCACTATGCTTTTTAAGGAACAAGTGAAGGCATTTGTCTTTTGGAAAACATATGTAATGCTGTGTCAAAATTTTCCAACAACTTGGCAAATTTATTAACCTCTTATTTTGAAAGAAACTGTAGGATATCTGGACTTCCAAAAAAAAAAAAAAAAAGGGAGGGAGGAGGAGGGGTCCAAAATATATAATTTCCAGGATTATTTCCACTTTAGACCCCCTGTACTGCTGTAAATAGCTGTTAAAAGGGATGCTGCTGGGGGTCAGGAAGGACCTGTGAGCCCAGTTCATGGTCTTCTGATCATGCATATAGGCAGATGCTGCTTCTGCACGTGGAACGTGGCTTTGGACCGCATCTTCAGTCACTTATGATGAAGTAGGGGTTTGAGTGGTGGAAAATGCTGCCTGTGTCCCGATTCTTCCCTCAGATTAACTTGTGATTTGTCATGATGGCAGCAGCCCAGATTGTTAATTAATGTGTGCCAACAGACTGATGGAGCCGTGAGCCTCTGACTTCTGTACAGAGAGCAGTAAGCGTAAAGCTCAAGCTCATGGTTGTGAGGATGTTTTTTCAGAATAACACCAAGTCTTGTTTGAAAAGACAAGACCTTCTTGCCCCTGCTGCACCACAGCCATCTTGTCAGGTACGAAACCCAGGCAGATGAAGGCAGTTTAGTATGTTTTATTTATTCAAAGAGCTCATTGGCTTATCTTTTCTCAGTTTGAGAGCCAGGTCCTTATGACAGCCCATTCCTATCGCTTGTTTCTTGATGTAGTAGGCCGAGGGCCAAGGTGGCCCAACCTCTAGATACTGCCGGACAGTGCAAGTAAACAGTGTTGTCACCAGTGACAGCCACCTTCCAGGATGCTGTCCTTCATGCAAAGGACTACATGGATCAGTAGGATCATTAATCTTGATGCCCGTAAGATTTTCTGCTTGCTTTACAAGTGAATACTGAGTTTAAAAGACGTGTAGTTAAAGACAGACTTTTCATTCAAGTTTGCTGGAATCATCACTTAATAACTCATCTAGTGACTTGTCTGATCATCGTGTTGGAGAGGTCGTGATGGAAGAGGAGCTGTAACCTACTCTGCACCAGCAGGAATCACCTTACTTGAGACAGACTTGTCATTGTGCTCAAGCAGGCCTGCAAAACTTGCTTGGGAGAAATTTGATTCAGGGTTTTCCTCAGTGTACGTGAGTATAGCATTCGCAGGAGATGGCTCCTAAGGAAATTCCTTTCCTCCTGCTATGTGGTGTGTGTCACCGAGTAAATGAACAGGCAAGGGCTTTGTGCTGCATTTCTCTCTGTTCTCCTGGTATGTGGCAATCAACACACTAGCCCTTGAAAGGAAGCTCTTGGTTATTATATTCATTTGTGATTATAACCAGTAACAGCTGTACTTCTCAGTGGAAAATAGCTGTGTCTTCTGAGATTTAATACTCATTAAAAACAGGCACAGGTGCTTAAATGCTAAACTTTTGAATTAATCCATTGTCTTTTCCCCCCCCTAATTTCTAAGACTTTATAATATGCTTAGAAAACAACTAAATGACCTAGAAATATTTCTGGTCAGAGTGGGATTCTCTTTGCTTCCTGATGTAAGGAATTATGGAGGATACCAAAAGTTGGCAGCATTGCGTTTAGTTCCTCCCCACTTTGGTCTGTCCCTTGTTTTGCAGCAGAAGCCTTGCATGTACCTTTCCTCTCTGCTGCCCATCAGTTTTTCTCCTCTGAGGTGCTTCGAGCTCTCACGTCCTCTGTCATCCGTTGGATTCATCTTCTCATCTCCCAGTTTCTGGTTTGGTGTCTTTCATCACTCATTTTTTTTTTTTCCTTCTTTCATCTCTCTTATTCCTTGGCTGCTCCACCTTTTCCAGGGGCTGGCCCACACCAGCAGCCCTTCTGTGGAGGCGTGTGGGGTGGGACCCTGCCCAACACCTTTCAGCCCTCGGTCCGCTCAGACCTTCAGCCCTAGCTGCTGGCATCCGACCTGCAACAAGCTGGTTTCAGTTATTGCCAATTATTATTTCAGCATGTCTGTCTTAAAGGTGTTTTATTTAATTTTTAAAGAAGTATTACTTCTGAGATAACTCCCCACTTGTACAGTTAATGTTGCATATACAGTAGTTAAAACACGTCATAACATGTTGTTTCAACAGATTTCTGTTGAAGCCTTGAATCTTAACTGTTTTAGATAATACTTTAATCATCAACTATAAGAAAGGTAATGCAAAGTGCATAGTAAATCATATTCTAAAATAATTGTTGATCATTTCAGTGGAAAAGAGCATCTGACCATGTCAGCATAAAGCTAGTCCATTCCCATCACATTCAGTAGCAGATTTTCTCAGACAAGGACAGTGTCTTTTGCTGGATGCCTAGAGGTTGTACACGCACTCCCTTTCCAAGTGGAACGTTTCCTGGGAATGCAGGTGTGTCAGGCATGTAAGAAACTGATACATGGGAAACAGCAAACGGGAAGGATTTTTATCTAGTCTTGTGAGAGTATGCAAAAAAACTATTTGAGATTCTGTCTGCAAGCAAAGCACTCCTACTAATTTTCCTGTTTAGGATGAAATATTACATTTAGGATTTGAATGGGTTGAGGAGGTAATGACAGCCACTCTCCCTGGCTCCTCATTTCTGTGACTCAACTTTAAAAGCTTGCTTATATAGGTCACTTCAGAGGTTTGTTTATGTATGGCTTTCTCTTGAGAGACGGAGAGAGCAGTATCAAGCGCTCAGTGTTAGGTTTCTCCCCTATGTAAGATGTTGAACAATGGAGCTTTGAGGGTGGTTCATTTTGCCATCTTTAAAAGGAAATGACAAGTTTTTAGCTGTGGATCAGATTTTGAAAGCCAGAAGTAAATGATTTCCCATGTTTTTTGTTGTTTTGTTGTTTTGTTGGTTTTTTTTTTTTTTTTTTCCCTTCCCCAGATTCGTTACATTTCACAGACCCAAGGTTTGCCAGGGGAGCAGTTGTTAAGCATGGGAACGAAAACTGCAAGATTTTTCTGTAGAGAAACGGATGCACCATATTCGAGTTGGAGATTAAAGGTAAACAGTATAATGTAGTAGAAAATAGTATATTACTTTGTGAGCAGAGAAACAAGAGGCCAAGAATCACTACAACACCGTTAGCTCCCTTTTGCACCTCCTGTGTTTTTTATCAGTCCCTGCCCTGTGTCCCTTCCATTTTTCCCGTTCCCCAAAACCAGCACTCTGAGCTCATGCCTGCTTTTCCTCCTGCTGGCTGGCCCAGAGGCAGGTCTGGTGATGCTGCCAGGCTGTGTGGTGGCCAGTACAGGCCTGCCCAGTGGACAATTCAAATTAAGCCTCGCATCTCCAGAGGTACTAAATTAGGTGGTGGTTTTATTTTTTTTGTTTGTTTTGTCTCTTTTCCTTGCTCAGTTACTACTTCTCACTTTAAAGAATTTGTCTCCGAGGCCCAAACTGCTCTGTCAAAATTTGTTCAAAACTGGCTTTGGGATCAGAAGTTCCTAGGAGAAAAAGGAGATTAAGAAACAACATGATTGTGTACAGCTCATTTCCTTCAGATCTCCTGCTAAAACTGTCTTCGTGGGCTCAAAGCTGCAATACGATGAAAACACACAAAATTTAAAAAAAATGTACTTTTGTGGTCTGTACACCTTGCTTCTCTCTAAGCAACATTATTGCACACTAGCCATACGCAGAACTTTAACTTTCTATGCAAAGATATATATATATTTATTTTAAATTGTCTTGCTTCATGGTGCAGCTTTGCTGAATTTACGGAGGACTCGGGGAGCCAGGAAACAGTTACAGTTGACATAAAACTTCTGCAGTAACAAACAGCTGACGAGCTCAAAGCACAAGTTGTGTAACTCTCCACAGTAACTTCACAAATCCCCGGCGCGCGTTGGGCCAAGCAGCCGGGGCCGGGCTGCCTTCTCTTAACGCTGCAGGGTCAGGTTATGTAAGGATTCTCCAATTACACCGTCCTGATTATTCCAGTATTCTGGGTTTTTTTGGGGGCAGTTGATCATTAGGTGGCACTTTCCATCTGTCTTCCCCGTATCGGAGAACCTAAACAAGTTCTTGATGCAAACAGCCCTCCCCATTTTCAGAAGCTGTTACCTTGCAGAGGTTAATTCTCTTGCATCAGACTAAATGCTGTTTTGGGGGAAGAAAGGAGTTTTGCTATGGACCACTGGTCATTACTCACAGGTTTTGTCAAAGTTAATTTTGGAAACTTTTCTGTAATCTCTATTGTTAAATTTTTATTTTTTTTTTTGTTCCCCTGCAGTCCTGCCTTGCCTCTTGCAACACCAGCCTACTGGTGCTGTCTGTGTTGAAGGAGGAAAATTGTAACAGGAAGTGGTATTCCAGCTCATAAATCACTGATGAGTGATCACATTCATTCTCTAGGATTTAATTGTTTGTTTCATACTTCAGCATTTAAATACTTAAACCAACTGTTGTGTATATGGAGGAATAGAAGTATAAAACTAACAGAAGAAAAGAGAAGGCAAAGATAAATTGAACAGTCTGGGTTTTGTTTTATTTTTTACAGTGATATGTTGCTGCTGTTTGTAGTTAAAGGTCTCAGTTTAAGGAAATTGGTAAAATGCAAGTGATAGAAAAACCTCCGATATATAAAAATATAAGTACACGAGAGAGTCTTCTTAAACAACTTTTTGCTAGGCTTTCAACACTTCCTGTATGATTTACAAACCATCTACTGGAATCCAGTACTGTGATCAGTCAGACGTGAAATTTAGTAGGTTTTGTATTTTGATTTAGAAAATGAAAGTAGGCAGCAAAGCAGCACACAAATACACAGTTGAAATATTATTTTTTAAAAAACCAGGGAGGTTTAGGTCAATAAATAACTGCAAAGTAACTTTAAATAGGTGACCTTTATTGTCAACTTCTAAACTCAGCTTTCCTTTTCTTTTTTGAGACATTGGAAGAGCACGAGGCAGAAACAGGTATGAAGTCTAAAGAGGCCAGAAAGTATATTTTCAACAGTTTGGATGATATAGTGCACGTGAGTATTAAAGAGTTCTTCCTTTGCAAAAGAAATGTGTGGGAACGAATGGTGATTTTTAAACCATTTTACTAGTTTTGATATAAACATCTTCTAGAATATTACTTATTGTGTATCAGTCATCTCCATTCTTCTCTGTATATTGTTGCTCTAAGGAAAATGTCTAGCTATGTCAGCCCTTTGAGCTTTTTATAAAAATCTTCCTTTGTCATTGCTTGTGTTAAGCAATAGTACTTGTCCTTGTGGTGGGGGAACCCTTTCATTTTATATATAACATACACTTTTGCTTCCATCTTATCTGCCATTCTGGGTTAAAAAAGAACACATACGGATCCTGCTATCTTAACAATATAATTCTCAGTATAATTATTTTTTCCTTTCTTTTTTTTTAAAAAAACCCCATATTTCTTCACTTTTCCTTAGTTTTATAACTCTCTAGTCAATAACAAAAGGAAATTTTTCATTCTCTGCCATATTTTGAAAAGAGAATAAAAAAATATTTATCCAAGATTGTCATTAATACACATTTGAAATTGTTTTTTGAAGATTACCTCTGTAGTTTAAGTAAGACCACATAAAGACCTTTATCCCAAATCTTACTGCTTAAATTCCATGTCCCAGACTAGAATAAAGCCTTCAGGGGTTTTGAGCTGGGGAGGTTGCAAGGGGTCTAGTGTGTGTGCAGAGGAATGTCACCAATTCCAAGCCCACTGTATTGGGATAAGCCAGCAAATTCCCATGCCTCACATGATAAAATAATCGAATATTACTATTTTATAGTAGAAAACAACAACGGAAAGCGTTAAATTTGTCTTCTATTTGACTGTTTTGCTCGATGCCAGGTGAACATGGTGATGGATTTGGAAGGAAGTGACCTGTTGGCAGAGAAGGCAGATAGGAGGGAGTTTGTCAGTCTGTTGAAGAAAATGTTGCTTATCGATGCTGATCTAAGAATCACTCCAGCTGAGACCCTGAACCATTCTTTTGTTACCATGAAGCACCTCCTCGATTTTCCTCATAGCAACCAGTATGTAACACACAAAAATGATTTTTTTTTTTTTTAAATCTCTGTTGTAGTGATTCACGTGTAGAATAGTGTTGTTTCTTCTGCTGTTAGAGAGAAAAATCTTTTGTCATTTTTGTAATGCCTTAGAGAATTCTTTCAAGTGCTTGCAAAATTAAATACATCTACTTAGTCAAGGAAACTTTTTTTTTTTTTCTGAAAAGTTACATTTAAAGCAATAAATTTCTAAGTTACCATTTGAATGCCTGGTTCTTAAATTCCAACACTGCAGAAACTTGGGCTTGGTTTTTGGAAGTGTGAACAGCCTTAGTTCCTGTCAGCCACTGAGAGCTAGGGTAGGCATTTCCTCTTGAGATGAACAACTCCGATACCTTCTTTTATGCATGGTTAACGTGGAATATATCGAAAGTTTTCTTGCGGTTCTGGAATTGTGTGTTTCTTTCATTGTGGATTTCCTAAAGTGCAAGCCTTTCACTGGAAGAACTTTCCATCCATTCAGTTAACTATCCTTCCTGCTGGTACACAGTTGTTAGGAAATGGTGTTAGATGCAAGGAGCAGGAAATAGCAGTGTTCTTGATCTTAAAATGTGGATTACAAAGGCTTAACATGAACATAGTAATAGCACTATTTCTTTTTTTTTGTTTTGTTTTTTTTTCTACTTCTGTATATGATGCCATTCTGTGAAGCATGGAAATGTTGGCTGTGGTCTATTTAATTTTTTTCTGTGTTCTGGGGAATTGTTTTGTATATTTAAAAACATGAAATTCTGATTACAACAACTTCTTTTCTGGTTTTGATAGAGTGAAGTCCTGTTTTCATATCATGGATATTTGCAAATGCAGATCAAATTTGTATGACTTAAGTAATCGCAATAAAACGTCGCTTATGAGACCAGTTGCCTCGGGCAGTGCAGCTAACCTGACTGCGAGCTTTACCAAAATCGGTCCGGTAAGAAGTCAGGTAAAAACAATTTTTTTTTTAAAAAAATTATAAACTCAAGTAATAAAGCTTCTCTAAATAATTTCATAATTGAAAAAATTACATTTGTTAAGTGATAAAATCTTCTGTCTTTTATTCTCATGCTTTTCCTAATGTTCTAAACAAATCATTCATTCCACACCAAAATGAAGTTTCAAACTGGGATTGCTGTAGCAAGCAGCGCTGTATTGTAGTGCCCTCCAGTGGCCAAACAGAACCCCTTCCTGTGAAATAGAGTTAAAATTTTAATGCTTAGAAGTTATTTTGGGTTTGGTTTTTAGTTGTTTATTATATAAGCTGGTGGGACAAGTGTGTGAGAGAGATAGATTCACGGTTATAACGTTGCCTGTATTGAATCCCTTCCCATAGGCACTAACTGCATCTGCCCATTCAGTTTTGCACCGAGGGATACCACTGCAGGCAGGAACTGCTCAGTTTGGTTGCAGTGATGTTTTCCAACAGGCATTGATTATATGTCCTCCTACTATTCAAGGTATGTTTAACTGTAATTCTTACAGTTCCTAAAATATTAGTGTTATTGTCTGTCCGTTAGCAATATTTGAGTTTTCCATTATATCTGATTAAGCTATATATTTAAAAGGACTTTATCATGTCATTAAAAAACCAGCATGTAAGTCAGATCCAGATACCTTGCAATTTTCTGAAGGAAATAGCAAATCAGCATCTGCAGTCCAGAGTATACCCCCCACACAGAGATATCTGTACATATATACTTATCTTGGATAAAATAAAGGGACATTGTGAAAGTTGAAGCAAGACAGGAGGGTATTCTGAAATAAACTTTGAGAGGAAACAAGATGAAGGGAATATCAGTGTTGTGGTGGTTTTATAGTGGGTGCAGTTTTTTGTTTCTTTTTTGGTGGGTCTGTTTACGTTGGGGTTTTTTTTGTTTGTTGATTTGGTTGTGATTTGGGGTTTGCTTTTTCTTTTATTTCTTTCTTCTTCCCCCTCCCCCAACTACATCTGTAGGGTATCCTGGGGTAAGAATGAGAAAATACAACAGTTCTTGTGATAAATCTGTCTGGATAGTAAAGTTGGGGTTTTTTAATTGGACTTCAAAGTGAATATTTTAAGAAAACATCTGGAAACTTGAGCCGCCTTTTAGGGATGTAGCTGCCCTATGTAAACCCTGTCACATTTACTGTTCTACAGTTACGATGAACCAGGACAGCTGGACAGAACTGCCACAGCTTTCTGATGGCTGAAAAACACATAACTACATTTTTCAGAACTTTTATTGCATTGTGCTGTGAGGAGGAAAGGGCAGCTTGGCTGAACACTCGTGTATTACAAAGGATAATACTGATTTAAGCATACAATTATGTATTTATTGAAAGAAATAATTGGGTGAGAATTTAATTCTCAGAAACATTTCGAAGACTGCAAGGTAGAAATGCTAGTATGGAGGTATTTCTGCAGTGGAGAAAATGACTAAATAAGCATGTGCATCTCTAGAAGGACACATGGTGATGCAGCTGACCTCTGTTTCCTAAAAACCTGTATTTGCATCACGAAAATGTAGGTCTTAATTTTTGGAGGAGTCTTTAAAACCTCATTTAGATCTCAGAATATATCAAGAAAAACTTGGTTTTTTGTGTTTATAATGGGCGGATGAAAGAGGAGCCAGTGAAAAACAGCCTTTCATATACTAGTATTAGTCATTTATGGAGAGGGAAAGGTAGTTTATATTGTTTGCTTATTAAGTCAGCTTGATTATAGTCTTCATCTCCAAAGATGCAATTTATCTGTCTTGGTGATGTTCAGCTTCATGTTGAGATCAGATCTTGAAATGATGGAGTTTATAGGAAGTAGGTTTTTTTAAGAATGTCTTTCAAAATCCTCCTTAGTTCTCCCTCTGCATTTTGAAGTTCTAGAAATCACACTAGATTCACTTGGGGAAAAAAAAACAACAACCCAGAACACTTTTAACCTGAACTTAGAGAACTCTATTCCTTTAGATAAAGGCAGGTACAGCAGGCTTTCAGTAATGTTATTTGTGCTGGCTGCATCTGTCTGGGGTTCCAGAAACTCATGGAAGTGATGTGTATTTACTGTGCAGAGTGTCAGAGGCTGTAGGAGCTAAATGCATAGCTTCACACAGATTTCCTTCTGAGCACTCGGTGTGGCTAAGTAATTTCTTACTTATATTGTATATACGCTTTACGCAATGACATAATCCATAATTTAAAAGCCCTTTTGTTTTCATTATACGCAGATGAATAAATGATTATTTATCACTTTAGAAGAAAAGGCTCCGGGGAGACTTTACAGCATCCTTTCAGTCCTTAAAGGGGCTACAGGAAAGCTGGGGAGGGACTTTGTATCAGGGGGTGTAGGGATAGGATGAGGGGTAATGGCTTTAAACTGAAAGAGGGTAGATTTAGATTAGATCTAAGGAAGAAATTCTTCCCTGTGAGGAGGGTGAGGCCCTGGCACAGGTTGCCCAGAGAAGCTGTGGCTGCCCCCTCCCTGGAAGGGTTCAAGGCCCTGGAAGTGGATGGGGCTTTGGGCAACCTGGGCTGGTGGGCAGGGCAGGGGGCTTGGGGCTGGATGATCTTTAAGGGCCCTTGCAACCCAAACCATTCTGTGATAATAGAAAATGACACAGTACAGGCAAATATTCTATCTGTGATCTATATACTGTATTTTTATTCTGATGACAAATCTCCAAATTTAAATTCTGCTACAGCCTCAATGAAGGGGATATATTGTTTTCATCACATAGGTGACGAGTTGCTGGCACAGAGGGGAGGTGATATTAATGGTATCTCTGCTTGGCTACTCTGTCGAATATCTGAAGTGCTAAAGCTTGCTACTTCTGGCAGAGAGAAGATGTTGCTGTTCTAGATGGCTGTGTGGAAAAAATTAGTCAACAGTGTTTCAAAATGAAAAGCTTTGGACTGTGTGTTTATATCTCAGTATTGTGTTATGATGTGAAAGATTACATCAGTTGAAGATTTTCCTTCATCCTTTACTGCTAAGATTTTAAAAAACCACCCCACTTTTAATCTTGCAGGGGATGGGGGTAAGCTGGGGATGAGTCTCTCTAATAAGCACTAGGACAAGAGGGAATGGCCTCAAGCCTCTCCAGGGAAGGTTTAGACTGGATATTAGGAAGCATTTATTTTTAGAATGAGTTGTTGGGCGTTGGAATGGGCTGCCCAGGGCAGGGGGGGAGTCCCCATCCCTGGAGGGGTTGAAGAGTCAGGTTGACCGAGCACTGAGGCATATGGTGTAGTTGGGAACTGTTGTATGATCTTTAAGGTCTTTTCCAACCCAGACAAATCTGTAATTCTTGAAAACACCCATTGCTTAGTCTTTGACTAAAGCACAAGACACAAAGTGCAGTTAGAAGATGAAATTAATATATTTGCCTAGGCAGTATTTTCTTCTAACATAGCTGTTCTGTTGCAATATCTGTTGGAAAAAAACCAATAATCCTGTTTCATTTTAGTTTAATGTTATTGTGTCAAAAATTATTATTATTATTAGTAAACATTGCAGCCTTGCTGTATGTTGTTAGTTTCCTGCGGCAATAATGAACTCTACGCAGGGCATGAGATGCATCTTTTTCCTATTATGTGCTTGTGGTAATATTCCAACAGTGCTACGGTTTGCATTAATTTGATGAAGGGAGGAATAGGATTATTCCTTTGCATTCCACTGCAAATATTTGATGGCTTTCACAAAAAATTTTACATTGTTTCTCCCAAAAGAGACTGTAACAAATAGGGACATTATACATGGGGCATTGCCAGCTATAAAAGCTAAGAGGAATGGGTTTCAGCTAGCTGGAAATACAGAGCAGAAGTAGTTCAGGAGTCAGTTGAGAAGCTTTGAAATTCAGTTCTACTTGCTTTTGTCTGCTTCCTTTCAAATAGTTTTGATGTAATTTGTGATAAAGCTTTGCAGAACTTCCTGGCAAAGTCATTCTGCTTTCTAGTAGTCTGTTTCCAAATAGTAGCTATTGGCAGTTCTTTCTGGAAATTACTGCATCAAATATTTGTGCAGATAAGTAATAGCAGAAAAATCTTTTAGATGTTGATTTATTTGGCTTGAAAGTCTAAATTGTGGAGTTAGATCATAAATACATCAAGGAAGAATAGTAAAGTGTTCCAAAATTATCCTTTGTGTTTTCATTTTGCTTAGAAAATATATGTAAGACTGGTGTTTTGCTTAAAGCTTGGGTATATGCTTTTCTCCTTGACAGGAATTCCTACAAACCATAGTAAACCTACTAGTTTCTCCCTGAGGGTGGATAACGCAGTTCCGTTGATGACCCAAGCCCACACAATTCAGCCGCTACAGATTCGAGCAGGAATCCTTTCTCAGGTTGGCTTACTTTAAAGTAAAAATCTTATTTGTTTTATTATGAGTTAGTAAATATTTTTTCCCTGTAGAGTTCTGTTGCAGTCCCTCTTCTGTTTTGTGCTGAACTACAAGCACCTAACCTAAGTTCAGCCGTTCACGTATCATGAAATCTTCTCTGCTTCACCACAGACATGGTCGAATCAGACCCAGCAAATACTGGTTCCTGCGTGGCAGCAAGTAGCACCAGTGGCAGCTCCTGCTACATCTCTGACCTCTGATCCTGTGGCTGGCCCACAGAGGCTTGGAGACTGGGGGTAAGTCCACATATTTTTGTGCAGTACCTTAATGGCTTTGATTTAACAAGACCTATGGATGCCGATGCAAATGACTTGCAATTTAAAACTTCCTTTACTTTTCCGCAGGAAGATGATTACCCAGGGCACCCATTACAATTCACTGATACCGCAGCCTCTTTTAACACATCAGATAACCTTGTCTGCCCCTCAGCCAATTAGTGTGGGCATTGCACATGTTGTCTGGCCTCAGCCTGCAGCTACCAAGAGGAACAAACTGTGTCAGAACAGGTTGGTAGGATATTTCTGGCATTCAGAGATGTTGTATCTGTAGTTGCTGTTCAGTGGAAGGGGGAATGGCCTGTGAAAGTGGCGTGTTTGTTAGTGACAATTGGACTTAAATGGTCTTTTGGAAAAATTTGTCCTTTCTGCCCTAAGTTTTCAATGTTGTTTTGGTAATACAGACTAGATGGAACAAATACTTGTAATAGGTTTTAGTTCCTGTTGACTAGTATGTGCTTATCATGGTAGCAATGTTGTCTTTATAGCCTTTGGGGAGGTGGCTCTGAGATATTCCTAAGCTTATGTGCGTGAGGTTATATCAGGTTTAGACAACTAAAAGTAAAGAGACAGTACATAACACTGTTGCAGTATGCCATACAGTTATCTTACTAGTCTCTCTTTCACTGGTAACCAAAACCACTTCAGCTGTTTGCTGAATAAAATATTCCCCACTGCCATACAAAGTATTTGCAAAGGTGTGGGACGCTCAATAAAGGGGAAAGCGTGGGTTACAGAGGGCAGTGTCAGCAGCCTTGTGTTAAGGAAGGATTTCATTCAGAGGCTACCAGCTTTTGTTTTGAGGGAGAATCTTTGCAGAAAATCTGGCCAGGTTTTGTTTGCTTGTGTTTTGCCCAAATGGGATTTTAATTTCTTTTATAAGAAAACGGGATTTTCAATGTATCGTATTGAACGTTGTTGCAAATATCTGTCTTAAATATTACGTAGTGTGGATTTTTTTATTAATGTCTGAAATCATCTATGTATTTATGACTACTGTTTTGTGTGTTTCTTTGTATTAGTTTAGAAAATTTATGGATTAGTCTACATTGCTTTCTTCGTTTTTGTTGAAAATAGTAGTTTTCGGGTCTATTGGTAGAGATTCACTAAATATCAAATGGTGTGTTTTCTTCACAGGAGCAATGCGTTACAAAATACCAATATCCAAAATTCAGCCTTTCTATCTCCAAAGATACTTAACCTGAAGGCTGTAAAGAGAATAAGTTGTATAGAAGCACAGGACAATCATAACTCAGAAGGACAGGAAAGTAACTGTTGTGAAGCATCGGTCAGGCTGGACCCTGATTCATCTCTTCCAACCAAACAGCGCCAGGCCATCTTCATTGCTGGCTCCCCCAGCCCAGCAGTCAGCGTGATCACCATCAGCAGTGACACAGATGAAGATGACATAGGGCGAACGCATTCACTGAGAGAGTAAGAATCAATGTTTACTGTTGTTAAGGTGTTACTTAAATATGGCTTAGCATAGCTACTGTATGTAATGAATCTGACTTAAAAAAAGACAATCCACTTCTAATCAGATTTCACTAAGAAGTTAACTCTGTAGCAGGATATTATCTGAAAGTGAAAAATACTTTCAAAAGTCGACCTCGTTAATCTATACATCTTAGGCATTTTCAAACCAGAATACCTTTAGGTCCAGCATATTTTTCTTCTTAATGCTGTCATACCCTATTTATTTGTTGAAGATTAGTTTTGTAGCTTTCTATAATCAGTGTTATCACTCTACAGTAGATAATATTACATACATAAGGGTAAAAAGTATTTCTCTAACAGTTTGAAAGGGTGTACATTTGGGTGTAAAAGCAGATGTTGAGTATGGTCTTGTTGAGTATGGTCTGCCAGAGGAGCTTGCTTTCACAGAGCTATCAAAGTAGCATGTATATTTTAAATGAGAGCTTAAAAGTTTAGTGAGTGTTGACTATTTTTACTTGTAACGGTTCTGAACTGGAAGAACTTGTATCTTAAGTCTAAACTTTGTCAAATGTTTCAAGGGTCTGAATTGTTGTATTAAAGTCTTTTATCTACTTGTTTTAGTATTGATTCAGTAACAAAATTACTCATTTAATATGTTTCAGAAAACGCATATTTAGTCTAGAATTTCCAAGAAAACACTGAAAAGGTTTAAAATATCTTTTGGATGTAAAAGAAATCAGGAATTGGACATTAACTTACACTTAAGGGGCCATTTCTAATATTGACCCCTTTTTTATTCCGTAATTACACCCAAGTCAGTGGTGTATGGAAAGAAAGAATGAGAGATGGTAAGTTTGCTCACTTTCTTTTTGTGTGGTAGGTGTAAAGGTAGCCTTGACTGTGAAGCCTGCCAGAATACCCTGAACATTGACCGCGTGTGTTCTCTCAGCAGTCCTGATAGCACTCTGAGTACCAGCTCCTCGGGACAGTCTAGTCCATCTCCTTGCAAGAGGTCCAACAGGTAAAAAATTGTGCTTCTTTCCACAAAAAGAAAGATCCTAACGTACAGCAGCCTCAGTTTATACTAAAAAACGCAAAAGCTTTGTTACGTTGCCATCTGGTGAGGCTCAGTGATGTATTTAAAAATGAATTAATTGACCTACAGTTGCACAGAATAGACTGTTCTTTTAGCATTCCTAACAGATGCATCTTGCTACATTGGGAGTTTTCAGAATATTGAATGGCGTTTGCACAGAAAATACAAGCATGTTGCATGCAACTTTCTTTAGAACAAAAATCTTCTAAGGTTGCAAAATTAAGGAAGCCAAAGTAGGATGTGATAGATTTGAAGTGACCAGAACGTCTTTAATTCTTGCACCTTCATGTTCTCCCACTGCCTATCTTGCATTGTCTCTTTAGTGGCATTGATGCCCTGTTTTATTCTACCAAACCTAAGCTTCCCTTATGTGAACGCTGTTCATATGCGCAGCTTTTACATATTTTTATCTTCACTGCTTCGTGTCTATTTAAGCCTCCGCTTTTTGCACGTTCTTCAAAACTTACTCTTACAAAAACATTCAATGCAACTCTGAAAATGAATGGCATTTTTGCTGCAGTATCTGAGAGCTTGACTCTGAAGCATCTGTCTGTCACACACATAAGACATGGACCAGTGACGCAGTCAGAAGATCCCACTGACGTGGGATGTCCCGGTTGGGGTTCTTCCTCTTGTTTTGATCTCTACCCTTCCGGCACTAATGTGTCAATACTTGTAGCTATGAGTATTTGGCACTTCCACAAAATCAGATACTTAGACGTGAGTTTGGGGACCTAGGAACATTTGGAATATGTAGTTGCTGCTATGGGTGAAAATTTGGTTTAATGGGATTTACCCAATATCCCGTAGAAATTCTGTGACCTAGGGATACAATTAATTTTTTTCAAGCAATCTGTGGCTGCTATGAGCCTGACCAATTCTTCTATTTTTATTCTACAGTTCACTTCCTATTTTCTGTAGAATAGCTCTCTATATAGAAAAGAGTGATTCAGACTGGGAGCAGTTTCGTTTTGCAAAATGAGTAAGATTGGAGTCTTAATGAAAAAAAAAGTTAGTTTAATTAAAGATTCTATCGTAGCATGTATTGACAAGGACTTTAATTGCCTGTACTCTGTATTTATATGTTTTAAATTTTGGACAGTCTGACTTAATGATACTTTAAAGGATAATTTGCTTATATAAATTATTCTGTTTATGTAAATATAATCCTCTCCTCTCACAAAAAAGGTGGGGATGTAAAAAAAAAAAAAAAAAAAAAAGACCCGTGCATGAATAACTTTGACATCCATTTGTTATTCTGTAAGGCCTGAAATCTTTGGATTCAGTGAACAAATCTCTTCAGTATTGGACACTGACTACACTGAAAATAAAGGTGTAGTGGGTTGTTGTTCTTTGTACTGTCCAGGCTGGGAAGGTGTTTTCTGAGGAGGTGACGTGTATAGTCTGGTGAGTGCTAGGACTAGGGAAAGGTTTTAAGTTTACTCAAGATGCAGCTTTGTGTTACACTTAACCCAGCCACACAGGTTTTTGGGTGGATTAGTTTTCTGTTAGGCTGTTAAACTGATCCAACTCATTCTGCGGACACAACTGCTAGATCCAACAACAAAAGTACAGTAATGGAGCACAGGGTGACTCGATGTAGAAGATAATCCCGGACCAATTTCTACCATTTCTGGGACTTTGGAGATATTAAAATAAAAAGTTGTGAGAGTTATATAGATGGACTAAATCAGGTATGTTTTCCTGGCCTTATTTTCAAGCATTTGTAATTACTGATTGTAAACCAAGAGAATAACAAGAAGCATTTCAAGAATTTCCATTCAATGATTAAATTTTAGTAAAGATGTTTGTAACAAGGGGTGGGAGGTGTCAGGTAGTCTCACTGGTTGATAGGTAACATTGTCAGTCCTACTGGTGATAATCTTTAGTATCAGAACAGTCGAAACTTTAGACAAGTTGTTTTTATAAAGATCTGCTTGATTTTAGTGTTTTCTTTGAATTGCAAGGAACTGACCTGCAATTCAGTTCTCCTTTCTAATTCAACTTTATATCAATACAGGAGTGTATCAGATTCTGTTTTCATTAGCATTTGACTTCTAGTGAGTCATATAATTAGTAACTTGAATCAAAACTTAAGAATACAGAAATATAGTTAATTGCTCAGTAGTTGTCACAGTATCTATATTTGTTACTTAATAAACCATTTACAATTATCTAGCTCTGTTGACTAAGATTTCAGATTTTTGTGCTGGCCCTCATAATGTCAAAGTACTTTAAAAAAAAAAAAAAATTATAAATGGTTTTAGATATATCATCTTAATTGAGTTACCGTGCTGTAAGGACTTGTTATGTTAGCTATAAGATCACCAAAAGACTTGACCATATGCTTAAGGGTTAGTAAATTCACTGCTGTTACTTGTTTGGTTTAAGTTAAGCATGTATTCCACCAATTTTTAATATAGACTGGGGTTTTCATGTTTTCTCTAGTTAATAGAAGTTCTTAATTCTCATGCCTGTTATCTCTAAGTGGGAACTGGAAGCATCTACACTTACTTATTCATCACCTCATATTTTAGCTCCATTAAGTGAAGGATGTCTCTTGCTATCTTTGTAGTCTATATCTGGCACAGTCCCAGCTGAGGACTAGTTAAAGCTCTTTTTTGTTGTTGTTTGTGAGAGGTCTGTGATGTACGTTTTGCCTGTGTAATAAATAATGAGTAAATGAGATTAATATCTTTTCTGGCAGTATTCCTCATTGTAAATTAGTTTCCTTTCCCAGGTTGTTTACTGCTTGCTGCCTAAAAGGTATTTGGTCCTGGTTCCACTGATTGTACTGTGGTCTTGCTTCTGGCAGCTGGCATTCACCATCTTCTTAGCCCTTTCTTCTTCTGATACAAGCACAGAGCTTCAGTAATAGCCAAGGCTATTATTATGAGCTGGCTTCTCCACCTCTCTCCCCTTCCAGCAGCTTTGGTAAAAGCAGTGGTTGAATGGATGAGTTCACACCACTTGACCAGCATGGATTTCGCAGACCACCAGAGCCAAAATAGCCACTGTGTAGACAGAGAGTTGCATTTGTCTCCTTAATCTAAATCTGTTTATAAGAATCTCTCAGTCACGCAAAGGCAGCGCTCTCTGGAGGACCTCCACGGGGACCTGAGTTTTCTGTAGAGAAGGTCTAGTGTAGGTGCTGGTGGTTGATATGCAGATGAGAGGGAGCTGCCTGCCACTGTGCAGATTGCTTCCTCAGCACGTTCTGTCTCATCCTGACTCTCGTAGGCCCATGGGATGGCTTTTTGCAGGCTTCAGGATGTGGCTGATTTCTAGAAGGAAATCAGATCAGCAGGTTCTCTTTTGATAGTGTAATAACCATTGGGACACCTTTTTAAGTTTTGATTCAGGAAGAAAGAAAATAATCTACAACCCTTTTTTTTGGCCTAATAATCTAAATTTCAATTGGATTATAAGTACAAGATTATTTAAAAAATAAATTTAAAAGTAAGTGTAAGTTGGGTTGCATGTCTGAGTCGTTATGTTGAAGTTGTCCCCTTTCTCTGAACTTTGCAAATTACGGGTAGAATGAATTTGAATATTGAACTGCCATCTGAATGTCTGTGCTTGTATAATTAAAATGTGACGTTTTTATCCACCCTTGAGTAGTTTCACATTTTATATGGCACTTTAATAAAACACATCTATATTATGAAAATGTATTTGTTTCAATGCAATACTTCCATTTTTTTTGATAGTATGTCAGATGACGAGCAGGAAAGTGGATGTGATACAGTGGATGGTTCCCCAACTTCAGACTCTTCAGGACATGACAGCCCATTTGTGGAAAATGGCTTTGTAGCTAATACCAACAAAAATAAGGAAGCAAGAGCATCGGTTAATCCTGAAACCAAATCAGCTGTTTGCACGGTAGTGGTACCACCAATGAGACTTGAAAACAGGTTACATCTTGATGAACAGATGGTGAATACAGGTAGGTTAGTTCAGGTGTGTTTTTTCTTTCTATACCAATTAGGTAATAATAGAAATTTGAATATCGATTCAGTAGCCATACATAAAAAGAATTTTGACCTACTCATATATCTGCTATAAACACTCGTAAATTGTGTTGTTTTTTAAGGCTTTAGTGTATTATTTTATTATTTCTCCCTGTATGCTGAAGCAAATGAAACTTCATCTAACTTTTGCTAGAACAGTAACAACAAAAATAAAACATTGTTCATTTATATTTTGGAAGATGCTACGTGCCAGCCACTGAAAAAGGGTCGGGCTGTCCTGGGAAGAATAAACCAGTCTTCTGTAGTAGGAAACCGTCAGCAAAAACTGACATCAGCATTCCATCAGCAACATATAAACTTCAGTCAGGTATGTGTCCTTACTCATATTTAAGAATTTTTTTTTTGGTTGTTTTTCTGTTTTGAGGTTCCAAACATGCTGAATGCTTATAATTTCAGTTGCTGTAAATGGCAACTGCAGGTTTTCAACAGCTTTACTGCAGAAGTGTTAAAATGTTGAAAAATGGATTTCAATTTACTGGGCAAGTCATAAGTATCTTTTACTTCTGGTCATTTTCCTTAAAGCAGCTAACTTCATTTTAAAAAATGATAGAAAAGCCATTCTGGGAAAATTATCAATGCCTATATAAAATCAAAGCACAAGACAAAATGAAAAATCCATTAGCATATTTTTTTTTCCTACACCCAAATGCTAAAATACTCAGTGTGCAGTTAAAAACTGGGTCCGTATTTCAGTCTTGTTCTGTAAGCAGTGTGCATGAAAATCCTTGTAGTTTGAGTATCCAGAGATGGGATAGAGCTTAGCAAACCCCACAGTTTCTTAACCTTTGCTGCCAGGTAGTGAATCTGGCGGGGGAAGAAGTTGTGACTGTAGTTGAGTGTTGGAAAATACTCAAAGCTAATGTGAAAGTTACTTTTATAGTTACCTAACAACGTAGTAATTGTGTCTACTGCGGCCGAGAACTGAAGTTGACATATGACATCAAGTTTAAGCCCTTCTTAATTAATTAATTTTAAATTGTAGCTGCCTTGAGCTTTTGGTTAGGTATCTGGAGGTACATTTATTATCAGTACCTGTTTGTATAAGTCTCGCAGAGTATAACTAACTGTGAATGTTAAATTCTAAGTCAAATACTAAATGCAAGCATGCTACATGTAGATAAGAGGATTTACCAATAATGACTTGAATAGTTTAGGTTGAAAGAAATATTTGGATGGGTGACACCATCTCCTCTTCTTCATGATTAAGCAGAAGGATTGGTTTAATTAATTCTAAGCAAACCTTAATATGATCAGCACAGTATTAATTTTTAATCTCTTCAGTGACTGCAGCTCTTCGGCCTCTTGGCAGAAAGTGTAGAACGTTATTTTCATTGCAGAAATTTATGCTGATCCTTCCTTCTTTGGTAGATGCCCTGTGTAGTTTGAAGTCTGCATCATTTAATAGGAGTAATTGATTTTTAATCTTTTGCCTTGTAACTGTTAATGATTGTCACATCTTCCTGTGATCATAGCCCTAGACTTCTGTTTGCCTAGTTGTCTCAGATATTTTCAATCCGTTTATTATTTTTTTTCTGCTCTCCTCTAAAATTTCTCTCCTATTTGTCCTCTTTGTGCCTCATTATGGTGCCCAAACTGAACGCAGCACTTCCAATTGATGCCAAGCCAGTGCTGAGTAGAGTGGAATAAGCACCTTGCTCATGTGATACATGGTATTTCTGTTAAAACAGCCCAGCATGGCATTTTATCTTTTTTTTTTTTTTTTTGCAAGAGCATTAAGATAACTTGTGTTCTGTTTACCATCCCTTCTTGTCAGAATTCCTGTCTGTGCTACTGTCTAAATAGCTACTCTTTTTTTTTTTTAAGCATTTAATTATTCCTATCTCGATATTTCTCTTGATTTTTAAGTTGACTAGTTTTAGTGCATTATTCCATTTTTCAAATTCTCTTTGTACTTCAAAATAACTAAGACCTGCCCATTTCTCTGTGTGAACAGGTTCAGCCCTTTGGATCTGGGCCGCAGGAATGGAATGGAAACTACTCTCATCGGAGGCAGCAGGCTTACATCCCAGGCAGCGTTGCGGGTCACGCTTTCTCCCTTCCTCAAGGAAGTCCAAATCCCACCACGGTGCACGCGCATCTCTCTGGAAGTACCCACCTTGGAGGACAGCCTGCTATCCTTCCCTACCCGTCGTCGGCACCCCTGAGTACTGCTGCACCTGTTGCCCACCTCCTTGCCTCGCCGTGTACCTCAAGACCCTTATTACAACATCCAACGTACAATATATCTCATCCCAGTGGTATAGTACACCAAGTTCCAGTTGGCATAAATCCCCGTCTCTTACCTTCCCCAACCATTCATCAGACTCAATACAAACCAATTTTCCCACCGCATTCGTACATTGCAGCATCACCTGCTTACACAGGATTTCCGTTGAGTCCAACAAAACTCAGCCAGTATCCATTTATGTGAGAACTCAAATACAGTATATTGAGGAAGCTCAATGATACAGAAGTTTTGGTTTAAGAAGAAACATGGTATTTATTAAATATTAGCCATGGCACAACAGGAAAATTATTTTTTTGAATCATGTAGACTTGGGTGCAATTTAAACAACTCTGAGCTTTAAAAAAACAAACAAACAAACTCACTTTTAATGTGTTTTGCACATTTGGTATACCTTGTCTTTGGTCATGTTATCTTCTTATATAGTAACTTTAGACAGGTGACTTACGGGAGCAGAAATCTTGTTTTGCTCCTGCTATTTTTTATAAAATTGCCTTCTAACTAGTGCAAGACACGTCTACATTTGGGAAGCCATTCAGTGTACAGAACTAGAGCAACAGATGCACATGTGTCAGCAGTACAGTGTAGAAGTAACTTGTTTGTATTGCGTATCTTGGTGTTTAAATGTTGAGTCACTTATCTAAAAGTTGAGCTGTTGTTCTTCACATTGCATGTGTCTTTTGCATGGGCAAAAAAAAAAAAAAAAAAAAAAAGCCTAAACATTGCTCTTAAATGTCGTTGTCCTAATAATCTCAGCTGCATTGTAAACTGTTCCCACACATAGTGCCTTAAATATTTGAGGTTGTTAATGTTATTACTTATATATAAATGTTGAGGACTGCAGCACTTAAAAATTCAGATCTGCTGATTTTTTGATAGCGTAATGCTCATTTTGGGTTTTGTGTGGTATGATTTTAGTATTGGGTGTGTTTTTCTTACTGAGAAGGCAGCATGTTTTGCTGTAGCTGAATTTTGCTGTCTTCCCCCCCCCCCCCCCCCCCCCCCCCCCCCCCCCGAATGATCTAGCTTCAAGACAAGACTAGTAGTGCTTCAGAAAAGTTGATTTAGTAGCTATTGAGTAGTGACACACAACACAGTACTTCATACTGGTAAACGGAACTGCGATACAACCTAAGTAGTTTATTTTAAAAGTGTTTGTCTAATTGGATATAATAAAATGTTTAGAGGTGCGGTAGGCATGACTGACTAGCTAACGAAAGAAAAAGCCAAGTGCTCATTGATCCATGATATGGTTTCATCTTAGCCTGAGCAAACCATGCAGTATTTAAATAACTAGTAGCAGAATATTTACTGTTGAAGCTTGAAAAGATGTGAGTTCTTTGTGTGCAATCTTTCATTTATGCATGGGAGAGGTTTTAGTCTTTTTACACGATAGTATTTGTTTTAGCTTGTTGTGTGTGTTTGCTTATTTAATACATTCCGTCAGGGACGTAAATTACATGCTTTTTGCATTTTTATTTTTTTTTTTTTTTTTCCTTAGAAGTGTGTCTTTTCGTTTTTCGTTTTGTTCAAATGAAGTTGCTTTTGCAGCACCAAAGACTTAATCATCCATTTCCTATACAAGGTAGCTACTTTTTCATAGACCTCAAGTATACTGTAGTGTAGAGATGGGATTTACGGAAGGTATTAAGCTGAGGCTGTGTTTTAGCTTATGGGCAAGTAATAAATTGTATCATTTATCTTGAATGTATCATAGATAAGCTGCTATATAATGATTGCCACTTCAGATAGCTGTGAAATTAGGTGATTAACTAGTTCTTTCTTAGCCTTCTAATTTCTGTACAAGTCTAATTACATGAAATAGAAGCCGGGTTTTGGGTTTGGTTTTTTTGTTGGTTTTTGGGTTTTGTTTTTTTTTTTTTTATATTTTGTTTTCATGTTTGAAGTGTCGTAACTACTATACTGTAAATGATGGAAGATGATTGCATATGTTTTTTGGGGGCGTGTTATTTGCATCAGTATTTTATCTCCATTAACTTTGAGCTCATCACTGCATATAAGTGGATGTATTGATGTAACTTAATTTTTTTATGTTTTCATATTGGCATTGTGTAGACACTTAAGAAGCTGCATCTTGCAGGCTTGACTTAACTTTTTTTTAAAACAAAATCTGGAATACAATCCTTGCAATGTTGACTGGAATAAGAGTGCAAAGCATTTGAGTTTAACTCTGTCAATAAGCTAATAACTGGTAATCTTTTTCTTTACTCCACTAACACAAGCAGTGTTTTATTTAATGAATGTCTGAATGAAATAAATGTGCCTACATTTGATTTATTTTTAAGTAATAACTAAAATACAACAGTATTAGATCATAAAAAAAAAAAAATAAAAATACCAGCAGTTCGTTTTTAATCACACTGAAAATTAAGAAACCTAACTTTTCCCAAGAGTTTCAGTGTTTTTAGTAATCAACTCTATG
Source organism: Athene noctua (assembly GCF_965140245.1). NCBI lineage: Eukaryota > Metazoa > Chordata > Aves > Strigiformes > Strigidae > Athene > Athene noctua. The sequence continues at coordinate 3,361,439 of NC_134050.1, read as the reverse complement.
CATTTTTTACAAGTGTATGTATATAAATTATACATTAGAAACTAGGAGTATCCTGATGAATTTGAAATCTTATCAACACATATATAAAGCCTAAATATAAGGAGTCGAGAAAATGCTCAAATTGGATCTCCACCTTACCACTTCAAACTTGTGCTGTATGGTCCAGCAGGTAGTTTTCTGTTCACTCCCTTGTGTTGGGAAGAGATGTTTTTTTTGGTGCTCACTCCATTGCAGGCAATGGACACACCAAGAATCACCAATGCAAAAGGAGAAAATGAATTTTGTATTGTGATAACAAAAAAAAAAAAAAATAAAAATACTGCATTTTTTTTTTTCTGGGGCCATGGGGATCTTCATTGGTCTAATGTATTTACTGTACTTTCTTTTTACTGCGCTTAAGGTTTTAAGCTAACGTGCTTGTTAAATTGACACGATTCTCTGTATATCACAACAGTATCCTATCATATGCAGGAAAAAGTTGCTGTAAATGCGCCCCGAATTAGATCTGCTGCTCTTTCTATGTGTTGTAATTCTAGAAATGTCTGCATTTCAAAGAATGAAATATTTGGGATCCTGCCACAGCTTAAATTCAATATACTGGGTGACCTGTCCCCCATCCTGCGATACACTCTGAGAGAACGGACTCTTGTCACTGCGAGTGTCCGGGGCCCATCTGCAGGAAAAACAAAAACAAAAACAAAAAAACGAGCTTTCAGGGTGAGGGCCTTTTCTGTGAAAAAAGTCATCCTCTGAGAAGCATTTATACGTTACCGTTTTAATGCCTTTTTTTAAATAAAACACTGCATGACTACAGAATTGCATATTACTTTAATTTGCAAGATTTTATATGAATTTCTTATGTTCAGTTTTTAACTTTACTTCAGGGTGTTTTATTGGTCAAATATGCTACTGTATTAACTTTTTTTTGGTTTTAATTTTTAAATTTTCTGGTTTTACTGCTAATTAACTTGGTTTGTGTTAAGTAAAAGTTAAATCACACTGCAAGCTGTAGGAAGACTTGTTCTAGAAATACCCAGTGATAGAGACTTGATTAATAAGTTTGAACTGTTACTGTTTAACAATTTGTAGACTTGTGGCTTTTTTTTTTTTTTTTTTTTTTTGCTTTGAATTTCTATGCTACACTAGTTCGCCATGTAGCAATTGCACTGTGCAATATTACAATATGAGGACTGGGAAAAATTTTTTATGGATGTAATGTCTCTTACAGTTTGCGATAGTATTTCTTTCTAGTTCTCAGTGATTTAAATGTGACCAAGCCTTCTGTACTTTGTCACAAAAAGCGGGTTTTCCAGGTGACTATTTTGGTGAGTGTCAAAATAAGAATTTATGGTGTATTACTGTCGAGATTCACTTTGAATTAAAATATATATTGCAGCAGATGGCTTTTAGTGGCTTTCGTTTTTTGCTGGGTTACGTCAAGGCTGGATTAAGGTAAAAGGTGATGAAAATTCCAGGGGAGGGCTCTGAAATTCTGGTATAATCATTTGACTCTTCTTTTTAATGAAACTTTATCCGTTATTACCTTTCAAGGTTTGCTTAGGAGGATCTTGAGATTCTGCCTTGCGCGTAGCCAAACCTCGAAGGTTCTTCGTTCTGGATGTCCCACTTTGAGAACCTTAGAACAAGGTTATCTGGCCCAGATACCAGCAGATACATCACTGGTGCTGCTGTAGCTTGTACCAAGCCTGTGGCAACTGCTGCTTGGCCAGCGGGAAGGTGCTCCTGCTGCTGCACGTGGCCCCGCGCGCCCCGTGGCTCCAGATGGCCACCCTGGTGTGCGCCAGGCGGCCGTGGAAGGCACGTTTGCTGCCGCTGTTGCAGCCAAATGTGCTCGTTCTGCCACAGGGCTACGGGGCTTACTGCAGTCTGGTGGTTTGGGAGCTGTCAGGGAGCGGGCTGTTGGGTACGCGTATTCGGGAGGTGGCATGGTTTCTGTCCTGCTGTCATAAATGAAACGTGAAAGACTGAAAGGGCAGCGCAATATATTTTTTTGGATACCAAAATATTTCAGACAGAAAGCTTTCCTTTGCTAAATACGAGGTGCTGCTTTACCGATCTTTCACAGCTCTTCAAGGCAAGTTGGTCACAGTGTCTGCAAAGCTTTTCCTGCAGCACTGAACCTTAGGCTACATGGGAACACATCTGTCCAAATTCTGCAGACACCTCTTGCTGTGAAAGCTGCTTCCTTTTCAGTCTTTACAGTTAGACTCCCGTGTTACTGACTTTTAAATGCATGTTGATATTGGTATCTATATTCCACATTTTCCATAGCAAATAGAGCCACTGCCTTGGTGTATTTCACACTCTCACTTTTGGCAACATCTAACAAACAAGAAAAGACAGCCTGAGCCTTTCCGAGGGAATACGCTGTCTGTGAAGTCCTTTCTGTTCTTGGTGTCTATTAGCAATAACGTCCGACTGTCCCCTGTGGTCTTGCCTGTCCCGTGGAAGGGTAGGACTAGGACAGATTATTATGAGTAAGTAATCTTCTCATCTGTCTTTAGGATGACTAACACTGATTTAAAATGTGGTATTTTCCCCGTCACTAAAAGCAAAGGACAAATTTATACTGCAGTTATGATAGTAGATTCATTCAAGGAAGAGCTGTCGGAGTCAACGGGACAGTCACATGCCACAGATCTGTAGTGGGACAAATGGGTTCAGGATGATGCTACATTTTCTCAATGAATTAGATTTTCAGCTGGGGAGATGATTGGTCTCTGGGAGGCGACAGAGAAGCTACTGTTTGGTCTCACTCACAGAGCAGGACAGTCCTGACAATCGTGGTAGCTTCACAGGAATCGCTGTGCCTCATGCGTGCCGTGGCTCCAGCTCCTGTAAGTGAATTGAGGGGAGCGTGAGTCAAAGTTTCGGCAGGGTGGTGAAATACTGCTGCTCCCTGCTCACAGAGCTGTGACCTCCTCATAGTGTTTGGGCTCTGGCGAGCACAGGGGAATGCTGCAGCCCTTCCTGCCTCTCTTCCCACACGGTGACTGGGGTGGTCAGTCTGTCCTGCTGTGCAGGAAGGCATATTAAACCATGGATAAAGTTTAACAGCGATGGATGTTAATTGTATCTTCCTACCTTTCGCCTGTAAGAAGGTGCATTTTATCTCCCAGGGGAGGTGGCTGTGTGCTCTAAGCAGATTCAGATCATTCTAGCAGGCCCTGTCTTGGGGAACAGCACTGAGTATTCTTTGTGAGAATGGTGAAGCTTCATGCTGAGAGCCTGAAATACACATTTGAATGGATTCTTCTCCTTAAATCCTGAAGTAGTGGGTTAAGAGCATCTACACCCTGTTGGAGGTGCCAAGAGACTTGACTTCATTCTGCGGTTGTGTTTGTGGAGTGAGATGTTCACAAACTTGGCCTGTTTTTTTCATGGAAATTACGTTTCTGGACAACAGAAACAAATCAGATTGGGAAAGGTAAGTCTAGGAAGTAAACTACAGTTATTTGGTAAAACGTCAGTGATCTTTCACTAGCTGTAAGAGATCTTATCCAGACATCCTTCTGGAAAGTATGCATTTTAAAAATCTGTTGAAATAAGTATGCTAGGCAAAAAGATATCTGTATTTTATATGTAATACATACATACAGATTATACTGTATAATGAAAAATGAAGAGAAGACTGTAATGGTTAAGAGCTAGACCGGGAAAAAGTGCTGTCAAAATTAACTTAGTGATAGATCTATTACAAAGATTGTGTTATGACAAAGCCTAGAATAATGTGAAAGTAATGAAATGCGTTTTCCGCAGGACTCCCTAAAGGGAACAGAAGGTACCACCAGAGGGCCCTGCACTAAACGCGCTGGCCCCAAATAAACCGGAGTGATGAGTAAGCTATCCATTTTACTATAATAATCATACAACTGCCATCTTTTCTCTGTGCCTGATCATTAGTAGTCATCATGTGGAAGCTAATTTTGCAGAGAATGAATTAGCGATTTGAGGAAAAAAGGGAGTAAAACGGCACAAATGGGACGTTATTAGCGGCCAAGTAATTGTATTGGTGACATTCGGAGTGGGTTAAACGAGTCAGATAATTATGCAATTACGGGTCCTGGTGACTCTGGGGATGCTGTGAGTAGCCGGGTAGCGGGGCGTGAGGCTGTGGCCAGCCCGCCCTGGGGCTCGCTCTACCTCAAACCTCACTTTTAAGCATTTTATCAGGAAGACGACTCCTTGCTTTCTGCTGGGATGCGGAGGGGGGGGCTGGCACGGCTTTTGCCCCGCGGCAGCGATGTCGCGCCCTTTCGGAATCAGCTCTCGGGCTCCTGCAGCACGTCCTGCCCCGAGCCCCCCCGCGCTTTGCTGCTCCTCCTCCTCCTCCTCCTCCTCCCGTCGCCGTTGCCCGCGGCCGTGATGGCTGGGGGCACTGAAAGCGCTCAGGGGAGCGCTGCCCCTGCACCCGCTCCAGCTCCCGATGAGGGGACGCGCTGGCTGCGCCGCCCTGCTCTTTGCGCGGCCCGGGGCTGAGGCAGCTCCCGCCGGGGCTCCCCTCCTCCGCTTGCCGCGGCGCCGGGTGTGCCGGTGCCCCTCGGAGCACTGCAGCGGCACAGCCCCCCGGCCTCGCCTGCTCCCCCGCTGCCCCTCTGCCCCCCCCCCCCCCGCGGCACCCTCCCGCTTCTCTCTCCTCAGGGCTCTTCCCACGCTGGCGGGAGCGCTGCCCGCGGGGCTCCGCGCCGGGGGGACGGGGGGGGCAGTGCTGGAGATGCACTGCAGGGCTCCGGCCGGGCGCGGGGCCGGCCCTCGGGTGCCGCCGGCGGGCGCAGCTTCGCTTCCCCCGGCCGGGTGACGCTGGGCACGGCGCCCCCGAACGCTGCGGGAGGGCCCGGGGCGGCGCTGGCAAGCACGGCGGGCCGAGCCTCTCCCCGGTGGCCGCGGCCGGCGCTGCCCAGCGCCCGCGCCTCCGCCCGCTTCCCCGCGCCCGGCTCCGCGCCGGCGGGGCGGAGCGCGGAGCGGGCGGGTGCGGGGGGCCGGGCGCCCCGCGGGGTGGCGGAGAGGGTCCCCGCGGCGCCGGCAGCGCCGCCCCCGCTCCCCGCCTCCCCGCGCTCGGAGGGCGGGGAGCGGGGCCGGGACTGGCGGCGCCGGGAGCCCTTTGTGGAGGAAGCGCCTTCCCGGACGCTCCCCGCGCCCGAGCCGCTGCGGGGCCCCGGCCCCGCGTCCCCCCGGCCGCGGCGGGCGCCCGGGCAGAGCCGCCGGCAGCATGCGGTGCCCGCCGCCCCCCCCCGCCCTCCTCCGCAGCCGCCGCCGCCGCCTCCCCGCGCGGGCGCTGCTCTAGAGCCGGGCGCGGCGGGGCCATGGGCAGCGCTGCCCGCTGAGCCGCGGCGGGGCCGTGCCAGGATGTGGCGCCGGGCGGCGGGCGGCGGGCGGAGCGGGACGCGCCCCGCGGGGCCCGGCGGAGCGCCCGGCGCCCCCGCGCCCCCGCGCAGCGCCCCGCCGGCGGCCGCCGGAGCGGGCCTGGCCGCGGCCGTCGTGCTGCTGGGGGTGGTGGTCGCCCTCCTGCCGAGCGCCCGGGCCGAGCCGGGTAAGGAGCGCGGGGGGGGGGCGGGGGGGCGGCGGGGAGCGCCGCGGCCGGTCAGTCACCGCCCTGCCCGCGGAGACCCGCGGAGACAGCCCTGCGCGGGGGCTCGGGCTTCCCTGCGCGGCAGCGGCCGCCGAGGGGCCCCGTGCGCCCAGGCCGGGCTTCGGGGGCGAGAGCCGGGAAGGGGGGGTCGCCGGGCTGGCCGCGGGGGCAGCCCGGCTCTGCCCCATTGTCTCCCGCAGGGGAGCGGGGGCTCCGCCGCGCCGGGGGGTGCTCGGGCGTTCCGCCTCTGCCCCGGGCAGCCCGCGCTGCCGTCGCCGCCGGCACCCCGCGGGGCAGAGCCCCTTCCCCGCAGGGAAAGAGGGACGGGCGGAGGCTTTTGTTAAACCCGAGGAGCGCTCCCGGCGGGTCTGTGCGAGTGCGGCGGGGAGGAGGGAAAGGTGAGGGGGGTTAGGAGAGGGCAGGCTCCGCTGAGATCCGAGCGCCACCTCTCAAATGCAGCTGAGAGCTCCCACAATTTCTGGGTTATGTTTTTCCTATTTTCCCTCGACTTTTTGTGTCAGGCAGTATTCCGTGTCCTCCCGACTCCTTACAGCAGCCGATATACTCGGTGACCTCAATGCAGAAATGATTGCTGTTGCTACTAGTTATTGTATGTGCCAGATAGAGATGCCAAATATAATCCTAAGGTGATGCTAAAATAATTGAAAGAGGCTAAAATTGATATACGGCCAGATGAATCCCATGGATTTAAGAAAAGAACGGGGATGTGGATCCACGTTTCCAAGCTGTTAAGGTGAATCTACAGTAATCATGTACAACTGACGTCGGTTTTATAACTGTAATATAATAAGGTTTCTCACTGGCAGGTTGTAGGTAGGTGGAACAGTGCCTCGTACTTCATTACTTGATCTGAACGTGTTAATACAGCGGTTGGATTTATCGCTATAAGATAATTGGCCTGCGATCAGAGGAATGGCTGATTTTTTTTAGTTTTATTTTTTAACCTGTTCTTGTCAATTCCGGCTGGATTTCACATGAACTCTCACACCGTGTCTAAATGAGGAAATGCATCTCCCCTCGGAGGTAGCCAGCCTCTCAGAGCTAAATTTTAAAAGCCGAGGGATTTCTGACAATGGCAACAAGACACCTCTTCACGCTTGAGCGCTAGATTCAAGAGAGGAATGAAAAGTGTTAATCCACCATTTCTCCCTTTGTGGTCCGTAGGTCTTTGACACAGCCATTATCTCACTTTTAAGTGAGGTGAATCCAATAGAGTTAAAAAACGTATTTGTAGGTATCTCATAGCTTGCAGCTTGAAATAAAAGAGGTGAGAAGCTACAACGGTGCCAAGCCAGCGTACATAATAATAGTATGCATAGCACACACAGTGGAAAATACTGTCACCAGTAGGCATTACCTGGGAATTTTAGATGATCAGGTAGTAACATTAAGGCACTTAATGTAATCGGTTGTAGTTAATAGCTTTGAGCATTACGGCTGAAAGTGCAAGTAAAACTTCATCAGTCCAATGCCGTGTTTATCAGCAGTGACCATCGCTAAGGTGCAGAAATGGGGTGTCAGTCAGCGTATAAAACTCTGTCTGCCGGTGAGACAGAGCACATGAAATGCAGCGTCCGGATGAACTCAGGGGCAAAACACGTAGTAGAGCCGGATTTTCAATCTACTGCACGCTTACGTAAGGCGGTCTGTGTGTAGTTCTGGATTTCTGTTGAGGAAATGTGCTCTTAGTGATTTCTGTGATTATTACTGTCCATGGTTCATAGAGCAGGTCTACTGCCATGGAGTCCAAGCGGCGTTATGTGATGCACTAAACACCGGGAAGAGCATTTGTCGTGCACCATTTTTACTACAGCTTTGTTCGCCGGGGAATATTTGCATCTATGGGAAAATTCTGTCTGTACATACGTAAACGCTCGCAGGTAAATGTTTGGTTCTCCTGCTGGGTTTACGTGCGACACGCAGCGTTGCTGCGTGTGAAGACAAAGCAGGGAACTTGGGGCAAAGGGTAAAGAGAGTTTTATACTCTGGTGCTCGTTCTTCAGAAGACAGCTCAAAAGTTTCTTGATCCCTGAGATGATTTTAAATGGCTGTGGTAACAGTATTTCCCTTGACCTCAATAAAAATTCAACACAAAGGGAAAAGATTTCCCTGAAAAGAGATCCTGGCAGGATGAGGCATTGGGCTGCCAGGTGTTGGGAGAGGAGAGGTTGGTTATCTCTGTGTTAGGGGTTCAGAACCAGACCTCAGTGCTGGTCAGTGCCTCGGGACACTTTCACCACCGAGTGCAGAGCGATTAGATGTCGAATTCAGCAGATGAAAAGCTTTATTTTTAATTTTAGAAGTATTTTACGCTTCTTTAGCCAGATACGCGCAAAACTGCTCGGTGACATGTAGAGTTAATCATTAATTTCCTCAGCATGTCATCCCCGGGACCGCTGCCTGATTTCAGGCTGAAAATAAAATTACACTGTCCACCTGAATCAGAAGTATATAAGTATATATCAGAAGTGATTTCTGGTGGGTTATAGAATAACGAATGCAAAAATTCAGTCAAACTGAATATATCTGTCAAGAAAGGAACAAGTAAGGAGCGAGAAAACCAACGAGGGAATGGGCAGCTCTGGGTTGACTCTTACCATGCTCCAGCCAGGTAAAACTCCCCCGTGCACCAGAGGCATGAACCGTGGGCAACTGTCTTCCCTGGGGGAAGAACAGAGGCAGTTTGTGAATCGGGTGTGACTTTGACAGGCAGCTGTTGACGGCTGATCTGGCCTCGGTGGACCATCTCTCAGCTGGTAAATACACATGGCACTATTGTTTGAGTCAAACAGAGGAAAAGGCATGTTGCTCACACTTGTGTTGCCCATGAGCTTAATCAACTGATCAGAGGGGAAATAAAGTCTTGAGAAACATTACAATATGCCTTCTACATTTTCCATCATCCTTTATGCTTGTTTGTGTAGCCTGTTTGAATGATAAACTTGTCAGGGAAAGGTCCATTTTTTCCTGTGTCTGTTGAACACTAGCACAGTAAGATCTCACCTTAATTAACAATGATTTTGAAAACAATAACGATACCTCCGGCGCAGGAGCTGCTTCTCACAGCTGGAGCTTGGACTGAACAACTCAGAGAGTGCTCTGTGCCAGCTGCTAAATCGCCGGTCCCCGCTCCCACGGACCGTGGCTTTTGGTGGATGGCAGCTACCCGAGCGCTGACTCAGTGTCTCTCAGCTCCTGAAACTCCACAGAAAGCACCAGAACTGGCACATCTGGGCTGGTGTTCCCGTCGCCAGAGCAGCTGCCGGAGAGGCGAGGGCTGTGAGCGTGTCAGGGTGCGAGTCACTCCCTGCGCCCTGCTCCCTGCTGAGGAAGGTGGTGAGGACATGGAAAAAGACCCCCTACACTTCCCGTGGTTGCTCTCCAGAGTTACAAATCCAGCATTTGAGGAAGGCAGTAGTGTCAGGTTGGTCACGTTGCTCTTTTAATTCTCTGTCTGATGATCTCAACAGAACAAAATATGGGCAGATACCTCAGATGCCCTGTGAAAGAATAGTGAAATGTTCGAATTCTGACTAATTTTATTCAAACAGGAATCTACAGCATGGTCTGAAAGATTAGGCTACCCGGAGCATGCCGAAAGGTGCTTCTCCGGGAGGATTTGATGGGTACGCTCAGTATAGATCCACCGGCCATGAGCCGCCTTCTTCCACTACGTTCCTGGATCAGAGTTATTCCCCACATTATTAATCTGGTTTATTCCCCACGTTAATAATCTGGTTAATAATACGGGTTTAGTATTCATATAGATACAGGATACTTTAAATTCATATATATTGAAATAACTTTGATGAAACCGTTCTCTGTAGATTAAGATAAGCAACCGGTGTCTCAGATGAGGATGAAGGGTGCAGATGTTTTGCCTGTAAGGAGGGCTGGCTGGCTGTTGGACACCCGTGGTTAGAGGAGAAATTTTACGTCTTATTTTCAGTCATGTTCAGTCATCCGGTGGTCTGTTGGGTATGTTGCATCCTCCTAATCTTCACTGCACTGTTTTCTGAAATCCTTTACACTTACTTGAGGTCAGGTCGATGAACAAGAGGAAGGGAACTGTGAGTAATTTTCTGTTTATGGCATTTTCCCAGTCATGTGGGAATGGTTGTTTCTGCTGAAGTAAATACTGATATTTGCATATGAATTTAGGCTTCGATGTCCAAACATGTCAACGTTTCATTAAAAAAAAAAGAGCATTTCGGTGGTTATTTACTGTTTTAACTCCCTTCTGCTGAGTCCAAGGGAGGAACTACTGCACTTTACTGAACTAATCTGCATTTCCCTGCTAATCCTGAGGGCCGTGGGTAAGGCGCCGCCTTCCTGCGAGCAAGGGGGTAGGGTAGCACTGGTGGGCTTTGGACATAGGGCATTTCTCAGCGAAAACACCCCACAGAAGAACATTCCCAATGAGGGTATTTCGTTAGAGGAAGTACAGGATACAGGAAAAACAGTTTCTGTACCTCTCTCACAGAGCAGTTCGCTGCTGAAGTAGTTGGTCTTTGTGCCTGAGGTTGCCTCTTGAATATTAGGGGTCAGGCTCCTGAAGAAAAGGCAAACACGTCTTCTAGAAATTAGTTTTTTAAAAAAAAAATCAAGGAAACATCACTTGTGTACTTGAATTGAAGGTGTGCAGGAGTTTTCTTACCCAAAGAGAAAGAACAGGGGAAAAAAAAAAAATAATCCAGGTAAAATAGATTGAGACAGAGCATGGCAGGTAGTGCTCTACCTGCCTGAGGGAGAGAGGTGCCGCAGCTGCCCGTGGGAAGGTGAGAGCAGAGCTGTGTAAAGGACAGAAGTCAGGAACTTCCACCGCTGAAGCCTGGGTGACACATCTCCTTCCTTGGCAGCCTCCTCTGAGGCTGGGGGTCCTGCTGTCTCTGGGCTCCCGCTAGGCTAGGTTATCCTTTATCCACCTTTCAGACAGCTCCATTTTTTGTGGCCTTTGTCACCAGAGCGTTTGAGACTTCTGAGTTGCTACTGGATCACAAGAGCTGTAAGATAGGAAAGGCTTATCCTTATTTTTGCAGTTAATGGTCTTGCCAGTGATCATTCACACTTCTTCATTCGTGGTTTGAGGCTGGGTTGGCGGCTCCACGAGGAGTTGAGCAGAAGATGGGCAGCTGCTGGGCCCTTTCTCTCTTTCAAACGTTAGTGAAATCTAAACCCTCACACCCATAAATTGCTTAGTAATACCTCGCTTACTCTCTTCCTGTCCTGCTGAAAACCCAAATACACCAACAAAAGCAAAAATGTTTAGATTTCATAAATGAATCCTCAAAATGTATCAAGACAATAATGAAATAATGTTTTGAAAAAAACCACCAGGGTCTTCCCTTTTCTCTTCTAAAACGTAACTTTCAATAGTTTTAGATTAGAAAAAGTCTGTGACAAAGCCGTGGAATTGAAAAAGAAGCAAATAGGAGCAAAGTCCAGGCTTTGAACTGACGTTTTAGTGGCAGACCTTCATACGTGCAGAAGGCTATGAAAGGAACATCTGCATCTCATAATTGTTGTCACAAGAAGAAAGGCCAGTGATGTTCTTAAAGTTGGAAATGGAGATAAAATGCTGATTGTATCTGAAGTGCATCTGTGAAGCCAGATGATGCTTCCTCTCAACAGCAGCTCTAAGTGACTATATATATGTTTGACTACTCCCTCTTAAAAAGAGGAGTTGCTGCAGAAAATGGAAAGACTGAAGATATAAGTACTATGGGACCCTTTTGGGTGAAAAGAAATGATTATTAATATTTAAATAACGATTACTTTTGCAGGTATAAGGTATATACAGTGTGGACAGCAAAATGTAACACCCATAATATTTCTGTCTGATCTTGAGGTTAAATCAGGGAAAATTCCTTTCTGAATTGTGGGAGCAGGAGGAAGGAAGGAACAATGAAAGGACGTTTAAAGATGGAAAAAATAAAAATCCAGACTTAGTGCCTGTTTCCACATTTTCCCCACCACGTATTACTGCGGATTTGAAACCATCTACAATCCTTGTCTATCGTTTTCTCACCTGTTAGCAATACGCCAGTGTTGGTCTTTTTAAGGGAAACACTCCAACAGATTCCTGCTCTCCTGAATTGCCTTCGTGTGTTTGCGTTTTCCTTATTATGACTAAAAAGTCTCTATAATGAATGTAGTGATTTTGGTTGCTCTTGAGGAAAGTCTTTGTACAGGATATACCTGCTGATCGTGTGTTTTCCTAAGTGCTCATGCAGATGGGTGGTGATAAAAAATTCCTGAAGCAAGCCAATATGAATTAAAATCCATCTGTATACCAGGTAATAAAAAAAGCAGCAGAACTATCCTGCATCACTCTGCTGTTTAGTGATACGATGATCTCACTGCAGTGTCTTTAGCTGAAAATAAGTGAAAAGTCTCGAAATAACTTGTTGCCCTGTATTTCAGAGGTGTGGATTTTGTAAATTAAACCTTATATAGTTTCGAGCTAGGAGAACTCAAGAAGATTGTTACATAAATATATGTAACTCGCAATGCTAAGAGCCAGATTTTTTATATGTTAATAAGTCAAAAGGAAGGCTAAACATTTAAATGCATGGAAATTAAAATGTCAAAAAACAGATTCCAAAGGAACGGGAAACAAAGATGTGTTAGATTTCTGTGGTATTTCTTAAACAATGAAATAACTGAGGCCAGCAAAATATGTTGGCAACCAATGTAAAAATGGCAAGAAAAGAGTTGAAAAATGGAAGTTTATGCTTGGGAACAGTTTGTTACCAAATAGTTGTTCTTTGTTTTAAAAATAATAAAAGTGACTTAGATTATGTGATGATGTTCGCCACTGAAGTTCTGAAAAGCTGATTTAAAACCACTACAGACTTGCCTGCTTCTTTTTTTGTGCGGTTTTCTTGTAATCTGATGAGTAACTTTGACAGATGCATGTATCAGTGATGAAAAACTGGATTTTTGTAGGGATCGTGGCTAATTAAGAAAAAGAATGCATTTTCCAGTTTATCATTGTAGTATGTCTTTGATACGAGGTGTTTAAGTTGAAATATTTAGAAGCAGTTTTGAAAAAAAATCCTTAAAACTTATGGTTTTCGTTTTATTTAGCATATTCTAGTCTGGCCTTCCATAATTCTGTAATTTTAAAAACGTTTCTCTGATCTTGTGGTAAAACATCTGATTTTAAAGCCTATACGGGCTTGATTGTTGTAGCGTTTAGAATTGTCTAAATTTCCTGATTCTCACCCAGTCTGAAAGTCTCAAAATATTTTTTTTCTTTTTTCTCGTGCCGAGTGTAGCTGCTGAATTAGATATTCACGTAAAAGGAGACTTGAAAAAAACTGTCTGTTGTTGACTGGCAGTCCATAAACATACTTGAAATTGCTCAGCTTTTGCTCAGAGCAGTTAGTAACAGAGATGTTTTCACAGCTGCAACCTGCTCAGTTTATCGATATATTTGCCTATGAAAGGTTTGGTTATCCAAAATTCGTTGCTATTTAAAAATAAAAGTTTGACTTATTGAAGGATTAGAGCTTGGGCTCTAAATTGGCTGCAGGCAGTGATCTTTTGTTAAGCAAATAAGCGGGAGTGTTGATTAGACATTTTATGGGGTGCTGTTTGTGGCTCTACTGCTATTAAAAAACCCATTATTTTCTATACCTACCTTTTATTTTCTTTGGCTAATGAAGCACCTGTAAAAAGCTTATCGAGTCCTGTCACATAATTAAGATGAAATTACTGAATTATTTTCAGAAGAAACTCTATGAGATCGTCACCTACCAAAAGCTCTGAGACGCCTTTATGTTTTACTGAGGAGCCATATACAAAAATTCTGCTGACCAGCTTGGGTTTTTCCTGAGCACGTGCAGCGTTTCCTCTGGTCATCTCACACCCAAAAGAATAGTGCAACTTGGGGAAGGGCAGAGATCGACTGCAAGAAGGGGTATAGAACATGGAAAAAATTGTGTTGGTGAAAGATTACTAGACATTTGGGTCACAGAGGAGTCACTGAGGTTGAATTTGCCTTCTGCATAAGGTGGGCCATAAGGTTTCTCGTTGTTTCAGTGGGTAGACTTTAAAAGACTATGTGACCCGAATTAAATTTTTTCAGGGGCTGGGCAGTTCACCACGATTACTGGTGAAGGGAGTTAATGTCATGTTTGGAAATGTATATATCATTTCTAAGCTGCGTTTGTCCCACTGTGTTTTCTAGCCAAGCTATCTACCAGACTGAAGAGCTCGAAAATCTCTTTTCCATGCATGGCTACTTGTACACTGTGATCAAGTCATGCCTTTCGCCTTGAGTTCTCAGATGGTTCAATCAAAGGCATATTTTCCATGTCTTTCATCGTTCTTGTGAGTCGTCTTTGAAGTCTTTCCAGTCTGATGTCCCTCTGGAACTGCAGCCTTGAGAGCTGATCTGGTATTCCTGGTTCATCGGGAATGGGCATCGGCATCAGTGTCAGAATTAATATAATTTTTTTATTGATCTCCCTGTATATAAGAACTGAATTAAGGTTACTCCTGTAGGAGTTCCCATTGATTTGATTATTCGTCTCTGCTTCCAAGATTTATCTTTTTTTAGAGTAAGGCTACTCTGCAGACCTCAGTATAATCGAGATTAACAACCCCTGAAGCTACAGTGCTTCTCCTACTTGTAGCTACTGCAGTCTGCTCAGTAGACATAACCCTTCTGTAGACACTCTTATCCTGTGAAATTGGTCTGTAGTCTTTATTGCCAGATGTGTGATCTAATACTTGACTGCATCTGCTTGCCTGCCTGCTGCATTGTTCATCACCTTCCCAGTCGTCATCTGAGAACTTTTATCAGAGATAGTTTTAACTTCCTCCAGGTTACTGATAAAAATGTTGAGTGCAAGTCTGAGAATCGGTCCCAATGGGAGTCTGTTGGAAGCACTGCTGCTCACTTTAATAATTTAAAATCTATTGCATATGCACCGTATTCATTTTATATTTTATTAATCCAAATGTGAGAGATAAAGTCAAACGCCTCATTGAAATCGAAGAATATTAGATCAAATTTATAGTCTGATAGAAATATAAAATTAAAGTGATTCATTGTCCGTAAAAATTCGTTCCTGGGTGTTAATTATTCCATCCTTTTTTTGTTCCTCATTAATCAAATCCTTTCTCTGCTAATCCATCATCATCATCAATATCAAAATCTCTGCTTGACAGTTCCCATTTACCCCATTTAAATGTCACAATATTATAGAACAAAGATAAATACTGTTCTTTGTTTGCTTTGTCTCCTAGCACTAGGAGTAAGGGGACAATCAACAATTGAGAAAAAAAAATAAGTCTTGTTCAAACCCAGTCAGTCCTGCTTCCTCTAGTTATAGGACTCACTGCCTCAAAAGTGGGTACTCTAAGAACCCCCAAAATGTAGGTGTGGTGTGGTGGTGCCTGGCTGCACCGACTGACGGAGACTGGTGGGTCCTCTTTGGTTCGGGATGGCTTTTCCTGCCTTTCCGTATGGACAAACAGAATATCCAAAAATTTGAATAATTAGCACTAAAAGAATATAGACTATAAGAAGATGCATGGAAAATAAGCACTACTTGAGTGCAGGAGACACTTCTCCGGAGAACTTTGTGCCTTTACTCCTGATTCCTGAGCAGCCGTGGAGACACCTGGAAGTCACGGTGTGTCCCTGGTGCGCCTGTAGGATGAGATTAAGAGAGGAGATTAAGGATCAGATCAGAAGAAGAGGACACACATACTGAGTCGAAGAGTCTTTCCAGTTGCGAACTGTCTAATCTTTGCTTTGTAGGTCTTCCAGGCAGAGGTGATGGGGTACTAGGTGAACCCTGCTTAGACTTTATTCCTTGAATTCACCTACAGAGCTGGGATGTTAGGGTTTTATTCGACAGAGCTTGACTTCTTGTGCTTCTTGCTATAATTTATTTGGGAGCTGGAAATACGCTGGTGAAAATCCGAGCCTGAGTGGAGCCCACGGAAACTCTACCACTGGTTTTCATGCGGGTGAGATTTCGGTTGGTTTGTTTTCCTTTTGTGATGACTTTTGACTTCCTTCTTTTTGCAGCACGGGTCTTGGTGTCCTAGGTAGGAGACCGGAATGGCGTTTTAATATTAATCTCCTTTTTGTCCTCTAAAAGGCCCCAAGCCAGCCACTGCAATTAATGAAACTCTTCGAATGCTCGAAGGGAGGCACATATAATGCTTATCTGAAATTAGACTACAGTCCTCCAACACGCTGCAGAATACTGATCCCTGTTAGATGAGCTGACAGGGCGGTGTGTATTTTGTTGAAAAGCCAACAGCTCATTTGAAAAGTGAGTGGTGAAGTAAAAATAATAGATAATGGAAACAGGACTGAGATAGTAAAGCATGGAATATTCAAAATTTATCAGATATTTCAATATAACCGATATTTTCCGTGTAATGCAGATAATTAAAATCATCCCAAAGAGATAATCTTACAGGAATATATTCTCAGAACGTGATTTGTTTTCAACAGTATTAACTGTAAGCTACAGTACTGTGGCGTGTTATGCAGAGTATATGTAGGATAGATTTCTGTAGCTATTATTACGACTGCCCAATCAAAGAAATCTCTCTGTATAATTTCTACAATTATTTAACTGCTAATTTGATTCTAAAATTGTCTTTCTGGGCAATTATTGCCGAAATCAATGCTATCTACTTGTGCACACATGGAAAAATTCTTAACGTCCATGCAGCCAGCCTAAACTCACTGCATTGATGTTGAATTGTTTAAACTATTTGGGTATTTCCATGATTAATTAGGTCTAGCCGTGGGTATCTTGACTTTTAGATCTGTCCTGGTCCTGCTCGCGTCGGGAGCAATAGGAGGAATCTCAGGGACCTCAGTGGGACAGAGTCTCTGATCTGCAGTGTGGCTCTCAAGTGTGGGCTGTTTCTGCGGTGAATTAGCGCTAAATTTATAGAGGTGCACCTGGGAGAGGTGTTTTCACAGCGGGGAATTTTGCCTGCTTGTACTACAGTAATGACCAAAGAAAAAGGCGAAACTGTTATGGAGGACATTAAATATATACGATGATACTGATGCTCTCCTAAAGCACGTGCTTAAACAAATTGACGTTGCTATTTTATGGTGCCCAACCAATTGTACTTGAGCTCTTCAGTGACGAGGACGATGTAAATAAAAGACTGTAAGGAGTAATCTGGAAGATAAATAACTGTAGTGCAATATTTGAGTTAGCTGTGCCTTCTTAAAATTGGTTTTCCCCCTTAAATAAATGATGGGTTGTTTCAGCAGGTGTAATTGTAGCCAGACCTCCGTGCCTCTGTTCTATGTGGATAGGACATTTTCAGGAATACCCTGAACTTTATTTCAGTTCAGACTGGCATGTAATTGTTGTTTTTATATTGTTGACGACTTCTTCTAGAAGAAAAAAGAAAAATAGCGATATGTGTATTTTAAGTCCTCTCGCTCATTATTTTTATCGGTTTTCAACCCAAATACGCTTCGTTTAAGAGTGAAGACAATCAAGTGTATTGGTTCATGCTTCTCTTTTTATAAAAAGTTTGGTCTCTTTATGATCTTTTGGTTCCTTTGCTTTCACAGAGAAATAGTTTGGGAGTAATTAGCTTCAAAAAAATGCATGCTCCTTGCCTCACATCATCCGCTGGTAAACTAGCAGGTTCTTAAAACAGTAAGTCAATTTGTGTGTGCGAAAGCTGCTGTGAGCAGCAAATTCCACTTTTTCAGTATCTGTGCGTGTATCTGGGCGTTCCAGCATATCTGGGTAGAAATAAGACGGTTTTGCCTTTTAAGCACTGAATGTGTACTCCCACAAACGGAGATTTGTTAATTACAGAGCACCATCCTCTTTTGCAGGCGCTTTAATATCAGAAGAATGTCATTCTTTTCTCTTCAATACTGTTTAAACCTATGAAAAGTTTTTTAAAAAATGATAGCAATTACATAATGAAAAGCAATGCTTTTATGATTCTATTGCTGTATGAAGTAAGACTTATTCCCATCAGAGTAACGCTTACAACCCTTTTGTTATATTAGTACTTCTCTCAATGATAATATTGGCATTCATTCTGGTAAGCAATTGAAGGATTGCCACTTTAGCTGATGCCACTGTCTCCTTAGGGAAACTATTTTTTGCGGGTATTACCGCTGCACCTTTGATAATTTTCATGTCTGAAAGGGAAACATAATCTCACTTCGGAGCAAAGAATGTACTTTATTTGCTTTCTACTTAGTACAAGCGAATTCTTACAACTGAGTTGGCAATACGGTTTGGAAAATTCAGATTAAATGGAGTTTTACACACAAGGTTTGGTTTTTTTTTTTGTTGTTGTTCTTAAGATGTATACTGACAGTGGGGATGGAGTGACATTTAGATGAGGTTTCTGGTGCGTGTTCTTGTCAATGGGGTATAACAGGGATTATTTTTAAGTACTTGGCAGCACGTGTGTATCCCATTGTGTGGTAAAAATTGTTCTTAGGGGTATTTTTAGGCTCACTGCTAGAGAAAATGTAGTAATATTCAGGAAGAGAGCTAGTCAAGTCACTTAAGCATCTCCTGTGGGTCCCCCAGTAGTTGTAAGGGGTCAGTATTCTCTCAGCTGGGAAGCCAGCGGGGTTCTTCGGGGTCTCAAAGAAATAGTAAAAAGTCTGCCGATAATTTGGAGTAAAAGAGATTAACATGAGCAGTATTTGCAGGGTAGCATCTCTATGTTTTTATGCGGGACCTCATGTTTCAACCTGCAGCTCTGACTTCCATTCTCCGCCTGCCTTTGCGCGGTGTAGGTGAGTACCCCTGCCCGCTGCCAGAGCCAAGCGCAGAGGTGAGAGCGGAGGAGAGGGAGCCCAGGGGAAGCCCCAGCAGATGCTGACACTGTCCGCGGGGGAGGATGAGGGCCTCCGCGCTGAGCGTGTCCCTCCCGCCCGGGCTCAGCACCCACGTGCTGGGCTCATCCAGGCAGCGGCCGGAGCCAGGCTGCCACCCAGAAATAGGCACTGGTGGTGGCGCAGTGATTCGTCTGGAGTTTTTCAGCTCTTCTGTGATGTTTCCATGTTGGAAATTGCGCTGCGTGTGCTGTGTGATTAGTTGTGGGGAGCTTCCATATAGTAAGTACTTTCTGTACCGCCTGCCTGCTCAGTGTTCCCCAAGACCTGCGTCAGCCCATGTCAAATAGTTTATGGTCTTCACCGGAGTGAGCAAGTGTCTGAAAGGTGTTAGTTACCCTGCTGCGGGCGTCTGCTTGGGCTCTGCTCTAGGGGTCCTGATTGCAGAGACGCTGCGAGATAAAATTCTATACGCTTACTCGTATCATCATCTTTAAAGAATTAATTTCCTTTAGCATTTGTGTTTGCTGCGTTGACAGCGGTATTTACATTCACTGAACTCCGGTTATTGCACATTTTGCTTCCAAAATTTCATGCACTGTAGGAGCATCACCAAGGCTGAGTTTGTCATGTATTTCTAGATCTTGCTGTATTGAAAACCATTTATTTTCTTTATGTTTTTATTGTGAAGCGGTTATCATGGGATAGTTCTTCCACTGTAAGTCCGGAGGAGAGAGAAGGCACCTATCCATTTTACTGTGACATTTCTCTACCCGTGGCTGCTTTTGCTGAATTAATCTCAGTGTACACCATCAATTTTTCATCTCCACTTTATATTAACTTTGCTTGACTCAGTTTAGACAATCTGTGTACTCCCAGCACTACATCCCCACTAGAAGTTTACGGTGTTGGCTGCCTCGGTGCAACAGCATGTTTATTTGAGGTTTTGCAGAGAAGAGGAAATATAGATCTGAATGTATTTTTCCTCAGTGCCGTCTGCAAGCAGCGATGCTCTCTGAGGGCGGCAGGCCACCCAGACCTGGCCACCAGCAGGGTAACATCCAGGACCACTGTAGGACCCAGAGAGGCTGCTCCATTCTTGGCATCACGAGTCTCCATTTCAAGCTTTGTGTTTGTACATCCACTCAGGCAGAAACTTGTTACCCATTTCTAAATTGACATATTTACCTAATTGTTTTCGATAGTTGTTTTTTTTTTTTTTTTTTGCAGGCCAGCTGATTCATACACTTTCCTGAGCATTTAACATGATTTCTACATTAATTCCATATCAGGGAATAATTAGAATAGACAAAGAATAAGTAGGACTTAAGTTATGAAACAAAACTGCCACGTGAATTTATTGCCTGTGGTTCTTCGGGATCCAGTCATCTGGTACAACTTCTTTTAATAGCTCCTTCTGACTTTAATGTGATCAAAACAAATGTAGCTTTTTGTTCTTGAATTACATTTGGATTCTGCTGCTTAGCTGTTGGCCCAAAGACCACCGAAAAAGGGTGGGAGTGCTGACCCTGAAGTTTGGTATACCCAAACCACCAGGGATGTACTGCAGAGCCTGCCTGAAGTCCTCTGATACAGGATTACCTTCCCTTAGTCAGGTCACTCAGTGATTTTGCTGGCAGAAGCCTCTGACAAAAATATGACTGAATTCCATGGGATAAATGCGTCGATTTTCAATACAGCTGGAGAGGTAATGTGTAAGATAGGCTCGCTAACATTCTGTAATATTTTCCTTGCTTTCCTAGGGAAACAATAACTAAAGCAATGGATTTTACCTTCCTTTCTTTTCTCAGTCCATTTGAAAGACCAACAAACGGACAACCCTCCTCAGTGACTTTTTAATCCATTGGCCAGCTTCCATCAGGTCTGTCAGAGATGGAGATGTCTGCTGTCTCAGGTTCTTCCTGCTTTCGCAGAAACCTGTGCCTGCAGAGATGGAAGGGAGCTGATAACAAATGCTCTGCCGTTATCTGCCGTTTCGCGATGCTCCCCCCCAGCAGAGGGGTGTGATGGAGGCAGCTGTCTCTGGGCGGCAGGTGGGGAGCTCCGTCCGAGCACGGGGAAGGGTTGGGGTTTCTGGGGTACACTGTGGGGCTCAGAGGCACAGGCAGTGGGAGCTGGCTGAGAAGAGGGGATGGGGCTCCTGAGGGTGTGGGGCGGAGCTGGGATGGCTGTGCTAGGACGATACCTTCCTCAGCAATTCCTGTTTTATTGGGGCAGAGGGGTCCTGGCCCTGGCCCTGGCAAGCAGAGAACGAGTTTTGCTCCGGGTAGGGAGCCCTGAGGTGCTTCTGGGCTTAGGGACAGAAAGCGATGACAAACATCTGTCACCACTTCCATGGAACCAACTGCTCTAAGCGCAACGGGAAGGACATTATAAACACAGATGTTGATTCATTCAGCCAACAGAAGGTACCAAGAAATACAAATTAGCTCCTAAAAGGTCTGACCTATTTCTCCAGGCTTTTCTTATTTGAAACAAAAATCCTGTCAGCACATGGTCTTGTTTACACAAACACATATATACATGCAACAGTTCTCTTTTATTCCATGGGCATTATCCTGCTGAGTGTTCACTTGCAGCTCTAGGTCCTGGGTTTATCACTGTGGCAAATTGAAAGTTTTCAGCAATTTTCCACAATCAAAAAAACCCACAACAAACTCTCGGTGCACATTTTTAGAGAAGACACCAAATTATATTCAGTTTTCCAAGACATCTTGCAGTCAAGATATCAAGGGTCAAACACTCAACATCTTTCTGAAATTTATTTTTTTTTTTTCTCTGAGGGATTATTCAGAAATTGCTATTATCAAGTTTATGGGTTAATCCCACAAAGAGGTGATGCAGATCACTGGTGCTCAGCCTTTTCTTTGGAGAGAGGAAAAAAGAGGACACATAGCAGTGTGTAGTTTTCAGATCAGTGATTTACATTATAACAAAGTGTGATTTAAGTTTTTATGGCAAAATGGGATGAAATTAACATAAACTTTGGTGCAAAAATAGCAATATGTTCCAGTTGGAGCTTGCAGAAAATGCTTAAAAGTAAATAGCAAGTCAGGCTCTTGGAAGCTTGTCTGCCTTTGCTCGTCCCAGGTGCTGCCTCCTGAAATGAAACTAAAACCTACTCGTCACTGCCTAGTAGCTGGGTCACGGCTTGTGAAGGTGCTCCCATGGCTACGAGAGAGAACAGGGAGGCCGCCAGGAAGAAATCATTCCTTTTTTGGATTTGCTGAAACGTCCCAGTAATTCTCTTGACGTGACAAACTGATGCGGCAACCTGTAGTGTTACTCCCTGCGTACTGATGCTGTGTGAGAGAGATACTGGAGCAGTGCGACTCGTTAGTGGGTATAATATTGCAAATAAGATTTGCATCAAGGCTTTCATCGGCCATAAGCCGAGGGTTTACAATATCCTATTTCTTCTCCCATTTGTCCTTTTTGACCTTTTTGCCCAAGAAAAAAATAGCCAGAAGTACCCGAGGATCTCGAAGGCTCAGTTTTAAAAGTGCCGTAGGTACTCCAGGCAGCAGTGCTCAGGGACTGTCAGTGAGCCCGTAGGCACCAGAGCGCTGGCTGGTGAGAGTTACAAAGGCGTTTAGTGCCTACAGTTGCAGATAGGAGCCTGTAAGATCTGGAGTAATTTAGGCATAGAACTTGCACTGCCTTTTCAAGGGGCTGTTGGCTTCTCAAGTGAGTAGGTGTTAGGCAGCTCTGGGAGCTGGCAGCTTCTGCAAGTCTTACGAGATACTTCCATGCATCATTTGTAAATCTGCCCCTAAGGCGCTTGTGATGAATTGTTCCAAGCGCTGTCTAAGTTTCATGTTTGCTTCGTCATCCATGCAGGCACTGGCTTCTGTGATCTTGTTTGCAAGGTTATGTATTACAGGTTACTCTTTGAGTAGCTTTTGTTCCTCACTCTTTGAGTAGCTTTTGTTCCTCTCAAAGTGTCGATATCTGCCTTTGGTGTTAAATACCAAAGACCTTCATGTTGCTAATACTAAAGAATTAAAGATGGCACAAGCCAACATTCGTTTTGCAGTGGTTAAGCAGAGTGGATACAATAGGCTTAGGTTAGTCGGTGCTGTCTGTGAGCAAAACCTGCTGTTTGCTTCTCTGTCTCTGACCTTCAGCTCTCGAAATGATGCAAAATGCCCTTTTGTAGGTGAGAAGAATCTTTGCCCCATGCATGTGCCTATACGTGTGTCTTGCTCTTTCATATGGCAGTGAATGTTTTGGTAGCTGTGTCAGACTGGCATATTAAGTAACTGCGTGTATTTGGGTTTATGTAAATGTTTGTATTTCTCTATGTCCCTCCCTTTTTGTTTTTTTTCCTGTGTTTTAAGGCCAGCATCTGTTTATCTGAAGGTGACAGCTTTAAAATTGTCGTTTTTGTGATTATTTGATTTGACGTCAGGTGCCCAGCTCCGTGATTTATACATTAAGGGATTAATAATCGCTGCAATTTCAGAATATATGAAAGACATGGAAACTAGCTCTTTCCCTTTCTTTATTTCCTCAGATTTGTATTCGCTCGTGCTTTGCGTTTGACTTCAGAGCCGCCCAGGCCGCTTCCCACAGGTTGGTTATCCCGTGGTGCTGTGGCTGTGGGGGCCTGTGCAGCAGCTGGGCACAGAGCAGAGTTTCCCCTTGCTGTGGCCGGGATGGACGTTTGCCTTTCACCCTGCAAGGAGAGGCAAGGCTCTTCTCCCAGCTTGGCCCCGGGGATGTCAGAGGGCTTACACCTCTGCAAGACACCGCCTTGGGGTATTAAATAGAACTGTCTGTAGGATTTCTACATGTTATCAGGATATTTAACCTCATAGTGCTTAAAGAAGCTTGTTCAGAATTTGCCTTCCTTCCAAACTGACCTTTATTTCCTCCACGCGCAACCGCGTGATGTGGCAAAACTGGAAAGAATTGAGCAAGCCCTCGAGCTGCAGGTCCCTGCACGCTGGCAGCAGCACAGGACGCACACACAGACACACACGGAGCCAGAGCTGGTGCTGCTCTGAGGATGGGGTGCTCCTGTCTCTGGCGTAGGCGGCAGCGCGCTGCAGATGCCGCACTGTTTCCTACCCAAGGTGTCGCGCACGCTTTGCATCTGTGCGGGAAGCAGCGCGTTGCCGTAGAAGGATGTACATTTACTCGTTAGTTCCCTGTGCCTAACGCCTCTCTCCTTGGTGTTCAGTAATGGAATTACCGTGACAGGAACATGGGAACAGTGATATGTTTGTTAGAGGAGGTAGAGGAGCGTTCCCATTTATCCCGTGTGCTCAACTCTCTGTATGTCTCCCATCACCACCATCATCCTCGGGTGAGGGCCTTTGCTTCATGAGGAAGAAATGCATTAAAATTCTTCAGCCCGAAAAAAGCTGAGCCAAGGGAGATTTTTGAAATCATGAGTTATCATTCGTGGAAGCGATCACGGTAGAGAATCATTACCGACTATATTTATTTATTTATATTTATTTATGATATATCTCTCTAAATCTGGGCTTCTCACCACTAATTGCTGTACAAATATCAGACTAAAAAGTAGTCCTTCCCCAACAGCTGATGATGCTTCTGTGTCCCGTTCAGTCTGCTGCTGAGGGTGCAAAGCCTCCTTCAGTGCTTTGAGTTTAATCTGGAGTAGTTTTCCTCTTCCACTCGAATTCCCAGATGACTCTGTGGGTATTTTGTGCCATCCTGCTAATGTATTTTCTAAATCGGGTGTTCAGGAATAAAATGGGAACATCTTACTTCTGGCACCGCAAAACTGATTTTTGCTCCTTTGCCCAGTGATGCTTTTGTTGGTGATGACAGCATCTGCAAGTAAGAAAATGTCTGTCCTCCACCGTTCTTAGCTGAAAGTACAGCCAATTTATTTCAGGGAAATACATGGGACATTTTTTAATTAATCTTTTCCATAAATGTTGAAATTGCATTACACGATTGAGATCATGGGAAATAAACTCAGTGGCTTTGGGTTGTTTTTCAGTTATCATTGTGCAAACATCAAGGAGAGATAGTACAGGAAGGTTCTTTAAAAATGCCTTCTGTTCTGCCAGGCTAATATTTTTTTAATCAAACCTCTTCGAATTTATTCTGTAAACTCTATTTTTCCGGCATTCCTAATTCTTGGGAGACTTCTGAATTCTGAATAGATATTTTAAAACATGACAGGAAGGTTGGCTGCTGCTTATCCTCAGGAAATGTATTCGATTCTGCTGGATTAGGGCTTTCTGAGCTTTTAAACTGTAGGAGTATAGTTTAAATCTTGATATTGCACAAGATACATCGAGCAGTGTCTACCAGTCAGCAGTGAAATGGCGTCAGCATTTTATTACTTACAGCACTGAAAGTAATTTAATAAAATTAACAGAAAAAAACCCGATTGTATCAAATTGCTGTGACAGATATTTGGACTTACAAGTGCAGTATAATAAACCCATAGTCATATCAAAATGGGAAATCGTGGAGTGTAGCAGTCATCGTTAAATTTTTTGCATCTTTAATGAGTTCATTTCTAAATACAGCTATGAAATGTCTTCATTGCGGTGTTGATTTTTCTCACCTTCAGTGTACTCACGGTGTTATTAGTGTCATTTATGGTACGAGTAGCTCACACGAATGCCTCGAGGTGTACATTGGGAGCGTTACTACTGTTACCGATTTACCACATTAGGAAACCTGAACTTGATACACACCTGGTAATTTTTGGTCTTAACATCGATGCCCTGGGTTGTTTGAACCTCTTTGGCAGCCCCTTTCTCGTGGCAGCATCTGGACGGGCTCGGTGGGGGGAGCGAGTAGGTGGGGTGAGGCACATGAAGCACGTTTCATGCAACTACTCACCAGCTGAAGTGTGCCAAGTGTGGAGAGTTCCTGCATCGCAAGCAGGATTCATTTCCTATAAATTTACTGAAAACTGCTAAATATTGCTGATCAGGGTAGGAGAAGCCTCCACGTTGCTGTTTTTATTGAGTTGCTGTTGACAACACTCCAGTTCGGTCCTAGCACTACCGTGATACGTCATGATTTACTAACTATTGTCGTCTTTACATATTTAGCAGAACTCCCTGTTTATAGAAATGAAATAGGTGAACTATTATTAAACTATATGGATTGATAATTAAGTGGTGAGGCGGCTGGATTTTAAGTTGCAAATGTAACCGGTACACTTTACAGTTCACACTAAACTGCACTAATTATAGCCAAGGCAAGGAGTTTTTAATAGTTGCTCGGATAAATCTTTTTTTTTTTTTTTTTTTCTTGCTTGCATAGTATTGCCACACAGCATTTCAAATTGTGGTGTAAAATCATTTAACTATGTCTGTCTGAAAGGTTTTCTTGTCTTGTAGAAATTAGTATTTTATTTAATGTGACATTAGTATTCTATCTCATGTGTTATGTGCGGAGTAAATAAGGATTGTTCTATAGTTAGTAGTTTAAAATCGGTTTATTTGTTTAGTAGATTGCTTATTATGTGTATTTCCTATGAAATTTATAGTGGCCTGATCAGTAGGGTTGTAAAATGTGATGTATTGATGCATTACAATGCAATATTACAATAGTACAGCTGTGCTATTAATTTTTAACCTTTGTATGATCCACCTGCCCCTTTATGGTCACACATTTGGAAAGAACAAATGCTGTTACTTTAATGTACAATATTCAGACTTGAGAACCATTTGGTCATGGGGGGGAAGCTGTTGTTGCTCTTGTTTTATTGGTGTATAACCAGAGTAATGTCACTGACACAGCAATGACACTGCAAAAAGCCCCTACAAGTTTGGGAAATAGGCTAATGTTGCCTTTTGAATGCTAACAGAATAGTCTTTAGTTTTGTAGTCTCTTTTCTTATTTATTTTTTAAGCCCTTGAAAGGTTTCATCTCTTTCAGTCAAGAATGGATCAAGCGCTAGGAATGAACCAGGGTTGCGAGATGAGGGTTGTTACCTGCGAGACCGCCGCCTCGGCTGTAGGATTTGGAAGATGTTTTCTGCTGTGGACAATCAACTGCAGAAAGGGAAAGGTCTCTCGAGGCAAGGCAGCCGAGATGGTAGGCTTTGTGGTTTTGAATGTAAAGAGTGAACGCGAGAGAGTTTGTTTGTGTTGATAATGCAAATAATTTAAATCGGATTTGAGGCTTCTCTTTTTCTGAGTGTCTAGCTTGAGAAATCTAAGGCCCAACTTTGCATACGTGTTGGGAAGAGGGAGTTTTGGCAACACTGCCGAATTCTAACAGATCTTTAGAATGGGGGAACTGTCGTTTTTCAGAGGCTTGTAATGAGCAGATTTGGCTGGATAGTCATAGGGACAGTAGGTGACACATCTCTTACAGTAAGATAGCTCCAATTCTGTGTTTCCCGCACCTGCTCAAAAGCATCTGTATGCCCGTGTTTCTCAAAGAAAGAGCTGCAGTAATTTTTGAGAGGACAAAATAGCAAATTTCCTCCTGAATTTTGTTTTCTTAAAAAAACCATCATCTGTTTTATTGAAAACCCACATCCCTATATCTCCAAGTTTGATTTAAGAATCACCTATGTATAAACTCTCCTCTTGACTATTCCAGTTTAACAAATGTAGAAGGAAGTGAAAATAGGGCATTATGAAAGAATTCAGCAACCTCAGCTACAGGAGTCCCCGCCACCGATGCCTCTGATAGAGCACATTGTCTGTGTCAAGATCAAAGCCGTAGATGAGATCTGGGAGTTGAACTTGCCTGTCCTGAGTCTCAGTCCAGTACACCAGCGGTGGGAATTCTCATCCCCCTCTAAATGAGCTCCCAAGGAGATTTACCTGGCAGGATGCAGCGTGGCAGAAGTATTCCAGTCTTGAAGTGGTAATAAATATTTACAGCTATTTCTCCAGAGCTCTTTAGTATTGTTAAAATGAACAACTCTAATTACAGAATATTTGTTGAGGTTGTGATGACTCAGCCACTAGTGGTGGCAATAAACAGAGGAACAGAAACACTGTCCTTCCTTGCTTGGAAAATGTTCTTCCTGTGGTTTTGTGGTGTGAGTGCCTAGAGTTAACACCACAAACGCAGCTGTGATTTTGGCTGCCCCTGACCTATCAAACTTCCTGATGCATCAAAAGCTTACATCAGCCGTTTTTGAAAGTCTATTAATGAGCAACGATAGTTAAGTGGTATTGAGCTTCATGTCAATTTTGAAAATGTCTGGTTTATAGTGAACAGTTCTACGGTGGCAGTTTGCTATGTTCAGGTTAGATTGTTTTGGTTCATTATTGAAACAAACATCTGAACATCACCCGCAGGGCTTGCAGTGGTAGCACTAATGCTGAGCAGGGCATCTCTTCCACTGCAGAATATGCCGTGGAGAAGTGGACAATTTGCAGACATTACCTAGTACCTGTTCTGGTTAGTTTTGAGGTTTGGAGGGAGTAGTAGATGAACACTGCTCTTGACCTGGATTCCTGGGATAATGAACCCCAGGAGAATAGGTCTGTAGAATTTTAGAAGGGTGGAATCAGTGGGTTTTACAGAAATTAAACTTCTTTTAAAAACCTCTACAGCTCAGCAGAGAGCACTCTGTGGATTCCTATAGGATCACTTAAGAGTTCTATAGAAAACATCATTTTCTGTTCGGTTTCAGAGTATCTTACTATGTTTACAGCCTCAGCTTAATCCTTGTGCTAAAGTATCATTCTCTTTGGCAGATAACCCTTTTTTACTGTAAGAGTGGTCAAATGCTCCAACTTTGCCCATGGAAGCTATGGAGTCTCCATCCTTGGAAATGTTTAAAACCTGACTGGACGTGGCCCTGGGCATCCTGCCCTGGTTGACCCTGCTTTAATGGATGCTGCTGGACTCGGTGACCTCCAGAGGTGCCTGCTAGCCTCATCCATTCTGTGTGACTTTCTCTGAGGTGTTCCCCTTCCAGATATCCCATAGCTACACAACCCGAACCATAGTAAGGGGATAAAGTGCCAGGGTCGGTTCTATAGGATCTGCAGAGACCTGTGGTTAGTCTCAGACCCACATGCCTTCATAACAACTCTATCAGGACAGATCTGGTCCGCAACCTTATTCTCCTGAACAGCAATCCCCTCTCTCAAGGGCTCCAAAGAATGAATATTAGTACTTAAATAGTGACTAAAGATAATCTGTGGAGTCATCGCGCTGATGTACTTGCCCGTGCAGAACCAAGGACTGCCTGTTCCCCTGACTGGCTTGCCCCTGTGAGGCACTCCACTGTGCAGAGCAGGCCCCCAGCATACCCAGTGCAGAGACCCATGTGTGGAAGGTGACCCTCTGCTCATAGGTCTCATAGACAGGATTGGCACAGCATCGGTATTCCGGTTACTGACCAGCAGGGAGAGACGAGCGTCCCCTGCATCAGAATTCCTTTATGTACAGTGGCACAGTTAACACTGAATCTCTCTGTGTGACTTCACCATGCTAATAATGACCTTTTAACACTTCTTTTTTTATAAGGCACTAAAATGACAACGAGTGGTACATTCCCACTGCCAAAGATAACAAACCTGCACTGGAACTCTGCTGTAACACTGCACAGAGTCTGAGGCAAGGATTTACAAAACCCCTTGAGGAAGGAGAAACTCTATCAGGCGATCGGCGATGGTGTCAGCCACCATGAACACCCTGAGGGGTGCCGGGACCTGTTCAAGGCTGCAACAGCCGTGACTTCTGCTGCCTTGCATGGAAGAAAGCAATAGCGAAGAAACAGCCTCAAAAAGGCTTAGGAGAACAGTAGATAGCAGGAGACAGAGGTGGAAAAAATAGTTAGTGCATTAATAAAAGAAACTTTTGTCCAAGATGATGTCCTCTACAGCAGGTTGCATCTGCCAGCAAGAAAGAATTGAACTAAAGATTGTTCATAAACATATGGACCACCTACTCATTTTTCCTTCCCCTGCCAGTAGCTAGCCCCTGGGCTACACAAGTGAATGTTACGCCCTCTCCAGTCCACGCACCAGCCACCACTGGTGCTGCTCTGCAGCAGAAATGAGTCCACCATTTTGTGAAAACCTGAGTTTGCCAAATACATTTTTGTTTTTTTTTTCCCAAAGTGTGGGAAAGAGAGGGACTGAATAATTTGCAGGAGGATATCAGGAAAATAAAAAAGCAAGGTTTCCACTAAATGAATGGAACTGTGGGAAGCAGGCTTTGTAGATGTGGCCAAATTGTGCAGAAGTTTTATTTAAATAGCATTATAAATTGCAATTTGAGTTTAGATGTCTCTGTCGTAGCTGTGAGAAATCAGGGTCCTGTTGCAGGAGAAAAACCACAAAGCACTAAATTGTTTCGTTTAACTCTACAGACATTCTAATTAAGCAGGTCAGCTCATTTCAGACTTAAAATTTATAACAAGACACCTAAAAGCCTTTGCAGAATTGGAGGTCACACGCAAAATAAAACAACACAGTATGTGAAACTTGAAATCACAGAATCGCTGCAGAGACAAGGATCCCTCCTGAGAGGTTTGTGAAAGCATTAGCAAAATGATATTTAACATGTCTGTTTGTGGTTTGCTTCATTCCCAGAGGGCACCATTCAAGCCCTCCATCAGAGAAGAGCATTTGAAATTTGCTTGTGTGGTGCTTAATCTCAGTTTGGTGGGTTTGAAATTCCTCAGCGAGGAGGCTGCAAAGAAACCACTGCGATGAAGGCAGTCCCACCACTGACCTGGCAGGCGTTGTGTCACCCAAACCTGTCCTTCTGCCACTGCCTCATCCTGGGCACCCCCTGGAACGGGAAGCAGCAAGAAATTGTTCATGTTCACCGCTGTGAGCTTCTCTCTGAAACTCCGTACGTCGGGGTCCTCTCCAGTTTCACAGTCTGAGCGGACACTGTTGAGGCTGGGCTGCCCTTGCCCCTTCCCTGGTGATACGATGGAGGCACAGCTCTGGGTGGGTGGGCTGCGGGGGGTGTGTAACCGGGCCCTGCGAGCCCGCTTCACGTGGGCTCTGGGCAGGATTCAGGGCTTTGGCCAATTTTGCGAGGGGAGATACGTGAGCTAGGCAAACCTTTGCTTGTAAATAACTTCGGACGGGCATTCTCTTCTCTTCACGGGTACAGTAACCACGACAACCGTGATCTCTGTCAGGTCAGCCCGCTGTCTAGCCAGCAGTTTTGTAGCACGCCATTCCTGTGGTGACTTCTGCTGGGAGGCACAGACAGGGACAGCAGCCTGGGGCCAAATAAAGAGCATGCTTTTTTTCAAAGGTTTACTCTATTTTCATGACTCCTTGAGGCCAACTGTCTTCCTCCTTAGTGTAGGAGTTGGCACCTGAACACCCAGTAATGAAATACAGTGGAAATACTTGGAAATACCGGGTTGGACCCCGAGTTTTACTGAGGGAGACTCCAAAGCCTCTCTGGACAAACTGAGTGTTTGACCACCCTGACAGTAAAAAAGTATTTTTCTTATGTTTAAATGGAGTTTCCTGTATTTCAGTTTGTGCCCACAGACTCTTGTCCTGTCTTTGGGTACCACTGAGAAGAATCTGGCTCTATCTTCTCCACTTTCCCATGAGGTACCAGAGAGGGGAAGGATCACCTCCCCTGACCTGCTGGCAGTGCGCTGCCCAACGCAGCCCTGGAAGGTGTTGGCTCTTTCTTCTGTTTTGTTTTGGAAAGGATAGCACTGTTTGTTGTCATTAGTGCTCTCCCTGTGAGTGCTTGACCCCGTTCTGCCACCAAACACTTCCTCATGCGTGGGGACAAAGGGAAGAGACGGGATCTGAGCTTGAACCTCAAGGTTACTTGATGGGTATTTCAAATGTGGAACAGGTTGGAGGTATGTTATTAGGACTGGTAGAGTGAAACGGAGGTCTGAGACTGGACATAAGTGATTCTCTTATTACAGATTCAGCTGTTATGTGTGATTAGCTCAAAGAAAGGCGGTGTTTTATAGAACAACTCCAAAAATAATGAGTGGATGCATTCCAGTTCATCCCTTCCACACTACTCCTAGTGGTCTAAACTGAGTCACCTTCATCCTGTGCAGGTACACAGAGGTAAAATTTGGCCTTGTAGCTTCATTTTCACCATCCATACGCATATCAGAGTTGTTCCACAGAATAATTAAGTAAGTTTCTAATTCACCCTGGAAGTATCCCCGTGTGAATTGGTTGAAGTCTTTAGAAATAAAGGTAGTGAAAAATAAAGGCAGCTCTGAAAAGTTACATTTACAAGCTCTGACAATGGAGCAGTTAAATAAGACACACTTTATTGTGTCAGTCATTAATGTAGAAAAACCTGAACTGTCTCCTAATGATTTCAACATGGGTCATTACCTAGAGCGATCCAGTAGCGCATAAAACCCACTGTCAGCAGAACGGAGGGGAGGAGGGGAGGAAGGTGGGCATTAGTGCTGCCTTGCAGCAGAGTGCTGTGCTGGAAACTGGCGCTGCACCACTCGGCTGTTTTGTGTTGGGATCACAGGATTCAGCCCATGGCCGCTTCTGGGCTCCCACTCCAAAGGGTCTCCCAAGTTTTGGTTTTAGTGCAACAGAGAATTGTATTGTGAAGGTGAGTGATCTTCTCAGGAAGTAAAGCATCTGTGGGTTGTTGGGGTGTGGGTTTTTTTGAGTTGTTTGGTGTATTGCAGTTTCCTGAAGCCATTATTTCCAGTGGCAGTAGTGAGTGATATCCTCCATGACTTGTCAGGCCTGCTCTGGTGGCTTAGCTCTCCGCTGCAGAGCAGTGGTCCTCGTGATCAAAATCTGCTCTTTACTACTACATCACACTTGACCGAACTGACGGTCTGCATTTTCATTGGCATTTTCCCCGGCTTCCATATCTCTTTCTCTCTTGCTATTGTCCTTAAGATGTCAAGTGATATCAAGGGGTTTGCACCCTCCAGGCCTCCCTGCTCCAGGGGCACTGAAGTAATCTCCCTCTGGTACCTTTGTTTCCAGTTTTGACTTGATCCTCAAGAGGCAAGTGCTCTTTGACAAGATAAAATATGTCAGTTATAATTCTGAAATCAACTGAAATATTGAATCAGTTGGTATACAGGAACAAAATTAGATGAATTACCAGAAGAACTCTGGTAGACAACAGAGAAAACATGAGATGATGCTGACCAGGCACATGTAGTCCTGAAGCCTAATCAGCGTGGCCTTTTCAAGCACCAAGAATTTCTCCAGCTAGACATACTTTGAAAGGACAACGTAATACTGTAGACTCCATCAATACTTAAGATTCATCAGGGTTTTTCGTTGCGTACATCTGAAAGGTTCCAATTTTACATTAGAAATAAAATTCATCTATTTGCCAGTGACAGCTAACAGTATTATTACTGGCCAGAACTGATTATAGTGCAGTCAGGCACAGTGCAAAAATCTTGACATAGCCTTGTCATTCCCTGTCTCTTACAAACAAATCCCTTTGCTGCTATTGTCCTACTGTGAGTTAGACCTGTCTGCATAGGACTTTGAAGTTGAGATCATCACCATAACTCTACTTTCTCCCGTTTTTCCCCTCAATCTGAAGCTACTGTAATGCTTCAGTTTTAGTTAGAACGGGCTGAGTCACACCTGTCACTTGTTCTTTACTTGTTCCAAAACGGTGTGCTCTCAGATGAACTGCTAGCAGCAGGAAAATTCAACTAACGCGGTTGCAGGAAGAAATATTGAGCCTTTCAATATACTTAACAAAATGTTCTCTGAAATGACTGATCGAAGTTGTTAACTGTTTTGCTCAACCCAAAATTACTTTTTTGCCAGGCAATTTACTTTTTCACAATATTTGCTGACTGTTTAGTGTAAGGGTGGAGATGAGGGGCATACATTTTATAGCTTACATAGAGCTTGAGAAATCCTTGACTCTACTTGTCTGTCCTTCCCTAGTGGTGGAAAATCTTTTTTAACTGCAGTTAAAATGTATTAAAAAACTATTTGAGTTGGCGTCTTCCGGGAGTGAATCAGTACAGAAGCTAAAACTTCCTTCTCCAGGGTATGCAAGAAGCAGTAAGTGATGGTCACTTTGTTTTTGTGAAATGGCCTAATGATTTGGTATCAGGTTCTGTCAGAGCATTGTAGGGAATGCAGCAGACACTACTTGAAGATACGTATTGAAAAAGGCAAGACTAATTTGATCATTTGACATCACTCCTAATATCTGTAGAGAATCCTTTCCAATTAGTATAGGTACATTTACACTCTAATATGTCAGATGTTTTCAGATTTTGATATAAATAAAAGAAATTGCAAGAAAATCTGATGCCTTTAAATGAGAAACGGAACGATACGGCACGTAAATTATAGTGTAACTGTGGAAGAGCAAGAAAGTCCTAAGAAATTCTGTGTTTCCGATGCTTTATGGAAAGTTTATGGAAAGTTTATAAAATCCAGTGCTGGAAATGGGACAGGTAAAATGTATACAACTTGGACTTTCACAGTTCAGATCAACTGTCGTTAGTAATCCCATTAAACCAGACTATTAGAATAGTCTACTATCATTTTAGCATAGGCCTTCTGCTTCTATTTAAATACTTGTTGTACTACGGAATAGCTGAGCTGTTCAATTTCTTGGCTTCATTCTCTGTATTTTATTTTAAACATATTAGTGTTGGTTTTCAGTGCTATCATCCACGGTGGCCAAGTCTGTGGAAACACTGAGTGTGTCCATTCAAAGAACTTGCTGAGTTCTAAGATTTGTCTAGGTAGAAAAAAATATTGCTGTGTCCCATCTACTGCGTTTTTTGGGGGAATTAGTTTTACTAGAAATCATTTGCCTTCTGAAGAAGCGTCTCCTAGACTAGCTGTTCTCAGCCTATGAGCCGACAGAAGCAGTGCATCTTCTGGAGGCTAACCCAGAGGTTATCTGAAAGCCCATCTGATTGTGGGAGGCACAGCCCATGAAATCAGTCCTGCAAATGCTTCACCACGTGAGGAGAATAGAGATGGTGTGGCGTGAGGAGGGGGGAAAATAATAATTTGAATGTAATGGAAAGGGAGGTGAAGGAATTGGGGTAAGAAAAAATGGGCTGTAAAGGAAAACGTGGAGTTGCTGATACATTTCTGTTTGGATAGCCTGACAAATTCACTGCTCCGGGCAAAAAACCTCAGAGCTTCTCCCGCTGCCAACTTGTGATGAGAAAGGTACATTATTATAGTGCCTGAGAGGGTGTTACTTAATGCTGCTTCTGCATTTGTTGCCTGTAATAGTAATTTTGATAATATAGAGAGGTTTAGAAGAACAAATCGGTGTTTGGTACTAGAATGACCATTTTATTTATTGGTTCTAACTCATGAGTCCTTTCACAGCTTTTACAGACGCATTTGCTGTGGTGTGACTCACAGGTTTCTCCATCCCGCTGTGGATACATGCCAGTGCACCACATCATGTAGATTTTCTGGCTGGATTATTATGTACTAGCCTGGGGACAGCAAAGGAGCTGTAAGGCCTTGGGGAAATACTGACAAAATGTAACCAATATCTTATCTTTTCATTGTAAAATTGCTGATGTAGCTCTAGTGAACCATCGAGCAACTCGCTGTTGCCTATTAGGCGACCTCCCCCTCACCAGCTATCCTTGGTGTTGATCTGTGGTCATGGGAATTAGTAACGCCGTCTT
The DNA here is from genome assembly GCF_965140245.1 of Athene noctua. NCBI lineage: Eukaryota > Metazoa > Chordata > Aves > Strigiformes > Strigidae > Athene > Athene noctua. The sequence goes on along the minus strand of NC_134050.1, from coordinate 3,326,438 downwards.
AGCACACCTTTTTGTCTTTGCTTTTATTGCTGTAGATTTTGTTTTCCTCCACAGAACAGATAAATACAAATTTAATCTATTGCCATATGTGGTATTGTTTAGTGAAGTAATTTTCAGATAATATTTACCGACAGGGAGACCGTATGAGTAGAAGGGCAGCCAAAAAAAAAATAAATCATCAGTGGTATTGTAAAACTTCCCTTAATCCATGGACTACTTTTGTACAAGCTTTAAGTCACAAGAGAGTTGAATCACTGGCTTCAATTTCTTTCTTACCACCTTGCACCAATGCCTTAGGAGGGTTGTGACTGAGTGGTTGGAAGTTCGGATGACTTGGGTTTCCTTTTCTGTCCAGGTGTATCCTGCTGTCCGACGGAATTTCTGGTTGATGGGGTCCAGAGTTGTAACCCATCTTTTTTTCATTGCCATCTCTAAGGCTTGCTTGTGCCGGAAGGGGAGAAAATTCAGAGGTCTTTGCCCAGAACAGCTTAATTGATAAAAATATTTTCTTAGTTGTGGGATTGGAGGGAAACATGAAGATCTGCATCTTCTTGACAGGGATCCTGACTTCATCTCTTGTTAGTAGCATCAGCAATTCTCATTCAGGAACAATTACAGCAAACCCAAAGAACAGCCATTTGGAGTTGCTTTGAAAACGAATCTAAAACCTTTTCATTTCTTTAGTTATTCAATGTTTAATTAATTAAGGCCATAAAATAAAGCATTACAGTTTTCCTTAGATCCTGCATGCCTTCCAATGCTAAATTATGACTTTCTTTTATCCAGAGCAATGACTACTGCTGCCTCAGTCACAGTATCAAGGGTCCAACTAAACACAGATTTTATAAATTTGTGTGTGTTGCAGTATATATAGCCTTTGGTTAAAAACCAGTGAGGTTCATTACAGGAAGCCCCCTTCAAAGACACAGTTTACATTTTTTGACGACACAAATGTTCTGAACAACAAATCCAGGAGAAAAGATCTGGGTTGTTAATCCCATCGTGATGGACCTCCTATAGCCTCCTGCAAATTCCAGATGCCCTGGGCAGACTCTTTTTGGCTGATGGGAGCTTTGACTGCTTGCAGTGGATTTATAATAGCAGTTCTAAAACTGTGTGTGATGCAAGCGAATTTCCTACAAGATGTGTTTATTTTTTACCCTGAGCTGTTTTCTAGGGAACTGCATGGAAGTGTTTGCTATACCAACTGATCATCAGGGCTGTTCTGGTAAATATAAACCCTCCAGAATAACTGAATCATGATCTGAGTTTTGTGCTGGTGAATTTTCACGCACCAGTGTTTTCTACAGTAACATCTAATTATTTTACAGATTTAGGATTTTTTTTTTTTTTTTTTAAACCTGTTTCTCATTTGGCGTGTTGCACTATCACAACCCGTGTTAGAAAGATCTCTAATTCACGAGGCAGTTAGCCTGGCTGGCATGCTCACTGTCCTAATAAAACCCCACTCTTCTCCTATCTGAAGTATCTCACTCTTCTACCTATTCAGGTAAAGCTTTTCTACAACGATGTATGCCAACCCCCCTGCAGTTTTCTTAGGAAAGCAAACGGTGGTAGCAGTTCTTATTCTGCTTGTCATCGCTTTATTCAAAAATTTCACTGAACTTCTGTAAACATTAAATTAATTCAGATGAGACCACTGCCTCTCAAATGATCACTTTTTACACGTAGTGCAAGTGGGGCACAAAAACATGGAGAAATTAAATACCTTCCAGAGGCTCACACAGTGAATTGTCAAAAGCTGAGCCCTGGCGTCCTGAATCCCTTTCAGAGTTGCAGAAATACTTCACACGATTCCCTGGAGTGCTGAGTAGACAGGATACACAAAGTGAAAGTATCTTTGATCTCCGATTTAACTACTACGTGCTTAATTAAAGCCTGTTTGTAGAAGAGATACCAGAATTTTGATTTATGAGCCTCGGGTTTGCAGGAGCTGATACAACAAGATGGCAAGATTCTGTATTTGCAGAGGCTGCTGCAATATTGAAGCATCCTGTGAGTTCATGTGCGGGTAGTGAATTTCTAAGACACTCATTTAAAAACCACCTTTCTAAGTGGAATATAATTGCAGCACACGCACTTTTAGCTGGTAACATTCAGGTGAGTATCTGCTTGCTCTGACTGTCAAAATGCGACTCGAGCTACTGCCCTGAAAAATCTTCATCTTACAGCCTCATTTTTAGAGGAAATACCGGATCTCTTCACATTCTGATTTAGCTTATATTTCTGTAAAGACTCCGTTAATGGTTTTATTTTATATTTTTCTGTATTATGACTATACATTTTGTGAACATGTCTACTTCCCTCTGAGATAGTCTTAAAAAAAAAAAATCCTAATGTTTCCCACATGCTCTGTCAGCTGCTTTTTTTTTCATTTGATCCTTTCAGTTAATAATAAATCTATCATCTAATGTCGGAGAGCACTACAGTCCTTTTCCAGCTTGCCCATCTGAGTCTCAATCTTTCTTCATATTTCATCATTGTCCACCCGGTAAGATTGGTTCTAGGGCTTTACTGTCACTTTGCATATATGAAGCATTCCTTCAACTTCTACTTGGAAACAATTTGTATAAAATGTGTGGATGCATAGATGCATAATTTTCACTTCTATGATCCCACCGCGTCAGTTCTTTTCTCACACTTTTCCTGCTGGCGCACACCACCTACATACTACCCATCTCCTTCTGGCCTGCCTGTCCTACCCGCGTTCCCCCTGCTCTGCCTCGTGAAAGCTCTCTTGGGCTGGGCACAGCCTCTGCCTGCTTTTTGTGGAAGCTCTTCTGTGCTTTTCTGTTCTGAGAGTAGAAAGGCACCGTAGCCACACTGGGCATGCTGCTGGTGCTACTCAAGTACTACACTCAGCGTTTACTCTGAGGGGATCCCTGTTCTTTTTCTAAGCGTTTAAATCTATTCCAAAGAGAAATCACAAGTTCTCTCTTAAAATAATACATTTCAAGCAATCTGGTCACAACAAAATCATTAAAATGGTAAATAATTGCAGAAAAACTCAAATGTACTTGCTTCCGTTAAAAATACGTCCTTCCTTAAGTGATTATGAAACAGTATTAAAGTGGACAGATCTTCCCTTGGCGTGATTTGCCTCTTACATCCGTGGATTTACATTGATTTATAACAGGTGAAAATCTGACCAGTCGAACGTAGTGTAAGTGATTAATAGCTATTTATTTCAGTGAAGCATTGCCCTTGCTCCTGACTCTCTTGGTTTCAGCGTGTGAATCAGAGGTAAGTCTACATTTAATTGAACAGTGCCAAATATGCTGTTGGCTTGCATTATAAGCAAACGACTTGATAAACACTTTTAATCATTATTTAAATTAAGGTATTGCTTTCATGCATACAGTCTTCTGAAGAAAAGGATAACAATCATGCTTCCTGATTTAACGCCGAATGGTATAAAAAAATGGAGCATACGTATCAATTCAGCTTCCTCTAGAAAAGCACTGATCTCTCTGTGACTAGAGGCAAGCCAGAAGTACAGATAATCGGAGGCACATCAAACCCCGTTCTGTAAATTAAAAGCGTTTGTTAACAGAATGCCATTTCTCCGATTTTCTTCTGCAGAGAAATCATCTCTTAACCATGAGTATTTCTGCTAAATGAGATATTTGTTGCATTCAGCGGGAACAAAGGAAAATACAAATCCTAACGATTTTTTAATGACTTGATTCAGCTATTTTTAACTCCTTGCAATCAATAGCCATTTTTTTTCTCCTAATTCAGCAGAAATGATTACACCTTCCCATCTAGCACCAACTCCACTGGAAATGGCTATAGACCGTGTTGCTCTTCATATGGACAATTCTAAAACTTTTTTTTTTTTTTTTTTTTAAAGAATGCAAATCCTAGGGTTATTTGCAATAGGACTCAGATAGTTTGTAATTTACAGACCCAGAGTGAAGAGTCTGTGGCTTTGCTATCTACAGAGATCTGGGGAGACTGTCAGTGAGTTCGGGTACCACTCCCCGTGACTTTGGCTTATTAAGGTTTAGGGTTTGTACATGTTGTGCTTACACTTTGGTGCATACCACATATACAAAACCTCTGTGGGGTTGGGTGAGAAAAGGTCATCTCACAGAGAAGATCTTCAGCATCAAAGTGAATGCAAGATTAATTTTTTTTCCTTTGGAATCAACCTTGTAGTTTTTCAACTCACCTTGTCCATGGCATTGCAGTCGCTGGGATTTAGGATAGAGACAGGACAATGTTTGTAGGGAGAGATGAGCTGTTTTATTAGGAACAACATGCAGAACTGGCAAAATTGCATGTTTTAAATGCGCAAGCCTTTCTTCATCTTTCAAATCTGAAAGAAAAGCAGCAGCTTTCAGAGATAAATGGACAAACCCCGGTGCTCAGAGTATAGTTAGGGAAGTATGAATTAAAATATCTTTGGGGATGTTACCAGAGAAGAGAGAGAACGAGGCAGATTGCTTTGTAAGGATGTGAAAAATGTATGACTAGTACAGAGTTTGAGTCCTTTTAGTTTCCTGACACCATGTGCTTACAGATGTCAGTTATCTTTCTATTTATGTTTTTCTGCCTGTCAGATAAAACTGTGATACTTGCTTACCTCAAAAGACAGTAGAGAAGATGAAGTAATTACTGTCTGTTTTGGACTCAGAGTGTGCAATATACTCTGAAAAATCAGGTTATTGGGATTTCGAGTTTATATCCAAGAACAGGGAGGGGTTGACAAAGTTTGGCATTAATTTTCCTGTACTTTAGATCCTTAATGTGAAAACTCATCTTGGTTTTGTTTTGTTTTGTTTTTTTATTTATTTGGGGAATGGACGAGACAATTGAGTTTTGTTAGGGACAGTATCCTTGGTGATAAAAATGAAACAAAAACTGGTAACTAAAATCTGGTGCTCGTAGCAAATATAGGAAATAGGTGGTATGAAGAGGATGGTTAGAAAGCGAAGTGAACATACAACTTAATGCGTGATTGCTATCCAGTCCCTGTGCTGAACAAGGCAAGGACTCGGAGGAAAGGGTGACATGTCTGTGTGCAATCAAAGGCTGTTGGGGAGGAACATGTCTAATTTTGGAATACTTGACTTTCCAGTTTGAGTAACATTTATCACATCAGGTTTTAGGTTTTGATTAAATGTGATATTCAGCACTGTTGTGCAAAATCTTTATGTTATGTCAGTAAAAATAATGGAAAGGGAGAACATGGTGCTCTCAAACCTTCTTTGAATGAAGGCTCCTGACTTGAGTGTTGCACGTGTCTTTTGACTTGTTGTGAGACCTTTGAGAAGATACCCCACCAGCTCTGCCTCAGCTTCCCCCAGGCAGGTGCTTCTGTAAAACAGGGCTGATAATGCATCCTTAAATAACGGGATTTTGTAACGGTAGTTTGCATTTAAAAATTTCAGTTTACGAAATGATCAGCTTTGTATTGCCTGTAGAAGAATACTTTTATTACATTAACCTCTGCTTCATTTTGCATACAACATAATTACTGAGTTCACTATTTCTTGATATTCTTTGTGAAATATCATTACAGGCTATGTTAAAAAAAAAAATAAAAGAACACTTAGGTAGTAATTATGGAACCATTTCTATTAGGATATTGAAGTTTCATTCAGTTTTTCACCTACTTTCAATGTTGCTATTCAATTTTTTTGGTCTGTATGAAGGTCACATTATAATTTCATCATATTTATTTGAAAAAAAATTTTTTTTGGAATGTTTAAACTAAATCTATTGCTTTATAACCTTCTGCTCACTAAAGCTGGGAGGGTTGTTTTGCCACTGAATGTCTGGTTTGGTTCTCCTTCGGGCTTCCTACATGCTAACATCATTATTAGGTAACATCAGATGTGTCTTTGAGAGAAGCTAATCAGATGTAATCACTTTTCCTATATTGCCTTTAATTTTACTTTATTCAAAGTATCAGGTTTCTTAATTTATGGTTGTTTTGAAGCTTCTAGACAAGATTAAAGATCCTTTTTCTGTCAGTGAGGAGAATGCTGTTGTTAAGCTCTCTGTTGCTGTGTGGCAGAGCCCGGGGAGGTGGGATGGCAGCCTCGAGATGGCTGGTTGTAACGTCCAGGAATACTCTAAGGCCGTTCTCCAAGGCAGCATCTTTTCACAGTAAACCTGCCTTTGTATGGCATATAAATCTGGCAGGCTGTTAAACCAGTGATAATTGAGGAAAATCTGTAAAGTCCATTTTGTTTTGGCAATGCTTTTCTAAGACTACTATCACTTCATCCTTCTCCAACAAGTTGTTCACTTGAGTTATGCTCTCAGTCCTCATTCATGCTGATCTTGCTGATGGGGTAATTATTAAAGTATGTCATGCTGTTAGTAAGATGCAAGATGATGTATTGCATAACGTGTGTTTTCATGTCATGTGAGGGCTAAAAAATTCTTTATAATGATATAGAAAACACTGCTGTAGGTGAATCACCCACTAGAAAGCTTCCACTTGTTTGGCACTTACTTGCTTTTTTAGGATTTATGTTGGAAAAAGTATTAAGTGACCTCAAGCAAAATGTGTTCTGGAATATTGTGTAATGGATGTCACAGTTAAAGCTGTAAAACACGGAGAAGATGTTATCATGGGACTCGGTTGCAGAGATGTTTGGTGGGGATGGTGAGATTGGTGTGCACGGAGAGCAAATGGGGATGTCCAGATGCAGAAGAAATGCAAGGGATGGCAGAGAAAGCGTGTGAGATGAGAACACATTCACAGCACCCCAGTCAGGAGGAGGCTGCACCCAGACTAAAATAAAAGTCAAACTGCAAATGGGGAATCGCTCAGCTCTTCATTGAGAGGTAGTTGCAGAAAGGTGAAGGGCAAGGCTGGAGCCTATGGAGAGGCAGGGATCTTAGCCCAGTGTCAGCTCCAAAAAGCACACCCAAACCCAGCAGTGGGAGCAAGCTTGGGAGGATGCAGGGGTTGTGATGGGGCTTTTCCCCAGCGTCGCTGTGGGGAGCCCAGTCCAGATGGCATGCACATGGTGGTGCTCCTTGGTGTTCCTTGGTTCTCCTTGGCTCTCCTTGGCGCTCCTTGGCTCTCCTTGGCACTCCTTGGCGCTCCTTGGCGCTCCTTGGCGCTCCTTGGCTCTCCTTGGCGCTCCTTGGCTCTCCTTGGTTCTCCTTGGCGCTCCTTGGCGCTCCTTGGCTCTCCTTGGCTCTCCTTGGCGCTCCTTGGCTCTCCTTGGCGCTCCTTGGCGCTCCTTGGCGCTCCTTGGCTCTCCTTGGCGCTCCTTGGTTCTCCTTGGCGCTCCTTGGCGCTCCTTGGCGCTCCTTGGCGCTCCTTGGCGCTCCTTGGTTCTCCTTGGAGCTCCTTGGTGCCCGACCGTGGGGCAGCATGCCTGGGCACGCTTCGCTCAGGGTGTGTTAGGGCGTGGGTCAGAGGGGGTGGGCAAGTGAAATCAGTTTTATTTTAAAAATAATCTTAAAATCACCCTGCCCTGAAGCCTCACGTTGACCTGCGTTAAACTGTGGCTACAGCGTGGTCAGTGCATTTGCTGTGCCGTGACCTTGCAGTGTCCGGAAGGTGACAGCGTAGCACAGCTGATAAAGCACGGCATTTTTCACATTTGGGGCTGTGCCCTGTAGAAGTAGCTGTCAGAAAAGAATTAACAGGAGTGGGTTAGATATGTGAGGGGAGAGGGAGTATTTAAAAGATTTGGCAGGAGCTCAGCAGTGGGTATGAGTCACATTTCCGGCAGGGTACGTATTTTTAGCATTTACTCCTTCTGCTGTATCTTTCCTCATTCTACAATAAATAAGTACGAACCCTGTGTGCACCTTGGTAGCACTGGTCTTCTATTTTTTTGCATTCAGCAAAGCTGTTGTGGAGAGGTGGTGTTCTTGGGATTGGGACCCGTCTGGTCTCCGTGTTTGGTGGAGAAGGGCATGGAACACTTATTAGCCCCAGAGATCTTCAGTTTCTTTGTCGTGCTCTGCAAGCTCTTTGTGATCTTTCCCTTTTCTCTCCACCCATGAAATGGAAATGTGAGATGCAAGTGCTGAGAGATGAAGCTCTGGTTTCTCCAGGCTCCTGAGAGTCAGGCTGGAGGAGTGGGCTGGAGTGCATGCAAAGAGTCTCTTGTGGCTCTTTCGAAGGGGGAAGAATCAGGACAAACTCCAGGATTATATCATCACAGAGATTTTACGATTTTTAATCCTCTCCTCTCTAGATGAAGGGGAGGAGACCTGTTCTGTGTGACACACAGTCAGAGAGCAAAAAGGAATGCATGGTTGTCCTGCAAGTCAAATCACCATTCCATCTCAGATATTATTTCTGAAGTTTTTATATATTGATATGACTACTAATTAAAAAACGTAAAAAAATAATATTTAAAATAATAAAACATATTTTTTTATATTTAATCAATCAAGCATTAAATGTACCATCTCTGCATCAAGGTGCGTTTAATGCCATGACTGAGGGCTTCAGGTTTTCTGCCAGGGTCATACCACTATGCTTTGAACTGATGACATTGGAGCGTCTCTGGGTCTTTGATCTGAGCATGGAAAAGATTAGAATTTCCCATTATTTGTTTGAATTAGTAGTATAGTGAAACCTCTACCCGGAACTGTAAAAAAAATGTGCGGAGTTGTACCGATGGACTGATACTAGAAGCAAAGGGCAGACCTTGTGCTGTTGACAGTTCAGATTTGTATAACTGCTTCACCTCAGTTATGGGGATTAGTTTGTACTTAAGATTCTGCAGATTTTAAGAAAAACAAAAATGTAAAACATGGCAACATGTGTTAGTGCTTCATAGAGGAATTGTGCCTTTGCCTATACACAACACGCCATTGGTGTGTCCAAAATGAAACTCCTTGTCTCTAGAAAAACAGTTTCTAAAGTACTCGGTACTTTCTTGTATTGTTTTGACAATACAAGTGGCAGGTAATTTTTTTTAATTACTTTTAATTTGCTAAGGAATCATGCGGGTGTATTAATGACATGGGAAAACAAGCCTACTTCTGCCTAATGAATCAGCATGCATTATGCCTGGTAAACTGCAAAGAAAGAAAAAAAATTGTAATTTTTTTAGATTTTCATTTGTCATATGCTTTACTCTTCCTCCTTTTTTTTTTTTCTGAGGAATTTGAGGTGTTTTTCTCAGGACCTGTCAGTCTGTGGATTCATAGTAATGATACACGCAAGAAATGTGTCCATTACTTATTCTTTTGAAGTAAGTTACCAAAATTGTACTTTCATTTAGAAGAAAATATGGTCAGCATATATTGTATCACTTTGCTCTTTGATAAAAAGCAACAACTAGCTTTCGGTGAGTAAGCAGGGGATGGAAGGTGATAAATATAAATGTACTTGACCTTCTAAGTGCCTAGAGGTTTGAGCTGTAAATTTTCTTTGTCTTGAATCAGAGGGAAATTGGGCTTCTGACTCTTAAAGTCCCTTTTCATATCATACTGCTGCACTTATTCTGTAGGACTGTGCTGTGGGATGTTCGCTAGTAGCAGGTGTGTGAGCATAAATCAATACTTTAATGCATATTTTTGTCATCCTGTGGCTACTTATGCAGTTTGAAAAATAAAACCATGGTTATTAACTAATTGGAAAACTGTTTTCGCTGTGTCCCGGGACTGTGGATTATAAAGAAAATCCCTCACATAGAAAATCTTTTTAATAATAACCTACTAAACCTATTAGTAAGCTTCATCAAGGCAAGAAGGTCACTTGGCCCCTGAGGATGATTTGTCTTCTCTTTCCCCACTCCCATAATTAGCTTCCTTGTTGTAAATGTTTGCCACTGAGTAGTTGAGGGCAGGCTATTAATCAGGAGAAGCAGGTGCTGTGGTCTGCAAAAGCTCCTTTCAAGGTTACAGCAGCACTGCCCATGGCTGCCTGGTCTCTGGCACTGTTGGGAGTGATGGTCTGAAGAGAAACCTCTCTCTGTGTAGTTACCTTGTTCTGTCCCTGAATGAAACGGCCTGTTTTCAGTAAAGGCTGAATTTTCTGCTCGATTGAAGACAGCAGGTTGTATAGAGCAGATGTGAAATAAAAGGTAAGTATTGGTTTTATTGGTGTGACCTGATTTTCCTCCCTTTTTTTTTTTTTTTTTCACTTCAGGCTCCAGGCTGATTGATGACTGCTGGGGGTGTTGGACCCATAGATTTTGGCCAATCTGGCAGCTTGCTAAAGGGCTTCTGCTGGTGCTTTGGGAGCATATGTAGTATTTCAGGCTGGAAAAGTGTCTGTCCTAGAGGAGAAATTTGTTTTGCAGCATGAACTAGCAGGAGAAAAATGGTCATTGCGGTGTGAAGCAGATGCTGTGAGGAGGCTGGGTTGCTTAGCTAGCGATGGAGGGAAAGAATAGCAAAACGTTTCTCTCCAGAGCCATGGAAATCGTCCGGCCATGCCTTCGCTCATGGCACAGGCTTGGTTTTAACGTTAATCAAAATCTGTGCTGGAGAACAGGTGGATGAGAGCACGCCACAGAAAACCAGAATAAACTCTGATAAACCCCAGGCACGGTTTAGGGAGCTGATTGCTGGAGGGATGTGGTGCGGTGGACAAAGGTGTGTGTGTCTGGTCTCCTCTGGGTCTGTCCATGGGAACATTTCAGAGGACTGGGCATATATGCAGGACTCTCCTTCTCAAAAAAGATTCTATTTTTTTTTTCTTGTGGTTCTGGGCAAAATAATTATCTTGTTAAATAAGGAAAAAAATAAAAAACGTGCTGTAATAGTCAAGCAGGGAAATTACCCCCCTTCCCCTGCTACACGGCCAGGAGGCTTGTCCACAGCTGCTTAATCCACCTCAGAACTTGTCACAGTCACCAAATTCAAAGGAGTCGGGGTGATACAAACTTGTGTGGGCTCAGCAATTTGAAAAGAAAACCTGTCCTGTTTGTCTTCTAGTTGTAACTCTTGGTTGAAATCATGAGAGGCATTTCTTCATCTGCTGGCATTTGAAGAATGTGGATTTTTATGCCTTGTGTTTTAATGCTATGAAATTTTTTTAATGAGCAGCCACTGGGAATTAGTACTGTGACATTAGTTCTGGGTGAACACTTTGTAAAAATCTTGCCCCTCTGTGTGCAGGAAAGGTTTGTTCTTGGTCTCATTGGAAACAGAGTGACTTTGTTCCTTTACTGTCTGAGGAAAATACTTGTTTTCTCTCAGCCGTACTCTTTTCTAAGAAATTATCTGCTTTTATTTCTGGTGTACAAACACTTCTGTTTTGATAGTTTGTGTTGGGTTTGGGTGTTGTTTTTTTTCTTAATAAATTGTATCCAAAATAAGTATCCAAGTCAGATTAGAGTCAGAATTAAGTAATTGCCCTTCTGTGTGTCTAATTAGGTGTCAACGAGCTGCCTGTAAACTCCACTTATAACAATTAGGCTTGTGCCCATTTTTTACTAGAAGCCCTGAGAGGATCAAAGGTTGGGTGGGTTTGTGTTGGAGGTAAAAAGCCTGGCCAAACAGTGAGTACCTTCCCTGATGGAGGGGTGGGAGGGCACTTGCCTAACCCAGAGCCTGGGGGTCAGCAGTGGCTGCTGGAGGGTGTTGGGCTGTGGACACCAAGTGCTGCTGGCAGCCGTGGGGAGTTGACATGGATGGTCCCAAAGCTGTGCCCAGTGGTGTCTATGTCATGTCTTTAGGTGTCTGTGGTTTAATTATGGCCCCAGCACTGGTAGGAGCCCTAGTCATTTGTTTAACTTGGACTGATGACGTTTTGTTGTGTTTGAAAAGATTATGCTCAAACCCTTCACATTTAATAGGGAGTTAACCTGATGGTCTGTTAGCTGTGTAGCTTGTCCTGTTAATGATATTTAGTACTTCTTCTTTTACTGTTTCAAACGTGCCACCATGTTTAGTGATTGGCACTGCAGTTCAAATTTATATAGGACATGCTCTGGTTTTCGTGTTGGGTCCATGGGCTGGCTTGAGACACCAGTTTCAAGCCCTTATCTTCCCATGCTGTGGGAGGCAAATATTCTGGAAGAGCAGAACTCCTCCGTGAAGCATCGCAGGACAGAGAGCCTTAAGGGCCAGGCTCTCAGGGGAGCTGTGCATCCCCTCTCAGGAGGACCGGAGTGAGGAGCCTTCCAGGAGACATTCCTCTGCAGGTCCCTGGGCCGCAGGGCAGGTGCTGGGGTCTGAGCCAAGGGCAGAGCAAGGCTTTGGATACGAACGTCAGTGTTTTTAAGCTAGGATATTTTGAAAGTGTGGTCGCAGGTTGTGACTGGTGCATATGGCCTTTTATTCCCTGGATAGTATCTCTTCCATATTCCTGATGCTACAGGTAAGAGCCTACAACAACAACAACAGTCCAGCGTTCAATCCTTTTCAATAAATACTATTTACAGAAAAATTTCCCCTGCTCAGAGATTGAGTATTTTAATTGTCTTTACCTAATGAGAAATATACACCATTTTGTAAGACAGCAATCTAATCAGTGACTTAGAAGAGCAGTGAGTCTTTTTTTTTTTTTTTTTTTATTCCTGCCAAACCAGAAAAAAGTGTTTTGCTTCAGGTTAACATCCTCAGCATCTCTGCTTTGAGCCAATCAGCTCTCTCACAAGTGTTTCAGATTAACATGCAGCAAAAATATTAGCTAATTCTTCATATAATTTACCTTCAGATTACTTACTCCTTAAGCATGTCTAAAAAATGCTTTATTTAAAAATATGAAATGCTTTATTGTTTGGAAATATTTTCTTGGGAGTTTTTTTTTTTTGTATCAAAATAGTTCAAAAGATTAAATGATTAAAACCTGTATTTTAAAGGAACTATTTAAAATTAAATTCTTCCCCATTGTCTTCAGCTGGTTTGCTTTCTCCCTCTGAAGTACCAGAGGACTTCAGCCCCCTTGATAGTAGCTGGGATTTGCAGCTCTTCGTCTGGGCGTTGTGAGGCTGGTGGGAGGGGGAGAAACCAAAACCCACTTTCAAAGCCTCTAGAACTATGATAAATCTCTCAGAGAATCCTTCATATTGTGTTAATGTATTTATGTATTTCAGAAGCTGGAGACCAAGCTACCGTATAAATCTTTAATGCTATGTACATGCATAAAATTTAAAATTAGTGTTTAGTGACCTCATTGTAGAGGGATGGTGAGAAGAAATCCCACAGGAATGCAATATTTTTAATTCTGGGTTTCTCCGTTTATATATTTATTTTCTTAGAATTTAATTTGTCTGTGTTCAGCAGCAAATATACTTTAGGCCAAGTAGCTGGAAGGCATGTATTGGAGGTCTTACTTTTGGGAAGTGATTTCCAGTCAGCTACCTTTGTACAAACAGCTTATCTTTCAAGTGTTGAACATCCCCAGGCTGCTGCGTAACCGGCAGACGTCGCTAGGGCTAAGCAGCTTGGGAAATCAGGTTGTTCTGTTCCGGTTACTGAGTTTAGAATTTAGCCTACCAAGTTTGTAAATGTTGCCGTAAATAAATAATATTGCTGATGTGGCAGGCTTTGGGCAGCCTTAGTTTGACGTGTCAAATGACACTGCTGTTCTTCCAGGGTGGTCCCTACATGCGTTGGAAATAGCGGGGGGAAAGCTGGTTGAGCACAGAATTCAGCGGTGCTTTGTACAACCACCTTCCTCCCGCGGCGAAGGTAAATGTCCTCGTGGAACATACTGTGCAGATGTCTCTGTGCTCAGCGCGTCCTGTCTGAGCAAACGTGTCCTTAAGTCAGTAATTGTGGATGAGTGCGGAGATGGGATTTGCACTGGTAGGGAAATGATTTGCAGCAGAAGTGGGTTTGGTAAGGGGGGGCTGCCCCCAGGGTCCAAACCACTGCTGCAAATTGGTGCCTCTGGGAGGTTTGTGATTAGAGATGCTTTGGGATGGGTCTGAAACCCTTCTAGAGACAGCGGAGGTGGTGAAGAGGGGAAACCAGCATGCCATGGGGAAGTAGAGATTGGGTAACTGACTGGTTGTTTATTAAAAAATAAATAAATTAGTGCTCAGTTCAAGTAGATACTCAATATTTTGGATAGAAACTTTCCTGGCGATGTCTTATGACTCACCTGAATGTTGAAGTTGTGGTTGTATTTCAGTTTACCTAGGCAATTATATATAATATATATATCTAAAATTCAATACATAATCCTAGAAAGAAACATTATCAATTATCGATCTGAAAATGCAGCAGTGAGTTGTGGTTGGTTTTTTGTTGGGTTTTTTGTTGTTTTTTTTTTTTTTCTAAAGGAATGTCTTGTCTGGAGGCAAGCTTGTTGAGTTGTGAGCTTGCCGGTAGCCAAGCATCAAGTCATTGATGGCTGAACACCAATTCCTTCTCTGCCTGTTCTTCGAAGGCAATGGTATTATCTTCAGGATATTTGTCTAAAGGGTGTGGTGTTTTGGTTTTTTTATGACATTATATCTCGTAAGTAGGGGCAATGTTATTCTTGGCATGGGTGGAAACTTTACCACAGCATTTATTTGTCTTTGTTTAAAGAGACTGCATTTTCCTGAAGAAACCGTAGGCCAGCAGGGACTGATTTCGCTGGACTCTGAGGAAAATTGTAGTTAAATCACTGGTGACTGTTCCTCTAAATCCCCATGGCATGGGTTTGGCTGCAGGTGGGCTCAGAGGTTGAATCAGTGCAGAATGCCTGAACTCTTACGGAAGACTGAACGCGCTAATTAATTTTTAATCTTCGAGCCTTTCGCCACACTGAGGGGACCCACTGATATTTGCTGCCTTCCAAATGTTGTTTTCACTTAGCTCGCCGTGGTATTTCTCGACTAACTGGAACGCACACCTCTAGGCACGTTGTGTGATACCAGGCACAGTGTGACAGCATGACTAATGTGCAGCTACAATTAAATAAAGTTCCTGAAGATTTCTTTTTTCATATGATAGTGCCAAGAGATTTCAAAGACTTTGATGTTGACAGTTACAGTAATTACACAGCATCCATTATGTTGTTCTTGGTAAATTAGATTTCCTGAGTTGGCCTGAGCAGAGGTGCAGTCTCTCATTTTAGCCTGCTGTCTAATCTCTCAAACTTTTTCTACATACTCTATTTTGATCTACAGAGTATTAAATTAAATTATTTGTTTTGTTTGGTTTGTTTTTTTCTGCCTAGGTTACTTATAATACACTTTTTTACTGATTCTTAATGTGTCTCTCTTTGTATGATGTAGATACCTGGAGTATGAAGGTGATTAACACAAGAGCTTACAGGAGAAAAAAAAAAAAAAGCCACAACCAGCTAAATAAATAAAAATTAATGTATTTCTCATTGGAATCCAGAACATAGAACTTTTCTGCAGTGGTATCCACGCATTACTTCCTATTGCTTTTAAATCTGGCCTGACTGGATGTACTGCTGAGTGATTTCTCAGATTTCTCAAAAATGGTTGATGATTTCTGGGGTGTTTTTATGGGGTTTTAAAAAAAATACCACAAATTTTCAAGAGCGCTCTCGCCACTCGCTCGTTGCATTTGAGATGCAGTGAATTGCTGAAGCATGGGCACTTGCAATGGGCCTGGTTCATCCCTGCCCTGCTGCTCCTGCAGCTCTTTGCAGCTGTGCAGAACAAGTTTGAAATAAAAAATAAGTATGTGTTCTTACTTGTGTTCAGGCTGATTTATACAACTGTTGTAGAAAGGATGGGCTTTAAAACAGTATCAAGGTATAATGCCAGCCCTTTCAGTCCCCTCATGGCACAAGATGGGATTGAGTGACCTGGGTTTAAATGAGCTTTATGCTTACTTCACAAAAATGTAAGGGGTAAAAGTAGTTTCAGTGCAGTGGGGATTAGATTTACTATGCTTACAACAGGTTGGAATGTATTTACGTAATTATTTTTTTTTTAAAAAGTTAAGGAATCGGGCCATATTTTGATTGAAAAGGTTCTCGTAAACCAATTGACAGCTTGGATCAACTCATGGTTTTATTTTGTTTGCCTCTCCTGCTGTGTAAAACCTTACACAGATTATAAGAAAGTTGTGCTTTCATGATAGAACACAACTACTCACAGGGAGACAGAGCTTAAACACATCCTGGCTCACCCTGTAGTATTAAGCTCCCTTTTTAATCCACTGCTATGCTACAGTATTAATTTTTTTTTAGCTTCAAGCTAGATTTTGCCAACAAACCGTCTCATTTCATAGCAATGTAGTCGCAAACTGAGGTTCTGTGATTGATGCTGTTAAGCCATGTAATATATGGCGTTCTGTTGTCAAAATTTATTTTTGTTATTGTCAACGTTTTAATATGTCTAGGCAGAGTTTTAAATAATTGCTACAATAAAAGAAGCCGTTGGGATGAGAAACATGGTGCCTGGTGGTTTAGCAGAAAGGGAATGTGATTGAAGTGTATTTATCACTTTGAAATTACAATTTCTGAGATGACAAATCTTTGATTCATGCGGAAAAATTGTTATCGTTTAGGTTTTTAATTGGAATTCTGGAAACATCCCTGGTACTATTTTAAGTATCACCTATTAATGAAAAAGCAGTAGTCAGTGAGGAATGAAATGAATTATTAGTCTTTATTTAAGATTCAAATCAGTTTTTGTAAAACCATGAAAAAAGAATTAATATGAAAGTCAACAAGACAAATCTTTCGACTGTGACCAGAATTTACAATCTCCATTTCTGTCCTCTCCTACAAATAAAGCATTTGCCTTCAGTTTAAGGTAATTCAGAACAGCACCTGTCTTCTCGCCCAGACCCCAAGGTGGGGGTCTGGCGTGTCCCTTGTGGGGCCGGCGGAGTCTCCAGCAGCTCGAGGGAGTGCCTTGGGAGTGGTGGTCACCTTGTTGTGCTCTTGATACAGAGGTGCAAAGGAGCCTTTTGGGTGTTCCTTGGGGGATCCATTGCTGCTGCTCAGGTCAGAACTGGTGTTGGGCATAGATAATCGTGAAGCCAGAACTTGTCTTGATTTCCCCCCGCCACACCCCCAGTTGCTTTGCTTTGTCAAGATGTGCTGTTGGACATTGCACACGAAAGGCTTTCTCCTTGGCTAATGTTTGGCCAACGCAACTCTTTGCTCTGCAGGTGATCCAAGAACCTACCTGGGACTCTTACAGCATTACAGTGGGGCAAGAAGGAAGATAGACCTGCAGTAGATGTAGTGTGAGAGCTGCTGGGGAGCAGGGTAGATCCCACAGCATGTCCTAGTGTTCTCCTTGGGGACTTGCAGGGAGGGACAGACCCTGGGGGAGAAGGCGACAGAGCGGCACCACTCATTGAGAGAATTTTAAAAATCGGAATGCAGATATATCTGAACCAAATGGATATTTGAAAAAACAATTTACCAACCTTTTTTCTGCTTGTGGAAGAGTCATGATCCTCTTCTGATTTTTTTTTTTTTTAATAAGTTCAGCATCCACACTTTAACTCTTTACTGTACTCATAATTTTATTTCTACTTAATGGTGGTTCATCCATGAAGTCACCAGTTTGTTGTCATGGTGTCCTGATCGATGGAAGAAGAGCAGCAGTCTTTCAAAGAAAATTACTTTCCATAAGTGTGACCTGTCACCTCTGTGGCTATGTTTGTGCATGTATTTCCCCATTTTCCTGGCATCCAGACTAGTAAATCTTGACAGTGAGAAGAAGAGTGTGTGTTGAAAAAGTACCTGGACGTGGCATAAATCTGACTTAAGAAATTTGCTTAAGCGCTGCCCTGATCTGTGCAGTAAGTCACCTGTCAGGAAGCTTATGGGAAGAAATTTCGCCTTATGCTTCTGATCCTACCTGGAGCAAAGCCTTGGATGGTCAGGGTTTCCTTTTGGTAGCAGATCTTAACACTTTGACACCTGAGCAACTCTTAATGGGTAGTGTGTAATGAATGACTGCATGACCCGGCAGTTCTAGCACCTTCTTCCTTCATGCCTTTTCTCTTCATATATCGTTTTCTTTCATTTTTTTAAAAAACCAGCCTGTATTCGTTAGTTTCCCCCAGTCATCCCTCTTTCATTTCGCTAGCAATACCAGCATAGAGCAGGTTAATGGAAAACTTTCTTAAATGCCATGTAGTGCATATGTTTGACAGTGTAGTCGTAAGACTGAGAGCTTTAAAAATCCGGATACTCCGTTATAGTTATGTAACTGCATGGTGTACGCACAAAGGGAAAGCCTGAGTAGGGCAACGTCTTCTTTCTCTTTTTGTTAAAAGTGACCATGCGTGTCTCTAAAGATTAACTGAGTGGTTGGAAAGAAATTAGGGTCTGGTTTGGTTAGAGGCTGTTTTTGGAAATAGCTTTTTAGAGAATGAAATCTTATGAAACTTTAGCAAAAAGAGCAGCAATTAAGTGACAAGAAATACCGTGACAGTACCCAAAGTGGGTCACAGTCGGGCTTTTTAGGGGTTTAGTTCTGCATTAAATTAGATATTAGAAAGACAGATTTCAGTTGAGGATCCAAGGGGGAAGCATTTTCAGTTGCTTTCCTGCCAGAGCCCTTTTTACTGATCTGAAAGGTGCAGTGTCCCGGAGGACTTGAGTCCCCCGAGCCAAAGCCCAGCAGAAGGCAGCCAAGCAAACCGTACTGCTGTGGAGGAGCAACTTTATCTTATTTGGCTTGTTTTAAACTTTTCAGAGGGAATATTTTAAGTTTTCTATCATGAGCCCCAAACCTTTCTAGAGGACTTTAGAGATTTACATTAGGAGGTCCACCGACTTGTGCGGTGCTGTTCAGGCACCATCTGGAAATAGCAGCATCTTTTCTTTCTAATAACACCCTTTGTTCCAGGCAGTGCATCTTGGTTTTAAGAAACCAACTGCTCACTTTGGTACCTGTTAACTATTTACTGGTTTTACAATTAAAAGTGACTTCAGCTAATACTAAAAAGTGATTGTGCCTCTAGCAGTGATCCTTCTCGTTGTGTATGATTTTTTTTTTTTTTTTTAATTTCTGTCACTTCACAGGGAAGATGATGTCCAAGTATTTGACAGATAATACTCAAACCTTTATCTTAAGTAAAAAAATCAAGTTTTTGTATGATATCGCTGATGAGTACTGACGTGTTTCATGTTTAGGCAGCCAATGCAAGAGCAGAGCTACGGTCTGTAAGTGCAGCTTTGGGTTTGCTGCCTTTGCTGCCTGATGTTGATGCCTGTAAATTAAACACCAAACCACTGTAGGATATCTATAACTTGGGTCTGAACGTGTCAGAGAAGAGCAGAGGTACAGCCTGTGTAGGACCGAAGAGGGATGGGGCTTGCCGAGTGCTGCGGAGGTTTTGCAGGGCAATAGGGGAGGAGCCCCGCAGGCACCTGCATCCTGGTGCTGGTCCCAGTGTGCATCACGTGCAGGGGAGTGTGGAGCTGGACTGGGAGCTCAGGTATTTCTCCAGCATTCTTGGGAAACCCACGGTCTGCCAATGTTACAATTTATTTTTCAGATGCAGAAGCAGATGTCATGTATTCGCATGTATGACATTTCTCCTGGATTTTGATTCATGACCAAAAAGTTAGATTTGACCAGGGAGTTATTTAACCTTTTTACCACCAGGGACTGCACTCCCCCTTTGTGCTTTTAGCCTCTTGTACTCTGTCAGCGGGGGTGGCTGATGTTATTTTTTACTGACAGTAATGGTGTCCTGTCAGACAAGTATTTGCAGCGATTTCCAAGAGGTGAGGAAGTGAAATGAAGCAACATATTGTTATAAACTTGAGCTATTGCCACTTTTATGAAGAAAAGATCCTGAAAATAAAGGCTAATGAGCTGTGCAAAGCACAGTGAAAGTCACAGAAAATGGAAATAATTTTTTAAACATTTGCATGATAGTTTCTAGCCCGAGCCAAGTCCTCACTTACTGTAAAGCAGAAAAGGAGCTTAAGAATTAATTACCTTGTTGATACGCATAGTTCATTAAGATGTAATTTTTAATTGTAATATATATTGGACCTCATGTTGAATATCCACTGCTGGTCATAGCAAAATTGTAGGTTGACTTGTTGTTCAGAAGAATTTAGTTGCTGTTCTGTCATCCTGACTTGACCTCAGGAAGCTCTGACAGCTCCTTGGAAGCTGAAAGTTTCCTTCATAGACAAGTGATTTCCCTCCTCTTGAGAGAGGGACCTTGCTTTGTTGGTAAAAGGTAGGAATCTAAGGGCGATATTGATTTTTTTTTTTTTTTTATCAGATTTTTTTTAAAAGGGATTGACTTTAAACTGATAATTTCTGATAAGTCAGTACATCAGAACAAGTTAAAATTATGTGTATAGGGCTCCTTCATAGTTTCTGTCCTTCTTTTTAAGCAGAGAGAGAGGAAAAAAAGCCAAAGCTTTAAAAAGCATCTCTCTGTGCTGTCCCTTACCTTCAGTGCTGTCAAGCCTGCTCAGGAAAAAAATTTTCTAATCTAAGAAAAAACATCCATTTTACGTGGACTGTTTCTCAGCAAGAGCTTATGTTTTTAGTCGCATTCATTGACATAAAGAGGAGTCCCCTCCCAATAAGGATGTACCACACTTCAACTCAGTATTTGTCTGTTGGCTCATCCATGGTGGTGGATCTTACACGTTCACTGATTTAACCTTCGTGTGTTCTGGGGCCAAGGAATAGACTTTAGATTTTTGGATTCCGAAATTACATTATATACCAAGATGGATAAACTTCGGTTATTCAGTGCAAATCTTGGAGAGAATAGAATTTGGACTTGGTTATTTATTTTTTTTTACAAAAGGTACGTTATTTACTCTACTTCAGATGTGGAGTGGTCTTTTCAGACACCCTTCAGTGTGACCAGAAAATTTTCTAATCTAAAAATCAATGAAGTATTGATTTTTTTAATTTTTTTTTTTTTAAGAGCAGTGACTGGCATACTTTGAAAGCATTATCAGTGGGGTAGTACTGAATGCTGTGCAGAGAAAGCAGGATGCTTCTGTGTGTGACCTACATGTCCTTCCTGGCCTGCATCTCTTTATCCTGCATTAAAGTCAGAGGCCACAGGCAGTGGAAAGAGCTTGAGAATAGTAAAAGACATTGTGGAAACCTCTGTCCTTATATTGATCCTGTATACAAGGCACTTCAGAGAGGGTTAACTTCTCTCCTGGTTATCTTGCTGGGATAGACCCCAAAGAGGGTCTGCCTGTGTCTTCCAGGGCAGGCACAGGGGTGCCCAGCACACGGCCTCTCTGCCCTTCGTGTCTTGGCCTGAAATAGTCACCAAAAATCAGAGCGAGCTCATCCTCCCCTGGCCTTGGCGCTTGCGTGTATGTTACATTAGTAACTGTAACTTGAAAGCTCTGAAATGGATGGAATAAGTTGAAATGAAGAAATTTTAGGGTTGTCTGGACACAGTGTCACGCATTTCATTGCACACAGCTTAGCTACAGCCACATAACGTACCTTTTGTAGCTGATGCCTCTGGTACATATACATAACAGGTAGAGCTGAGTCTGTGATAATCAGCAATTCTTGGATTTCACTTTTTTTTTTCTCTGACACTGTTTTGGTCTATAACGTGCCGTAATCCAAGAGCTCTCTGCTCCTAGGCTTGCTCCTGTGTAAAATGAGCAGCACTCAGAGTAACACTTTGAAATGCTGGGGTTTCAACCCCCAGCCCACATGAAGGTTGACATGTGTTTGGTTCCCCCAGCCCTTCCCAAAGGGGGGTGAGTTTCCCTTCAGGCTTCCCCCCAGGGTGGGGCGGCCTGGCAGACAGAGCCATTGGGTAAAGGAGCCCCAGGGGTCCCACACGGAGTAACCCAAGGTCAGGTGTCCCCCGTAGGGAGAGCAGCTGGGACCCCTTGCGGGAGCAGCGGAGTGTCTGTCTGTGAGGGGGACGCCCTGGGCAGAGTTCCCTGTTGGGGAAGGACCTCCCGCCCCCCTGGGACTGGGCTCCAGGCAGGTCTGGCTTTGGTAAACGCGGGCTCTGTAGGGATTCAGGATGGGGCTTCCTTGGTCTGATGTGTTGGGCTGTTGCCCTGGTTGTCTCCCGTCCCCTCTCTGGGAGACTCTATTTCACTGTTCCTTGCGCCGTTGCTGGCCGTGCGGTGTCGTTGTTGGGGTCGTTGGGATTGATGTCCATTAGGCATAACCTGAGTGACTGGTTTGTACCCCAGCGCTCACCCATGGACCGACCCTTTTGTGTCACGTACAGTCTGGTTATTGGTTCATCCTTAGGCTGGCTGTGTCCTTTATGCTAGGCCTGATAACTGGCAAAACACGCTTGTGCTCAATTAACAGTGGCAGGGGCTAAAGCTCTTGTGCCACCACCCTGCTTGTTACGGCCTCTCTGCTGGAGGCTCTTGTGCCCGCGGCACCAGAGGAACGTGCACCTGCGCGTTGGGGTGTTGGTGTCCTGGCTCGAGCCGCTGAGGCCCTGGTGCGGGTGCCCCCCTCCGGTGAGGGATGCTCTTTGGGGCAGGGTGGCAGAAGCTGCTGCTGCCACTGCAGTGCAGTAAGTGTGTCACCGTCCTAGTGCTGGCAGAGCATGGCCCACAGGGGCTTCCCCACTTGTGGGTTACAGCCTCATGTTATGTGCAAAAAAAGATTCCCGTGAAGATGGGCTTGGTTTGGTGACCAGAAAGCTTTTTGGCTCAAGGGAACATTCACAATTACCCAACCAGCATGTCAAAATATATCTTATTATGTAATTTGGTGCACAGTTCAGCCTTTTGAAAGCCGTATTGTTTCTTTAAAAAAGTTCTGGAGACAATTTTTTTTTTTCTTTGTTGAATAATCTACATGGCTTTTAGCAGAGATGCTCTTTAGTCTACATTTGTATTTGATTTTGCAGGGGCGGTTCAAACTCTTCTGAAAGCTTTATTAAAGGAGTAGCTTCTAGTTAAGAAAATACATTTTTATTGCATAAAATAAGAA
The DNA here is from genome assembly GCF_965140245.1 of Athene noctua. NCBI lineage: Eukaryota > Metazoa > Chordata > Aves > Strigiformes > Strigidae > Athene > Athene noctua. The sequence continues at coordinate 3,303,666 of NC_134050.1, read as the reverse complement.
AGCTGCACTGTCATTGATTTGTAACTACTAGTGGAAAAACTAAGCTGAATCCACATTTCCTGTACTTTGCTGCCAAACTCCCCAAAAGTCTGAGCAGATCAGAGTGTGGTCCCAAAACTCTTCCGATGCTCATTCAGAATGTGGTACCACTATTACAGTCTGTCCTAGCTCTGGAAATTAAAAAAATATAAAACAGTCAGTCCTCTAAAAATGTGACTTGCTTAAAAATCATGGGATTTTAAAGTGTTTTAGTTTTCTTCTATCCCATGACCACAAGAATTCAGAATTTTCATGTGAAGAATGAAAGCTGAAATACTAATACAGTCTGTTTCACTTAAGGGATATTTTTCCCCCCCTATAAAAAAGCCCCTCAAATACTGTAAGACTCAAGGTAAAATAATGAGAACTGTCAGCTCTGGTATTGCACATTCCCAAATGACCTTGAATTTTTTTTTTTAGCTACCTTGTTGATTAAATGATTTATGCTGCTGCTAGCAGTGTCTATATAAACTTCCCTGAATAAACACAATTCCTTTACGAAAGTTTATATAAATGTGGGCTTACAAATAAATAGATAAGCAGTGTGCTAAAGCGGGCTGTCAGGCTTATAAAAGCATCGGTCCTAAAAGCGTTTCTGGATAAGTAATAAAAAAATTTTTTAAAAAATAAATGTCATTCATTCAGTTATTCTGTGAATAATCTGATAAAGTCAAGCAGAAACAGTAACAGGTACATTCAGTGGGCGTGAGGACAAGAGCCCCCATAGCACATTCTGGTTTCTATATGATTATGTGCAATTATGCTGCAGCACTGGGTGGTGATGAAATCCTCCTCTGCCATGCTGCTCGTTCCTGCATTTCCTAATGATCCGCGAACATCTGCTCTCTGAATACAACATGCAGATGATGCAGCTGGAATTGCCGGTGGCAGGATTGTTCCCTCCACAACAGGAGCGTGTTATTTTACCCTGGCTGATCTATTGTCTCTTATACTGCTCTTCACCTCCATCCCCGCTTGCTGGATGCAATTAAAGCATCCTGGCAGAGCTGTCTGTGTGGCAAAGGAGACACGTTCCAGCCCCAGGCGAGGCTGGCACTTGGTCCAAGTCGCACCAGTCTGCTGGTTCCTGAAGCAATATTGATGGCAGCCACGAAGCTTTTCCAGGCTCTGCTCTGCTCTCCCGAATCCCAGCCAGCTTGTGTTTGGGCTGGGTGAGCAGCGAAGGCAGGACATGTTGAAAGAGGGAGAGAAGTACATTTTCATTGCAGCCCTCTATTTTTCATTTCACAGCTAAATTTTGCTCTTGATGCAGAGCTTTGCTGCCGCCACGTTTCCCTTGCTATCCAGAGGGAGTTCTGAGAGAGAGGGGAAGGGGCACAAACGGTCCTGTCTGAGCTCACGTGAGCAAAAATAGGGTTGTGACATTGAAATGACCAAATGTTGTGTCCAAACATTTTTTTTTTTTTGTTACTAGTTATGAACGTCAAACTCTTTTTTGCTGAAAACGTTGTGCTGATGTATGTCCTCATGCAGTTTTTCTCACTGAAGAAACTGTTTTGTTTAAACAGAATTATGCTGGTTTGCAGACAAAATATTTTTCCTGGTTGTCAAAAATAAATCAGTAATAGTTTTCAGATGTTTTCTTCGAAGATCGCTGGGAAGATGGCTTGTTTTGATGGGAGATGGTACTTGTAGCTGTTGACTACTACAGGTAGATAGAGGCTAGGATGTGAACAATCTCAGGTGATGGAAAGATCAGTGTTTTAATCTTCCAGGTCAGGATTTTGGGTTTGGGAAGTCAATATCCAATTTGAGAGAAGTTACAACTGAAACAAATGTGAGAATCAATCTATTGAATTACTGTAAAGTTTTCACAGAATCTGCATAAAGGAATTGATATTAAGGAGGTCAGAATATTTATTCACCTTCGTTCTTTTGAGAAGGTTAGTGCAATCCCAAGGAAGGCGATTTCCTCACCTCTCCACTATCCGTTCCTGCTGTAGTAGCTGTGAGTCGGCACGTGCCGAAGATGCAGATATTTGGGTTCTGCCTTCCACTGCCCTGCCTGAGCCAGGAGGTTCCTGGGGGCCAGCCCGAGCCCCACTGACCACAGCTACAGAAATGGTTTGGGGGGGAACCCAGGCTCAGGCGGTGCGTTTACAGGTTCAATGTTATGCAAGAGGTGTGAAATCAAGCTGCAAATGTCATGTGGAATGGTGCCAAAAGTGAGATGTATGGGATGCGCACGTTGTGATGTAATATTTCCATCAGTGTAGGACTGGAATAACAGATAGTATCAAGGCATAATTAAGTTTTACCATTCTGCACGGTAAAATTTTGGTGTGCTACATAGCTGTTTTTATAAATACTTGCGTCTTTTATATTTCATATCCTTTGACCTGTGAAATCTGCATTTCTTGTGCCATTTTGCCGATTGTAAACTCCTTAAGGAATAAAAAAAAAAGTCATTTTAGGAAACTCTGATGTGGCTCATGTGACATACATGGTAATACTGCTGTCAGGCTTAATATTCTTCAACAGAAGTAAATTGTATAACCCTGGGAATAAGGTGGTGCCTTTTTCCACTGGTGTAACGGATTCTTCTGTTTATTTCCATATCATATCCCATATCAGTCACATCTGACCTTTGATCGCTCTGTCTCTCATGGTAAAACAATAAGAAGCAGGAAATGTCATATTTGTGAGAAGGAAAACAAATATGCATCTGTTGATACAATAGTGGCATTGTTTTTAAGAGGTGATGCAGCCCTAGGATAGTGCTATCTATTACTGGGCAGACTGGGGTAAAGTGGTAAATGGTCTCTCTCAGCAGTACTACGTTGTTATTTTTATGTATGTTTGTAAGTAATTGTGTTTCTCACTAGCTGATTTTTTTTTTTTTTTTTTTTTAGTTATCACCATAATCGCATTGCCTTAGGGCTGATTGATTTAGACCTGTATAAAATCCAGATTGCCTGTGTGGTTTAATGTTGGGGTTTCCACTGTGCTTTAGATGGTTGTAGTTACTCGTCTATAGATACTATCATGTTGTTAAAATTTAGCCTTTACAACAGTTAATAGCAGCTGGGAATTATTTTTAGTCTTTTTTTTTTTTTTTTTTTGGTCCCAAAGTAATAATTAACGCAAATTAATTTGAAAATTGAAATTTTGTCTTCAATATGCTGAAGGCTCTGGAAAGATATATACCTGATGTGTAATGGGAAGGTGTCTTAGGCATAAGATAAAATTTTTATATGTCCTCTTTATCAACTTCACTCTTAAATGTTACTAATCCTGATGGTCTGTGAGTAGTGAAACGGAGGTCAAGACAATGCAAGTCTTCTGCTTTTGAAGGTACCTTTCAGCTGATGTTTCGTAATGGCTCAGAAGTGGCAAAACAATATTTCTTGACTGCCACAACGGCGAGGGAAGATCAGGATAGTCATTGTGTTTCCTTCAGTAGAATTGTACGCTGTTACTCGGTTGAGGTTCTCAAACTTTTTTTTTTGGCCTTTTTATGGAAGGAAGTGTTTGAATCCTGACTGTCTTTTGTGTTGTGTTGTTGTTTGGTGTTTTTTTTTTTTTTTTTTAAATTCAGTTGGAGCTGAATTCATTTTGTGAACATGTTAACAAACAGATACTCATCTATCCATCCTGAGAGGAGCTCTGCTCATGGACTCCTACAGGCTTCTCTGTGCCTGCTCCTCATGCCATCAGGGCAGATGAGAGAGTACGTGCTGCGGCATCAGCAAAACACGTTGTTCGTTATAGATCTTTGCCTTATGGCATAAAGCAAACAGGATCATGGTTTCATCTATTAGCGGCACAGGTGAGCAATTCGATCTCTTAATATACTGCACTGGTGCATCCCTGCCTTGAGTACCCTTGGCAGTTTTTGGAACCTCAGTATCAGAAGGACATCAGACTATTAGAGTGTGTCCAGAGTAGGGTGACAGAGATGGTGAAAGGCCTCGAGCGTAAGGCTTAGAAGGAACAGCCGAGGTCAGTCGCTTTGTTCAGTTTGGATAAGAGAAGGCTGAGGGGTACGTAACAGTCTACAAGTCCCTCATGGGGAGCAGCAGAGGGGCAGGTGCTGATCTCCTCTCTCTGGTGACCAGTGGTTGAACACAAGGAAATGGAATGAAGCTGCATCAGGGAAAGTTCAGACTGGACCTTAGGAAAGCTTCTTCACTGAGGAGGTAGTCACTCACTGGAACAGGTCATGGCACCAAGCCTGTCAGAGTTCAAGGAGTGTCTGGATGATGCTCTTAGTCTATGGTTTAGTTTTAGGTGGTCCTGTGAGGAGCAGGGAGCTGGACTTGACCATCCTTATAGATCCCTTCCAACTTGAGATTTTCTATGATATATATAGATCTTATGGACAGGACAAACAGACAGGCATTCTCATTAGGCACTACCTTTTTCCAGGGGAGATTTCCAGTAAGACAACCAACTAGTTGTCTTACTAGAAGTAACCAAACTTGTCTGAAGAATAATATGTGACTGTGGTGTCTCAGGAGCAGGGGCAGAAGTTGGACAGTAAGTGAGACTTTTTGCTCCAGAGGTGCGTGATTCATTATCCTTTATTACTGTCACACGTTCAATGTATGCATCACCTTCAACCTTTGGACAGGCACCGAGTGTCTATGCTAACGTGCTAATGTTTTACTTTATTAGAAGGGGTGAGGGGAGATATTGGTCGTCGTCTTGGTTGCTGCCATGCTCTTCTCTGGTCCCTGTTACTCCTTTAGGTGTGCACAAAAGGGCCCAGAAATTATAAAGCCACGATGTTCTCCAAACTGGATCAATTTTTAACTTCTTGCTGTGGCATGTTGAAGATATTTCTCATTATTGCAAATGGAAAGATCCCTAATCAATGATGGTTGTCGTAACGAGGTTACTGCTAAATGGGTTTTGGGATTGTTGGAGGTGGTGGTTAGTCAGTTGTCCGAAGTATGAAAGAATAGCAAGTAATCCCGAGACATGAGAAACAGCTACTGGTCTGTACAAGCAGTGGCTCAGTGCAGAGTGCGTGGGGGGTGGAGTTCTCATTGCAACTTTCATGCTGACTTGAATTGGTTGTCTTCTCCTTTTATCAAGTGTTCTCATCTCTTGATAGATGTAGACGTAAAATATTTTCCCACGTCTGCTCTTTTCTGTGATACTGTCTTGGTTTGCACAGTATTTGATCGGGATTTGTAGCTGTTGATATCATCCTACCAATTCTCAAGCAGAGTATGTACGACATTTTAAATCTGTGTATTGGGAAGATAATTTTGCCTTTTGCACCCGACATCCGGTTACTACCAGGATGTTGAATTCATGGCAGAAGTTTGAAATAGATACTAATAGTGCTTTTCAGTAAAGGTAGAATCAAAGAAAATTCACTGTGGTGGAGTGCCAGCATTGTATCTCAGTTTTGGAATATTGTATAATTTTTTTAAACCTTCGGTAACTCAAGAACTTAATTAATGGACATAAACAGAAAAACTGTCAGTTGGTATGGAATGGAAGAAACAAGAACTGAAGGACTCCAATTAAGCAGTGGTTAGTGAACGTTTTTATTCAGTGTTTTATCATCTTTGTGTTGAGCTTTACTACTTGTCAAAATGTGGTAACACCAATTCAGTGCTTTTTTTTCAGCATCTTTATTGTCTCTCTGCTCGTAATCACTCTCATTAAACCAAAGTGTGAAGAAATATATGAGGAATAGTGCAGATTGTGTGTGGATTGATGTTGACAGATTTTGCTACTTTAGAAAGCAAGAAAACATTGATTTGTTTAATTCCTCTTTAGGACTCGCATTTGCTAAATGTCAGAAGATATCCCGTGTTAATGCTGTGCACTCACTTTTCAGTACGGCCTTTCAGTTCAGAGGTGAAACAAGACAGTTTGAGGTGTAACAGGTCAGGTCATGATGACTCCATCAGCTGAGATGACCTCGCAGAGAGTTAAACTGCAGATTGCCCAAGGCCTGATTTTGCAAAGCGCATCCTCTAGCTGTTAATTTCAAGCATATGTTTGAATCCGTTCTAGTTGGGCAAAATAAACGTTCTCCTTGCCTACCTTCTGTAAAAATCTGCCTGACTAACAGGGAAGGAAAAGCCACCAGAACACAGTCTCAATCGCAGTGTGCCTCCCAACGTATGGTGGAGCATGTAGAATGTCAGAAATGAGGCCACGCCACTCGTTTAGGACTCTGGTCCCCCAGTGCCACATCAGCAGCCATGGTGCAAATACAAAAGCATTGCTTTTAGGCTGCAGATCTCTCCTGGTGGGTCAGGTTCCCTGGTGGACTCTGCAGCCTCCTGTCCAACTTGCTGGTCTTCTGGTGCAGCTTCATAAGGGCTGATGGGACTTTCCCCTTAACCTGCTTACCTCTTGGTGCTGTAGGCAGCCCTGTGTCCGTGCTTTTCTCCAGAACGCTAGTGTGCAAGTTCGCCTGCGTTAAGTGAAAGGTCTGGGGACTGTTTTGGTTGCTAGGAGGGCAGAGCTCTGTTCCGTTACCCACCCTAGAGCTGCTCACCTAAACCAAACTGCTTCTGGATTCTATATTCATTCTTGCATTTCAGTGGAGGAAAGATAATAATGGCTGTTCTTCATCGTGGCTTAATAAAGCTCTTAAATACAGGGATAAAAGGGAATCATAGAATCAAAGAATGGTTTGGGTCGGAAGGGACCTTAAAGATTATTTAGTTCCAACGTCCATTCCATAGGACACCTTCCACTGGGCCATGTTGATCAGGAAGATCTGTGTGTTGTTTGTTTGGGGGTTTTTTGGTGGGTGTTTTTCTGTTTGTTTGTCGAGTTGGTTTTTTTTTTTGTGGGGTGCGAATGCCACGCTGAACATAATTCCAGCCTGTTCCTGTTGAATGCACACAGGAGCCTGAAGCAGCTGGTCAAATCATCTACATATGGATGCTGGGCGGTGGAGCACAAGGGTATTTCAGGAAAGACACTCAGCTTTAAATAGGTGCAGCGTGACCCATTTTCCCCTCTGGTGTGCTGCTGCTGGCTCCCGTTCATGTGGGCTGATCCCCTTTGGTGCTGCTGGCTCTGTTGGGTTGGTTGGTGGCTGGAAATAATGCCCAGCCCATTTCATAACCATGTATCTCAAGGCCTGGCCCCGCTTTGTCTTCCGTGCCATCGCACTGGGGTTATTCATAAGGGTATGGAGGAGGTTGGCATCCTCTGTGCTTGATCCAGATGTGCTGCAGTTGGAGGGCAGGGACTAGCTCTGTGTTGTGCCTCTGTTTAGCTATGACAGGGGGGACAGCTTGGCAGGGTAGCAAGTTGCAGTAATGAGTTTAGATCTATTATCTTGGGGGGGGGGGAAGCCCCTTAAATTTTATTCTTGGGTGAATCTTAATCTTTAAATTAGTAAGAAATGAGAGACTTCCCATGCTACAATTTTAGAATAGCTGTAATCATTTTAAGAAAACAAAGCCTAGGAACATCATGGTGTTGAATGTAGACCAAACTGGTCTTTGAAATGATGCGTTGTACATCTGCATATATCAAAAAAAGGAGTTTAATTTCCTAATTTGTTTTGGATCTTGCCCCCCTTTCTTCATGTTCATCCCTGTTTTATTTTTCTTCCTTTTGTGTCTATAATTGCACGCGTTATTAGAACTGGCAAGATGAGCACCTCCAGATGCATCCTACAGGAATCCAGCCAATGCTGACTCTATTCCCATGTCAGACTGCATGCCAAGTCAGTGAAGCTTGCTTGTTCCAAAATCTCTACCCTCTCAATACATCTTCTCTACCCATCCTCTCACATAATATTTTGACAGAGGGTGACTCATGATAACCTCAAGAGTTGTCCCAGGCTTAAGGAAATGTCTTTTAGTATGTTGAACCATCCCAGTTAGAAGTAGTATTTTAGAATAGTGTGGTCTAGGAAACTTTCCTTATTCTTTCTTCTGTCAGATGAAACGACCCGAGGGGTTTATAATCTGTCATGTTGTACCTATCGCTGGTTTTTTTTTTTTAACTCTCTCTGAATTTTTATACCCTTTGAATACAAAAGAAGTTCACTAAACATAATGCATTTTGTGTTGTGATTTGTTGAAGCAAGACAACTCCTCTTTTTTTGGGGGAAGAATATACTAATTTTATTTATTATTTTACAGGTATCAGGCAACAGCATATCAATGTTGCTCCTTCTACAGGATCTTTTCCCAACTGGAGATCTAGACTATCACCAACACGGCCTTCCACAGAAGCTAAGACTCCCTTGGTGTCTGATATTTCTATGGGACAGACTTTGGAGAATGCGAACTTGCTCCAGATGATAAAAACAACGCTGACTGGTACACGTACCAGGACTTTGGATCAAACTCATCTGTCGCCCACTATTTATCAAGGTAGTGGAAACAGTGCATCCCAGGAACCTGCTGAAGTTTCAGCTGAGTCGCCTCTGAGGTCATCGTCTCAGGATGCAGATGAAACAGCTGCTGTATCAGGTTTGCTTCAACTTGGTATGTTTGCCACATTGTCCACTACACCATCAGTGACACATTTGAGTACAGATGTGCCATTTCAGCTAATACCATTAGAAACACCCTCCATTTCAAAAGAAAGCACATCAGGATCAGACATGCTTGCTGTCGTTCCATCACCATCATTCTCCTCATTGGTAATTCAGTCACCTCATACCATTAACTTTTCTAAACCAGCTGTACTGCCCATCAAAGTGCCTTTGTCTGCAGATCCTGAAGGTTTCTTCAACACAGATTCAGCCAGTTCACAGGTTAGTGAAAGCAGAAATAGTTCTCTAAGCGTGGTCACTGTAGTACATCCCAGTATGGTGAATCACAGAAAGGGTCCCAGGTTGTTTACGGGTACCTTGCCTTTTGACCTCTTTGGATCCACGGCAGTGCATTTCACAGAAATAGTGGGAAAAGGGTCTCCTTCAGAAAGGACCTCTTTTTTGTCTGTGTACTCTGATATTCCTGTGTCAAAAACATATCGGTCTTCCCTGCCAGTAACTTCCAGAAGCCTGTCACGGTTTCCTAATGAGAGTGTGTATACTGTATCTGCTACTGGAGTAAAACCAGTCAGTCAGCCGTTTGAGGCAATGCTGACTGACAGAAATAGTGATATCACTCCTCTGTCATCAGTTTTTCGGGATACAGGAGAGGTTCCTACATCAGTCTTCCATCCTGTGGGTACTCCACATCTAATACTGCAAATGAGTCATCCTCAGTCTTCCACAGCGCTGACTAATTGCACTACCAGTGCACCTTTCATGTCATCAGCTCCCGAGAGCCTGGCTGAGGTCTCCAGCTCAGCAGAGAGCACGCCTTCCCCTGCGCTGCCAAAATCGTTTATTCCGGATGCGAAGCACGCTCACGGTGCAGTGCTGCCAGTACGAGCGTTCAGAAGCCAAACAGATTTACTCTTTACAAATGCGACACGCTCCTCTTCAACAAGTGCAAGGTCTCCCTTGCTAACTGAGACAGATGACACCTTCACGGGGATAGCAGGCAGAAACAGTCCCAGCGCAGCAGCGGCCGCTGAGGAGACTTTGCAAATCCCTCTGACTGTCTCCTCGCAGCCCTCAGTGCTGGTTCAGGATGGGACTTTTGCAGAAGACCTGACTGATGGAGCTTATCAGGCAAGTGGCATGCGACTGCTAACTGCCCGTACTGCCCCAACTTCTGATGGCTTTCCTGCGGCAAGAATAGCTCGACAGCCTTCCACAAGAGGGGTGATGGCGAAGTTGTCCATGAACTTTAAAGCTAATAGTGTTCTGCCTTATGGATCTCAGCTTTCCAAAGTTTTTCCAGATACCAAACGCAGGAAACTCCTCAAAGGATCAAAGATGCTAGGTAGTGTTTTGGAAACAGCCACGACTAGTCCTGATCTAGTGCCGCTAATTACTTCCACGACAGGCCTTTTAAAACCTGAATCTGCCGTCACATCTGCTAGTAATATCTTTGTGACTGCGTATCTTCCACCTGGTGATGCGGAAAGTCCAGATGTAACTGCAGATGAAGGCAGAAATATGAGAGTGTCCACTGTTGTGACCCCACATGCCGAATTTTCACCTCTAAGAGCTTTAAATCATTTTACCTCTCCTCAGACTTCACATTCAGTTGACAGAAAGCCACTTGCTTCTGTTGTGCCTCCAGCATGGGGTATGCTGCCATCATTCATTTCCATGACAACGGTGATGGACAGCCCTAGTTCCAGCTTTTCTGGGATTTCACATGTGGACTCTGAGAGCAATTTAGATCCTGTCAGCTCTCCTGAAGCTGCAGCTTCAGCTTCTGTGTGGACCAATACAGCATTGCTGTCTTCAGCTGACATTAGTATTCCTTCGGTAACAACTTCAGTCAAAACAGCAATAAGAGAAGTTCCTCCAAGTATTTCTGCATTGGAAACTAATTACCATGCACCATACTCCGTAGTTTCGAGTCTGCAAAAGAAAATTGATACAAATAAGCGGCCACTTTTCTCCACCCCGTCAGCAAACTATTTGTATGCAAACTCTAGCCAAAATGGTTCAAATTCACCCTTGGCTGGAATCAAGTCAAGTAGTTTTCCAGAATTCTCTGTAGATGCATTTGCACTGAAAATATCCCCTGTTGAGTATTCATCCCTTGCTACCACTCTGACAGTGCCTGACCCCCTGCAAAGAGAGCGTGGAAGTGGAGCTGCAAGCGCTGCTCCTTCCTTTACTGTCGGAGACGCTGATACCAGTGTATACCATGAAGCACCTCTCCACCTACATGGGCCTCCTGTTAACGGTACAGGCGCTTCCCCTCGCTCTCTAGAGTCACAAGCAACTGATGCTGGAAAGATTACTTTACTGACAGAAACCTTAGGCACAACACCAGTGTTGGCTTTGCAGGTCACTGACACCTTGACTCTTTCCTCCAGCAATGAAGACAGTGCCACCCACGGCATGCTGCCAGCCGGGTCCCCCTCTCCCCTAACTAAGCCTTCTAGCTCAACCCTCTTGCACGGTGTTGTTATAGAAGATGACATCGGTTCTGGATATTTGGCAGAATTTTCAGATAACCAACTAGAGTCCTCTGGTTTTTTGTTCGTGGCTGGTAAAAATCCAGCTACATTTAGTGTGGAGGAGTGGGACACAAGTGCTACAAGACATAGTTTAGTTCCCAGTAATACATCTAATAAAGCTACCAAGGGCATCCCATTACAAACCCCTGCCACCAGTGCTCAGCAGTCAGTCATCATAACTTCTGTCCATGCATCACCAACACAACTAACTTCTCCTTTTTTGTCAACAACCAACTTTACCCATTCTGTCATTACAGTGTTATCTGGAGTATCTTCTGGTGCAATACCTACAGTAGGAACTTCAGAAGCAAAACCACTAACAAGAAAATCATCTCCAGCTTCACCAGTGCCAGCTTCTTCCTTCTTTTCTCTCGGCACTGAAAACACACCTTTGCCATCTGTGATGGCTTTAAGCACACCAATGCTGACACTAACAAAAAATAACACTGCCACAAAATTGACATCAGATCTAATCTCAGTAGGAACACACACAGATTTTCCTTTTGCAACAAGAAACACAACTGCATCACCTGTGGACGTGACAGCTGTGCTCGTAACACCTAAAAGCAGCATGGTCACAGCTTCCACACTGGCACACGTGCCAGGGCAGATAGAAACAGCAGTAACTGACACCCAGAAGTTCCCAAGCTCAGAAATCACCCAAACGTCAACCCCGTATCCACTGACAATTACAGCAGCTTTGACATCTATTACAGCATCAGCGAAAACAACTAGGCTTCCCCCTACTCCAGTGGAAAACACCTCTGCTCCTCCCGAAACCACCGCAGCAGGCGCTTTCGCTAACATGACAGCAGCCCCTCCCCTGGACTGCCGGCTCTCCAGGAACCTCCTGGTTAAAACAGGTGTGTGGGGCCACTGGGCTTGTCTGGGAGTGGGCGATACACTCAAGTCTCAAGGAATGTGGGGGCATCAGTGATGAGTCTGGGGATGAGGCTGCTGCGCTGCCAAACCAGGCAGAGGAAAGCAGGGTTTGCTAGCTAGGAACCGCATTGGCTTTGTTTGTAGCTTGGGTGTTCACCAGGAACGTGTGAAATGGAGTAGTGAGATCCGGGGCTCTGGAGCTCGGTGGGTCACCGCAGGGATCTCGCAGGACCACCGATGTGGAGGGACAGCCCCGTACGACATGATGGCTTGGTCCCTGCCCTGCACTGAAGAGTCTGTTACCGAAGAACATAGAGCAGTGACCTGCCTCAGTCTTCGGCCCTGTTTACATATGGATACCTAATTATGTTTTTCTATGAACACCTAATTATCTTGTTAAAGATTAATTTGAAAATCATGTTTAGTGTTTAACTCCCACTTCAAAATGGGAGGGGTTTGAGCTTTCTATGTGAACAGGATCACTTCTAGCTCTACTTATTTTTTCACAGACATCTTTTCCTTGTAAGAACTCTAAACTAAAGGGGTCTGGAGAGGTCCCTTGCCCAGGCTTCCTATGGACTCCTTGTGGTAGCACAGTGCAACACCAGAAGTTGTGTATCTTGGAGAACTTGGCAAAGAAAAAGAGTGATGTGAAAGGGTTTATGGCCTTGTATAGACCTGAGTGATACTGGGGAAAATGAAATAAGCAGCTTTTGGACCTAATGCATGTTTAGGAGCGACTAAGTATCTACATCAGTAGCATGATGAGTACAACTATTTCTAAAGATAGAAGTAGCTTATGTACAGTGAAACGATTCAAAGTACTTAAGTGCAGGTATAAAACTTTCTGCAAATTATAAGAGAAAGTGTACGGACACTTCCTAAAAGTAAAATAATTGTAGCAGTGGAGTAACACATTCCTTTGTTTAACTCTGGCCACAAAGGTATGAAACACACGTCCTTTACCCAGGCCTGCCTGGGCAGCACCAGCTCAGTCCCCTGGGAATGCTGCACCAGGGCCGTCCACAGGCGATGGAGTGGCACTATCCCTCACTCAGAAAGGCGGCATGGCAAAGACTTGTTGCTGAAGAAATTGCATGTTATACCTCCCTCTGGAAACAATGGGCTCTTGCCATGGGATGATTAGGTGTGCTGCTGGGCCCCTGCAGTGCTCGCTGCCTTTGGAGCTGCTGCAAATCCCAGCTGCTTTCATGAGCTCCACCAGATAGCCCAATGTAAAATGAATAAAAAAAGCAAACAGTAGCATTGTAATGCCCGAAGCCAACACGTGGCCTGTGTTGTTCCACAGTTCTCTTTCTGAACACAAGGAGGATGCTGATCAGCAATGCCTTCAGGGAGAGCGTGAGAAAAGGACTCAACCAAGTGCTGAGACAAGCTTTCAACCAGAATGTCAGCGCTCAGGTAAGCACTCTTGGTTTGTCCGTGTGATCCCATCCCACCAAAACAGCGCTCTCACCAAGAGAATCCCCGCTGCCTGCAGTTCCAGTGATGTCTCTGGATGCAGAAAGCCTCTTGGAGGCGAGCACTGAGCTTCTCCTATGGAAAGCAGGCATAGGTGGCACCCACTCTGTGCAAAAAAAAAAAAAAAACCAAAAAAAAAAAAGAGACTGTTCCAAATTTTTTACCACTTTATTTGATAAAGTAAAAGGGAGAAATGCAAATTTCTTTTTGGTATGTTCTATGAAATGGCTGCTGACAGCAGTTTCCTCCTCCCCTTGCAGCTCAGGAATGACTTCTGTTCAGTCAGCCAAGTGCCTCGTGCTCAGCCTGCATCAGTGGGAAGAGCAGGGCTGGACAAGGGGGTGTCACTGCCATCAGTCTGCTCCCAGGCTTGAAACCCCAGTACCTGACAAGTGCAGCTCTATGGGGATGAAAATCCCAAGCAGGGAGAAAGCGAAAATTATTGAATTATTATTGAAAATAAATGAGGGAGATGTGTTTGTCACTTTGCAGCTAAACTGCACAAACCTCTGCGTTGCTGCATGTAAGAACAGGCTTAGGTGGATTGCTGGGGCGCTCCTTTCTGCAGCACAGGTTCCCGTGCACTTAGGCAGGAGTTTGTGCTGAGTCCGAGGCTGTTATGAGTTATACTCCCTAAGCCACGGGGAAGGAAAAAAGTAATTTTGCTCAAAATAGAGGGCATCAGGTTGACTTCTGTCCCCATGCTCTATTGCTGCAAGTTTGGATGATGGATGTTGGCTTGGGAATTGTATATTCCTCAGTCTCAGCAGCAGCAATAAAACCTGTCAGGTTTAGTCCCCCACCTTCTTGTAAACCCGAGAGAAGCTGCCTTTTTCTAACAGCGGGAGCCAGCTAAAACTTAGGGTGGAGGACCAGTTCCAGGCCTTACATTTTGGAAAATACAGAATTTCGAGGTAAAACTCAACTCACGTTTTGACTCGCAGTGTGTTTGTTCTTGTGGTTTGTCATTTCTACTTATACAGGGATAGCTTAACCATCTGGGACAGGATAGGAAAATAGTATAGAAGAGACAGTTGAGGTTGAAGAATCAAATATTGGAAACTTCTGTCTTTCAAAAAAACTGTCTCCAAACCTGCAATGGCAGACATATGCACAAAATCAGTGAACTTCAGGTGTGAAGGAGCAGCTGGAAGTTCTTTAGGTTCTCTGTATTTTAACATTGATAAGTAAAATGTCCCAGTATCGATACGTGCATGAAGCCCCAGCCTACATTAGAGGTACGTGACCTGTGGTAGAAATACAGCACTGCTTCAGTTCCGAACACGTTTTGCATGGACTTGGGCCTAAAGCTCCCTGAGAAGTTCTGCTGATACTGTGTCTGGTCTGACACTGATCCTGTAGGGTTTATAGGGGATTACAGGATAAAAACCTTGCAAGGGAGCTATATTCTGGATGAGAAGTCTCATCAAATAGTGGTTGAACTGCAACCAAAATTAAAAAAAAAAAAAAAAATGTTTCCTGGTGTGTTTTAGGTTGAAATCCTGGAGCAATCCAATAACGTGACAGTTGGTTACTACGTGACGCGGGGCAGGCTGGTTTTCATGCCAGCTGCTGTCATTGAAAGGCTTCGTGCGTATGGCATCAGCAACGCCACGGCCGACATCAAGCAGCACGTACCACATCTCCAGTCCGTGGCGGCCCTGGCCTTGCCCTGGCAGCCCCTTCCCGCCTATCACTTCCAGCTGAAAACAGGTGAGCGGGGTCTGCAGTCCGTGCCCCGGGTTGAGTGTCCGTCCCCCAGGCTCCGTGCGCGGGGACGGTGCTTCTCCTCCCGCTTCCCGCCCTGCCTCAGCCCCTGCTCTCCCGTCCAGCCGCAGGATGAACTCTGGTTTCATGCCTTGATGCTCCTGGGGCGAGCAGCACAGCCAGCGTGTAGGTCCCTGTCCTGCGTGGTGCTCTCCTCACCCCTGCGGGCACTGCTGTGGAGTGGGATAAGTCTCCCCAGTATGCTCCAGTAAGACGTGGTGTTGATTAAAACGGACTTCAGTCAGTGAGTTGTGCAGTAACCTGTGCATTTCTTTTGAGAATGGTCAGATGAGAGGCGTGACTACGTGATGTACGCGTATATTCTTCTGGCTGGACCCAAGGCTGCTGTGTACCCCTCTCTGCAAGCATCAGTGCAGAGCGGTTGCAGGGCAGCACAACAGTCGAAGCTATGAGAGACAGACAGTGCTGTAAAACAACATATTGAGCTGTAAAAAGATTTCTTATGTGTGTGCTTATATGTTTATATACGCACGCTTACTACAGTTACCCAGTGAAGTCTATTTTTCCTAGCACAAACAGAACGAGAATCAATATTATGATTGATTATGTCTTGCAAGAGCAAATGACCTGCAAGATTTAAAAGTATAGCTTGTGGGTTAGAATGATTTCACTTACTGCCTGGCACTGAGGGTTGCTTTTTTTTTTTTTGTACAGTGAACAGGTCTTATCATCTTTTATGTAACTGCAGCAACGATCTTTGTGGAGAGTATCAGCTGTAGTAATGCAATTTAATTCTTGCGTTTTGTCTTAATTAAGGCGAGTTTAGTGCAGTGCTTGAAAGACATAAACTGATCTTACATGACGTTACTTTCACCTGTTTAATTTGTGAATTGGTCACCTTGCTGTTGGACATTACAGGAATTATGCGACCAAGAATATTTTGTTCACGTATAAATGCCTTGGTTCCTTTTTCCAGAGCTGCAGTTTGTGGGTCAAACGGACAATATACAGTCATGCAAATTTGTTCAGACCATGGAGCAACGGTTACAGAGAGCGTTTCAGGATGCTGAAAGAAAAGTCTTAAACACCAGCAACAACTTAACAGTTCAGGTAAAATGTTGCTTTGCCGGTGCCTGTTGCCAAATTCTCTGGGTTATTCTTTCCTGCGTATATACTTGTATTTCAAAATAATGTCTTTGATAGCCACCATGGAAGTAAGCTTACGCTGTCATCTGAAATAAGATTGTTTTCTTTATTGCAGAAAAAGTTATAAATGCATGATTTATAGAAGACTGTTACCGTTGTTTTCACGAATTTGAATTTTACTCATTGCAGTTAAATCATTTAAGTGAGATTCAAATAAAAATATATACATTTTTCTTCCAAATTTGTATTTTACCGAATATGTTATTCTGACACAAGTTGCTCTTAGTGAGGCTATTCAGGTATAAAGATAGTGTCATGGATAGCTGTTTGTAAGATGGAATATATATATTTATTTCTTATGTGCATTCCAGTTCTACACTTGCAGACCCAAATTCACTATTAAGGGCCTGATTTTTACAAAACTTGATGCTTAGTGGCCCAACACCATTATGCTCTGGGCCATATTTCAGGAATAAATAAATTATCCTCTGGGTGAGATATGTATCTGGCGTATGATAAAACTGTGTATGGACTTGCACTCCTCAGAAAGGTTTGCATGTAGCTTACCAGAAGGAGAAAACTGGTCATCAGAACTCTGCTTAGTTACTTTGGTACTGTCTCTTGTGAGTTTGTGTTCAACCTGGAGGAGCTCAGGGAGGCAGAAGAGTGCATGGCAGGAGATGACCTACTGCGGAAGGTAAAGTGATTATCAACCTATTCAGTAGCTGGACTCGTGATGCTGAGGGGACTTTCATGGTGGCTAATTTGCTCACAGAAGTAGTAGCAGATTTTACGAAGCGCCGAGGCAATTTTGTAAAGAGCCCCTGGAAGAAACTGGTAGTCGTGTGTTTTGTTGGTATTGCCAGTTTAGGAAGTGATAGGATGGAGGTCTTGGAGGCGAGATATAAACTGGGAAATAAGAGGCTCAAGGGTGTGATATTCATGATAAATTTTTCTGAAATTATTCCAGTACCATGCGAAGGCCTAAGTCAGTGCAACAGAAAATCATACAAAGGTTTTAGATTAACAACAAACTGAGGAACAGATCTGGAGCAGATGGAACTGACTCAGAAAAGGCATCACTGCACCACAAGAGTAGAGAGAATGGCAGCAACATGGGTGACAGGCACTTGCATGCAAGAATAAATTAAATTTGCCATTGTTCTCCAACAGCGAGTGGTGTTGTGAATCAGGAGTGATCATTTAGAGTTTGCCATAACAGAACTACTCAGGTTTAAATAAAAAGAAAAATCCTTTCTTAAGGTTTTGAAGACGGTCGGGTGTAACTGGAGAAAAAGTATTGAAGTTACAAAAAGCATTTGGCCAAACATATAGAATAAGAAGTCATCAACCCTTTTTAAACCCAAGCATATAACTCATGGCTTAGACTACACCTATGAGCTAACCTTGCACTGTGGAAAAGAGTCCGCGTGCCCTCTGCTCATTCTCCAGATCTGCTCCTGGCCCCTTGTAAGTGGATGTCAGGTAGGCAGACCTCTGGTCTGACCTCAAACTCTTCTGATGCTTTTCTTATACCATGTTTTGTGGTTTTCCTTACTGATCCAGATCTTTAAAAATGGGGTATTTAAATAACATCCATCAGTGCTGAATGCTGTTAGGTCTACCTACACTATCAGTAGCCAAAAAAACATCCCTCTTGTCCTAGGGCGTGAGTTTTGTGAGAAAACGTGTTTTTTTCCACTCCTGCCCCACCTTTTGCCTTTCTGCTTCCTGGCGTTAGAGGATGTGATCCAGTATTCACTAAATAGAATTGGTCCTTAAATGCAGACATCAGATCTAGAGTCAGGAAGAGACTGGTGTAGAGCTAAAGTTGGGAGGAACGTCGGGAATCACATGATGCTAGGGACAGAAGACACACGATAGCCCTTTAATTCCTGGGGAAAAGGTGTAGGTCTACATAACTGCACTAAGAAGGCAGCAAAGAGAACAAGACATACAAGCCTAATTCCTCTGCATCAAATACTGAACTTTTTTTTTTTTTTTTTTTTTCCCCCCCCCCTTATAAGCATTCTCACCCTTATCTTATATTTCCTGGTAAAAAACAGGGAAAAATATTTTCAGTCCTGACTGCACCTTTTCTGCCTGATGTAGTCCTCCAGTAGCTCTGCATGTGCTAAAGTAGGAATTAAAGTATCACAAACTGTTTTACACAATCATGTTGGGTGAGCTGTATCTAATCCATTGTTCAAGTTATTCCCAGTTTGTCTGCACTGTTTCTTTTCTTTTTTCTAACCGAGCTGAAACACAGCTACTCGTTATTTCTTTTACCTCTGTTTCAGATTTTGAACACGTCTAATGTCTCCCAAGCTGTCACCCTGTTTTATGTAGTGAACAATCAAAGCACAACTCTAAATGGCACTATTTCCAGCAACCTTCTTAATCAGCTGTCAGCTGAGCTGGTGGGTTTCTATCTGACCTACCCACCTCTCACCATTGCAGAATGTAAGTATGTGCTTCCCAGCACGCAGCTCCTTAAGAGTACCCAGGGTTGGGCTCTTGCTTTGCAAGCACCATAAGGTTTGTTGTCAAGCTCATGAATTGTAGTGTTTTGCTTTTTAAACTATTTTTTTTAAACAACAACAGCAAAAAAAAAAAAAAGGTGGATTAGGCGGGGGGCTAGTTCTGGGTTTAGTGTTTACCTCAGCTGCTAGAAACACTGGCAGATAATTAAGAAAAACAGATAGATGCTGTCATTAATAAAAAAGTGCCTATGGTCCAAACAAAAGAAAATTGTAGTTTTACGTAAAACAAACCACAGAATTTCCCTAAGTTCTCCATTTCAGGAAAAATTTAGCACAACACATAGTGTTCATCCTTGGCACAGCCTTTTATTTCCATGACAGACTCAGCCCCCAGTGCTTGTGCCCGTGGCAGGGCTGAGTAGCACACTTGGAGTGTGTGTTTGGGTGCTGGGTGAGATTTAACTGGGCTTCTCCGTTTAAGAAGTTGTTGGTGTTTTTTGCTGAACTCCACCCTCAGTTTAAAACCTGGTCTAAGCACTTTAGCACTAATAATTTGCTTGTGTTTTTCAGTTGTTGTGAAGAGTCAGAGGTGCAGAGAGCAAGAGAAGGCTGCGTGCTCTCTGACTCTGCATGCTAATTTCTCTAAAATGAATGAGGAGGAAAGACATTTGATTATGGGGATTTTTGTTTAATCTGCTTGTTAAATTTGGTATGTGAAATTAAGCTTGCTGTAGGGCTGGGTTATCCCGTCCTTGAAGGAGACCAGTGCTCACTGGAAGTGAGAGGAGACAGGGACGTTCTGGGGGTGTCCGTGCGTGGTAAGGGACTCGGGGTGAGGAAGGGCAGGCTTGGGCTCGTCTCCTTGTGTGTAAATCTTCACAAGATGCTTATTAAATATGAAATACTGCGTTCAAATACCAGGAAGGATCTAGTTAAGCTTCTGGTAGCTATCAAAGTCCCTGATAAGGCTAAACCAGTGGTGGAGTAGTTTGTAACTTTTCATTTCACAAATATTGAAATAATCGGGCACATAAGGATAAAGCCAAATATGCCTTTATGGCCAGAACATTGAAGTGAGTGGATTTACAGCTTTAGATAAAATTATTAAGGTGCTTGTTCATTTTCTGGTTCTAAGAAAAAGCAGAAGCAGGCTGCTGGAAAGTGAGCATTGGGGAAAACACGTTACCCTTTCCGTCAGTCCATTTTATTTGCATACAGCTCAACAGCAGAGTAATTTTATTGTGCAATTCCTCATCAGTTACTTGCACAATGGGCTGTGTGTGGGGTAAATGGTCCCTCTCTGGTGCGAGGCAGTCAGGCATCGTGGTTAACTCTGGTGATTGTGTGAATCCTTGAAAAAGAAGGAGCATATATTGAGGCAGTACCTATCTAAATCAGATATTTGCAAACAAGTGGGTGAGACTGCCCAGTGATGAGTTCTTGCACTGCGTTGGTGCACTTCTGAATCGGACTTTCCATCACAGGATAAGAGGCACATCTCGGAGTAGGTTTGCGTTTTAATCAAGCAGCCAAGGAGGGGTGGAGGAATGCTGTTGACAGAGGGTGTACTTGGGCACCTAAAAAGGCATGTAGACCATTCATCATGAGACAGGCTCCTTCCTTTATGTGGCTGGCAGGTGAGCCTGTCCGAAGGGTGCACTGGGTGTGGGACTCGTCTTCACGGGGCATCCAGGAGCACAGGGAGAAAGCCCGCAGAAGTTTTGATGCTGGCTGCGCTCAGTTCGAGTGTTTGGCTTCCAAAATAGGCCTTTTGCATAGGAAAAGGATTATGGTGCTGCTCACAAAGGCACTGCAGGCGTATACTGCGTAGTGAGGAGCTGTGAAAGCCGTTTGTCACACAGTGAGAGTCTCGTGTGGTATTGCAGTTCTCTGCCCATCCCCGCACATGATGAACTGGCCCAATACAGTCTTTAACTAGTGCTCCTTTAACAACTAATGGCTTATATTTCACGTTGGAGTTCCTGATTTTATTCCCAGCGCAGCAGGTATACTGCAAACTCATGAACTTAATGCGTGCAGCGTGTTTATGGCCTCAGACTGATAGCGCGCCTTGTGAAAATGTTTACCCTGAAAAGTGTTTGATGCTTCTTCATGTGGCGGTGCAGTTGTTTCAGTTTATCAAACAAATACTGCTGCCGTTCCCAGCGTGTTATTCCCCAGTATACTCTGGTGGCTCCTCCAGAGCCTTCACAGTCTGTGGTGGAAATGCACAGCTCGGGACACGCCATGAAATCCCTCCTCAAAAGCAGTGACTGTGTGTAATCAGATGCTTTACGATGTTTACTATTTCAAACCGCTTTAAAAAATCAAGGTGTATCAACATGCAAGGCATGAATATTTTCTGAATTAAGTTCCAAGTATTAATGCCTTCTCCGTTGCGTAAGTCTATTGGAAAAAATGCTGAGCTGTATAATGAATTAGCAGCATATTGAACTTTACAGCCTAACGCGCTTTGGGGATGGAAAAGCTGACAAAAGGCATCAAAACGGCAAACATCGGTCTCTCACAGGTGTAAACACTTATGCTACTAATACCTTAAATGGCGCAGAGTGAGAGTACCGCGCTCTGAGGGGGTGCTCACAGTTGTAATTCACGTGGAACCGCACTCCGATTGGTGGAATCTGATCCTGGTTTATTTTAATACCATTTCTGGTTAAAATGGTGGTCTGGGTTAAGTACGGATTAAATCACAGCATCACCGTAGAGTGTCATCTTGTTTCCCCAGGGGATTATTCACAAGGAGAAAGCAGCAGAAATGTATATAGCGTACATGTGCACATTAGTTATCATTTTTAGCAATGGGCAATCCTGGGCTTTGCCCCAGATAATGTACCAGCCAATATTCTGGCGACAAAAGGTGTGTGTTCTGCGTTGTATGGCAGTGCCTGTACTGATTGCACTTGATGCCCCTTTTTGGACAGAAGAGAAATTTCAGTCCTGAAGATCATGCCTCGAGGTCTCCTGGGCCATAGTTCAATTTTATTTATCAGTGTCTGGTTAACCAAAGAGTTTTGTGACATACAATGCGTAGGCTGTTGGAATATTATGGCATAATTTCAACTTTTATTTTACTACAGCTTTGGAGTATCCAAACCTTGATGTCTCAGAGTCAACTAGAGACTACTGGGTGATAACAGGTACTTTTAAATCTCCTTTCCTCCTCTGTGCACTTCAGATAATATTTTTTAGTGCTCGATTATATAAACACATCCGTGCAGTAATTTTACACAGAAACAAGTGGCTGCCCACTGAACCTTCCTGCTGCATTCAAGTGGGCAAATGTATTTCACATTCCTCTGGGGCATAACTGTGATTCATCGTCTTGAACAGAGACGTCTCCTGTGTCCAACACTCACCTCAGAGTTTGTGCCACTTTGCTCTCAGAAGTGCTTAAACCATCGCTATCTTCTTAGAGTTTTAAAACAAATAGCCTTTTTTTTTTTTTTTTCCCTTCTTCTTCTTCCTGGGACTTGGATTTAACGCTGAAATCAAAAGAGACTTGTAGACATAACCCATCAAGAAAGGCAATCTGTTAAATTGAGGAAATTTGTTATGATTTCCTGAATCTCAGGGTCCAGGAATTTTTTCATCTTTCACCTGAAGCATTAAGCACGTAACATTCTGTTGGTGGAACAGAAGGTGCAGAGACTGCTAACAGGCTTCAAAGTACTTGTTTTATTACTGTTGTTTCACTGATATCACATTCTCATTCACGATCATTTTTACATTAGAAGCGATAACTGGGCAAGAAAGAGACCCTTTCCCCCAGACATCTTTAAGTGAGTAGGTACTTTTATAATTGGTGTGTCTGTACCTGGAATTGTTTAATGCTCAGGAGAGCAAGAGAAAAGGAGCCTGACATGAAAAGGATTCAATTCTACACTCTGCTTCCAAAAGATGGTGTGATTTGGTACCTGTGATATCTATTCATAATTTTGAGATAAAAATAAATTTATACAGAGATTATGATCCTCTGGAGGGTGTGGTACAGCTCCTCCCCATCTGGTCCGTGTGAACCCAATACTCTACTTCTTGCTTTTGTGCACTTCCTGCAATGGAGTATTATTGATGTTACCATGGAAACGCTGTTTTCATAAAAAAGCATGATGGTCCCAAAAGATTTGTGAAATAGTATTGAAAAATCATACATATGTATGAATTAAATCAGTATGCCGTATCACTTTTTTGAACTTTATGTAAATTCAGTGTCTTTTAAATTTTTACATTCATTTATACTTACGAATGTTTACTCGGTTTTCAGTGCTCTTGAACTGTATGATATTTTGTTTCCAACTGAGTTGTACAAAATCCTGATTTCAGATTTCAAAACTGCTGGATGAAGAACTGGTTTAGTTAACAGCAGCATCTGGCAAGAAGCATAAAAGCAGGCAGCTTTCAAATAGGTTTTAATTTTAGTTTTTTACCTTGAGGATCATAGATTAGATGTTTCCTGGAGCCGTTTTGGTAAACTGAATCTTAAGAAAGTTTATTGGGGGGTTTTATTCTGTAAAATATTGTTGTCGTTATCCAAGAACAGTAGTGCAGGGGCTGAAAGAAAAGCTATATATCCCTGTCAGGAATTACTGAGGGGTTGTAAGAGTGTCCAGCTATTTTTCTTCTACGGTAGTGAGTACATCCCTGTCCCAGACTGCCCTGCAGACCATCTGTTACTTTATCTGTCCATGTAAGATGTGCTGATAACGTGATTTTTCTCCATTCCCAGTTATTCAAGGGGTTGACATTGCATTGCTGGGACTGAACAATCAGAGCTTTGCAAGGTTAATGGAGCAGCGTTTGGCCCCGCTGTTTATGATGTCCCATCAGCAGGGAAGGAGATTCAAACGTGCCACTACCGTGGGCAGCTACACTGTGCAGGTGCTCAATGCGACATCGGTTTGCCTAGATACGTGTGGAAAAAAGGGATTTGTTTGCATGTGTCCTGTCTCAATCTGTGTTCAAAAAAAAAAAAAAAGTTTAACTGGGTTGAGATTTCTTGTCATTTTTTTTAATGGATGTCAAAGCAGTGAGTGCAAAATGGGTGGCATTACTAATGGGTTTCTTTTTCTGCAGTCAGCCATGTTTGCATGCCTCTATCTTCTAGAAATTGTCGTTAATTGATCAGTGTTAATAAATATTTTATCGTTGATTGCTATGAGGATTGGTACGAAGTACATATTCTAGTGAAAAGTCTTGTATTCAGCATAATTAAGAGTTCCAGGCTTTTGTTCGTTAAAAAAAAAAAAAAGTGTTCTAGGTCTTCCTTTCCTAGGTAACTCAATAATGCTAGAACTTCTTTAGTTTTTGTTGGAAGAAAAAAAAAAAAAGTATGAAGCAATCTTTATACAAAGGTTAGTCTTCAAATCATGTGGCCACAGATCACATTATGAAGTAGAGATTTCAATCCTGAGTAATTTATTAATCATCTTTCTCTTATTTAGCAACGTTTCCCATTCAGTATTTTGAAATGATCGTATCTTGTTTCCTCACTAATTTAGCCGACGTAGTTGTGGGGGATTCAAAGAAGATGTCTTCAAAAATTGCATGACAAGTTACTGCTTTTTTTTTGATTATGTGATGTTTTTCAAGAATTGCTTCTTGCAATATAAAAATAAATTACTACTTTTCTCATTTGCCCACAATTCTGTGTGTTTTCCCACTGAAAAAATTCAAAAGAAGGAATAGTTTTTTACTTGCCGAAAGTGTGAACCTTTGTAAAATTTTCCATGAGGACATGACATATTTTAGTCCACAATATAATGGTGAAGAATCACAAAACTTCTTTTTCCTCTCATCATTAGAGGTGTTTGACACTTCATCTACTCTCAGGGAAGACAGAGGTACAATGTAAAAATTCTGCTGGTGTTCTGCAGAATAAAATGGAAAAGGCATGGATCTCTTTATTGTCAGCCTGGGATCAAAAATAATGAGTGTGGAGGTAAAATGTGAGGGGATTTTTCAACTGCAGTATGCCAGTAAAGTATACGTTTCAATATTGGGACAGATTTTAAGAGCTCCCGCTTTATGGAGGACTGTAATGTCCAAACATTTGATCCTTTCCTCCTTTTTACCGCATGCTTTTCTTAGTGTAGAGTTTTACCTTAGGATCATGTTTTAAATTTTTTAAGCCAGCAGTCAGTCCTCACTGATCTTAATAGCCTAGGCTGTGAAGAGGAGAAGCTCTGATCCTGTGAAAATATTTGCATGCAGCTTATGGGGTCCTGAAGGAGTTCCCTGGGTGCACTGCCTTCAAATAGCTCCTGGAAGGTTTTGCAGTGGTATAATACAAATACAGTATATTTCTCTTCCTCTAATTTTTTTTTCTTTTTTTTCCCTGAAAGATGGTAAAAATCCAGCGTATCCCAGGACCCAAGGAGCCGGCTGAACTGACATACTATACGTTATACAACGGGAAGCCTTTGCTGGGCACCGCAGCTGCCAAAATTTTGAGTACCGTTGACTCCCAGCGGATGGCCTTGACACTGGGTTATGTTATTCAAGTTCAAGCGGATCGTAAGAGTTCTCTTAATTCTGTGGTTTAGTCCTTAATTTTTCCTTTTTCTTTTTTTTCCCCTTGTGAAATAACCAGTGTAGGTGGGGGAAGCCTCTGTTGATCACAGAGACAAATTTCAGCTGCACATTTCTAAGCAGCTGCTTACGTCAGGCTGCTCTTTTTCTTGTGGAAGACAGACAAATCTTTTATTGTAGTAAATCAAAGCTATATACCAACGATTATTTAGCCAATCATTGTAAACTCTACTGTACAACTAATTTTACATGCATACAGCTCTACAAACCGAAGAACTTTCTGGAACTGTCAAGTCAGAATTAATTCTGATGCTAACCAAACCATGACACCACAGGTTAATGACTGATGAGGCTGAACTACTATAGTCAAATAACTTGACCCAAAGCAAAATGTGGGGGCTATCAAGATGTCACTTATTGTGACTTGTTCAGAATAATGTAGATTATGTCTATCTCGAAGGGTTGTGTTTTTTTTTAATTTTTAAATAATAATTTTTCACCAAGAACTTTGTAAAGTGCATAACATGGTTGTTAAAGATATTGTTTAGAAACAGATCAAAAGTTGAACAGAACTACTGCATGTATGGACAGTTTTCATTCAGAATAACGTGGCCAAGAAAGTTATTAATTCTTGAAGAGTATTTTTCAAATTTATTTTTTAAGACTTGCATCAGATACTGAGTGATTGTGGGCACAGGTGTTTTCTTAATTTTTTGGGGTATTCCTGTATAGTTGGCCCACTGTCATAAACCTGTGGTGAAACTTGGAGGGTTCTTCGTGCAATAACAGCTTAATGACTAAATCGATGCCTTTAGCTAACCAAATCGTTCCACTTTGCCAAGGTTTTTATCCACTATTTATAGTGGACTTCTGTACTGGATCTCCTTACTGGCTAAACAGCATGTGAAATGGGACTGCCTGATGCCATTATTTCTGCCTGAAGGAGCAGTGATATTGAAATAACTACATGTAGTGGTGATAGGGAAAGAAGGGACCGCTCTATAAAGTAATTGATGTATCATCCATAAACATATGATTAAGTTAGAAGACTGAAGTATGATGCAATTTCCAGAGAATACACTATATACGTATCTGAGCCTTGATTTGATCATGGTCTGTTACTGACTTTAATTGGACTGAAACCAGGGATCTCCATTCCTGCTGCCATAAAGTCTAGCATTTAAATTCTAAAATGCTTTGTTTTCGATGAGAATATTTCTTTAAACATCATTTTTTACTAAAGCAGCTGTAGGTAATACATGGAGGTTTCCTAGCTCTTTGTGCAGTTTTGTGATTTACATGGGCATTTAGGCAATTATGACATCTGCTGCTCGTCATCTAACTTCATACTTCCACGATCTGATAAGACAGCCTCATTCGTCTATAGATTTTCACACAAGTTAAATATGCACAAAAAACTGTAAGAAGAGAATATACAGAAATTGAAATTATAACCCCGGGTAACTGAGATTCTGAAGCATTTGAAATGGAGGAGGTAGTTCTATCTTTATACCTTATTATGGAAAAAAAATCCATTTCTTTCATTTTGGACATGGTATTTGTAGTCTGTCTTTGTCTTTCCAAAGAAAATATTTTGTGTGCACTTCATTTTTACTCATTATAACTTCTGTTATAGCAGAATGAGAAGTTCCGTACTAAAATGCAGTGAGAAAAAACATCTACCCTCGGGACCTCATGGTCTGGTTAGACAAGACAGACAAATATAACAAAAATTAAGGATGTTCCCGTTTTATAAGTGAGGGATTGAGTTAGGGCAGAACAAAAGGCTTGCTTGTCTTGCCTTGTTGAGTTGAACGAATCATGGATTGACTTAGTCAAGGTCACATTGGAAGCTGATAACTGAATTAAATATGTAAACTAGGGCTCCTAAATGTCTGTCCTATTAAGCCATAAGGTCATTGTTTCCCCCGCATTCCCTAGAAAGAATAAGTGTGATTTTTTCAGCAATTGTTTGCTGCTCTCACAACAGCAGTCTATAAAGTTACTGTTACCTGATAAAATACAGGTTCAGTTCCTTTTCATCCCCAAACTAAATGTCAAAGTCGATAATTTAGAATTATGCAAGTCCATTGAAAAGTGAACCCTGAAAGACTTCAACCTGGCTTTTTGGGCACGTGGTTACTGCGCAAGGTATGTGCCTAACGCTGCTATTCCTCTCACCCAACAAACTCCTTGGCTTTGCAAAAAGTTGTAGATAAACAAAGAAAATAGGCTCAAGCTTCAGACAGATTTTCAGCTGGCTTTTGTAACTGCTGCTGAACAACATGGTATGCGTTTGGAGTCTGATCCTGAAAGATGCTGAGTGCCTCTGACAGCTAATAAACTCGATGGCATCTGAAAGCACTAGTCTCCTAGGAAATGGGAAAGGCTGCTTTACGCTTGTATTCTCACAATTGCCTGTCCACACCAGCAACCAGCACCATAGGAAAATAGACATAGCATGGGGAAGTCCACAAAATATTTCACTAAAATAAAATTCAGCATCGCAAGGAGATTATCTGGTGTTTTTCCGGAAAGAAATTAAATGAGAGAATGGGGGATGTGTCGCAGGAGGATCTCTTCTGTATGTACCAGTTGAAGGTTCATACTAAGAGACTTTATTCTGATGAAACGAAATCTAAAACATTTTAGCATCGCTGCATTTCCGAGAGGGACCCTTTTCCTGGTGCTGTTATTAATGTATCTGCAAACAGGCCTCTCCAACCTCATCACTTCCCCTCCTTCAGAAAGGATGTATGCATTTTCACCTTAACTATGCTGAAGTAGTTTTAGAGCACAAGAGAAGCATTTTCTTACTGCCCTGTTGATACCAATAATAATTATGAGTATGCTTAGCTTCATTGTTGTTGAAAAAGCTCATTTTGCTCAGTTTACTCTTGCTGAGCCAGTCCTTGCACCAGGTATGGACTCCACGTGTATACTGTTAACACACGTGCTACCTTACCATAAGCTGGTTTTGTGGTTAAAAAATAATGAAGGATGTATTACCTGCACCTTTTTGTGTTTATTCTGTAAACGAACCCTTGGAGTGTTATCTAATACAGCATCAAATTTGTCTTGGGAGTTGATGGCTGCTTTGGCGTATAACTAAGTAACATATAACTAAGAAAGAGACTTGTGAATTGAACAGTGTTGCTGGTTTGTGTGTGTTGTTTTTTTTTTTTTACTTAAGGGATACAAAAATATAACTAGATTACTAACAATCCTTTTAAACTAATTATTATATGGAGACAGCTGAAGTCTGTGTCGGAAGCGATTTAAATCTTGCGCTTGCACCGTGAGACTCACCCATGCTGCTTTGCGATTTTCTGTAGCGGTGGTGAAGAACCCTCCAAACAACCTGTGGATCATTGCAGCGGTGCTGGCTCCCATTGCTGTGGTCACGGTTATCATCATCATCATCACAGCAGTTCTGTGCAGAAAGAACAAGAACGATTTCAAACCAGACACCATGATGAACCTGCCTCAGAGAGCTAAAGTGAGTGACCGATCTCTGATCCGAGATGTCCGTTGGCTTAATGAGGTTTTAACTGTGTTTCTCTGCTAGGTGTAGTTGAAGGATGTTTGGAATCGAAGTGGTTGTTACTCACAGGCTGGATCTCTGCACTTCTCTGTCCTTGATACCACCGGTCACAGCTCTTTTACTCAGGACTCATCAGCTTCCGTAACAGCCCATCCTTTGAGGCATGGGTGGCCGTGACAGAGTGACTGTTACACAGTGATGTAAGGCATTAGGGCTGAGGAGGCTTTACTTGGGGCAGGTGCTTCCTTCATAAAGTTGAGGAAATGGGACGTTATGCCCAGGCCTCGTCAGCCGCACATCTCCCGTAGAACCTCATTCTCAGGTCCGTGGCCTGAGCTGCCCCTACCTGCTGCAGGTGGTGGTGGCCGAAGCTCTGGGCTTTGGCAGCAGTTCAGACCTGCTTCGAACCAGTTCTCCACCCAGCTGCTAATCCAGAGAAGACAGCCTTTGCATTTTTTTTTTCTCCCACTGCTATTTTTCTAGTTTTGAACTTTCTAATTTATTTGTGGATATTGTTGGTCGGGTTCAAACAGTTATATTTTCCTTAAAGTTACTAACCCATACCAATTACAAGATGGTTTTTTTTCCAAATCAAATACATTTCCAGTTTGGTTCTCTAGCAGAAGAATGTCACAGAATACTGATTTCTCTCCACAGTGAAAAGAGGCTGCCTTCTCAGTGCTGCCGTTAAACAGCTCTTAAACAGAGCCACCCAAAGTTAGGAGTTTTTTAGGCTAAAGAGCCTGTGTGTAAGTCATCCTGCTCCTTTGCCCTTTTAGCTGGCATTGTTCTTCTCCATTGGCAGGGGGTTGAAATGATAGATTTTTTTCTTAATGCTACAGACAGCAGGATTATTGTGATTTCAGCTCTGTTGCTTCTGCTGAAAAATGTAGATTGGAGGGAGAGTTGAAGGCACGATGCATATGACAGCTCTTTTCTCCTCATCTTAGGTTAGTTGCAGATGGGTGCAGCTGGTGCCAGTTGGATAAAGACTTGTATAAAAAATAATGCAAAAAAGGCATTTCCATTTTGGTTCCAGTATGCTCATCTATTTATCCAGTGTTATCAAACTAGAGTTAAGACTAGAGCTGCAAAAGTGAAACAAGCAGTATCACAGACACAAATAAAAATTAATACCACTGCAGTAATATCATATAATGTCTCATTGAAACCTCTAAAATGCAAATTGTGCTTTATTAGGGGCTGTTGCAAATACTGTGCACCACTTGTTTCTTATATGTAATCTTATTCCCAGCTAAAAGACAAAATGAGACTAAATTTGTACGTTGTTTTGAGCTGGCCATCATTATGGGATGCTTTACAGCTGAAGAAAGTCACTATTTAAAAAAAACCCACTGCTGTTTAAAGCTACAGCACAGGAAAAACTTGAAAGCGTTTTAATATTTTAATCCATAGTTGTCCTTAAAAAGAAAAAAAGAAAAAGAGAGAGAAAACTGATTCTTTATTTTTCCTGAGACATCAGATTTAATCAGGCTATAAGATAGGTGGTCAGGTTAAAACCTATTCAGTCAGTTTACATTTGTATCAGCAGTCAGAGTCAGATCGGGGGTGGATCTGCAGAACAAAACAATTGGTGCTGAGCTCCCAGCATCCGTTCTGCACTTGAGAGGATTTTCCTGTAGACTCGTTCACGTTTGCAGCTGGAGTGCAGGAGGTCCACTTCTAGAGTGCATTTCCCCTTTTCATATATTTTGAGACTCCATAGAATTGAATTTAATTCATTATCTGAGAAGTGATGCTTTTCAAAATGAAAGCTAAATTGCTTTCCGTTTAGTTTCCCACTGATGGCTCCATCGAAAAGGTTCAGCCGGGTCTAGTTTGGGGTGTGTGCTGGTGTATGGACTGTGGAGGATAAATTCTGCAGCAGGATTGGAAAGGGACTGGTTTTGTCATCCCTGATTTCAGCACCCTTGCTTAAAATAAGGCTAAGAAATGTACTTTGGGAAGATAATGAAAATGGTCATTTTGAAAAGAATGGTTTTAATTTTATACCAGCATTAGGGATATCAGGAGTAGTGGTAATTACCTGAACTGTAATTGAGACGTTTGATGCAGTTTGGCAATATAAATAGCTGGTGAGCACGTATCTATATCACGTTTAAAACGAATATATTCTATTTCAAGGCTTAGAAAAGTGCCCGAGACTGCTTGATGAATCTGTTCTGTAAGTGGTGTCACAGCAGAGTGATTTTTAGTTTAAGAAGCAGCTTTAATACTTTGTTTCTCCGCATCTGAGATTTGCTGTTGAATCACTGGAGCAATTTTTTGGATACCTTTTGAATATCCAGCAAACTGTATAGAGAGGAAAAGAGATTATTATGGGCTGCTCCCAACCACGGATTTCAGCTGGGTTTGTTTTGAGTGGTGCCATTTAACGTGTTCCGATGCCAGAAGTCCTGCACCAAGGGGACTGGCAGAGCAGAGCTGCCTGTTCATCGCTGCAGTCCTGTTGCTGCTGGGAGCAGCGGAGGCTGCGGGTCCTCAGAGCTGAGCTGAGCTGAGCTGAGCTGAGCTGAGCTGAGCTGCCTGCCACGGCCCTCCGGAGTCCCAGTCCTGGTCCTGTGCCAGCGGGGCGGGATGCCTGAGCACGGCACAGAAGGGGAATGAGACACTGAGGCTCAGCTGTCCTGTACCTGGAGAAGGTGATGGAACAGAACAGCAAGACTGCTGCCTCTGCCTGGTAATTAAGGAATGGCTTTTTTTATTGTAATGGACTGAAGGCTAAATAAATGGAGTTTTAAAAAATGACCTCTCGTACGTAGTGTAGCTTATAGGATCTTTCTTAGTGTTGCTGTTCTGAATTGCCTTAGCAGTCAGAGACATCTGGACTAAGTTGCAGGAAAAAAGGGACTGCTACCATATTTTTTTTTTCCAGTTGGCTCTCCAGTTGTAAAATTAAAAGTAATATAAATTCAACTTGGTGAAATTCCGATGGAAATTTTATTTTAATGTTCTTTCAATGCTGTTTTTATTTCGAGCAACTGTTTTTACTTTGAGGTTTTGGATAGGTGATAGCTTTTACTTCTCTTGCTTTCTAATTCACAGCATGCTTTTTTAAAGGCTGTAATCTGATTTGTCCCCTTCTCTTTCCTTTAGAGGATGAAAGAATAAGCTTGCAGGTAAACAGAGATAAGATCTGCAGTAGAAGACCCACAAGCAAAGCAAATACTGCAGGCCCTGAGAAAACAACCATTATCAATTTGATAAAGGGCATGGGGAAAAAAAAAAAAAAAAATCAGAGATGATGTCTGTGTACATGGGTATACATGTAGAGGGGAGGGGCTGATCATCCTTTTTTTTTTTTTTTCTCTTCTTTCTTTTCTTTTAAAATATCAGTCTTTTTCATGATTGTTACAAGGGAAGAAGTCCCAGAAACAACTCCCTGTACTCAAACTACCCTTTGCCAGGCAGTGTAATTTAATATTTAATGGTCTCATCATTTATTTATTATTTCAAAAGCAATATTCCAATCCCAGACCTTGGGTCTTTCTCAGTATTTTGGCTGTGTTGGACATTTACTCTTGCAGTGCTTCAGCAGTGCCTGACTGGGATTTATAGTCTTGCCAGTTCCCTTCAGGGGTGGTGAAGCCATCTGCTCCTGTGGGCTTTTACAGAGCAGGGTTCCAAGATCAAATTTTACTTAACACAATATGTCTGCTGACGAGGGTGGCTTTTTCAGCTCTTCCTCTATTGCAGTTTGTTACTAGACATGGTGGTAAGTAGAACTCAGATTAAAATAATCCTTCATTTTCTTCCTTTGGCAGATCCAAGCTGGGAATCTGCAGAGTTCTTAAGTAATTCTCATGTTCTGCTGCTTCTGGTTTGGTTTCGTTTGTTTTTGTTGATTACTTTTTAAAAAATAAGTTGTGAAGTTGTAACTTCTATGCCTTTCAGGTGCATGGAGGAAGAAATGACTGAATTCATCATCTTTTTGTTACCTTTTTTGGCAGAGTATCTAGGAAGATCTTGACTGACTTGAAAAAAAATTTGTTTGGTTAAAAATATTGCTATCTAGGATGTTGTATAGTAGTTCTTCCTAGCTGTCCTTCATGCAGCTTCTGCTTCCCCTTCCTTCATTCTCTTCATTTCTTCCCTT
Organism: Athene noctua; assembly: GCF_965140245.1. Lineage (NCBI taxonomy): Eukaryota > Metazoa > Chordata > Aves > Strigiformes > Strigidae > Athene > Athene noctua. Next base: position 3,270,704 of record NC_134050.1, on the reverse strand, counting down.
CGTGGCTAATTTGGTGGCTGCTTTTGTAGCACCCTGCCTTCAGAGGAGGGCAAGCAGAGGGCTCAGTCCGGGGCAGTATGACTGTGACTTGCCATGGGGTGGTGATGGTGGATTGGCATTTCTCTGATAGGTTGCAAGGTTCGTCGGGGGAATGCGCGGAGATGTCTGCTCTCCCAGGTCAGCATTAGCCCAGTCAGCATCTCCTTAATTCACCGGAGCTACTTAGCGGAGGAATACTGGAGTATGTGAGCACCTTCGAAATCCTCAGCCTCAGTTTGAACAGGGATTGCGGTGTAGATCCCCATAAACAAAAAGCCTGTTTTGTTTTAAAAAATAGCACAGAATGCCATTATTTTCAGACTGAGATTGCCTATGAAATTTGTCTGTATTTATAGCTATAGCCCAAATTTAGTAAGGGACAGAACAAAAGAAGATGTTTTTTCAGAGCTCATCCTTTTTCTGTGCCATCAACAAATTTTGTGGTCCAGCTGATTTCCTTCTGGAACTAAAATATTCAATAATAACATGACAGGAACCTGAGAGAGACTATTCAGTTAGTAACTATCTCATTCCGATGTGTTTCCCAAAATATGTTTGAGGGTTAGAATCACCACTGCTCACCTTTTGAAATGTTTTATGGTGCTTTTTTAACATTCTATCAATAGTCTTTGTACTTCAGAAAAAGCATCCTTCCATGTTTTTAAAATCAATTTATTGTCGTAAGAACGTTTTAATGTGTTACATATTTTTTCCAGAGGTGGTTAGGATTTTCTCTGAGTGATTTATTTTTCATATTTTTTTTCCTCTCTCTTTTTTTTTTTTTTCAATATAAAATGCAGGTTGGTTTGGGTTTTTTCTCCCCTCCACCCCCCTTTTTTTTCCCCCCAATAGAAAACACAGTTTGGAAAGTTAAGTTTTGCTTAAATGCTTTAATTTTTCCATTAAAGAGAACCCACCTTTTGGCAACTGTTTTGCCCAGAAGGCACGTGTCAGTTCTGCTTGTTCCTTGCAGAGGCAGCCAGGAAAGCCTGGCCGGGCTTCGGGGAAGGAGCAGCTGGGCACACGGCCCTGGGGTGCCTTGCTGCAAGGCTCCTGCAAATGCTGCTTCCCAAGAGAAACAAGTGAAGTCAATAACAACCTTCCCAGTAGGCAACTGGCAAACCAGGGGAAATAGAATTTCACCGATCTGAAAAAGATCCTTTTCTGGAAAATGTTGCCCATGAAATTTTGATGTGTGCCGTTTTTACTTTGTCTTGATTTGGAATAAATTGCTCCCACCTTTTTTTGGAAACACAAGATTTTTCTCAGAGAAAGTTTTCCATTTTCTGTATGGTCTTGTTTTTCTTCCTCCTAATTTTTTTTTCTTCTGTATGCTTATTCTTCCATTGTCTGTTAGTCTGGAGGTATTACAGCAGGGTAAGAAGGGTTAGCCAAGATCAATTTTATACTCGCTAAACATGTTTAAAACGTGGAACGGAGATCTCATCAGAAAATTGGTTTGTTGTTGGGCATTCGAATGGTAATCCACACATTTTTACCTGTCACGTAATTAACGAAGTTAAGGGGTAGTTGAAAATTTTATATTGAAATGGGAGTCCTATATTAAAATATGACACATGCTGGAAATGTCTTTTTTTTTTTTTTTTTCTCTCTTTTGCTTTTTTTTCAGCCAGTACAAGGCTTTGACTATGCCAAGCAACACTTAGGTCAGCAGGGGGCTGAAGATGAGGTTTTACCTGTAACTCAGGAGACTGTTGTACTTCCACTTCCAGTTAGAGATGCTCCTGCCTCCCAGGAAAGAGAAATTACTCAGGATGGGAGCACCATCAAAACTGCCAAATCCAACGAAACCAGGAAAAGGTACGGACTGACGACGTGTTCCTGCAGAGGGGTGGAATAGGGTACATGCTGCTGGTTGCTTAGGGAAAAACTGTAAGGTTTGGCACCCAGGCTCTGTGTGTGGCAGATGGTTCCTCCATGATATATTCTTGGCATAGCGCTGGCCTGCACTGAGTGTGTAAGATTGCTGCAAAATGCAAGATAAAATAGAATGAAGTGTTCACAGATTGTCCGTGCGTGGAGGAGGTCAATGGGAAGTGGCTCTCGTAGGCATGCTGGTGTGGTACAGGAGATGAACCCAAACAAAACATGGGCTCTGGAACATGAATAATGATCATTTCTCAAATGAACCAAAAGACAGGAGCTCCGCCCCTGTAAATTGCTGTAACTGCACTGATGGATGCTGTCAGAATTGGACTACGTGTCGTCATTAGCAGAAGGGCAAATCCTAAACATCCACTCAATTATGGAAGACCTTTAGACCCAAAACATCTACAGAAGGACAACGCTTTTGAGAGTGGACGAACAGACTGCATAACATCAGTGGCTAGGGTAAAGTGTCCCAGGTTTGCAGTTTCCTCATAGTAAATCTACAGAGTTGAAAGATGACAAATTAGAAGGTCCCCAGGAAGGTATCTGGCTCTTCCTCTTCTCCACACTGCAGGGTCAAATACACCCCTAGCTCAACTTCATCTACCTTTTTTTAAAGTCTTCCGGAGGTGGGATGATCACAGCCTTCTCGAGCAATCTGTTCTTCACTACTTTTCCTATTAGAAAGGTTTACTTCATGTCTACCTTCATCATCAGAAGAGCTGAAGGTCATTATTTCTTGTCTTGGCCGTCTCAGGCAAGGAAAGCAGGTTATCCCTTTATCCTAGCTGGTTTGCATGCTTCAAGGCCATTTTTCCATGACCCGCTCTCCTTAAAACTAGTTTAGAGTGGAGGATTATCAACTTTTTATTGCTGAAGAATGATACTGAAGGGGAGAAGAAAATAAAGAGTCAGGCTGTATAGTCCCAGCCAAAAAGCACTTGTCCCTTCTGAAGTCTTCTGTCCTCTGATGAAATGGTGACTGGAAGATGACTGTGACACCAGCTGTGCTTGCTGGCGCTGGGCCACCACAGGTTAAGTCTTTAGTCTAACAGGAATTGTTCTTTAAAATGTTTTGAGGCCTCTCCAAAGCCGTGCGTAATTACACACAAAAATTGCAAACCAGCCCTATTAATTAATCCTCTAACAAAAGTGATTAAGAAATTCATTCAGTCCTTGGAATGGGTGCAGAAATCCACCCCTCCTTAACCTGCACAATATTAAACAAATTTTGATAAGCAAACTTGATCCAGGAATTCACAGGAAAGTTACTCTGATCATAAAATGCGTTGTACATTGGTGTCTTTCTAAGCAAATAACTAAGAGTTTTGACTCCTTTGGAATGATTACTCGAGTAAGTGAGAACATGCAGAATTTCAGCCTTTTTTCATTCCCAGGATCTGTGTCTGGGGATGGAATTGAATGGTTTCTAAAGATGAAGAAATATTTCTTGACCTTTATATATTTGCTCATTCATTTAGGCTACTTTGCTGCCTGGAAAGGTCAATTTAAATCAGACTGCCATGAAGTGGCTGGTAACTGATCAGAATATTTTCTCTGATATTACCACTGAAGGAAACTTCGCAGTTAATAATATGACGAGCACTTAAAAAGGATGAATATTTAGATTAGTGGCAGCAGATACCATTGTGCAAGCTGTCTGTGCTCATAACGTGTTCCCAAGTGGAGCAGATTTTCTTCAGGTGGTGTTCTGTCCCCGGGTGTATTTTTTTTTTTTCTTTTTTTTTTCACTGAGCTGGGATTATTCATTAGCAGTGACAGGCAGGTTTATAGGGGAGAAATGCTGCTTTTCAAGAATATTTATTCTCAATACAATCTCACAAGAAAATCCTCGGGCTGGGCTGAGCTGAGCTGGAGTTCTTATAAAGCCCTGTAGGTGGAAATAGCCTGTCTCAAACTATATATATTTCCACCTAGGCTATCTTCAAAAGGATCTGTAAGAATTAATTTTCTCATACTTGTCCCTTCTTGTTCTGACCATGGTAAACGCTCTGCTTATACCAGACAGGGCAGTCAGAACTGGAGGTAAATGAATGCTTCAAGATGGCAATACAGTACTGGCAATAATTTACAGGATGGTTTTTACAGTTGTTTTACTTTAGTACCATTTTCTGGATATAAAGCCATTGTGATGGCAACAGAACTTGATTTTTTTTTTTTTTTTTTTTTTCCCTTCTGTAAATGAAAGTCCTTGTGATGTCTGTGTTTGGTTTTGGTTGGTTTTTTGTTTTTTGTTCTTCTGTGCTGCAACCTCTTTATAGTATTCTGTCACGGGCTGTGACAATGCAGGGATAGATTGCAGATAGGTGCAGGAGTAGCTATACAGATCCTTGTAAATGTTTTCATTCCCGTTGTGGCAGGTTTCACATGTAGAAACACTGTGACACCATGTCTGGATGTAGAGTAGCACCAAGTTGAACACTTTATACCCTTGCCTGCTTTTCCCAACTTGTGCCTTAGGGTTCAAGTAATTTGCCCACCCCAAAAAGAAGAGAAGTTCTGCTGAGGGCTTGCTCCCAGTGCAGCCCAGAGTTATGCTGCTCCCTTCTGTTCTTGCTCCTCGTTGGGACTGGATGCTCGCAGCGGTTCTGCTCTGCCCTCCCTCCTCACCCTCTGCAGGGACCAGTTTTTGGGCAAAGATATGCAACGGCGGAGTAAAACAAGCATTTCCTTAAGAGTTTCAGCAAATAGTGGTGCTGGTTAAAGCAGGTTATATGCAAAAAAGGAAAAAAAAGGAGAATTTTCTTATCGCATAGTGTGGGCGTAAAGTGAGTGAATTTTTCATTGTGTTTGACAAAAGAGTTGAGTGTAAATGCAGGCTAAATAATAAAGGAATGAGTTTAGCCATATATGCAAAAACAAAGGTCTGCTTTATTTTAGCTGTCTAAATGGCACTGAACTGATAACGGGAGTTTTGTCCTCTGCAGTGCCGCTTCTGTCATTGTGGGGGTTGTGCACGAGAAGCGATTGCGTTCGATGCCGCTGCGATGCCTGTCAACCCTCAAATAATTGAGCAGTCGCGTTCTCCTGCCATCACCTTGTTCCTGCCTTTCCCGTGTTGCTCTGTGTGCAGTTTCTGTCTGCTTTCGGGGTATAAAATCAGACTTGAAAACTCGGTGATGCAAACTGTGCAAAGGAAATAACCTTGAAATGAGGTTTATAAGGAAGAACTCACAGCCTCCCTTGTTGCTATGGTTACTTGCAGCAGGTCCCCGAGTCAGAACGGCTCCATCATCAGCAACGGGTCAGGAAAGCCCAGCTCCGGCCAGAGCTCCCTCCAGAAAGTATTGGCACCGCAAAAAGTGACAAAAGACGACGGGAGGAAAAGAAACGGTGAGAAGCGTGTGTTGATGAAAGCTGCTTGCAGTCCCCTGTAGCCGTACCCACACAGGCGATGTCGAAACCACCTTCCCGTACCTTCAGCAGTACTTGGGCATTTTCTGTTTGTAGCTGGTTTGCTGTTTTTTTTTCTCCCCCTTTACTGCTGGAACTGTTTCTCAACCTCACACGGAACAGTGTGGTGTTTACTGTCTGTGTGGGCCTTTGCAAGTTTTCTTTCTTTTTTTTCTTTCTTTTTTTTTTCTTTAAATACCAATATACTAATGAAGACATGATGCTGCTTAGTAGGTGGACAGGGTTTACAGCTTTTTTTTTTTTTGTGTAGAGCCCTAAGATATTAAATCCCATTACTGCTGTTGCTAAGCTGGCCCAGATTTGGTGAAGATGAATTAATTAGGTAAAAATTAATTTGAGAAAGTGTGAGACATCCAGAGCTTTAACCTTCCATCTCTTATCATCCTTGTCATGCCCATTACGAATGCTTACTGGCAGCTTTTCCTGATGCACCTTAGGATGTTACACTGGATGTTTTTTACAAGCCCTTGGGGTGACCTTGTGACTTGAGATGTATCAGGAACATCTGATCAGAGTAGAATTCAATACCCTTTCTTCTTTGCTTTTTGTTTTTTTTTTTTTGGTCTGTGTGTCTGCTTATTTCTCCTGAGTTATAGCCTTGCTGCTGTAGCTATATTTTCCATATGAATAGAAAACACTGTGGCTGAACCAATTGATCACTTGCCTCGAAAGGGAGGGAATTAAACTGGATGTGGTCTCATCAGATCCTGTCATGGACACAAGTCCCTAATTCTTCTTTGTTAAAAATGGAAGTGTGGCTGGAAGGTCTCAGATAAAGAGAAAATCTCAGTGTAGATCTCTTCTCCTTTCTCCAGTAAATCACCTGAGTAACCTCTGTGGGGCATTCTGATGGCAACCCTGATATCACTTCGTATCATCTCTTGATGGTTGTTATGTAATGTGTCACGCAAAGGATTTGCTGCTTTAGCAGGAATACAGGGAGATACAGACACAGCTCCAAAGCACCAGAGGTGGCCTCTGTTCTGTACAGGAAAATCACACTGCGTTTTCCAAGTGTCCTCTGTGCTTCCCATTCATTTACCATAGAGCATTGCACCTTGTGGGACTGTGGGACTGATGGAACCATACTACTCTGTTCTAAAATCAGCTGCACTGAGGTTTATGCATATTTGCAAAGTCACGTGAAGAACTGAAGTTGTTAATTTTCTTTTGTTTCGTGTTTGTCACCAGTACGGCTTGCTTCTGACAGACCTGTCACTTCACGGGTTACTCCACACCTGTAATAAGTGTTTTGACTGGTCTTTCTAGAGAGGTTTTTTGTCTTTTTCTTTTTTTCTTTTTTTCTTTTTTTCATAGACAGCATGACAATATTTCATGGCTCTCAGTTTCAAGGGTCATAACTATTTTTTCACCATTTCAAACATAGCTTATTTTGAGACAGCAACGCTTATGGTTACCGGAGTTAATAACTGTAATTTATGCTGGGTTTTGTTTTATTATTCCCTACACAGGAAAGCCAATATTCAAAGCCAGTGTCAGGTGATGTTTACACGTGTAGGCAAAACAATTTAGTGAAGGTTTTTGTTTTTTTTTTTTTTTGCTAGGTTTTAAATCTTCAAAGAAAATTGGTAAGAACTTTGAGTTTTTTTGTGAAAGAACTAACCTTTAACATTCTTTCTTCCGATCCGGACTCTAGTGTGTTTGTAGAACGTATACATGCTACTTAAAGAAACCTTTCAATGTAGTATAAGGGAATACTAACCCTTTATTTTAAATCTTAATTATAATTTTAGCTTCAGCTTCATTTGATAACAATAACTATGCGCTTTTCAAATTATTCTGGAAAACTAATAACTGCTTTAATTACACATTTATCTTTCCTTCTCTCTTCTGTCTTCTGAAAAAAAAAAAGGCCTGAATAATGATGTTACTTCATGATGGTCAAGGTGCAACTTGTTTGAAGCAGCTAAATGATTTCTGGTTCTAGTGCTGTAGGGAAAACTTCTTTAGCGTATACTCCATTTATACTCCGGGTTCTTGTCATTTGTTCCTGCTGCATGCTGGCACTGAGATACTCAGCTCCCGTGCCAGAAGGGAAAAGCAGTATTTGCCCATTTAAAAAGTAGTAGTACAGCATATATATGAAATATGAGACAGGCTGTTTCTGTCTGACTACTCTGGCTTTGAAGGAGCCTGCGTGTGAAACACCTTCTCTGCAGAGCCCTCAGCTCCTTCCTTCCCTTGACTGCCATGGCCCTACAAAGGGTCACCTGGTGCTTTCCAGGCAGAGATACGAAGGGGAATAAATACCTTGTGCCCTGGTAAAGAGATGGAGATTTTTTTTAGCTGTAGGCATGACATGTTTAGGCAAGTTTCCTGATAGAACCCTTTCAGAACAGCTTCTGAAAAGGAAGGTGTGGTCATGGGAGATGAAATGGCCTCCCAGAATTACAGAGCTAGCCCCACGTTTATTCCCATGTGCACGTGCAGATGTGCTTTTGACTTTTGTGTGATCCCAAATGCCTGTTGAAGTTGAAATTAAGAAACAAAAATCAAGGCACCCATTACTGTTCATCACAGAGCTCAGGCTTTGTTTCCCAGTGCTATGATTACAAACACTGCTGTCATCTCTGATATTTTGTTCTTTTTGCAGGCTTTTATCTTTATCCAGCGTGATTAGCATCAATAGAATGTGTTGGCTGTTTTTCCTTCCAGTTTAAGAAAGAAGCCACTTTTCTCCTAGTTGTTTGTCTGAACCCTCTCCAGCTCTCCAGCCTGGTTGTAGGCTGACACCTCTAATGCGCATGTCAGCAAAAGCAGCAGCATATTTTCTTCTCCGAGAAGCAGCATCTTAAAACTGGAATGAATCCCTTGATGGTCACATGTTTGATTTGGGGACTCCAAGTTAGAATGGCTCATTAGTTGCCATAGTTACAGACCAATTTTAGATTCTGTTTCTTGCTGACATTTAGTTACACGGAAAAATGACAGCACTGGATGTTACCTCAGTACATAAACTCTATATGGCTCGTATCAAAATTGACTCCAAATGGAGTGTGTCAGGGCTGAGAGTGAACAGTGTGAAACCAGCACAGACTGACAGGTTTGGCTTACAGACCTGATGTTTTTGAGGATCAGGAGAATTCTTCAGCTGAACCTTATTTCTACAGAAAATACAAGTGAAATATCTATTTGTATTACAATAGCGATAAACTTTGGTAATATAATTGCATTTTTTTTCCTTTTTTTTTTTTTTCTTACAAACACTTATTGGTATTTTTAGAAAGGAAACTTCCTATGAAAGTCGATGAGTTGTGCTTTGGGCACTTAGGAAAAAAAAAAAAAAACAATTAAAACCTTTTTAAAGAAGTGCCTAATTGCACGTGTTAGAGGGCTGCGAGATGAATGAATCAGCCAAGAGAGGACGCAGGCAATTTCTGTGATGAGTTTGTAAAAGAACAACAGGATATTCACACTTTCACCTATCGTTTTATCGGGCCAGATATCATTCAGGGAGAAGCAAATAGCTTCACCCACACCTGCTTAAAGATCTACAGCAGCCTACACTAAAACCTTTCCTTTCACCAGCTCTTCACAAAGCGAAGCCAATGGAAGTTATATAGGTTGTTTTTTCCAACCTTGAAGTGCTTGATTTGGCAACTTTCCCGTTAGCATCTTCGGGAGGGTGTGATTGCTTGCTTGTTTTGAGAAAAAGAAAAGCTTTATTTTGCTAGCAGTTCTTCATGAAGCATATGACTGCATAGCTTTTGGGATGACTCCATAGCTTTGACTCCGTACTTTTGCCTGCATGGCTCTGAACCTTTGGCTGTATAATTGAGCCCGGTTCTGTACTTGAATCTCATCGTCATGAACAGACACATATCACAAGTGAAGATGCACAAGCAGCATTCCCCAAAGAGTCAAACTTCCTCGTGTAAGAAACTTTCCTGTACCCCTCCTAAGAATCCCAGCTGGAACCCTTCTTATCTTCCAAACATTTGGACACTGTCTTTAAAAATAGATATAACTTTTCAGAAGTTGTTCAGTCAAGGGCCTCACTCCTTTTTAAAATATCAGTCCCTAAGATTATAATTGTCACTGTCCAGGCAGAAGCTGTCATACATTTTTAATTATCTTTTTCTTCTGTTCTTTGTAGGGATATCTGAAAATCAGCCTGCAGGAACAAAGTACTGGGGAGAACTTGGCTGTATTATTGGCTTGGCTAAAATCGAAAGGATTTTTGGATGTAACTCAGCCAAGATATGATGCGCTGCCTCCCTTATTCTACACAAGTGTGGGCCACTAGTTTTCCCACTGTCCGGTATGGCAGCTCAGTGTCAGAGCCAGTTTTTCTGAATTTCTGAGCAGTTGTCTGTAGTGACTCAAATTAAAATGAAATATGGCAATAGCAATTGAAGCAGTAGCAGTGATGTAGCAGTCTGCTTTGACACATTAGCTGGAAGACGTGGTGTATCCCCAGCAAACATCCAGCACCCTTCATCTGCCTTTTCTGTGCTGGGTGGGGTGAAATACAGAGTGGAAAGGGCTTCATCTTGCCAAATTTTGGTCCTCTAGAATTGGTTTCCTAATCTAGCCTAACCAGATAGACTCTCTAGTGACTCCAGAGGGTGAGAGCTAACTGGGGCAGATCTCTCTGCTCCGTAGGTACTCTTTCCACCAAGGAAGGAGTTCAGACAACTGCATTTGAGCATATGTGAAGATTTGAAGTGAGATTCCCTTTCACGATGCCTGTGCCTCTGAAGGCTGAGAAATCGGAGTGCTAGGAAGAATTTATGGTGTAGACTCTTTCTATTGTGTTCATCATTCATTCCCTCATCCTGAAGCATTAGCTTCTTTTGCCCCAGAGTGTTAGTGGGGATCTTGATCTAACTCTTCACCCCCCCCACAGTAAGCTCCCAGGCTTTTCTGGAGTAATTTCCTGAAAATTAACCCTAGCAGGGTAAAAAAAAAAAAAAAATTAAAAAAATTAATCTGCTTGTTCAGCTGAAACCCCTCATATTTGCACCAGTTACTCTTCTGCTTGATCATCCCAGAAGCTTTACACATTGATTCTTTTTTTCTTTTTCCTCCAAAGATTTCAGCTTGTGTGACGAAGCCTAATATTTCCCCATACTGTTTCGATTTCTTCCACTGTCTTTTTTTTTTTTGTGTGTGTGTGTGTGTGTGTTTGTTTCAAATGTAGAGGGCACTGTGACCCTGCTAACATCCTGCTGGTGACAGTAAACCCTTTGTTTCTTCAAACACAGCCAGTATCATTTCCTGCTGCTTTCCCCACTTGGTTTTGGTTTGCAAGAGGCAGCCAAGTGTTGTAACCTATACTGTGAACTTCGGAGCCACGTTTCTGAGCCTCTTCATACTCCTACTGAAGCAAACGGTGCCAGTGCTCCACCTCCTCTTCCCCCAGAGAGAGTGGGTGAAAACCAGCACCTCCAAACTGTCTGTGCTGTGGGAGCGAGGCCACCCAGGTGCTATATTCACAGGCATGGCAGAACTTGCATAGAATAATTGGAAAATACTTTCTTTGGCCTCTCTTAGGTCAGCATAGTTAACCCAGCTTGCTTTTTTTTTTTTTTTTTTTTTTTGAGTCAGTCTTTCTGATTGCTTTTCTCATGGCACAAAACCACCTTATCCTATGTTGCTAAGGTGCCTGTTGCAGCAGACCTCTGAGGGAACTGGGATCTGCAGGTGGTTGCGCAGTTAAGTATTAATTCATGTCTGCCTTCCCCTCCGGATGAGCTTTTCTTTGCCACATAATTGAGTCTGACAGCTGTTCTCATCCAAGCAACGGTGTGAAGGGCGTGTAGATGTTCACGCCATCAGATCCAGTGGCTGGCTGGCTGGTTGGGATCATTCACTAATCTGTCAGCATTGAAGAAGACAAATGGACGCTTTTATTGTGCGAACAGAAAACTTTTTCTGCAAAGCTTTTTCAAGCTCCTAGAACACTACGTTCTTGAAAAAAACTCTCCTGCTGTAAGTTCTCATGCCTTTCCTATCTTCTTGGTATAGTCATCATTCTTGTCAGCTAAATAATTCTTAAAAAATTATTAAATATGCCTGGGATGGTGTTACAGAAGTGCCAGCCAAGAAAAGGGTCTGATGGATGCTGTATGAACATTATGAAAAACACGGTCTCTTTTTGAAAGACTTTGAGAAATAGATGAGGCATATATGGTTGGAGGAGAAGATGTAACCACAGGGAAATGTCTTTGTCACATGTCTTTGCTTCTGTTCATAGAAAGCGAATGAAACAAGCAGCTAATAGAAGTGTAGACATCCCATGTATATAGTTTCACAAAAAACCCCCCCAAATGTCAGTTCAGAGCTCTCAAATGACCGCCTTAGGGAACTGCTATTTTCAGGATCCCAGGCAAACCCAGGACTGCAACACCTCAGACACTTGGCCTGGAATTTAGCAGCCTTTGCATATGAAACAATAACGTCCAGGAGGAATCCTGAGCTGTTTCCATTGGTCTGTAAGCTGTCTGCTTCTCTGAAAATAGAATATTTGTGTTGTTCCTGGAAGGCTTAGAACCGCACTGTCTCACAGCTGAGTGTGTGTGTGTGTATACAAGTGTGGTTTTTGCTGCACTGCAGTATCTTAGAGAGGTACTTCAATCCTGAATAGGTTCAGGTACTGATGTTAGGAAACTTGTATTTTACTTTTATGCTTATAAACTCCTTCAGAAGCTTAGGATTTTTTTTTTTTTTTTTTTTGCTAGGAGCTCTTGTTTATACCTTCCAGCTAACAAATGGAATGATTTAGACGATGCAGAAAATGTCTAATCTTTTTCTATATAGAGAGATTTTATCTAAAATGAAAATTATTTCCCCATTATTAATTTACATTCAGGACTTAGGATTTCTGTTTGAAATACTGATAGGCAGGCTCCTTCCTAAGGAGTCTTTTAGATCTGTGGCAGTTTGCTCTTTGTCAATCTCTAGGTATACGACATGGGCATGGTTACAGTGTTTGCGTTCCCCTCATACAAAATCAGTCTTGGAAAACTTTTAATACTTCATTGAATGACCTAGTTAAAAGGCAGAGCACGTCTACCTGCTTGTGAGTGTTTCTCAGGTTTTGGCTTTATGCATTTTTCTCTGTTGATGTCATTCTTTTTCTGAGGACTTACAAAATCAGACAAATGGTTGCTTCTGAGAAGGACAGCACCTAACTTTGGTTCAGGTATTTTGCTGTAAGGTTACCTGATCCACAGGCAATTTAAACTTCCTTACTCTTTTTTTTTTTTTTTTTTTTACAGGTATTTCAGTCCTTTTTTTCTCCTTTCCAGCATAATTTGATTTGGGAGAGGGGGACAAAGACAAGGTGAAGGGAAAGGGAGAGAGAAGAGATCTTGTGTGGCCTTCATACTGAAATCTTAGCTGACAAAAGTATAACTTTTATTTTTTGAATATAAATAAGTAAATAAAAATAGAATATCCCACCTTTCTAATTGTTTCTCAACTGCTCTGAGCTACAGTTGCACAGCCCCTTTTCCCCGGGCTGCAGGGCTGGTGGCACGAGTGGGTAGCACCATCTGCTGGCATCGCCGCACTGGCACTGCGGGCTGGCATCCCTGAGGCAGCTTCCATCCAGCAAATCTTGTGTACTAATAGCTGCAGTGAGGTGGAAATAAAGCTTCAGCCATGATTCTGCTCTTTGAAAACCCAGTGCTACCCTGATCCTCACTGCAACTGGCACTCAACCTGAATAAATGATTGCTTTGGATATATCTTCATGTACTCCAGTCACAGGAAGATTAAGAGGAGTAATTCAATCTCAATGGATCACGTGGCATGAGATATCTAGCACGAGATGTTTCAGAGACGGGAAATTACTGTTAAGTAGGTGATTAAGTTGGTTTTTTTTCCCCCCTTTTCTGCTGCTGAACTTCTAAGTCTCGCTATGCGTGTGCACAGACAGCGCAAGCAAGAGTAGAACAAGGAATCCACAATAATGTTGGTACACCTCTGTCTAAAAACAGAAATGAAAAGCATCGCTTTCAATTTGTGTTGCTAATTATAATAAGTGTGCTTATTGTAAGTGAGTATAAAGAGTATCTGGGCGCTTTTATGAAGTTTCCCACGGCTGTCAGTCGTTTGCCCGGCGCTGGGATGGGCGCACCGGCCCAGGGCAGGGATACACGGCAGAAAGAAACACTCCAGGTCTCCCACTTTTTTTCTGAGCTCCCTTCGGTTTGTTTTTTGAAAGTTTAGAGATTGCTGTGCTTCGGTTGTGTTATAAATGCTTGCTGTAAATTCTCTCAAAGTCAGAGATAGGAGTAAATACTAAAATTCCCGCGGTACTTGCTTATGGTTCACTGCCAATACAAACTCTAGCAGCGTGCCAGTAGCTGCAGATCAGACTCTTATCAGTCATGAATGAAAAAAACCTACTTTTATATTATAAATGCCAATTAATGAACAAATGCTAAGCTAAGGTGGAGTAGACTTACAATTTCTAGTCCCATTTGGCTGTTATTCCCATGCCAGGAGCGCTGCAGCAGATGCAGGAGATGTGCTCACCCATGAGAGGGCTGATACTGAGGGTGCTCTTTGGTGTCAGCTACCAAATCAGAAGTAGCTGGTGCCTGTGATTCCCGATTCTCTTTACCCTTAATTTTTATTTGCTTTAATGAGTCTTTGAACCAGCGGAATTCTGTTTAATTAAGCAAAACTCTTGGTTTTGGATCCTGAAATGAGGTCTGAGGAGACAGCCCACACATCTGTAGCTAGTCTTGTTCTCTGTGGGTGCCTGGAGATAACTGCTGAGGTCTCAGCAAGTGCGGTCCTTCTGAAACACTGCGGGGGAAACACAGCTGCGCTGCTTGGTGATTTCTGCTTGAAGTAGGGTACACAGAGGATGTTTGGAAAGAATCATGTTTTGCAAGTTGATGCTTAGCCAGGGATTTTTTCTGGGTGTGCCTGGCTCAGGCAAATGCGGAGACAGGCAGCCAAGGAGAAGGGATTCCACAACTTCTTGGTACTTGGACTGCTGGCAAGATACTATCCAGGCTCCCCTCTGCTGTCATCATCCCGAGGGACCTTCTTTGTCAGTGAAAAATACAATGCACACAAACTTTTTCTCTCTTGGGGAGAGCTGTGTCACAGCCAAGGTACCTTGTTAGGGTAGCATGGAAGTTTCAGAGGTGAATTACAGACAAGACCCATCTTCCAGAACTGCATCTGGTGACTTACACGAGAAGCAAATTCATTCCGAATGTCCCCAGAGAAGAATGCTCATTGTAACAGAAACGCATTCCTGTTCACGTGCGGTCTGTGACAGATGAATGGGGAGAGACTTGCCTGGTTTTGGCGTGCGGTGTCCTGGTGGCGTGGTTGTCAGCAGAGTCTGGCAGTAATTTCAGTGAGTGAGGCTTGTGATCCACTTGCTCCAGCGAGCATACAGAGCGTTTGAGCAACCTCAGGAGGGACGAGGGGATTTCAGACCCACTAAAGACTCTTTTTGTATTCTGACAGCTCTTTGGAGCCGAAGGGACAATATTTAATGATGGATTGATTTAACCCATATATTTCTCAAAAGCTCAAGCAGTGTCAACTCCAGTCCACGCTGAGTACAGACAGAAAGATAATGAACTTACTCAGTTGGCTCATATTTTACGTTACCCCGTCAAATATTTTTATACCAAAATCATTGGCTGTCTAAACTGCTGAGTTTATACAAGTCCATTGCAATTTGTGCAGCGATTAAATATTAAACCAGAGCGTATTTTCAGAGGAAATAAATTTAGAGCAGACCACTTTGTTCTTTAGCAGAGGATCTCTGCTCCTGTCAGTTAGGAGATGGAGCAAACATTCCTCCCTCTAATAGCATAATTATTCAAAAATGTTTGCAGGGATCTCTTTGTAGAATTTGTGCTCGTGCTTTAGAGTTATTCTTTTATTCCAAAATGAGGATAAAAGGTTTAAGATTCAACAGCTGACAAGGTGATGCAGGTTTACAAACAAAATTTGGGGGAGAAGGGGTCCAATTGTATATGTAAGAGTTATCCATTTATATAGAAATCTAAACCTAAAAATGCTCTGCCATGCCAATTAATTTTAAAGATTTTTTTCAGAAGCTGCCTTCTATCTCTTAAGAAACGTTAACGTTTTAACTTTAGAGCCACCCGAGGTATTGCCTTGCAAAGCAAAAAAAAATAACAAGCTCGGACATCATCAGTTTCTTAAGCATGTTTTGACACACAACAGCAATGCTTCCATTTTAACAGGTGTAAGACAAAAAATGCTGCACTCTTGTGTTAGATCAGGTGTAACTACTGATGCCTTGGCATGTGGAGATGTGAAGCCTGGGGAAAGACACGCTCTGACTTTCATTGTCGTTTTCATACCATTTTCTGTGTCATCATTTTTCTCCTTTTTTTCCATCTTATTAGTGCAGATTGGAAATCAACCTTCTTTGGGGGACTGCCAGATAATCCTTTGAATACATAATGTTATACTGTTATAATGTTATACGTAATGTAATCTAATGGGATTTTTTCTCCAGTGTAAAGGTCTCCCAGGTCTGCTCCTTGAGTGTACTGAGCAGATCATTAATCTAAACGATGTGCTCGCTGAATTTTACCTTGAACATGCAATAAAAATATCCGTGTCTTTATGCTGAATAAGTCTGATGTGCTTTAGTGCCCGTAAGTGATGAAGAGGAAGGAGGCATTCTCTTTGATAATATTGCCAAATCTGCCATTGACCCCTTCGACACCTCTTCTGGATCCGTACAGCTGATAGCTATCAAACCTGTGGCACTACCTGCTGTTCATGCTGCTTCAGATAGGAGCCAGGAATCTGCCATCCTTAATGGAGAGGTAAGGACTCTTGGATAATGTCGCCAGCTGTTTCTGTGGCTACATCCACAGGTGGAACAATCTTAAGCTTCTTAGAGTTGAGGTAGGAGGTTTTCACTCTGAGGCTACGTAAAGTTCCGTGAGTATTGTGGGCTCAGAGATCTGAGAATTTAAGATCTACTCTTTCGAAACACACCTGTGAATGTATGCAACCTTGGAAGAGGCAATTCTTTATATTCCTGTCATCTTCCCAATATCCTTTTCTCCTAACGTATTTGTTTTAACAAAATGAGTAATGAAGGCAGAGAGCAGAATTAAGATCTTTGTCTACATGAGTTCTGTGGCTGAGCATGGAAATGTCTCAGGCTTGTGCCGAGCTGATCTTCCTATACTGAGTGATACATCTCCTTCAGAGCAAGAAGGGATGCGACAGGACCGTGGCTTTGCTCAGTCTGCGCTCCAGCCTGTGCACAGAGAGTGCAGTTGTTTCCTGGGAAAACGCTGGGATGGCACAAGTCTCTGGTTCAGGTTCTGGCCAGAAACCATGCTTTGGTTCCAACACTTGTATGGTAAATCATGGGTTTTACGTAGATTGAATCAAGACTGGTCCATTTACAAAGGACTGAGGCTTTTATATCGTTGTTAAACATGATGGGGACAAGCCAGAGAGGTGTCTTGTTTGCAGACTCACGCTGCAACAGTCATTTAAAGATCAGCCAGAAACTCCCTGATGCTGTTTAAAAGCAACAGGGAGGGCTTCTGCCAGAGACACAGTGAAAGACAGTGGCATCAGGCTTCCCATGGGGGCCTGGGTGGGAGCACTCTGTCGTGCTCCATTTCATACTTGTGTATGAAGCCCTGCCACAGAGTTTCCAAACTCAGAGAAAGGCTTATTTAGATTTCAGCATCTATTTTCTGTAAGTCAGCAGGATGACATTCCCAGTGGTGTGTGCTCTCTTGTACAGACATTTCATAAAATCTGTGAGAAGACTGTAGAATTTGACTCTGGAAGCACAAAGTTCAAATAAATTGCTCATTTCCATGTAACTGACAATTTC
The DNA here is from genome assembly GCF_965140245.1 of Athene noctua. NCBI lineage: Eukaryota > Metazoa > Chordata > Aves > Strigiformes > Strigidae > Athene > Athene noctua. The sequence continues at coordinate 3,253,495 of NC_134050.1, read as the reverse complement.
AAACAGAAGGGAAATTTTCTCAATACTTAGGAGCATCCATGGGACCTGACCTGTTCCAGGTCAGACCAAACCCCTGTTTAGTTAAGGATCCTGTCTCTGACAGGGGCCCGGAGCAGACTTGTAAGGAAGCATATAAAAAAAAGGAGCCTGTGATGATAATTCACTGGAATTCTTCCTCAGACGTTGGTGGTGACTTAAAGTTTTGTGTAGTCAGGGGCGATGTCTCTGTGCTTACAGGACCCTGGAAAAGTTTTCATTGGTGAGTTCTCCCCGTGTTACCCAAAAGCAAGCGCAGCGTTGGGTCACGACAATTGGCTAACATCATCAGTGTTTTTCTTTAGTGGGTGTATCTGAGTCACTGTTGTAATGGTACATAGTTTTTAGGCTAAAATTATTTAACCATCTGCCAAGCCATAAAAATGCAGCGACTCTGTTCACTTGCAGTTCCTCACTGCTTACAGATGGCACGGTGTGGTAGAAAATGCGCTCTGTAAAATGACACATGCGGTGCATCAACCACGTTCTGACAATATCATTTGGAAGTAGCCAGCCCAGCCCCATCCTTTAAATGTCTTTCTGCCTTTTAGGTAAACAAGGCTTTGAAGCAGAAGTCCGATATAGAACATTACCGCAACAAACTGCGCTTGAAAGCCAAGAGGAAGGGGTACTATGATTTCCCTCAGGTTGATAACAAGGGGCTGACAGAGAGAAAAAGGATGTATGAAAAAAACCAGAAAGAGCTTGACCACATTTTGGATCCAGATGCAGATATCTCGTCTCCCTTTGCTGAGCCTAAGAACAGGTGAGGCTTTTTTATTTGCAGTTCTTCATTTAGGAGGAAAGTTGATGTCCAGGGCATGTTGGGAATCAAAGGGGCTGCTCTCAGTGAGCCAACTGTTTGCTGTATGGTCAGCTGGCCCCTCCTACTTTAGGAAGAAAATTCATATGGCCCATGATTATTTATCAAAGTATGTCATCTGGTAAAACTTCAATGTGGTTAAAAAGGAAGAAATGGAAAGACAAAAAAATGAAAGGAAGGGACTGTTGCAAGTTCTTGTGAGTCATTTTGCAGGTAACGTAAATAGAAGTGGTAGTAGTGGTTTTGGTAATAATGAGAGTGGACTTAAGCCAGGAAGTTAGCATCTGAATTCATTCTTTTGCACAGTTTAGTGGTGCTATTATTCTGTCATTACTTTTCTCTGAACGTGACTGTTGCAGTAGGCATCAGACAACACCACCGGTACAGTGTCGATGTAATTCCGTAGGTCCTGCAGGGATGGTGGCTGTAAGATAGTGTGTGTACCTGCTGGTGGTGATCTTCCTGTGCCTTTAACAGAGAAATTCATAATTTGCTCCTCTGTGACGTGAAGCTGGCATATTGTATAACAGTACTAGTGTTTGATTAACACTTTGCTGTCTCCTAAGGATGCCACACCAGTAGTATTCATCTCCCCATTTTAGAAACGAGGAGGGAGGGTACATGCTGATTCTGCCTGAGCCTACCGGGGGTGGGTGGACCTGCTCTTCTGCTGTGCTCTCTGAAACACAAGTTGATGCATTGAAAAGAGGAGATGACACCAGTCCTACCCCAGGAATGGCACAGTATGCAGATTCCTCTTCTTTAGGGGTGGTGGAGGTGTGAAGGTTTATGAGTGTGTTTGCTGTTGCACCACGAGGGTTCTGGTTCTTACTGTAACCAGGGACCAGCAGCAGCTGACCCACGAGAGAAAAAGGTTGTACTGAAGTACATTTCCTCTGGAAATGACCCTCATGCCTGGAGGCGCAGTCTTGCATCCCATCTGCTGGGAGGTTCAGACCAAAGTTTTCCTATGAGTATAAATCATAACTTCAGTCAAGGCACTGATGGTGACCCAGTCTTTGCACACAGTGCAACTTCAGCAATTACCCTTGGGGTCCAGAGATGACATAGACTGTAACAGAAAATATAAAAGCAGTGTTGGCTCAGAACATGGGCAGAAGCTGTGATCAGATGAACTTGTGTAGGTCTAGAGGTAAATGACTGAGGCATGCTGCCCTTGGCGAGCCATTTCCCAGGGTTGCGCTGATCAATGAAGAAGAAAGATGCTGACTTAAGCATATGTTATGTCCTTGCTGGAGGGTCTGGGCATCATTTCCTTGTGCAGTTTTCCAGTGGGGGAGGAATAAATTGCTCCAAGTGCACTGGAAGGTAGGATGCTGAACCCTCGGCACACAGGAGTCCTGCTCTGTCTGCACGGACTGTCTAGAAAATACAGACGGAACTGTAGAAACGTTGATATGACCGCGTGCTGTACGTATAGTGAAGGACCGTGGCATTACTTTGGATGTTTATTATGTGTTACGTGCCATGTAGGAAATGTTTAAAACATTAAACATGAAGCTTTAATGCTAGCCATCTGCTTTCTGTTAAATATACTGATGTTTGTTCGTGTGCTGATGTGCTGAAAGGTCCCAGAATACATTTTTTTTCCCTGTGTGTTTTCTAATGTGTTGTGTAAACCTGTCATAGTCTATTTGAGATAGTGATCACTGGCATGATATAAAGTGCTTGAAGGCAGGTATGCTGCTGTAGAGGAATGATTTCGTTGTGTAGCTGAACCATAAAAGGCTGACTGCCAGATTTACTTGTTAAATAATATAGTCTATATCCCTACATAGGAAGAGGGGAACCATTTCTGATGTACTTTCTGTAAAGACCTACACAGATGTTGCGGATGTTTGCAAACAAATTCCAAAGTCTATGCTAAAATTTCCGTACTAAGACCTGGAACTGAACTTGATAGGCTGCAACACACGTGACAGCATTATTGTCTTCAGTATTCTAACTAAAAAAAGATGGCTGAAAGGGCATAGTGCTGGAGGAAGACCTTGAATAAAACTACAAGGTAATGTGAGTTTTGGTGAATGGTAAATGAATCGATACAACGGTATTTTGGTAATGAAATAAAAATGATTTTAAAGCAATGTAGGTTAGCATAAAATTGAAAAGATTTGATTTCCAACTTTTTCTGCTTTGAATCGTTGTTTATAGTGACAGCAAGTAAAAACTGAAAAATTGCGTTTTATGTTTTTAAATAATATCACTTAGAGGAGTCAGTCAGAGATTTCCAAGTTTCTAGGGAAAAGGTTTTTTCCACTCTTTTCTGTTTTGTATATGTTCCACTAAGTTAAATCACATTAAGAAAGCATTTCCAAAATATACCGGAAAGTAAAGATGCGGTTGATTACTCAAGATCACCTTTACAATTCGGATTTGTTTTAAATTGTATTTAAAAGTGATTTACAAAACATTCCTGCTAAATAATTTGATTTGCTCAAGAACAGCTTTTAGCTCTTGGTACCTGTGAGTCTTCTGTACCATAAAATTGATGTTTTAAAATGTTCCAGTTGTGTTCCCAGAAGGCACTTGCTAACCCATATGAATGCCTGTTGTTAGCGTTCATACCTCCTTTCTCATTAGTAAAACTTTCTTAAATGAGCTAATTGGCAATCTCGAAGCAATTTTTAAGAGCCTACTGATCATATGCACTATTCTGGGATTTTCTTTAATAGTTTGTAATCAGGTCAAGAATCTGCGTGAATTGGAGAGCTGTATATTTGAATCCCTTAGGAAATGTATCACAACTGCATCAACTAAGTATTTATGGACCTATTGTAAAACATGTGTGAAACTTTAGAGACCTTTAACGTAGGAACATAAAGGTTGTCAGATCTGATTAGGCTTAGCATAATCTAGCTCACCATGTTTTCTGGTAATACCGGCAGTATAGTCTTGGAAGAAACAAGATAAGGCACTTAAATGTATTCAATTTTTATAGGGGAAATTTATTCCAGAACCTCTGCTTGTCTTCTGCTTTGGCAGTGCGTTTGGGACTTTCAAACATGTGCATGGAGATTTGTGGTTAAAAGTCACACAAAGGTTTTTGAAAGTTGCCTTAAATTTAAGTATGTGCCTGAGTACTTAGTTTAATCAGAAGTGTGAAATTATTTTTTTTTTTTTTTTTTTTGGTGATATCTTATCCTGTCTGATCATGTTAACATCTGTCTGTCTGGATTTCTGCAAACCAATTTATGCTGTCCTAATCTGTCAAGGCAAAAAGTTGTGTTAACCAAATCTCTAATACCTGAAGAATTATTTCTTCTCATCAGTGAATTCATTTGTGTTGTCTTTGCATTTCACTGGTGGTTCTTGAGATGTTAAACCATGAAGTCTTTGTAATTGGTGAACGGAACAGGCTACTTAACATGGTTTCGTATTATGTCACTCACAGAAAGTTTTTACTTCCTCAAGAATAGCTGAGCTAAATAATGTTGTGGACACAGAACATTACAACATCACTACCTGGGTAGAACTAGCTACCCAAGACAACCTTGGGAAGACAAGGAGTAAGTGTGCGCAGTTACAGGCAATTGCCTGTGAGGGTCAGTTGGGAACTGCTGGCTGCAAGGGCCCGAGGAAGGGACAGCGTGTCCTGGCAGGGACGGTGTTTTGTCAATTTTCAGGGCTAGCATAAAGGACACAGCCAGCCTAAGGATGAACCAATAACCAGACTGTACTTGACACAAAAGGGTCGGTCCATGGGTGAGCGCTGGGGTACAAACCAGTCACTCAGGTTATGCCTAATGAACATCAATCCCAACGACCCCAACAACGACACCGCACGGCCAGCAACGGCGCAAGGAACAGTGAAATAGAGTCTCCCAGAGAGGGGACGGGAGACAACCAGGGCAACAGCCCAACACATCAGACCAAGGAAGCCCCATCCTGAATCCCTACAGAGCCCGCGTTTACCAAAGCCAGAGCTGAGTGGAGCCCAGTCCCAGGGGGGCGGGAGGTCCTTCCCCAACAGGGAACTCTGCCCAGGGCGTCCCCCTCACAGACAGACACTCCGCTGCTCCCGCAAGGGGTCCCAGCTGCTCTCCCTACGGGGGACACCTGACCTTGGGTTACTCCGTGTGGGACCCCTGGGGCTCCTTTACCCAATGGCTCTGTCTGCCAGGCCGCCCCACCCTGGGGGGAAGCCTGAAGGGAAACTCACCCCCCCTTTGGGAAGGGCTGGGGGAACCAAACACATGTCAACCTTCATGTGGGCTGGGGGTTGAAACCCCGGCATTTCAGACAGATAGCTGTCCAGCTGACCTAAGCGCAGACACTGTAGAAGCAGGTTGCCTCAAAATCTGTGTTTTTACATTTTGCTATATTTCTTACTATTATCTGCTGAGCATAGTGACCAAGGCTGGGCCAGGGGGCCCCAGCTCACGCTGGGGATCCATCTGACAGCAGGATTCAACTATTCGGGTGTAAATCTTACCTTGCAAACAGAGACTGAAAGTGTGAATTCCAACGTAATAGTGCAACTTCTCTGTGAACATTGTCAGATCCCCTGTGCAAAATGAGCAAGACACAGATGTGTCGGATGACCTGATCTACTTTTAATATTTTGAACGAAATAATAGCATAAAGCAGAAAAATAGCATGACTAGGCAAAGGTAACTTTATACCAGGCTCTAACAACAGTGTAATTCCTGTGGTGATAAATCAAAGTGGCGTGCCATTATTTGATCTGTTATTGATCTGCAGCGGGAGGAGCGCTTCTCTGGGATGTGCAAGAAAAGGACTAATGGCCAGATACGCCGTGGGAACAACATCTCCTGAACTTTTCTGGTTTAGATGTAGCCTTCTTCAAAGGTGTAGCTTGATGAAGCTTCTGTATCACAATGTGGCACCTACTTCTGAAGAGTTTATGTACAGATATGTTCTGTATCTTACAGAGGAATGCTGCGTTTGGTTTTGTACATCCAATAACGAGGGAAGAAACGGTTGTGTTGGAAAGATTACAGTGTATTTTGGGTACTGAGTTGTATGCTGTCTTTCTATTCCATTTACTTCCCCTTGCTGCTTAGCACAAGAAAGCTCAACACCTCGGGGTGCCTCTGCCCCAGTGCCGCTCACAGCCCTGCTGGAAGTGGTTTAATCCCAAGGAGTGCAGATCTCTGATGAAGTTGTGCCCAGTTACCAAACTGGCTGTTTAAAACCAGCATCTTGGAAGCAGTTCCCTCCCACTCCTGCCTCTCTTCCTGCTCACTTTGCTGTCAGCAGCGTTTGTTTCTGTGGAGCGTTATTCTGCTTCTCTCTCATTGCTCAGGATCAACAACCAAAATCTCTGCTCCCCATCTGAGCGTGTGGGAGGTCCTGTTATTTTTTGATAATAACACTCGTTTACTTTTTATGAATTTGAATCACATCAGCTGAGGTTAAAAGGGTTCTGAGATCTTGGGGCATATTTAATCTGATAAGCTCCAGCATATGATGTCCATGTCTTTTATGTAGCTTTATTTTCTTTAACAGTAATCAAAATTAATGATCTCTTAACAACGTTACTGATTTCTAGCACTTCCATGTAGAAAGAATATCCTATAATCAAGTGGCATTTTTATGAACCTCATCATTTTAGAATAAAGGTAAATATTGAAAAGTGTCACTTGTCATTTTTGTTGTTGTTTTCATTTTACTGTTTTCTTGTTTCATATTTTTCTAGGCAACCAATGAAGAACTCAGTATACAGAAGCAGGCAGTCTTTGAACAGTCCTAGCCCAGGAGAAACTGAGATGGATCTTCTTGTGACTCGAGAAAGACCTAGGCGTGGAATCCGTAATAGTGGATACGACGTAAGTTTATCAGATACGTGCAGTGAAATTTGTTCAGCAAAGTCTTAACTTACTCCTATAAATGAGGAAACTATTGCTAAGCTACAAGGCAGAGTGCCGTTGGGTATTTAACATTACAGTACTGAATGTGCGCTCAGCATGCTGAAAAAAGCTCGGGATCACAGATTTTCACATATGTTATAGCTGTACAACATTTTACAGCCTGAAATGCAAACGAAACGTTCACCCTGAAACTCGTTAGTGGCCAAAGGATTGAATTTTGATAGTTCTTCTATCCACTTACTTGATACTGAGTTTTTCTCATGACAATTAAACCCCTCTAGTTTGTTCTGTATGTCTGATGCTGCTCTCTTGATTCAGAAGAATGAACAACCAACTTCTGGAAATTTCACTTAAGTCCTGATGGCAGTGTTTTGTGGAAATCCCCTAGGAACAGATATTGTCCTCTTACTACATCAGCACTGGGAGAGTTTCGCATAGGTAAATGTCAAAACCAGCCAGAGGAGATGCTGGTTTATGGTCCAGGGAACACGTGCAGCCAACACAAGACAACTCACCTGCCTTGTGCAGTCTGAGCATACGCTGGGTGCAAGTTGACACTGCGTACATCAGAATGAGGATCAAAATAGCCCTGCACTGGAATAATTTAGAATTTTTTTCAATCCTTTGTCACATGTACAAAACGCCGTAGCTCAGCCATCCCTGAAGATCAGTCCCTAGAAAAGGTCTAAACCATTCTGGGAAATACGGAAACGATGGTTATTCATCCTCTAAACTCCGTAGGAGAGAAGCATTTTGTGTGGGGCTTAATTGTCAACTCTCTCAACTGCCAGGGATGTGTTTTTAACAAGGTGGAGGAATGTACTAAGGTCAGGGGATGTGTTCAGGGAACTTTAAATCTTTCACAGAATTCTTTGGGGCATGTTGTGGGTGTCAGATTTCTGATTTCCTGCATTTGGACACTTCCCATCAGATTGCATGTGTCACGTGCCATGTAGGTGGGATGAGTGGTTCGCTGCTTTCTGAGGCATTAGAATACATCGCTTTAGCCTGAAAAAATAAATAAAATAAAAAAAGGTATAACCTGTTGAAATAGGTGTTGCAAAAATATTTTTACACACACACACACACACGCACACCCCCCTGCCCCTTAAATGTTACCGTTATTTTTGGAGCTTTCTTACACAAAAACATTACCAAGCCAGCCTTCCCTCAGTATCCTGAAAATCATGTTTCAAGAAACAAGGGATTTTTTTTTTAATATGCTAAGAAAAGCTAGTTTTTTGTAGGTGATATTTTCCTGAAACGAATGTTGAAAACATTCTGGGAGCAGGCATGGCCTCCTGCTATTAGTTCAAAATTAATATGCTATAAATAGTAATATTTAAAAAATACATTTTAATATATCATGTATGCTATATATAAAGTGAATTTTTAAAGAAAGTTTGCGAAGAGCCTTGAAAGTAGATTAACGAGTATGTGCAGATTCTGAAATGTCCTAAAAGTAATTATCAACGCTGCGATCTGCGCACATCACGCACAGATTTGATTTTGCCTTTCTTTTAACGTGGCAGTTGCACAGGCTGTGCGTGGCACAGTCTTTTTTACTGCTAAATTTTTAAATTTACCGATAAAATTCCTTTTGCCTGATGCGCTGCAGATTCACTGCAGTGCACCTCTTCTAACTCTGAATGTTTTTCCCAGCTGAAAGCAGAAAAATTGCGTGGAAAATGGGACAGGATATTGAAATTTAGTTCCCAAGCCTCAGCGTGGGCTGGTTTTCCTCGCTCCTGTTCGAGGTTCCTCAGAGCTGTGCCAAGTGTCTGACAGGCTCGGTCTCCCAGGATACCCGCGGGTGGGCACTTGTATCTATATTTGTGCACAGAATTCATAGGGATCTCACCAGGGGTGCAACTAAACACCTCTGTAAATCTGACCTCTGAAAATGGGTGAAAAAAGACTGGTTTGTGTGCTGAACCTTGGGTCCTTTCCCTTTTATGTAGTCACAATCTGGTGCCATTCTTTGACACCCGCTTTGTTGTTCTAAAGGTTCCAGCCTTCTCAGAGCCCTGCTAACCTCTTCCTCCCAGTATGTTATTTAGCAGCAAGTTCTGCTAAAAAAGAGTGAAATTTGTGTTTTTATAAGCAGTTCCAAATAATTAAATTCATGGATCAAGTAGCTCATAATAATCTTCAAGTCATGAGATGGGTTTTTTACAGCTTAACAAAATGTTTTTTTTTTTCTGTTGAGCTGTTACTAGTATGGCCACGTTATGTGTTTGAGGCTTATCTTTCCAACAATGATAAATATATATATATATATATATTTTTAACAAAAGAGACTAAGATCTCCCCAGATTCCTTAAGAAAGCTGCTTAAGAACTGCTAGACTTATATGCACGACCAGATTGTGAGAGTTTGATCTGCATGATTTTGCTTTGTCCTTTAAATAGCAGAGGGAAGTAAGAGCTCAGAAATCTGCCATTCCACACCACTGATTTTTTTTTAATTTATGTATTTTTGGTTCCCCTTACATAACAAACTTCTAATATTTCAGTTATGGTTTTCTAAAACTATTTCATTCTCTACAATGATTTTTTTTTTTTTAATGATATTTCTCCAAATCATAGTTCTGTTTCTCAGAGCTAAAAACTGGTCAGGATATGAGGTCAATAGTTATGTGCTGTCCGTATCGAATGAGTAGCTTTTTGCATTATTGTGGAGTGTACGTTCTACGGTTTGATGTTCTGAGGATATTATTTGCCTTTATAGCATCTTTTATAAATGGATTATTACTGAACAGTACATATCTTTCAATTTTAAATAATCCCAACAGGGTTTACTACATCACCTTCACCTAGGAGGCAGATTAAGGAGACTTTATTAACGTGTTTATTATTTCCAACATGTTCGCAGACAGTTGTGAGTAGAGCAAACGCTGTAATGAAAAGAGTCTAAAACCTGCTGACGAGGTTCGTGCAAGTGCAGAAAATATCTAGGCTGGTTTTGGTGTAAGAGGAAGAAAATGACCTTACTATACGTATCTAAGAGATCAAAATGCAATAGAATTTACTGGTATGATTTTATTGATAGTTAAATTAATGCAATTCCTCAAAAATCTTACAGACTACTGTTCACGTGAAGAATTTTACTGATGTAGTTGTAGCAGCAGAGTCATGCCAAAAGTGTCTGTCTCTCAGTACAGGATTTTCTTTTCCTTTTTCATGGAATTCCAGTTCCTCATATTATATGGTAACTGTGTATGAACAATATCTGGATTTTTATAATGGTAATGTTAATGTATAATGGCATCTATTTACGATACGTGTTTCAACTGATAGGAAAGCGAATGACGTACATCAGAAAGTGATTAAAAAAAGGAATGGTCACCAGTCTCCTCCAAAACCTTCCTGCCAACGTTTATATTGATAAATCAAAGCTGACTTCACGTTGACTGCTAATATCCATCCTTTACTCATACGATACATTTCAGACATTCTATAGAGGTCTAATGGGTTGTAGTAGAGAACTGATTTATTTCAGCATTGGGTAATAATAGGTCTCTTGTGGGATTCCATTCACTGACATTTTTATAGGCATGAGGAAATAGAAGAACTGTGGTTATTAATCATCCGGTTGGGACATTATGATTTCAGAGGCTCTTTGGTTGCACTTATACAAACGTATCACTGCATTTTATAGTCAGGCTTCTAAAATTTACCTGATTTTTATTTACCGTAACACAAATAACAATGGAATCAAAATGCAGGAAGAAAATGAAGGGAAACTGTTTAGCTGAAGATTTTTCAGTTTACGATAACTTTGTGCTGTTACATTGTTCCTCCCCCAGGCTGATGTGTGTACCACTTACGAAGCCTAAAGTTTGGTTTGAATAATATATCGCATAACCATATAAATTATTGTTAAATTCTAATATGCAAACGATTGTCTTAATTTTCCTTTTTTATTGCTTTATTTTCATTAAGTACAAAATATACTTAAAACAGCTAAGAGAGAAAACAAATTAACATCTTTTATTTAAATATATTGTCAGTTTTTAGGCTAACCACATAACTCTTCTCTTAATGGCTGATAACAAAAGAAGAAAGTTGGGTTGATATTTTCCTCTGCAAATGAAGAAATATGTACTGTGATTGTCCTAGAGTATATAAGATCACACACAGCTTGTAAAAGGTTGGGGGCACACTTATAGATATAGAAACTCACTATTACATGGGAAAAAAATGTGCTACAGAGCACTCAAATTGTCAGGATAGCACTGGAATTTTTTAGTAAGAACATCCTGTTGTGTTATTTTATTTGTGGCTCTTTTAAATGCTAAGACAATTCTAACCACATGCTATTTATAGGAGGAGGTACACATCCTATTCTTCATTCCAGTTATCAGTAAAATGTACTTAAGATGCTATTTAAAGAATGAGAAGGAATTGGCTGCTTTTTCAGGTTGCCTGTTTAAAATGTACTTTTAAAAACTATAGGTTGTAAAACTGATCTTAGAGAATATAGATGAAGTTAGGTATTTCACTGTAAAGTTCTTACAGTATAATGACTTTTTCTGTCTTGGAGTTACAGGCAAAAAAAAAAAATATCAGTGGGGTGATTTCTGTTTGCACTTATCTGTACAGAAGGAATTACCCTAGGAGTAACCCTTCAAGTTAAGCTGCCAGAGTACTACCTGCTCCTTAGAGTACGTGCTTCAGTCACTGTTCACACATTGGTTTGGGCTAAATTTCTATGTAACTGCTGTTTGGTGACTAGGTAAGATGACTGAGCTGGGTCAAGATTATTTTCTGTGAGGGACAGGACCTAGTTTGTGGCATCATTGTTGGTGGTCCTCGCTGAGTTAGAAAGTTCAGGCAAACTCCTAAACTTTAATTCTTCTGAAATCTTAACATGTGAGAATGGACAAAAGAATTTCAATCTCCGTAGCTGTAACAAGAGGTCCCTTTGTTAAGGGGTCCTTCGTAGTGATTGGTACTACTTAGGGAGCCATACTCCTCCTGGCACAGTTGTACTCCCATTGATACTAACAACTAAGAAAAGAATTTAAACATTACTTCTAATTGTTTTAGTAAATCACTGACAATTTAATCTGCTACAGAGTGTCCCTCCTAGTTTTTGCAGCAACCAATGCAGGATATAAAAGGCTATTGTACTCGCCTGCATCATATCACTCCTTTCCAATATTTGTCGTGTGTCTATATTGTCACAATTCCTGACTTTGTATATGTTACATCTGTGTTTGAGAATATTTGTGCTGCTTCACGCAAAACACCGTCTTGTAAAGCTTTTTACGTATACATGCTTTTATTCCATCCAACAGACTGAGCCTGAAATTATAGAAGAAACAAATGTTGACCGTGTCAACGAGCCTCGGAGTTACACCAGGTCCCGTCAGGCCAAAGGCCACTCGGAGACCTCAACTTTAAGTTCTCAGCCCTCCATTGATGAGGTTCGACAGCAGATGCATATGCTCTTGGAAGAGGCCTTCAGCCTGGCCTCTGCAGGCCACGGAGGACAGAGCAGGCAGGAGGCGTACAGCTCAGCACCGCACTTGCCCTACTCGGAGGTTGTGACCAGTGCTCCTGGTACCATGACCCGACCTAGAGGGGGGGTACAGTGGGTACCCACATACAGGCCAGAAATGTATCAGTACAGTTTACCAAGACCAGTAAGTGAAACTTCTCTTTAGTATACTGTAATATCATAAAGATATTTCTACTATGAGACAGATTTTTTTTTTTTTTTTTAAACTAGTCGCCCCGTTTACATGCTTAAAACCAGATGTAAAGCCATGCTTACCATAAATAAGTTTGGGTAGTGGGGTGTATGTATGTATGCTTACCCATACCCGCCTCTCGCAGGAAGACTCAGTATCTATTTTAGGAACAAGGTCATCTTGTCTAAATTGTGCCTGAAGGAGTAGGCTGCGCTAAGCTCCAGGCTGTTCAACAAGTCAAGACCGTGTTTGCATGTCTCCTCCTGTTTACTGAACGTGTACTAGGAAGCAACCTGGTTTTGTAGAACAGCTTTGCAGGCATCTGGGTATGAAACATTCAACACTTCCACATGAGGTCTGTCACTGAAGAGCATCATCGCAAGCGAGTGAACCAAGAGTAAGAATCGGATCTGAAATGTGGGATGTTATTGACAATCTGGCAGTTGTAGCTGTTGACTTGGGACTCTAGAGATGGTTCAGTTCTGTGAGTTTCTTGGTTGACTTTATGTAAGTCACTATCCTTCGTTTTCTAGCCTCAAACTGTGGCTAAAATGTCCTTCTCTCACAGAAGTAATAAATGAATTCAGACCTTAAATCCATGGGTGGGAACTGTTGATGGAATTTTGTAGGTATCTAGGCAGACGCTGAAGCAGCACTGTGCACACCCTTGGCATGTGAAACTGCCCCTCAATTCCCACATATGGTATTGTGAAACTCAACAACATACTTTCCTTTTTATATGTCAGGTACAAATCTAAACCAGAGATGACTGGTTTCAGATAAGGAATATCCCATCTATCAATATCAGTGTGAACTGTTATTTTTCAGGCTTTTTTTGGGGTTGGAAATGAGCACTTTTTGGAAAGAATGCATTTCAGACTGAGTCCCTTACTTTGGCTAGAATAAGAGGATAATGCAAAAATGTCCTCAGTTCAAATGAACTGTTACTATGGCTTCCTTCCATCACAATAAAAAAATACATTAAGGGATGCTGCATCTGAACTATTCTGAACATATTTGAAAGCCAGCGGCACTGCCTGCAAAGGTTCAGGCTGGTGCTATTTAAATCATGCTAAAGGTTATTTCTGGCACTTTGAAATTGGTCCAATGAACTTCATGCATCATATAATCATATTTTATGGTTAGAATTCGATTACAAGCTTAAGAGACAGCTAATAGGGAGTCAGATTCCTTTAACGTTTCAGAGTTTTTCTAAAATGAAATTAAAAATATTATATGGTGATGGGTTTTAAAAAAAAAACAAAAACAAACCCAACAATGTAACAGCCATACTTATTTTTGGTGAACGCTTCACTGTTTTCTTTCTAAGGTTTATTACTCTTCTAAATCATCTGCATGTTTAGGACATTTAAGCATTGTCTTTCTGGCATTTTGAAGATAGTGTTAAAAAGTTCCCCGAAGATAGTTGATTGCCACAGATTAGGATAGGCACAGGCTGCCGGACTGATAAGAGCTGTTAATTCAGTTTTCTGTGTATCCGTTTCACAAATATGAGCTGTACTTTAACCACACCATTTCCTGGTTTGTTCTCAAATGGGAATGGAGGGTTGGAACTGAAAATATCCAGCTGAGATATGTGTGGGAAGTGAGCTGTGGGTAGGAAAAACATGGCAGAATTATTGCTCTCAGCAACTTGGCAGCTGTTTGTCTGCCCAGGATGCCTCTGCTCCGCAGCTCTGCAGGCGACGCTGTGATGGAGAGCGCTCGAGAGAGGGTTGGCTGACGTGTAGAGAAGGTGTTGAGGCTCAGTGAGCTTTGGGGATCAGAAGCACCTGGCACTGGGGTGTTTGTTATATAGGGGAGGATGTTAACTCTGCAAACCAAGATTTTTATTTTTATTTTTTAAATTTTTGCTCTTTCTTAAAATTCGGTTTTTAGTGGCAACTAAAAGTCAACATTAACAATGCTATTATAATTTGAAATCTGGGTTCAAGAGCATCTGCTTAGATGGAACAAATGCAGACATTGGCTTTACTGGTGGGTCTTTGGATACAAGGCAAATACAAAAGTCTTCAGTCCGTCACTCTTTTCTGAGATCTGGCTCTTCACGGACCAGTTACTAGACTCAACTTTTTACAAGATCGCAAAAACTTTTCAGTTTGTGGGAGCGCACCTTTAGGTTTTATGAAACCTAATGCAAAGGTTTTTCCTAGGTGATACAAGCGCTGCATAAGATTTCTAGCACAAACATGCTCTACCTTTGTAAAGCACAAATGCTAAACGGATTGAGGCAAAACAGCAAAAATTTGCATGCAAATCTCCATCTGAGTGTTTGCTTCTGTTCCTGAGTATTTGTGCCATATGCTGTCAGGGGACCAGAACCACTCTTCAGGTCTGTGTTTCTTCAGGTGTCGTCCAAGTTACAGATCTTTAATTTTTTTGCAGTCATCTTCTTGGTTAGTCCCACCATCAAAGAGTTGTGTATCTCTCCAGAGTGTGCATGCATCTTCTTTTTCCTTTTCCTTTTTCTTTTCCCTTTGGAGGCCTTCTCTGTTTTTTGTTTTGTTTTTTGTTTTTTTTTGTTTGGTTTTTTTTTGTGGGTTTGTTTTTTTGTTTTTGGTTTTTTTTTTACATTCTACCATTAATACCTAAATTATTTGTAGCTCTTATAAGGGAATGCCTGTTTGCCAAACTGCCCGTGGGTAACCTGTGATAACGGGATTCCTTCATATGGGGCTAGTGCCTTCTCCTGGCAGAGGAAAACTAGTAAAATGCAAACTCTTAGTGTTGTTGTGGAGCCTCCAAAAACGGGAAGAGAAACCCTTGGCAGGGTCCTTGTCATCCAGCTGGTATACTATGACTGGGGGATGGAGTTAGAGTTGAGCGTGCAACACAAGCCTGACAGCCAGCGTTGTGCCTGGGCAGATCACGTTACTGCTTTGGCACTTTGTGCAGCTCAGTCAAGCAGAGAGGTATGGCTAGGGGAAAAAAAAACCAAACAAAAACCAACCCAAACCTCTTTATTACAAGGCTGGACCAGTTCCCATCTCTCCTTTTTAGTGCTCTGGAAAGAGGAGTGAGAGTAACAGAGCTCCCAAGGTGAGACCTAGCACCGTAAACCAGGCACTGATGGATAGACTCGCAGGCTGAGTGACTGGTAACGTGTCCAAGTCCTCAGAGCTTCTCTTCATTCAGCAGAGGTAGAGTATTTTAACAAAGTTCAGCCTCCTTTTAGTAACATTTATTAAACTAAGTGTAAAACAGGACAGCTAGCGAAGCAACCCCAAATCTAGCTGAAATCAGTTTGCGTTATTCCTGGATCGCAATTTAATAATCAAATTAGTTAAATCATTCAGTGAGTAAACACAGGCGCTGCCCTTTTAATTCCGATGCGGAGATGTAAGGAGATGGTTCTTTCTGTAAACAGAAGGCCACACCGAATAACTTCACCCAAGACAAATCTAAATATTTTTAATAACATTTTAAAAATCTTAAAATATTTTTAAAAGTGCAACCAGGGAAATGTAGCCTTAAAGCTAAGTTTAATTTTTTTTCCTTTTAGACTGTAGTTATTATGTGCTGATTTAACTTTTCTCCCCTGCATCCGGACAGGCGGTACCTTAGGCTTTAGTGGGTTGTAGAAGACACTGGTGCAGGAATCTGCTGGACTTGATCTTTCAGAGGGTTGTGCTGTATGGCCCCTGGGCCTAAGAGCTGAAATTTCTCTGGAAAACTGCAATTAATACTTTTTAAAAATTCTTCACCGGTTGGCTTTTTAAATTGTCAGTGTTTTAGCCACAACAGACTCCTTCACTGGTGTTTCTCGTCCTGCAGTCCCGTACCTGCGCAGTCTGTCCTGAATCTCAGATTTGATTATTTCTGCCAGTGATTGTTACAATCTTTGTATTGTACAAGTCCTCATTTTTCAACAAATTAGTTTGAGATTCATGCAGATTGTTTCTCTTTTTAAGTTGTTTTGTTAGTTTTGTTTTGTTTTGTTTTGTTTTCTGGTGAACAACAGGAGTGATGCAACTTTTCTTTCAAAGGATAAACTAATTTTAAAGAATAAAATTAGGTGTTTTTTCTGTTAAATCAGCTGTTTATTTTGTTCTTTTCTGATTGGAGTTATAACAGCGCACGAATTTCAGTGAAGTGACTATTTCTACAATCATGCCAGTTAGTCTAGAACTGAAGAGCTCATCTGAATCTATAACAGACGGGCCTCTATAGTAAAACTTTAGTTTAATTTAGCCTCTGAACACTTTTTTCTTTTTCCATTCATGTGTTGCATGCAGGCAAACTCTGATGCCCCATCCCACTGGAGAAATTCTAGAAAATACTGGCATTCCCTCTCGAAATCATTTTGTTGTCTGTGGAAGCTCAGCACAGAGGGGACTGACTGCCATCCCCCAGAAGGGACTGTTCCTTGGCCGTGGTTTAGCAGATCTAACAGGATTTTTCACCTTAACAGGATTCCCTCTGCATAGCCATTAGCAAAATATTGCCACTCACTCAAAACTGGTCAGCTCTTATGTAAGCAGCAAAATAAATGCTACAATTTTCTACTTTTTTCCCCAAAAATTTTTCAGTACCAGTCGCAGCACATTTATGACCTGTTCTTTGTCATCCCTTAAAATGCCTCCTTTGACACCCATATTCCGAAGCAGATCCACTAACACACAAGAGAAAACCCAAATCTACCTCTGTGTCCTTGTCTACCCTGTGATACCCCAACAGTATCTGGAGTCACCAACCACTCCGAAACATTAGCTTATGTGCTGTTCCTTTAAAATACAGCAAAAAAAAGAGGGGGGAAAAAAAAAATAAGTCATACTTGATACAAATGCATGCTGAGAGCAAGATGTGGGGTGAAAGGTTCGTTCAGCCTGTGAGAGCACTGCCAGCTTTTCAGAGGCAGAAGAGGCATTTTGGACCATTTCAAGTCCAGTGCAATTAGGAGAAGTCTAATTTTCTATTATTCTATATTCTAATTTTCTATAAATCTATTGAGGTTTTCTTTGATGCAAATAGCTTTTGTTTTTCTATGCAGTTCTTTTGTTAAAATCAGTATTTCCAACCCCTAGCTAAGAAATGTACCATTGTTTTTTTAGATTTTATTTTTTTTTCCCCACCTAAATATAGAAATACTTTAAATACCATTGTAGCATGGTGAAAGTAAATATTAGGAAATTTTGTAGGTGGCATGAAAGGAAAAATAATTTTCACAGCCATGCCTTTGAGGGACTCTACCCTGCCTTAAAAGAGGTGGCAGTGAGAGGCGGGAGAAGGATGCTTGGTCTGAATTGCTTTTTCCCTCAGAGGCAGCAACATCAAAAGTCAGTATTTGATGGTACCTTTCCTCTGTGTTAACCCCGTTTTGCAGCGATTTGAGAAAGAAGGTATTGGAACGCTGTCTAAATGTGTCATTTTAAAATATGATTACTGAAAGATAGTGGGTTTTGATATTTAGTGTGGGATTTATATTGCCAAATTCAAACCTAAATGTAGGTGTTAAGTCTGAGCTAATCATGTAAATTCTGTAGGCTCCTCCACAGGCAGGAGGTAGAGCGTGACTCATCCCATGGTAATGTTTTTTTAGCTTTCTCTGCTGTCTATGGTGGGAGCTTCTCTCGTTAAACCAAATACCTCTCGTTTAGAGGGCCAAAGTCCCACCACTGGACTTTGGACTCTATTTTTGGTCAGAATGCCCATGTCTTGATACCGGACAGCCTCCTTGTAATATGTTGTTTTCTATTGCTCCAATCTTATCTTTAATCCTCTGCGCTGCTCTGAAGCATTGTCAATAAAAGCATAATTAACGCCCCCCCCCAACCCACAATGTGTTGAAGTGTCAACAAAGTGCTAAAGAGAGATCACCTCTCCGTCTTCAAGTATGTTTAGCAAAATTATGACTCTAATCTACAATAGCACAAAGAATTCAGAAGAGACGTTCCGTCCTACGTGTCATTTCTTGGGTGCCGTGGTTTTCAAGCACATGATTACTCATCCTTCACATGTATTAGTGATGAAATCCAGAATTACTACAGGCAAGACGCTTAGTTTTGTGATTTAGCGGGTTGGTCCTGTGTCCCCCTGAATTGCTCTGCTTTTTCAGGACTGTTGGAGACCTTTGTTATTGCTTTAGAAAGTTACGGAGCTTGGGGTTTTTGTGAAGAATTTTCTTTTCATCTCTTCAAGGCTGAAAGGAAGAGGTTGAAATACGCGTTGCTTACTGGCAGCTTCACTTCACTAGATGCTGCTCTGACGATGCTTTCTGAATTTTTAAAATATTTTGTTTCTGGAGGAAGTGAAAATACTGAGATCTTTTTTCCTGTGGGTCCAAAGCAGCTGTTGAGTCTCAACATAATCGTAACAGATTTGCTTTACCAACAAGGTTACAAATGTCACAGAGACAGTGTTTGATACGTTTTATTTTAATTAGACTTCACCTTGGCTCTGAATTCATTTGTTCATGTTTTCTTCCACATCCTAAAATCACCCAAGTGCTGTAAATTCTCAAATAAAATGTAATTACTATTGATGCCACAAAAAGTTAACTTTCTGTTGGCCAGCACATGAAGCAGGTATCTAATTTATTTTGGGTTTTTTTAATTTGATATCTACTGATGTTTCAGAAAATATTTATTTTTCTCCTTTACAGGCTTACAGATTTTCTCAGCTTCCTGAGATGGTAATGGGTTCTCCTCCTCCTCCTGTCCCTCCCAGAACAGGTCCTGTGGCTGTTGCCTCTCTCAGGAGGTATTTATCTGTTGTTTTATTTTAGGTATGGTCTATAAAAAACACTGTTGTAATAAGAACCGGGGCAAACCCTGAAGGGGCGTTTACAAGCCATTTATAAGGCACTGAAAGACACATTTGTGAAATTAGAAATGTGTTGGTTTTGTTTCATTTTAACATGAAGAAGAAAGGAGTAACAATGAATTTTCTATTAGCTAATCAGTTTCAATAAAATTAAGAAATCCAGGCTCCAATTTCTTTTAAAACACGTTTTGCTTCAGCCGGCATAATGGCGTATTGTATTGCAGATGTGTGGTAGATAATTCGCGCTGTCATTCTCCCTGCTATTTTCTGTTGTAAGGACTTGCAACGGGATATGGATGAATTGTAAGATGTTTCTCAGTACTCTGGGTCTGGGGATTTTTTTCAGATATACTTGCATTTCTGAAGCCAAATATGTGCAAAAAAAGCCCGATTGCCGTAGCTCCGTGCATACATTTTGCCTCTTCCTCACAGTAAGGCGCTCTATAAAATGCATTTCAAGGAATTTTTATATTTCTGTGGTGGATGAAGTCCTTTAACCTTCAGTGCTGTGCTGTTAGGTACTGCCTGAGGCCAAAGGAAACTTCTGAGAGACTGCTGATGATATTGTAACTGCATCCAAATATTCAGGATGTGGACACTGTCTGTTGACATATTCTTGTTCGTCCATTACATTGCTCTAAAGCAACTGGGCCAGACCGTTTCAAAAGCTGTTAGTACTTCCCCAGGGCAGTTAACGTTACTTACCACAGTCGTCTCCTACTGTATGATACCATGTCACGTATACTGTAGTAATATGGTATTGCCTACAGTTTTGTGTTGATGAACTATGGCAAAGCTCTGGGCTTTGTGTTACATGTCACAGGCATTTGTCTGAAGCAGCAAGCAAAGACTCTGTGCAATGGTAGTAACATGCTTTGTCAGAGTAGTGACCAGTTGTTCTCAGACCTCCAGACTTACTGTTTGCCAGTTCTCCACAATTCTGTCATGCCAGAGCAAAATTAGGTAGCTTGTTCCTAGCTGGCTGTAGCTGATAGGCATGCATGTAGGTATGAATCTCATCTGCCAGTCAGAATGACAAAAGTTTGTTGTTTGTTTTTTTTTTTTTTCTTTCTTAATGCACAGGTCTACATCAGATATTGGCAGCAAAGTGAGAATACCTGAGTCCAGTGGGGCAGATCAGGCGCAGCATCATGATCAGGCATCTTTTGCAGCTGGTTCGAGAGCTCCGATGTCTGTTGGTCCACTTGATCAATCAGCTTTTCACTCAGGTGAAAAAATAGTGCAGACCCAACTTAGACCTTTGAGAGCCTCACAATTTATTTTGCATATAAGTGAGTGTATGGGATATAGTGAATAGAGATGATTATTTGGGGAAAGACTCTATTAGGTATTAGCTGGTACAACTAAAGGACACCTACAAAGGATTGCTCCTTGTAAATGCAGCATCAGCTGCATTGTAAACTACTACTCATCCTGCAGAAGCACCAGGACCATTCTTCTGGCTTATTGATAAGAACTCTGAATTAAAAGCCCATAAAACTAGTTCATCTGTACCACAAAACCCAGTGGAATTTTTAGGGCTGGTACAGAGGGTGTTGGCTAGCAAAAGCAGAAGCTGCAGTACTGGGACTGTTGTGTGACTCGCACTTTGTGTTGCACCCTGTACAGAAACAAAGTGGGAGAGGTGAGTACCAGGGTTCCGAGGGGCATGGAGAAATGGGGTGGATCCTTCCATAATTTTATCAGTCAAGAATATCAGGTCAAGTGCTAAAAACCAGAGTATGTACAATGGAGCTGTAAGTAGTGCTGCAGAAGGATGCTTAATGGCATCCAGCTCTGCTTGGTTTCTAAGGAAAAGGAGGAAAAACAAGTGGACGTGAAGAACAGAGTGTGCGAGACAGGTTTTCCAACCTGGCTGTGGGATGAGGTTCTTTGATTCCCAGTTTCCTCTTGAGAAACTTAACCCCTCATCTTGTCACAACAGTGGGCTGCTGAGGGGGCAAGCTGAAGGTGTGCGCTCCCTTCCCTTCAAAGCACGAGGCAGCAGTGCTTTTGCATAGTCAAAGGTAATCCATTAGCTTGTCTCCCCTCCTGTTTTGGAGAATGTGGTTCCTACTCGTGCAGAACTTGTTTGGGGTCTAAATGTCCCTGTGTTAAAGGCCTAGTGAGTTCCTGGTCTTTTTGATATGAATTTTGTTTAAGAATGAATTGATTTAATAATGAGATTAAGCTGATACACTGTTTTGATGGTATCTGGATAACATTTAGCTGGGAAAATATTTGAAATAGCTTCTCATTGGTAAAATATGCTTTATGGAAGAGCTATAGAAAAGACCTTACAAGATTTTTTTTTTCTGACTTATATTGTCAGTTCAAAGTTTTGAAATTAGTAGGTTTATTAGACATTGTTCTGTTAATCTGTCAGAAAAAAAAATAATTATTTCTTAGCTTCCTCAGAAGCAATACAGCGTTATCTGCATTGTATTCAGCATTACTGAGAATAATAACGTTATGCAAACCTGTTGTCACTTAATTATAGTAGGTTCTACTTTCACTTCTTGTCGTACCTTCGGCAAAGGGTGCGTGTGAATCTGAAAAGAGCAGATGCTCAGCCTTTCATTTTAAAGCGTTTGAAGCTATAAATATGCCACACTACCAAGAGCTCGGTCGCCATGTCTGCAGTTGTGTGTTGTGTGTGATACGTGCTTTTTTATCGTTTACAGTGATGGGGAGGTTTTATTGCTGTATGTTAAAGCAGGTGTGTTATGTTACCACTGAGGAATGGCTGCATTTCAGAAGAGACCAAGTGACCTTTGGGTACCTTGTGGAGTTTCCCAGAATAATTCTGGGGGTAGTTGGAGGAAACTTTCATATATGATAGATGTTAGAAAAGGCTGTAGTACAGGGAAAGACAAGGGAAAGACAAGGAGAGTTGTGAGAAACGTGCAACTTTAATACAAGGATTTCTGATAGGAAAAAAAAAAAAAAATTTCCTCAATACATGAAGAAACGTTGCTGCAGGTGCTGACTTGGCATGAAACAGCCTGATGTTGCTCTCATCAGCTCTAAGTTAATGATGTTGAGGTAAGAATTGGGATAAGGTATTACATCAGCTAATTAAGTGTTCAGTTTGAATAGCAGCTCGTTTCGGTGCGGTTAAATGAACAAAAGAGCATTGTGGTGTAGAAGCCACATGTCATCTACAGGAGGAGCACTTTCTTCTCTACATGTCTGAAGAATACTTATTTCCAGCCTTGCTGACTCATTTAAAATAGCAAACTTTGTGCTGTCTGTGATCTGGGAAGCACAAGGATTGCTCCCATCTCTTAGCCTGTGTCTTTCCAAACCAAGGGGCTGGAAGAATCGGGATAGAGGTCCCGTGAGATAGCCCGTGGCTACTTGCTGTGCAGGTGGACATCATAGATCACACGGATCCATAGCAATTCCACACGGATTGCTTCTGCGATGGCTGCGTGACGCCAGCATCCTCACTGACATGGGTGAAAGGCACTGCAACCCAATGTCAAAATGAAAGCTCGGACTTAATCCCTAACAGTAGAAAACACTGTGTAAATGTCAATCACAACATAGAAGGTTTTAGTCCATATTTTGGATGATGTAGCCCTCATTTTTCTTCCAATTTTTTCCCGCTTTTTTTTTTTTTTTTTTTTTGAGACAGTCTTGAAACAGATTTTTGCTCTGGAAAGAAATGTATATTTGATATATATAAAAAAATATATTTTTCTCCTCTTAGCAAGCCCTGATTGCATTCATAGCTAGGACCGCAGGGGAGGTCAATGAGAACTTAAAAATCACCAGTTTTGTGGAGAATGCTGTGGGGATGGGCGTCACTGTTTGAGTCTTTCTATTCCTGTGCGTGTGCCTGTGCGGTGTTCCCAGCATCCATCAGAGCAGGCAGCATAAGCCCCTTACAGAGTGTCCAGGAGCAAGGATGTGCAAGGGCTGTAAATGACATTCTGGGGGACAAATACTTGGAACAGCCCGTAAGTGATGCTAATTTCTATCAGTTATTCTCTGTGTGAAGTTTGGGAGAATGCCCAGGTCTTGCCACTTTGTTGGCATCTCTTCCATCTCTCTCGTATCTACTGAGAGCAATTAGTGGCAATATTCAAATGATGTGCAGTTGGAAGGAAGGAGTGTATTTTCTCTGCATTGAGTCTAGTACAGAGCTGGTGCCCATCTAGCCAATGTTACTGTACTTCCACTCCTCGGTGAAAACGCTTGAGTTGTACTTTGTGTTATGGGGATTACTGGCTCTTCTGCTTTCACATAAATGATGTTATTTTTCCTATATTCTGTGAATCTGAAAAGTACAATACATGTCCATGTATTATAACTGAGTACTCAGAACACACTGTCCACATGCTTTGTTTACTGCCTGATAAAGATGATATAGAGCCTTCCCACCCAGGATTTAGGAGTGAGGATTTTTGTGACATTAATGTAGCTGTGGTATATTGCTGGTGTCTGCCTTCATGAGTAAATAGACACTAGAGGAAGGAAGTCTCACTGGAAAACAAGTTGTTTGTACTTTAAACGTGGCAAGTACATGGAGTAATGATGGCTTCTCTCAAGGGAAATAGTGGGAGCATGCAGGAAGGTGCTGGTCTTCCAGACAGCCCAATTATAGCCTGTGGATAATCTGAGTAATTGCACCGTGTTGTTCTCTGCATCTCTGAGAGTCCCATTTATAAACCCTACCTGAAAGAGCAGGTATAAACATCTCCAGAGATTTGGCCGAACCTCATACTAGGAAGGCTGGTTTCTCCCCCTCCACTTGGAGAGTGACAGTGAAATGTTAGTAGAAGGTTTCCTGGACATCCTTATGCATGCATCTTGATCAAGGTGTGATAAAACAGATTTGGTGTCACCAAGTTTCCTGTTAAGTTGTAGCTGCATAATTTATCGTGGTCATGGACTGTTCCCGGAAAAGGAATCGAGCAAGGTAGGGCCTTGGTGTTTTTTATGGAAGCGCTGAAGTTTTATGATGGGATTGTTGAGATTACAGTCTTCTAAATGTCACTCATTTTTGTAGGTTTGGTGCCTAGAGATATTAAGAGAGTTCCACCATGTAAACCGAATGCTCTATAACCTGCTGTTGAAAAGAAAGGTGCACTACTCTCAAACTCATGGTAACGATAGCTAAAAATTGGATGCAAGGAAGCAGGAAGCAAATATAAAAGGAAAAAAAGGTGGTTTATTTTTTCTAATGATTCAAAGTTTTGATGAAGATCAGTTGTTGCAAGGATCAAGGCCTAAGGGCTAAGTCCTCATACCTTTATTTGAAGGCTGTTTACGGTTATATATTAGATGTTATATATATATATATATTATATGTTATATATTATTATATAACCTTTCCTTCTGCAGTATTTCCCAGCATTATAGAGATGTTCTAGTCAGATGGTGGAAGCCTTACATACAACTGATGGTGATCATTCTCACCAATTAAAAAAAATACATTAAAATTACTAAGGCCAGTTATTTCATAAGCATTGAAAAATGTCAGCTGTTAATTATATGTACTCTCTTTCTTAATAGGAAATACCGTACCAGCAGTATTTGCCATACCAGCAGCAAACCGACCTGGCTTCACAGGCTATTTTATCCCAACACCACCCACTGCATACAGGAACCAAGCCTGGATGCCCTATGCTGCAGAGAATGAATTACCAGGGCAGTGGGCAGACTCAGTAAGCATCCTTGCTTTTCTAACTACATATATTTTCTGTGATTTGCAGAGGAGAGGTTTTAAGCGATGCTAAGTGATCAGCAAAGAATCTGAGCAAGGTAATTCTTCCCTGGATGGTCTAGCAGTGAAGAGTTATGAGAGGGTGGCATAGGTGGCATAGATACTTTAGGTGTCCATCCCATGAATTGTCGGGTCTTTTAGAGAATTAAAGTGTTCACTGGGTGAGGGGCTGGCACCCACATAAAGCTGGTGGGTTAGGTATCATTTTGCTTTCCCAGGACAGAGGTTAAATATTTGGATAGCACGTGGCAGGAGTAGGTGATGCTACCTTTCAAGGTGGCCTTGTGCTGTTTGGAAGCTGGGGAGCATCTTCTCCTCTTGGAGGCTTCTCTCAAGGCAGCCCAGCTCCTCAGTCCTCGCTCCTGGCTCTGCTGCAGCGCTGCTGTGCAGTGTTTTCCGTCCTCCTGCAGGCTGCAGTGACAGATGATAAATTAAATAATTTATTGCACAATCCTAGCCTGGGACAGATGTAATTTTCAGCCCAAACTATACATACCTATATTTCAAAGAAATATAGTTGAGACATCCTAAAATGAATTGCAGTATTTTATCATGTTTGAAACAATTTCTAAAATTTAGGGCTTTTTTCCACTAGGAAAAAAAAAAAAAAGATCAATTCTGCTGCTTGAGCTCACATCTGGTATTTATGCAGAACCAATTAATCTAAACAAACTGGGAGATGGATTCTATTTCCTTGTGCATATCATCAACAGAATATTTTAGTGAATTGCATTTGGAGTCTAATAGTTGGCTTTGAGCAGCTAAGCAAGAGACAACACAGTCATATAAATGTTCCTGGAGGCGGCTATTTGTTGCCAAATCTTTATTACTGTTCCTGATGCCTGCAAGGAAAATAATTCAGTTTGACTGTCAGATGCAAGTCTGAATTTGTAGGCTGAACTGTCAAGAAAAAAGACGTTCATCTCTAAGCTGAGCACATCTGCTGATGTGTTCCTGACACCTGGAGGCTTTGATGCCATCAGATTCCCTTCCCAGAGCTGCCCTTTAAAGTATGGAAACCCTTTTTCTTTTCATTGGTTTATTTATTTGGGTTTCTTGTTGTTGTTGGCTTTAATCCTACTGACATTTTAAATTCGGGAGGACCCTTGTGTCTGGGCAATCATTTTAAACTTTTTCTCCAAGAAGAAGAAATTTAAAAAAAAAAAAAATTAATTATTTCCATTCTTTTTTCCTTTAGTCTGCCCCTACTCCTTCACTGCAGTCTCATGAAAAAAGAGTCAGATATCACTTGTCGGAAGGGGAGACAAGACAGGGAAAACAAACTGAAATGCAAGTTTCCAACCCCCAGTTTATTCTTCAGGAAAGAGAAGAATGTAAACCTGTTGTGGGTTTCCCTGTCTTCAGGGAAAGGTGGGAAGAGCAGTTAGTGCCAGTGGATCGTACAGAGAGGACTGGAGAGGGATAAAATATAACAAATAACTGTGGAAATATAGAATTCACAGGAAACAATATTCCTTTTAACTTCGCTTACCCATTACAGAGCTTTAACAGCTTCTGTTTACTCAGACTTTCAGCCCTCCTGTGACTTTGCAGAAGAGGAAAAAAGGTCAAAACCAAACCACTTCAGTTTCTACAATGAATTTGCACCTCCCAGTGCCTGAAAATATGTCAGTACATTGTCTTTATTTGAAAATCATTACTAGAGGAACTAGTAATAGTGTTAGCAACATAATACAGTCAGAAAGCCTGACTAAAACTGCAAAAAATGAAAGATCCAAAGTAATACTCAGGAGTTTGAGTTTCTGGATGTTTTGTGGTTTCTGAGCCTCTAGATTATAGCTTGATCATGCTTCCAAGGTTTTCCTGACAATTAGTAAGAACGGAGGCTTAGGATCTATAAGGTGAAAATTGAAATTCCTTCCTTTTCATGCATTTCCCCTAGCTGAACTGTAAATAATGGGACATAAGAAACAGGAGATTTGACAACAAAGAATTATAAGCTTAATTTACTGTAATGTACTATTTTCCCAGTTAAAAGGTAAGTACTGAAGCACTAAATTTTGTGGGAGAAGAGAACTGTATCCAAAAAAATCGTTTGTTTTCCACATTGCTAGATGAGGCTTAGTGAAAGTAGTAACCTGGTGGCCTCTAGTGGTGTGTTCATGTGTACTACTAAAACAGTTGAATAATCTTTTGTAAACTAAACAGATGCAACTGCATTTAATGATCACTTTCATATCACGCCCGTTTCCTTATGTTTATCTCATCACGCCGTGCTGAAGGTGTCTGACGTTCTCTCCATCACTTGATGGATATCTAAGATTGCATAGAGCATGTGTAAATCCTAGTGGTCAGGTTTTCATAGGTTCTTAGATGCCTGAAGTGGCAAAATTTTCCCAAAGCGTTGTTAAACTTTCACAGGGCCAGAGTCAAAGTGGGATTTAAGCAAAATTCCAAAGGTATCACTCTGAAGTCCATGATGAGGTCCCATGTTCCTCAGAAGCTATACAAAATTGGCAGATGTTTTACATTTTGACATTTCAGTCTGCTTGCAGACACGTAAAATTCTGAATTTCTGCTTCTGGCATACCCACCAACGCATTAGCCCTGGTGGGTAAAGCACCTTACACCTCAGCCTGACTGAAACCCCAAAATGAGCTGAGACACCTGCCTGGCCACCTGTATTCTAAGTTACATAAAACCTTAATGTATTTGGAAAGTAAAAACATGTAACCTTTCAGCAATTAAACATTGTGGAAATATGCCACTTAACTTATAAGTGTAGTATTCTGAGTGTAGTGTAGGCTAGTGTACTTTTCTGAGTCACTCACTTCATAAAAAAGTGTCACTGAACTTTCCTAACTTGCCATTGGGATGGAGTAGAATGATCAGCTTTGTCTCAAGGAGAAATTATTTTGTCCTAGTAATAGGTTATGTTGTTATAGAAGACAACAATAGTTGTCTTCTATAACAACATAAAGCCTTCTTCAAAATGAAGGGCTGTAGTTTCCCGTTCTACAGACTTCTGCAAAACATAAATAAATACTATTTTTATTTGATGCGCTAAAAACTTCTGAAGACTTTAAAGATTGGCATCGTGGTTCATGGATTTGTGAAGGAAATTTAGTATTTCACGGTGGCTAAAGGGCCTTCGCTATTATTTTAGTTTTAGCCAGTGTAACTTGGGGCTGAAATTAGTGAAGTTACAACAGGGTAAAGTTGCGAATCCCCCATGTAATTCTGTTAAATGTGGCCAGAAATCCTGATAGTTGTGAGAAGTCAGTGTTGAGTTTCCAGGTTGGCATACCTTAGCTTATCCCTGTTGTCTGGATCTAGTGAGTTTTTATTGGGAACTGTAAGTCCAGAGACTTGGCTGACTTGAATTATACAGTGGCTGCAAATCAGCAAACTCTACTTTTCTGTTCTAGGCTTTTTGGTGTCCTGAAATGTAGTGGTGCTGTCTGTTTAAAACTGGAATGTTTCGGAGGAACAGTAAGCAGAGGACACACTTCCAGAAAAGCCTTCTCCCTTTTTGCAGTGATGAAAAATGAGGACATGCAATGTTTCCCCTGCTAGGTGTTTTTGCTGCCACAGTCTGGGGAGTTGAGTACGTGGTACATTGACCTATGTGCATTAAAGACACATGCCAAGATAGACGCTTGTAAACGGACACTTAGGAGTATGAGGTTTACATTCTCTTCATACGGTCTTCTCTGTTACATCTTGTTCTGTCCCAGGGACAGGTGGCACTGTGGATCAATTGTTCTGTATAATTTTGTATAATTACAATGCTCTACAGGTACCACTACCTGGATACATCGAGGCTTATCCACGCTCCCGCTACCAACACAATTCTCCTTCACGACTTCCTCGCCAATACAGCCAGCAAGCGAGCATGCATCCCAGCCTGGAACAAGCTCCTCTGCCGTCCACCGCAGCTTCTCAGCAAAGCCTGGCAGAAAATGACCCCTCTGATGCTCCTCTCACCAACATTTCGACAGCTGCCCTCGTAAAGGCAATAAGAGAAGAAGTTGCTAAACTGGCCAAGAAGCAAACAGATATGTTTGAGTTCCAGGTCTAATATCTTTTGCGCACAGTAGTTGTATTGTGCAACCTGGGGTAGCCAAGGGACTCCTTTCATTTTTGGTTACAAACTTGCTGTGAATTGTGCCAAAGCGATGGCGTTTTTCTCTGTCTGAAAAGTCAACACTATGAAAGGACTTCAAGCAGAGCAACAGGACTCTGAAGATACGAAATTCT
The DNA here is from genome assembly GCF_965140245.1 of Athene noctua. Classification (NCBI taxonomy): domain Eukaryota; kingdom Metazoa; phylum Chordata; class Aves; order Strigiformes; family Strigidae; genus Athene; species Athene noctua. Next base: position 3,224,348 of record NC_134050.1, on the reverse strand, counting down.
GCTTGCCAGCTAAGGAAAAGCTGCCAAGATACTGTTTAATACTGATAAGATTGATCACATGCAATTATCAGCTCTTGTGTCATGACCCACTGTCACTAGAGATGCTGCTGAACAGGTCTGCGCCACAACGATGTTTCGTTTGCAGGCCCAAAGGCAGAGCTGCCGAAAATAACTTCTGCATGTCAAAACTTTGATTAAAGAAGAAAATACAGTAGAAGATGTTTAGCTAAAGGCCACACGCAGTAGGTCTGGCGGTGGCAATGTTAATTGTTGGCTGCAGGATATTGTATAAGGGATGCTGATTTCGGCAATGCAGAGTGATTCAGCCTTTTCATTCTAGAGACCGTATTCAAACCAAAAGAATTTGAGATGAGTAAGTAATACAAATAAATGGCCTGTAAATAGCCCCGATTCTCCTCATCCTATTAACAGTACAAAGAAGTGAAAGAAGAGAAGACTGTGAAGAAGGAGAATGATATTTTGATAATTGGTGGCTACCTTGTCCCTCAATGCCACAGATGAGTTATGGAGGGGAGATTTTTTTCAGCGTGAGAGAATACAATGCATGAAGAGCCAACAAAAGGATATTGGTGCTAGAAGCTTCCAGGAGAAATGAAAAAAAGGTTATTTGTGTTTGCTCTATATTCAGGCTTTTCAGTCTGAATGCATGTGAAGCTGGTGAACCTGAGACCTTTGAGCAAGTCTTTCCAACCTGGAATAATGAATGCACCTGCTTGGACAAGAAAACCTCTGTTTAACACAGTGCTTTTTTCTCTTTCTTAAACAACGATATCTACTAAAGGGATGCCAGAAAATGCTACCCTGAAGCTGCAGTTGATTTTGATTACACTGGCACAGCGAATGCACACCTAGGAAGTTCTGAATGTAGAGGACGTGATTATTACATTAACATGTATATAAGTAAACAACGACATGGACTAACAAATACACTAATGTTCTGGGAAAAAAAGAACATTTCCAGAAATTACGCTGACTTTATATTGTGCAAGATAAAGGTCACTAATTATTAAACTGCATTGTTGTATGAATCCAATCCCAAAAGAAAATCAAACCAGTTGAATGAAACAGTAGTTTTATCTTTTGCAGTTGTACAAACTAGTTGGAGATCACGAACAATTGTTTTCAGTTCTTTCAGCAATTAGCTTTGGGAACTGAAGTTGTTGCAAAATTTGTTGTGTTGGGCATGTTTGATGTCAACTGGAGTTAAAGGTAATGTCCTTCGTTTCAGTAAGTTATTAAGTTATTCTTAATTGCTTGTGCTCTTTTGTCCGATCATTTCATTTCTCTGAGTTTCTTTGGTCTTTACTGAGGTGAGAAGAGGAACTTGGTTTAGCTTTTGGCCCTCGATAAAATGAGAGAAGGGGAGAAGAGACTAGAGCAGAGGATAAAAGAAGAAATTGATGAAGCACAAACTTTTAAAGCAGAACTATTTTTTCCCCAAATAATTATATTATAAACCCTGACTGAGATTGTGATACATAGTTATCCTAGAATATACAGATATCTTCTGCTCCAATACCTTAAATGTTGCAGAAGCCTTTGGAACGCTAGCTAATCTTTCAACAAATGTGAAATTTCTTTTTTTTTAATTTAAAAATCAGATATAAATAAAATGTATTTTTGTAATTTCTATGTATATATGTGCTGTATATTTATATAAGTGACTAGTCTGCTATAGTCAGAAAATTTCCATAAACCAAGTGAGGAAAAAAAAAAAAAAAAAGAAAACAAAAGAAAACCCTAATAATTGTAATGATCAGTTTAAACATGCTATGTCTGGAGTACACAAATACACATTTGGGTGACTTGGGTACAAAACAACCAAAGAAACTCAATCTTTCGTATAAGTCTAGTAAAGACAGACTGCTCTCAGTTACCTGTCAGCTAAATAATACTGATGTTATCAGTGTAATACAATGCACCCAAATTATGTTGAATTAATAGCTGCCTAAGAATATCACACTTTAAAATAACACCTTAAAAATACTGGACCAAACTCAGAGTGCCATAAAAAGACTAGTTCTGGTTGGCTTCGGTGGGAACTTCACTCACTGAGAGCAAGGCTGAGTTTCTCTACGAGGGTTCACGTATACATTCAAGTCTCACTAGAATCCCTTGAACAATATTCTGCTTATTTTTTTAGTCATTTACATCATTGTAATGTAAGTGTAGATGTAATTGAAGGGCGGCTTGCTTTTATTTAGCCTAAGCTGGTTCATAACTGGCTTACTCTAACTCAGTAAGTGAAACCAACACTAAATTGGGTCAGCCACATTTTGCATCAGCTTTATTACCTCAGTTTTTTTAACGGTTCTTCTGTTCAGCTCAACGACGTTTTGCAAGTAGATAGGCCCTTCTATGCAACGGGAGTGAAATGTGCTGGTGAAATAGATTTCTGTATCTTAGACTCCAGTTTTGCAGACTTATCCTAAAGCTGCAAATACGGAACCATCATCATTGAGAGGAGTGCTGGAGCCATAGAGCTGGGAGGGGTAATGTTACAACGTAGTCCCAAAAGGGTCACAGGAGGTAGGATGTACCCGATTTAAACAGTGCTTTTGTGACACTTGGCTCTGTTTGTAAATCTCTACCCATTCTTAGATCTCTGCCCATTCTTAAATTTAAGCAACTTAGTAGTTCTATTGAAAAATGTGTGCAGGTAAAGCCTCTTACATCTTACTTGATGAAGTATCTTGCCATACTGGAAATCAAAAAGTTTGGAAATTATGTAGGTGTACAGGGCTTGAATGCCTACATGCAAACAAAATGAACAGACAGAAAAACCCCGAGTAAAAACATTTAAATAGCCTTCTAGAAAGAAAAAAACCCAACATTTCAGTAAAGTTAAATAAACTACTCTTCATCCTACTGAGGAAGACCTGTTAGACTTTCAAAATTAATTTTGTTTGGTATTGTATCGGTGATGTGCAGTCTATTGAATATTTCCTGAACCATCACTCTGAAACCATTGTGGTGCACTTTATTCACAAAGGCATCTTACATTTTTCATTCATAATGGCTTTTTATCCTGTTTTTAATAGGTTTCTGTATTTTTTGTTTGTTTGTTTGTTTTAAAGTACAAAGTAAGATGATATCAAGACAGTAAGGACATTCCTGGGAAAGAAAAATCATGCTGTAATATTTATACTGAGCACAAAGCGATGATAAAGTGAAAATACAGTGTACAAATAATTTGTAATATAATAAACATTTTATATGGCTACAATTAAAAAATAGTTTTTCAATACTGATTTCAAAGAAGAAAGTACGCCCGTTTAAAGTTATAACCTCATTGGAATATATTAATGCAATTTTTACTGATAAAAACCTTGTCGTTAAGGTTTTTCTACTAAATGCCCCAGTTTTCTTTAAAATTCTGTTACATGTTTAGGTGAAAATACTGTTTTCTGTGTACAAAAATGTTGATGTTCTGACCACTGTTTGTTGTCAGATTTGTAAATCATCGTTAGAAACATCTGCAAATGAAACGCACGTAAAATTAATTCTTGGTATGTGTGTAATGACCAGTTTCAGTAGGTATACGATGTGTCATATTTATTAACATCAGTAGAACGGTAATGTTAAGAGGATAAGAGGGCACTATTTGACAGTCATTTGGGGAGAGAAACATTATCTGGATTTGAGAGAAGCTCTAGCATTCAGCTTAGAAATACGAATAATATTTATATCTAATAATATTATGGATAGAACCTGATGGAAGTGCATGTAAATCCTACATCTAGAAATGGGAAGGCTACCGTAAGTAATGATCGCTTATCAGACTAACTTTGACAAGGGGAGACATGTAAGAAATGTAAGATAAAAACGCAAAGCCGGTAGAAAAAGCGTGAGTGGATGGAATGGCAGAACTGCCTTGTTTAAGGGATGATACATACAAAGCAGTTTTCATTATGTTTCACGATGTCTGATTGTTGAAGAATTAATTACATTTTAATGTACTGGTTTTTTGTCCTGCGCTGCAAATATAAGAGCTAACTGCCAGCTTCTAAAAGTCGGAGGAAGCTCGAAAGCAGCGTTTTCTGAGCTAGCAGAAGTCACTTTGTTTTGCTGACCTTGTTCATCCTGTACACGTCCGAGCAGCTCTGAGTACTGTGTCCAAGGATGCTGTAAATCAGTTCCGGTCCTGACCTTGCATTTCTCGTACGTAAACAAATCTCAGCAGCTTCTCGTACCTCATTGACATGAAATGGGATAGGAAGAAAACAAGTGTGAGAGAACTTGAAGGACATTAACAGGTCAGGAGTTACCTTAACGGTCTGGAAGCCATGGATCTTCTGTTGCATGTCAACTCATGCCTGCTGGAAAATAGTTGGTTTTGGCAGCTGATCTCAGTAAGGTGCATTCCTTTCGTTGTCAGTGACCAATATGCATAAATTAAGGCTCAGTCCTATCACAAGAGAGTGTATCGATTTATGCTTCCACTCCTTTGTGTAAGCCATGGGCATTCTCTGTGCAGCTCCACATGAGAGAATGGCATAATTAACACCAGTGGTTTCCAGTTACTTGAAGTAATCTCTTGCAATAAAACCTCGGGTTGTGTGGCATTTTATATATATTTTACTACATCATTAGGAGGAGGGGAAAAAAAAGACATGATCATACAGTATGTTAGTGTGTTAATACCATTAGCCTTTTTTTTAAATTTTTTTTTTAAAGGCTTTGTGGAAAAGGGAAGCATTGGTCGGCTCAGATCAGAACTGCTGGCTAGTCAGAGCGCGTGCAGGGCAACAGCCCCTCTCTGCTCAGTGTGCTGTTGTGGCTGATGGAGCAGATCACTCCTCTCTCTGCTTACTACCCCTCCGTAAAAGGTTAGAAGCACACAGCTGTTCGGCATAAACCAGATGTAATTCTGAAAATAAGTCTATGGTGTAAATAATACCTAGCTAGTTCTCCATGATTGCTCCAGATGCATTACGCGTCTGCTAAGCAACTTTTACAAAGCAGTGTGTGTTCAAAGAGAAGTGAGTTAGCTTAAGCTTGTTCACTACAATGTTATTTAGACAGAGCACTGTTGTAACAGTGCTATAGGGAATCAGTATGTCAAGCCTGCCACTTTCTGTGGTAGACTTTCTTTTCATGCGTTAATTTTTTGGCCATAACTCCAGGACGGAATAAGATTTTTTAATTTTTTCCTATCAAAATACTTCAAGTTAAACCTTTTCGTTTTAAAGCATGCAAAATGAGGATAAGAGTACTCATTAAGAATGCTGCTTGTTTGGTTTTTTTTTTTTTTTAAACTCTTGCCTTTCTCTTGTAAATAAATAACGTAAAACTCGACTGGTGGAAATGAGAGTTATATAGGTCAGTAATTGAATTGCACACTGATTTACTCTTTAAAGAAGTTTCAAGATAGTCAGGTCATAAAGGCAAACCTGGTTAGTATTGCAGAACCTCTGTTGAGAATAACTGCATCGCACATCCTCGATCAAAGATGTTTTGCCATGCCCAATGCATAGCAAAAAATTGCAAAGGCCATCACAAACATGCACATCTGGTGATGCTTGTTATTCGGGAAAAGTCTTCCTTGGGCTGTGTACAAGATGTAGGAGATGAGACAGGGATTTCGATGGGGCTCTGCGATGGGTAGATGACCTTATGTACACATTTGCCTTTTAGGTGGCCCTTAATACCAACAGACATAAACCCTAGAGTCATAGAAGTGGTATGGCAGAACGGTGGTTTAGGTCCAGATTTTTAAAACTGTTGACATGCCCCCAAATCATCTATACTTCATGTCTTTAAAATCACCTTGAGACCATAGACCGTATTTTATCATACTCATATGCATATATATATTTGTGTGTGTGTGTGTCCAAAAATATTTTTTGAAAACTAGTTCTGGAATCCATCCATTTGTCCCCATCCATTTCAGGTTCCTTAAGATGTACAGAAGCGGTAAGGAAGAGTTAGTTGCCAGAGTTTTACTGTTACGAAGCTCATGAAAGATGAGAAATGGGTTTTAAATGGTTAGGTGGTCAAATGTATAGCAGATGTCTCAAAAAATAATTACAAATACCATGAAGAGGTGTTTCAGGAATTTGATTTTGTTGCATTTGTTAAAATTAATTCTTGTTTTAAGAAGTGCCTGACTTTTCATGAATTTCCATGCTCGAGTCATTCCCAAGGAGTAGCTTGAAACTATATTACATTCTGTAAATAATTTTATAACTTTATAAATACACATTTACATGCTAGGCAATAATAGGTCCAAATGATTGTAAATAATACAGAAAGCTGATTCCACTGAGTACAATAATTAAAGAGGACATGAATTTTTCTTCCGAAGTCCCTCTCCACTGCAGCTCAGTGCATTTCTGTGCTTTTTAAACCAGTGTCCAAACACTGTAACACACTGGCATCAGTTAAAATCTCGTGTACCCGGCAAGGAGCACTGACTTTTGCAGTCTCCGGTAGGACCTTGTAAAGAGTGCCTGTGTATATGATTTTTTTAACTATGAAATCAGAAATTTGTGGGTCCTTAACTCTGGCTTTTTGCAAGGAATCCGGGGCTTTTAGGTCCTGCATCACCAGCAGACTCAACCAATAGATACCTTGGGATGTGATGCAGCAGAATAGAGCAGCCTACGCCAGGGATTCACCAGGATCTAAAAAGCAAGTGACTGTAGTAGAATAGATGGTAAACCTTTTATTTCAGCAGTGGATGGACACTAATTAATTATGAATTGATTACTATGGCTGGTGAAAGAGTCTTGAAGTTAACTGCTTGGAATCAATTTTATGTATTTGGTTAGCTTTTGATTTCTTCATTTGTTAAAACGGTGCAAAAATAGCAACACTAACAGTGTATTCTATTTCAGAGTTATAAACATGGGAGATGTGAATGTAAGTAAACTTGAGGTTTATTCTTTATCCTTGCCTTTATCTACTGCTTTCAGCACTGCAAGCAGTAAAAAAAAATAATAAATAAAACCAACAAAAAACCACGTTACCCTCCACCAAATTAATTTTAATATTTATTTCTATGACAGACTGGGAAGGCTTTTTTCATTTAATGTTGGCGTTGGGTTCTTCAAACTGTATTTGAGGTCACATCTGATAGAAAAAAATGACAGTGAAGCCCAAAATTTTTGGAAAATAAGATAGAACCCGTCTTACTGAGGCTTGAGTTTTGGTTTAGGATTTAGCAACCCAGCAGAAACAGCTGAGACCCAACAAAGGGTCTGTTCTGGGCAGTTCTTTGGGTCTTGTTAAAAAGGACGTGTACAGCGCAGATATTCCGATGTTTTGTGACTTTTTATTTTCATTTAATGTCTTTCTTGCCATTGCTGTGCGTTCTGACTTTGACTTTTACGTTGGTGTACACAGAGGTGCACTCTTTAGCTTGCTGATATACTGCTGGTGTGATAGAAGTAGCAACCAACATATGTGATGTAATTTTTAATTAGCTATGGCACTTTATGGCTTTGGCCCATGTTCTACTTTGTGATACAGATGTCATATTAGTATGAAGGCAAAACATGAATACAGATAACATCTTCCACTGAAGTTATTGGCAAAACACCTGCTTACTTCAAGGACTGTGGGAGTGATCCAGTATTGTCTCAGTGAATTACTCATCGCAAGTATCTTAAAATTGTGCAAACAGAGGAAGGATGCTCTCTGGTTATGGGTAGCTGGAAATTAGGAAAACGGGGGGCAGTTGACCCTTCTTCAGAATTTGGGATTGGGCCTGGGCAAGGTGCTTAATCTGACTATGCCTCAGTGTCTCTGTCCATAAAGCGGGGTGAAGGGACTGCCTCTCCTCACTCCTGGTGAGAAGCTGAACTAGCTAATTATGTTAGAAACACTGAAACCCTGGAATGCAAGCAGATACTTTAGTACGAAGCACTATTTATTATTTCATGGAGCTTGGTAATTGTTCAAGACTATAAATTACCCGTTCCTCCGGTAGCATTTAAGTATACGTGAATTTACAAGGAAAAAAAAAAAAACCACCTCCCGATGCTATTTCAGTATCTTCTAGGAAACCTTTCCGATAACACCTTCTATGCTTTCTCACAGAGATGTTACATCAATAAACTGTCTTATTTCCCATACAACAGATCTCACCTTCTGATGAAATGAACTTTTCTTACGGTTTTGAATTATGGAAAGGAATAGCTCTGCATGATTACAAATATCCATGTTATCTTTGTTGTTCACAGCTTGATTCAACTAAACTGTAATGGCTGTGTCTGTGAAAATTGCTCAAAATTTATAAGTGTTTCAGCTGTAAATGGGAAAATTAGTTGTCTGAAGACAGAGCTGCAAAATTGAGAGTGATTTGTAAAGCCAAGTCTAGGGATTAAGCTGAAAGAGGAAGAAAATAATTAAAATTTTATACTATGCAATCAGAAGGGAAATCTCCAAGAACTGGTTCCTTTTGCAATTACATAAAACCACACCAGTGGTAGAATTTTACATATCATTGAAAAGGAGGCATTTAAAATGTTCTGGGTCATTACCAAATGGCTGTGTTTTTACTCTGAACCATAGGGTGATTATAGAAACGAAGCTTGTGAGTACATAGAATAGTTTCTTTCATGTTAGTGGCTATAGCTTAGTTGAAGTTGTACATGTTTTTTCTTGGCAATTTTGCACATTAAATAAAATGTCTTAAAATCTACGTTGCTACTTCTTAGTTGTTCCTGCTGTGTCCTTTTCTTTAGATCAGCTGCTTTAAAACATGAGCATGCTTTTTCTATTGGATTTGCCAGGCTCCTGGAGCTGTAGAGGGGTCCCACTGCTTGTGTTCTCAAGGCAGAACCTGGCAAAGGATAGGAAAGGAGATTCAAGAACTCCACAAGTTAAACCCATGTATTTCAGCAGTGGCGTTTGCTCCGAAGAAAGGCATTTGCCTACGTTACAGAGGTGAGCAGGACGGTAACCAGCAAGCCCACGGGTTCTGAAGACAGCTTGTGATCCTGCGTTTCCTTTGTGAGTTTTCGTTCTCACCTTAACGTCCCCTATGCCTTCCCCTATTATTCAGTCAGTTACTGTGGTTTTTAATCAGTATTTACTCAGGCCTAAGTTTCCTGCTGCCAGTCTGAAGTGAAACGAAAAGAAAAAAGGAAAACGCAGGTATGTGCTTTTGATTGTACTGCTTTTGCGTAATTTGTCATGCAGGAGATTTGGAATTATAAGTTAAATTTACTACAAGGAACACATCTAACCCTTCCTCCCTCTCTTTTTAGTTTCAGAGAAAAAAAGAGGCAGGAAAGGATCTTCCCAAAATAGAGGGTAAAGGAACTTCCTAGTGTATGTATCACTGCTAAGGTTCTGGACAGATGGCATACTTAAGATACACTTATATATAAATTGTGGCTGTGAGTGCTTAAATTGCCACAAGGGGTTGTTCTGGCTTCTCTCAAGATACGCCAAAGTCTCAGCCTATTCCGCAGATGTATATTTTCAGTGTGTAACATTAAACAGCTAGCTAGTGTTATTAATAATAATTAATATTTTTTTATTTATAATTAATTAATAATTAATAAGAAAGGCCAAATGCTGCACCACTTATTGACTGCTGCCCAATTAGCATCTCTTTGATTCAGTACCTAGATGTCAGTGATCCTACGGAACACTGCCTCCCAAACAAGAGGACAAGTTTCCTAAAGTTAAGAAGTGCTGCTCTTGATTTCCCTACTTTATGTTGAGATATTAGCCCTGATTTTTCAGCATGGGTGAATCTATCATGCAGCACTCACTGCTGAAAACAGAAAAATAATTTTCTGATACTTTAGTGCTTTTGGATTTCCTCTGTAATCTGTCCCTGAGCTAATTAAGGCAGCTTTACTTGAAGATTAATTTACATTCCAATGATCCATTGTAATAAGACTGAGTATCTATTTGGAGAATTTTAATGTAGCAAACTCTAAAATAAAGCAGTCTGAAATTTGATGGACCCAACTGTTTGGTATAAAATATTTTAAAGCTTAAATGCAGTCTCGTTTTCAAATGGCTTTGCATCTCGTTTCTTCCATCATAAAGCAGCCAAGGCTGCTTCAGGTTTCAGAAGGGAAAGACCTGAGGGCGCTCCTTGGGGAGGACATGAGTCTCACTGTAGGTACAGACACAGCTCTTTCAGCCAGACAGCTGTCACTGCTCAGCCCTAAGCTTGGCTCAGAAGACGTGACACTGCTTTTTGAGAAGCCTTCTTTGTTAGGGACTGGAAATGGGAGCAACCTACTGATGTTTTGAGATCTCTGCCCACGAATCAAAATCGTAGCCTAATGTTTCTTTCTTGAATGCAATAAGGATAGATTTGTTGAGTCACAAGGCAGCTATATGAGACAGATCTGAGCTGTGCCAGCATAGAATGTCAAGTTTAGCCTTCCCTAAGCAGTCTAAGAGAACAGAAACAATTAAAAAAAATTAATGACACATACTCTGTGAATAAAAAGCTGCAGTAAGAATGCTCATTCAATGTTGCTTACTATATGTTTAGTTAAAGGAAACAATAAATAAATCAGTTTTGAGATGAACCCATAAACCTACAGGGATGAGAGCAAATTACTGGATGTAATAAGTTCAGGTGGAAATAGAGAAGAAAAATAAAGATAAATAAAATGTACACGGACAAACGAGAATCAACATATGCACCATTATGGTTAACTGGTTGTTTGTCCAGGCTATTAACACAAGCTTATTACTCTCACCAAATTCATGGACATGAATGTGTTAGTATTTCCACCTGAAAGTGCAGTGATTCTTCCCAGGCAGAAATATTCCATCGTATGTCTCATGTTTCCCCTACAGTCTCTGAGTTACTTTTTTCAGGTGCTACTTCACACACAGAAGGCCAAACTGGCTTTCCAGTGAAGGCAGCCCCCATCCTTTAATGATCTTCTTGGAAAGCTGAGATGCTTCAGTGAAAGGACTTTGACCCTGACAGCAGAGTGCCGTGGCTGATGCTGGCCAAGAGAAACCGTTGTGCCTCCTTTGGCATACAAACCAAATGATTTTTTTTTTTTTTCCAGTAGTTGTGTGTCCCCAGGCAACTTTAACTGAGATTACTCATTAGCTGATGTTATTCCTTGCATCGCCCAGTAATTAAATACGAAGTGTTGTTTTAACATAAAGGCCATATGACAGAAACTGAACAACAGGTGGAAAGAGATTTAAACTGTGTGCTGGGAAAAGTAACTCTCTTTAAGCCAAGAAAACCTGAATGAATTATGGCTGATGAGAGCTGGATGCAAAGTGAAAGAGTCGGTAAATGGCGAGGGAAAGTAATAGGAAACAGTGATCATATGTAATGGAAATCTTTGTAGGCCCTTGCAATAACCTTGAAAAAAAAAAACGGGTTTAGGGGAAAAATTGTTCTGGAGATTTGGGAAAATGAAGAGTTCCTCTGCTACTTAACTTGATTTAAAAGCTCTAACTTCTGCATGAAGTCTTTGAAGGGCCCAGTATATCGGCCCTTTTTGTCCTATCTGAATTCGTCTTCTGATATTTAGGCACTAACACAGTTCCCATTTTCACAGTAATTAACCATTTCAGTATCTGTTCATAGGTTTAGCCTCAAAAGTCTTTGAAAGGCTTTTGGTTTTCATCCTGCAGAAGGAGCTGTAAAAACACCGAGGCCCAGATTTCCAAGGTATGTTGGTAATAATTTGGTTCTTTAGGCACCCACATCTACCTTTTGTGTATTTACTGCTTCAGCCTCCACGACGTGGTGGGAAAGAGAGATAACACATCCGTTGTTATGTTAGCATTTCCCAACCAGGTGTAAAAATACCTCTAAGAAGCCCACTTTGGAAGTTGTGGTGTGCTCTCTGGAGAAAGATAACTTAAAAGATGCCAACTAGTGAAAACTAGTGAAAAGAGAACTGTTTACCCTGAAGCGCATGTCACTAATTAGGCTCTGACGAGCTAAGCAGCAATTAAATGGTGCCAAGGAGGGCCTGAAGAGTGGATTTAAGCAAGCTGAAGAGGGAGCGTGTTTATACTGGAGTGAATGATGGATTTGGAGCGCGGAGGGGGACGCTCACGGCAGGCGCACACCCGACCCGTGTGGGGTGGCTCTCGGGGCCGCGGGCCCTCCACCGCCTGCCCTCAGCCCCGCGGGCCTGGGAGCCCCGTTTAAGCTCAGGGCCGGGCTCCCAGCCTGGCCTGGGCCGTGTTGCAGTTGTTCCTGCGAGGGGACGTCCAGGTTTTCGTCTGGCCTGGGTGGACCCTCCGTGGGCCCGGGTCAGAGGCGGTCAGGTCGCCAGGCCTGGGCTTCCCGCACCGCGCGGGCCTGCTCCCTTGCTTCGCCCTGCCCGAGGCACACCGGAGCGCGGGACAAAACTGGCCTTACCGTGCCCCCCTGGCCCTGCTCAATTGTTTCATTAAAAGCACATTGATGAGCAAAAGAAACCATGAATTGCCATATTGACAGAGGCACCTGACTGACAACAGCGATAGTGAACGGTAAGGTTCTGTTTAAGATCTCCTAGCTGCTTTGATGAATTGTGATTATTATAGTTTGCTGCTTGGCAAATGGGAGTTACAAACTAGGTATTTTTTTTACTCTAAACTCTGTGTAGCGTAGATCAAAATCTGGCTGGAAAGATTCAGATAGCAGAAGTGAATGCTGTAATAAGCAGTAATAGGAAATAAAATGACGATACCATATTGTGTTAAAATGCTTCACAGTCTCGAGCAACTTGAATGCAGTTTTAAAAAAGCAGATTGAAATATTACTCTTTTTTTTTAAAAAAAAAAAACTGCTTGCCAAAATATGATCGCTTCAGGGTTGGTAACTTTATTATTTCATGCTGCCACCTACTGCTCTTGAATTAGAACGGGGAAAAGTAATTATGTTTTTATCAGTTGGCTGAGCCTGTTGACTACCTTGTTTAGGTTACTCTTGATGCTATATATGGCATCACTTTTTTAATGGCAGATATTCTGCAGATCTTCAATCTGTTAGTTGCTTCTGTCCATTTTTTTTCTCATGAAAGGAGATGCCTTCCAAACATAAGGGTGATGTCACTCCAAAACCTGCCACAGGTTTTAGCCTAAGCACCATTAGTCCTCAAATAACAGTAAAATGTTAGTTGAAAGTCAATATTTATGTGACTATTGTTAAAAATTAACTTAAGCCATAACTTCTGTAATTTTGTGGTACACTAAACACTGTAATACACTGTGATTGTTTGCAAGAAAGATTTTTATGGTAATGTGAAAGTAGTTTTCTACTACTTGCTTGGAGGCATAGGACTTTTGACCGTATCTATTTACTATGTTGCACTTAGTTAACGTATTTAAAATTAAAACAAAACTCTCTGTGGTTTTGTATTGGAATTATTGTGTTTCCTTGATACGTGTATCTTGAACATCATCAGTGGATTGCCATGAATCCTGACGTCAGCAGTGTGAATTTCTTAGTATTTTTTTGAAGAAAATATCCATCCTGTTTGCCTACAGTAATTGGAGAAAAAAAATGTTAAAATACATAGTGGTGTTATCAGTAACTAGTACCAGAGAAATAATACACCAAAAAAGTCAACAAGAAAATATACTGGTTTTTAATTGGGCAGGAGAATAGCATGGAAGAAGTAGAAAAATAATATTGATGATCCATTAAAATTATAGAGTGACAGAATGTCCAGCTGAAATAATCCTCATGTTGGTGGCTGGTTTTTCAGCTTCTGCCTTGCTTTCATTTGTATCTTTTCTTCTTTCAGTGACTTCAGAAGTTTATCTAAACAGGAAAGAAATGTAATTTGTCATTAATTTTGTTTCTAATACTTAAAAAAATCAAATGTGTTAAGAAAACTAGTAATATTCCTTAGAATTTCTTGTCTAGCAAATACCCGAAGACTAGAATTTCTCACATGTAGTGAAAATAATACACACTAAAATGGAAAAAGGTATGTAACAAAGGAAAAAACCAAACTTATTTCCTGTTCTAAAAAGTAAAGGTATGCAAACTACCTTTCAGAATTTGAGATCTTTCTTTGAATGTGTATATCTGTTGGCCATTGTTTTTTTTTTCTACGTTCTTCTAACCTTTGCACTCCTGAAAGTTTCCTGGCTGTGGCCTTGAAGGAAATGAGCATCTCTTACAGTTGGAGCCTTGCTCCCTACTGGAACTCTCAGTAACCACTGTCTGCTGAACTATTTTATTTCTTGTATTTCCTTGTCTGCTGAACTATTTTATTTCTTGTATTTCCTTGTATTTACTGTATGGCTAGCAGGTTTTAAAATTAAAATGCCATGCTACTTTTTTTTTTTTTTTTTTTTTTTTTTTTTTCCCAAAATGCCTCTTGTGTGGTCATCAGTGGCCTTTATTTTACCCCCATGCTGATTTTCAACCCTAGCATCTCATTAGTAGTGGACGTATTTTGCATATTCCAACTCCCTCGCTTTGGAGCAGTGTCTAAATCGGTTTTTTTTGCGAACACTTAATGACTTTGTGGGTTTTGGTCATTTGTCCACAGCCGCAATTCTTGTGCCTCCGTTAACCGTGCCCTCGGCCGGTTGCTCCTGACCGGTGCCCGGGCAGGGGGCTCCTGCCACCGGCTCTGCCCCCCGCTCCCTGCGCGCCCCCCCTGGCACCCGCTGCCGGAGCAGTCGGGGGTGCAGGGCCCCGACCCTCGCTCCGCAGCAGCGCTCCGCGGCGCGGGATTACGGCGCTGCGCGCAAAGAGCACCCCGAGGCCGGCCGGCCCGGGGGGTGAGGGATGGAGGAGCCCCCGCCGGGGGGGCCGGGCCCCGGGCGGGACGCACACTGCTGGGCGTCGAAGCCGTCGCCGACGAGCGCCTGCAGCTCCAGCTCCTTGAGGCGGATGCCCAGCTCGCAGATGTCGCCCTCCAGCTGCGGCTGCTCGCCGGGCCGCCGCGCCGCCCCCCCGCCCTCCTCCGCACCCGCCGCCGGGCAGAAGAAGCGCAGCGGCTCGTAGAGGCTGGGCGCCAGCCCCGCGGCCCAACGCGGCGTCTCGGCGGCGGCCGGCGGGGGCTGACGCGGCTCGCCCGCCGCCCCGAAGAGAGTCCAAGGGCGGCCGGCGGCCGGCTGCGGGACGGGCTCGCCGCCGTCGTGGAACTGGGGGAAGTAGAGCGGCCGCGGTGGGTGCTGCTCCGCCATGGCGCCGCCCGCCAGCTCCCGCCCGCCAACGGCCTTGTGCGGGAGACGGGCCCGCTGCCCGCTCCCCGCGCCGGCGGCGAGCGCCGGGGGGGCCGCCCCGCCGCCGCTGCCCCGCTCCCCGACCTCGGGCCGCGGCTGCAGCCCCGCAGCCGGCTCCCCCCGCGGGGCGGGCCCGGGCCCGGCGGCCTCCCCGCGGCGCCGGCGGCGGCCCGGCTGTGCATGGCCCGAGGTGTAACGGGAGCGGTGTTGGGCGCCCTGTGCCCGCGCTGCTCGGCTCTCCCGGGACGGGGCAGGTGTTTCACCCAGCGGCTTTGGCTGTCTGGGCCGCGGACGTGGTGTTTCAGGGGTGCCTCGGGATCTGGAAGTAGCATCTGTTAAGGGAGCAAGGCGTTGTCCTAAAAACCACCTTCGAGCACTTTATCCTCGTACTGCTTTTAGTTTATAATCCGTAGGATTTATTAGTGACACTGATTTCATCCTCAGGATCTTGAAAATTTCATCTGCGGGTTCTTGCTCGCGGAGAGGTAATGCCCCAGCATACCTGATGTTCAGCATTACAGGGTGGGGGGTTTTTGGGGAGGTGGGTGTGCCCCCCTGAAAATCTTCCATGATTTGGTTTGGATTTGAGGACGAGGCCTGTCACTAACGCTGGCTATCTGGTTGCTATTTCTTTTAGCCTTAGCCTCTCAGGCTGAGACTCAGACCCTCCCAGGCTTCCAGCAGGAGGACTTCTGGAATGGATTTAAACTTATTTGCGGTGTTCTGGACAACCCTAACAAGAGAGGAGCTGGACCGGTGCTGTTGGTAAAGGACTGATGGCTGTGGGGGTTAGTTACAATCAGTAAATTCACTTAAAATGAGGCAGAAAGCCCACTGCGGTACTAATGCAGGCTTGAGCAGACTTCAACAATAAACAGCCCCTAAGGGACTGCTGTGTACTCTGGAGTAAATTCTGTTTTTAAAACTTTCCCTTGAATAAAATAAGTTTGCTACTACCTTTTTCTAGAAGCTGACTTTTGTGTACTGAGGTGTAGTGCTTCTGCGCTGTGAGCCGATACTGATGTGAATGTTTTGAGATTTGGCAGACCTACGGACGTTAGCTGTCACAAGAGGGACAGTGCCCTGAAAAGTGGTAGGAACAGAGAGATAGCGGCAGGAGTCATTCAGTATTTAATTTTCATGTGCAATGTTTAGGGAGTGTGCTCTGGTACAGAGTCAAAACCGATTGCGCTATATGCACTGCGCTTGTTGTTATTAAAATTCCAGTACCAGTATAATACCAGTACAGGCTGCATATTTTGTGAATGGAACACACATATTTGAAATAAGCGCTGATCAGATGACAGATCTGGTACTAAGATTATTTTTCTTCCAGTTCTTAGTAGATTAGACAAGAACCCCCAATAAAGTTGATTCTACGTGACATCGTGAGGAAAGAGTCCAAGCATTTGGTGGACGCAGCAAAGTGTCTCTTTTTTTGTTTCCGTGATAATTTGGGAACATACAGTAAAAGTCAATAACCTGTCCTTAACTAGGTCTTTGTGGGTCACTACTGAAAGTAAAACAGTGCTCGTGCAGAATTTGCAAGGAGCTCTACTTTTGAAACCAGCAGAAAGCCCAGTGCTCCCGCTTACTTTCCCAAAAATGAGTTTCTGTTCATATGTGAACATGCAAAACAAGCAGACACATCGCTATTTTCTTTTAATCTGATTCAACCTGTCTTTTTAATGCTCTTATTTAGCTTCCCTTTTGCTGGTACAAATCATGTTATCACTGGGGTAACATTGACATACTTTAAAATCAGTAATACTTTGGATAACTGGATTTGGACTTTTTTTCTCTGAGCCTTTTACTGTCACCACAGTAAACTACAGTCTTGCCATTGTATTGTCAAGCAAACCCTTGCTTCTCCACCTCTTAAGTGTTAAAGAAGATTAGGTAAAATATTAATAGTATTCAGTAAGGGAAACTCAAATATAAATATATGAAGGTGCGTGTAAGTATATGTGGAGATGGAAGAGAAGGACTATTAGAAAAACAGTACGGTTCTCATGACTTTAAAGCCCAATTTTAAATTTATATAGTGTATTCCTTATATAGCAGATGATAAGGAAAGGGATCTGCTTACAAAAGAATTTAAAAAAAAAAGATTTTAAGGGAATTATTTCAAAGTAATTGATAAATAGAAAAAGATTGGATCTTTAGTAAAAGCATTTATTTTATGAAACAGGACTTATGACTGACATATTTTTAGGAAATGGTGTTAACAGTCCTAGCCATTATTTGTTTTTTGGTAGTGGCATGCTTCATACTCTCCTAGAGTGTCCTAGAGAGACAGGTGATGCACAAGGATTTCTGCCATAATGACTTAGGGTTTTAAGGATGCTTGTATGGAAAGCAAGAGTAGACTATTGATAAACATTTTGATAGGGGTATTAATGCCCTTTTTTAGAGTTAAAGCCAGTATATGTTCTTAATTTGTCAGAGATGAAATGTGAATATTCATTAGCACGTGTATATTGTGAAGGTTTGGTCATTTATTGCAACTAGCAGGGATTCGATGCCAAGAGATGTCAAGGTCAGTCTTGGCCCTGATCCGTTACAGCAATTCTAAGTTTCTGGAGATCAATCTTAGTGAAAAGAGAAAGATAACTTTATGAACACAGAGAATGGACCTTTTCAGCTGAAAGGGCCAAAATGGGGAAAAAAATATGCTGAGAAGTAAGAGGAAGGTACCTGCATTTACCAAAGAGGAAAATAATGGAGTGTTGTAATTTCACAGGTACTGATAACATTTTTTTCTAGCATTTTTCTTTCATCATTTGTTATCAGCCAAGTACTGTTTATAAACATTTCTGTTTTCCTAAAACATGCAGACTAGTGAATCACAGCAATACATGGTTTTATAGGTTCCTTTTTTCAATCCTTCCAGCAAAATAAGTGTGATATTAATGCTGAAGTAGTGGGTCACATTGTCTTTAGGTGCCATCTGGTGGAGTTTTTAGAGCATGGTGAAAGTGCTGCTTTTTCTCCCTGATTGCATTAGTCATGCAGATGAGTATGTGCTGAGCACAGAAAAGGTTGCTGCCAGAATCAGAGATACAGAGATTAGATAAATTGGATGACTGGAGCGCAAAGGCTGCACCAGGGAGAGTTAGTCAGGTTATAATGCACATCTTTATAGTATGTGTTTCAGAGCTTTCCAGTTCTCATAACTCTTAAAATTTTCTCCTTCATTTAATGTATAATTAGTGATAGCCTCTTTACTGTGAAGCAAATGTTCTTGGTAATGATATTTTGAAATTAGGATGATGACATTCTGGAGTTACAGTCTAACCTTTCTTGAGGGGGATGCTGTCAAGACATTTTAGGTTTTATTTTTGTAATGGTACAGATGTCTTGAGGTGATGCATTGCTATTAATATAACCTCAAAGGTCGTATTAAATAGGAAAAGGCTTTATGTAAATTTTATAGTAGAATAGTCACGGTATACATTGTTGTTAGACATCTTCAGGATTTAAGAGTCAATTATGTGAGTTACAGTAGGACTTGCCCCATGGGAGAAAGTACTGTTGTTTTGCTTAACCAAAGCGTTTAGAAGTATATTACGTTCTGCTTAGGCCTCAGGATTAAGGTCCTTTTGACATGTCCATGCAGATCCTACCTAAAGCATGAGCTAGTGCATGATAAAGCAGGACTGCGTTCTGGCTGCTGCCTCCTGCGAGCAGGTGGGATATCTGGGAAGAGGCAGGGAAGGGAGAGGAAATATTTCTGTCTACCTTCCAGGAAGGCTAATTGTGCAAGATGGAAAAAGGATGTCATGCTGTGAGTTGTGAGAAAAATTCTGCTTTTATGAGAGATATGTTCATTTTCTGTATTTATAGAGTGTTACACAACGGTCAGACATATGCCTTCATTTTTGGCATTCAGAATTTGTTTCCAAAGTTGGATTCCTTTAATCCTGGGTTATGCAAATGAATACATCATGCAGACAGAAATTTCGAGTAGCTAAGATGACCATAAATGACATGAAGATCAGAGTTTTGAGATAAAAAATGTATATATATGCTTCATAGGCCAGCAGTGGCAGTGTGGATTGTAACTATACCGACTGAATCCAATAGAGGGAGTATTATACATACGCTTGGTAGTGTGTTACAATTTGATAAATTTAATGTATTCATGTTTGTGTATTTAAGTGTTGATATTTGAAGTGCTCATGAAAATGTTAATTTTGGAGAAGCAAGTCTTTACTGATCTAGCCAAAGAAGACAGTAATGACAGTATTCCAGCCACCACTCCTCTACAGTCCTTAAAAACTTTTTGAAAGGTTTTTATGTTGAGAGAAGTTAAGGATAGTCAAATAAAGTTATGAAGTCTGAGGGCAGCTAAATTATTCTCCTGTTAGCAGCAGCAGGCAACGCAGTCTCCAGTGTCAGTGACCATATTAACACTTAAAAGAGTGGGAATGATAAACTATGCTGTTAACTGCTTGCGTTACCATCTAAGCTACATAGACTTTTTATTTTGCATTTTGTATGCGCGTTCCATTTGTACTTACATTCAATAAGACTTAGGAGAGTGTCTTTCATTGGGTTGATATTTACAGTTTGAAAAGTTACAGCTGCTGGCAACATATGCACTTTCAATACCGATACTCAGAAGTGTTGAGTGTGCTTCATGTTTTCACACAGGTTGCTCTAAGAATCTGTAAAAGCCACAAATGCTACATCTCTTCTGCTTTTACAGTGAATTTTGTTTAGCATTTTAAAAAGGAAAACAGATTTTTGTCACTGAGATACCCGGAAAAGTTGTGTCAAAAAGTTGAATTTAACATCTAATGTGTTATTTAAAATATATACTAATAAAGAATGGTGCTTGTACTCAGTTGAGAGTTGTGTTGGTCTTCCAGCATGGATATTCTGCCATCTCTTCTTTTTAGTTTAGTTGTCTTTTTTTCTGCCCTTTTTAGATTATTTCATTATGTTGGTGTTCCTAGTTGGCTGATCCAATAATGTAGTTTATATCAACTTCCCACTTCCAGTACCCAAATCCCCAGCCTTTATTGCTCATCATTCAGATTCTCCAGCAAAAATTACTAGATTTTCTGCTTTCTAGGGGAAAAGCTTCTAAAAATCTATCTGTGTTTCAGATGCATGGGTTAACAGGCTGTGACACTTCTGCTCCCCTTCATTTCTGCTCTTTATACAGGTAGTCTCTCACATTTGTGACATTTGTTGTGCTGTTTCTTAACGATAAGTAGAAGACTCCCCCTATGTTTGTGAACTGTTGTACTACATCTGATTTGTTGGTTTTGGTAGCAGGGGGGCTACAGGGGTGGCTGCTGTGAGAAGCTGCCAGAAGCTTCCCCCACATGTGACAGAGCCAACGCCAGCCGGCTCCAGGATGGACCCAGCGCCGGCCAAGGCCGAGCCCGTCAGCGATGGGGGGAGCGCCTCTGGGATCACGGACTGAAGAAAGGGGGAAAAACCCGCTGTGCAACAGCAACTGCCGCTGGGAGAGAGGAGCGAGAACACGGGAGAGCAGCAGCTCCGCAGGCACCGAGGTCGGCGAGGCAGGAGGTGCCGGAGCGGGAGCAGAGGTTCCCCCGCAGCCCCTGGGGCAGCCCCTGGGGAGGCAGCTGTGCCCTGCACCCAGGGAGCCCACGGGGGAGCAGAGACCCACCTGCAGCCCGGGGGGACCCCGCGCCGGAGCAGGGGGATGCCCCGAGGAGGCTGTGACCCTGCGGGAAGCCCGCGCTGAGCGGGCTCCTGCCAGGAGCTGTGGCCCGTGGAGAGAGGAGCCCGGGCTGGAGCAGGTTCTCGGCAGCACCCGTGACCCCGCGGGGGACCCCGCTGGAGCAGCCTCTGCCTGAAGGGCTGCACCCCCGGGAGGGACCCCCGCTGGAGCAGTGCGGGAAGAGCTGCACCCCCGGGAGGGACCCCCGCTGGAGCAGTGCGGGAGGAGTGTGAAGGGGAGGGAGAAGCAGAGACAACATGTAATTTACTGACTGCAACCCCTGTTCCCCATCTCGGGGGGAAGGAGGTAGAGAAATTGGGAGTGAAGCTGAGCCCTGGAAGAAGGGAGAGGTGGGGACAGTGTGTTCTAATATTTGGTTTTATTTCTCATCATCCTACACCAATTTAGATTGGCAATAAATTAAATTTTTTTCCCCAACTTAAGTCTGTTTTGCCCATGACAGTAATTGCTGAGTGATCTTTCCCTGTCTTTATCTCTACTCATGAGCCTTTTGTCATATTTTCTCTGTTCAGCTGAGAAAGGGGAGTGATAGAGCTGCTTGGTGGGCATCTGGCAGCCAGTCGAGGTCAACCCACCACAATAAATGAATCTATATTATTTGCTATTACTAAAATATGATTATTTTTACTGAGTTCATACTGGTTTTAGTTTATAATCTGCAGGATTTATTAGTGACATTGATTTCAGAAGTATGCCACTCCTTTCCCCGATATGTGTGTCTGGTCTGTTAGATTTTCACGTTACAACAATACAAACCAATATGCAGAGGCCTATTTATAAAGTGTCAAAGCACTCTGCCAGCAAACTTAAAATTAACAGTGAGCAACTAATTAACAATTATACAACTTGAAAGAAGTGCTAATTAAAAAGTTTTTAAGAGATGAGTTTTCAATTGAAATACAAAATTAGCCAGAGACTTAGTGCCTGAAATAGAAATTTGGACTGATTAGCAGAAACGCAAGAAGCACTAGCTGTGTAAGAAATAAATTTTTTTCAGGTAAGCCTTTGCCAATCTTTAAGATCAGAAAAAGATACATTATTTTGGATTGAAAAATAGTTTGATTTATACTTTCTGTGTGGGTGTTTCAGTCTTTCACATATTTACGGTGTGTTCAGTCACAGAAGTTGGAGATCTTGGCAGAGAGACCGTGACTCTCTGCATCTCTCTCTGATGATTTCTGTGCTACTGAGTTCAAAACGCCTGCCTTATTCCAAGAACACAAAATGAGGTAAGAAACAACAACATGGAAGTTGTCTGGAAGACTTAGAGCTGCTTGTTTTAAAGTCATTCAAGTCTGGTAATGTGGTGCTTTGTATGCTTTGAGGTTTTTCTTCCTCTTTGCCGTTATGTCCTGTTCTTCTATGGAATGTTGGGAATGGGAATCCAGTGGCTTCAGAAGTGGTTTAGATGCTACATTTTTAGAAGACAAAGTGGTGAAGGATGCATAAATGGAATAAAAGGAGCGTTAAAAACTGATCTACCTGCAGACTCTCTGAAAAGATCTTTTGGAGTTGCTTGTTTTTATGCTTTGTATCTTGTGTATGAGGACGTGTAGGGTGACGGAAAAGGAATTAGATTATTTTGATAGAGCAGAGTAATGTCTGCATGTTAATTCAGCAGATAAGTACTTTGATTAGCTGCATTTGCATCTGAGTTAATGATGGGTGCTTTTTCTTTAATCTTTGTCAAACTCTGCTTGTGCCACCAAGTGTATCTCTAGGATGACCTCATTTTTGAAATGTTATTTTTGGTAGTCCATCTCTTCTCTGGAAATCATATTGTTTTAGGAGTGTAAATGGCAATCTAAAGGAAGTATTGAGACCTCCTGTGGAGTGGGAAAGCTGAATTCCACTGAGCATTAGACTAGAGATCTGGGTTTGGTGCTACCTCACACATACATGACATGAATCATCTCAGCAGATAAGGTTGCACAAAAAAGGCACAGTTCACCACATAAAAAATTAAAGAGGAGCCAATCCATGCCAGCTTTGAAATAGCAGAACTCATGAATAATCCTGAAGGCAGTGTTGCACCTTGCTCCTGGCTGTTCATACACCATACTCCAAACACCTTTTAAAATTCCTATAGCAGAACATTTTCATCTTGGCTCAATAAAGAGGAATAGGTTTGACAATAATAAAGTTCATTTAATAGTACCGGAATGGGTTGCCTTTTTTTTTTTTTTTCTCTTGTGAAATGAAAGATGTTGGCAGAGAATCTACATGTCACTCAAATATTTTTGTTTGTGTGTTGGGAGTTGACACAATCATAAATCTATACTTTTTCAGATGATGATGTAGTCTATAGATCTCAACATTTATTTGGGAGATTTTATACAAAGCCTCTAAAATTCAGGTGGATTTTACTGTGAATATGCATATGCTCATGACTTAAATAGGCATTAACAGAAAAAGCCTTTGTATGGATCTGTAAGATTTGTTCTTTATTAGTTTACACTAGACTTGGGGGCTAAGCACTGTGCTAAAACCCAGTTATGTCTTTTAAGAGTTACCATTGTGTAAGACTGTGTTTTCAGAACTGTGTAAATATTATTGGCATATAAAGTGAGGTTTTATCCATACTTGGAATCACAGAATGGTTTGGGCTGGAAGGGACCTTAAAGATCATCTAGTCCCACCCCCCTGCCCCGGGCAGGGCCACCTTCCCCCAGCCCAGGTTGCCCAAAGCCCCGTCCAACCTGGCCTTGAGCCCTTCCAGGGAGGGGGCAGCCACAGCTTCTCTGGGCAGCCTGTGCCAGGGCCTCACCCCCCTCACAGGGGAGAATTTCTTCCTTATAGCTAATGTAAATCTCCCCTCTTTCAGTTTAAAACCTTTACCCCTCATCCTATCCCTACACCCCCTGATAAAGAGTCTCTCCCCAGCTTTCTTGCAGGCCCCTTTTAGGTCCCGGAAGACCACTATAAGTTCTCCCTGGAGCCTTCTCTTCTCCAGGCTGAACCCCCCAACTCTCTCAGCCTGTCCTCACAAGGGATGTGCTTCAGCCCTCCAAGCATCTTCGTGGCCTCCTCTGGACCTGCTTGAACAGGTACGTGTCCTCCTTATGCTGGGGACCCCAGAGCTGGACCCAGCACTGCAGGAGGGGTCTCAGGAGAGCTGAGCAGAGGGGGAGAATCCCCTCCCTCGCCCCGCTGCCCACACAGCTCTGGGTGCAGCCCAGCACACGGGTGGCTTTCTGAGCTGCAAGCACACATTGCTGGCTCGCAGGCAGTTTTCCATCCACTGATACCCCCAAGTCCTGCTCTCCATCCACTCATCACCCAGCCTCTATTTGTGCTTGGGATAACTTGCCAATAGTTACTGTAAAAGATAGGCGCCGGTTATTCTTGGGATTAGAACTGCCACAGTTTGGAGATGTAGATGGTTTCTAATTATAGCAGTATTGGAATGTGAGTGGTCTCTGACTCCCTAATAATTTTCTTCAGATCTGCAGCCCATCCTATCAAGGAATGTGAAATCATATCAGCGAGTACAATCTGCGCCACTTATATTAACTACTTAGAATAATGGAGACTGGCTCATGCCAAACAAAAGTACAGTGATTGCAGTGAAACTGTATTATAATGGTACATTGAGTTTCATTAAGAGGCATTTTCATCATACAGCGTAGCTGATTCAGAGCAAAAATGTCATTCAAGTATTTCAGTCCAATATGCTTTTGCTCACCGTTACTAGCACCATGCATTGATGAACAGAAATTATGATAAAGGTAGAATTTTCTTTGAAGATGCTTAAGGCTGATTTTTTTTTTTTTTAAGTGTACAAACAAGATATATATTTCATAAGCAGGAATAAAAACTGGTGTATATGGATTGATTATTAAACTTTTTTATTTTAAACAGATTTACGGTTAGGCCATTTTTCTCAGGAAAAATCACGACCTTCTGTTTTAGCCGTGTATTAGGCTTTCGGGATGATCATGGTCTGTTGTTGAATTTCTTTTTTTCTTTGCAAGATCCATCAGTTTAAGTATTTGGAAGACTTATGGACTTTATTGATAGTATATCATGGCTTAAATGGATTCTGTGCAGTTCCATCTTCAGCTGCTGTGACCTCATTCCCTCTGCTGGATGATAACTTTGCAGCTAGCTGGTTGCCACAGCAGTGCTCTTGGTTGTTCTTTCTGTGTATTTTTTTTATGTAGTTTATCATGAAAAACCAAATGATCCAGCAGAGAGGTTAACCCTATGTATAAAGACTCTGGAGGAGAAAGCAGAATACACTAAATCAATAATGAAATAACTATTCTTTTTTCAAAAGGAGTGCCCATCCATCATCATGTCAAGCCAATTCTGATTAATAAACATAGGAGTTTGAAAAGTACCGCTGTCTGTAGGAGCAGATGTAAGATGACCTTAATCATTAGCTCCCTGAGAACCATCTACGTGGTTAACTGAAGCTTCAGACTCAGTAATGGGCAAGTTGTAATCCACGAATTTAAAGGTAGTGTGTTTCAGACAATGTGTGTGCCTCTAGGCATCGACACACTCAAAATACAGATTATGTAAAGTGATGAGTATTCCTCTCGGAAATATTAATCCTGGTGGATAGCCTGCTGTCATGTAAAATGGTCACTTCTGATGAACAACTTTTAGATAAGCCTGGTTCCTGTAATTATGATGATGATGTGGATCATGGTGGATGGAAAGAACTGGGGTAAAGCTGTGGAAATCAGTAGAGTGGAGCCAGTTAGGAGTTAAAGCATCTCCTACTCTGGGAGAGAGATGATGAGAAGTAGAACTGGGCTTTTTAGGGTAAGAAGACTGAATTAGAATGGAAGCCTGGAAGAAATCTTGCAATTACATACATAGAAGTGATTTTTTTGTTGTATAGCTGAAATAATTAAAACAATTTGAAAATGGTTTAAAGCTCCTGAAGGGAATTAATGGGGAATTTTTTTCCCTCTTGCTTTACCTTTGTTTAAAATATGTTTTCCCTGAAGCATTAGTATTTTTTTTTTCTAGGGCTTCTTACTGTTTAGGCAGGTCTGTTACTGTCCATTTTCTGCTGCCTCTTGGAAAATTGTTTTCCCATCACTTCAACTGACTCAGTGGAACAATAGTTCAATGCCCTAATACAATGAAAGATGAGCTTTCAATTAATTCCGGGGGACCTCTGCTCTTTTCTTACTTTAAGGACTAAATTGTATCAAGAATGCAAAAAGGGCATCTAATTTAAGCACAAGTTTGGCAGTAGAGGGAGGGCAAATACAGTGAAGACTTGCTTGCTATTGCCACCCAGTCACAAAATTATCAAAGGAGGCGATTGTCTGTGAGAATGACCTAGATGGAGAAATAAGAGGGGAAGGGCACATGGAGGAGGACCATGTGAATAGGTGTACTGTTAGGAGCATAAAGATACTCCTCCAGAGTGCTGCTTTTTAAAAATAACATATTATGTGCAATCTGGTTTATTCCGAAGGAAAATGGAAAGTCTGGTCACAAGTGTTCTCCTGAGACTGAAGGAGAAATCCCGGAGAGGGAACAGCATGGCTGTTGTTTATGGATACCTTCTCCCATCTTGCAGTAGGGTGGTGGAACAATGGGCTCCTTCCTGAGCAGGAGCTGAAAGAAATTGCTTCATAGCTGGGAAAAGGAGGCTGGAAAATTTTAAAAGTAGGTGGAATAAAATACGAGGCGGCTGCATCAGCAATATTGCACTAGCAGTGGCTAATTCTGTGCCTTGCTGTTTCTTTGAAATGTCCTCTGCTGGACAGCCATAAATGTTTTGACACCTGCGGCATATTTTCCTCCTTGGCTCTTGACAAATTTCAAAATATAAATGCTAAAACGCAAGCTAAACCAAATGAAGCTAACAAGGCTGTGGCTAAGTGTCATTTTAAGACATTGGCTAAGGAGGTTTTTTCCTTTATAGCCCACATGAAAGTCATCTAAAAATAATCTTTGGCCCAATTATAGTGAAATAGCTTCCGCACTGGCAGGCTGGCTGGAGCCTCATCTCCCTGGTGCTGTGCTAACAATCGTACTTCCTCTGGCTTCAGCGCCGTCGCTGTGGATGACATCACTTAAGGTATCATCAAAGCTCGATTGTGTACTGCTAATTGATACGTATTAATTAGTTATTGGATGGCATCCCGTCATTGATTTGTTAAAATTACACGACTCGTATCTGTAAAATACCTCGCACTCAGAGCACGTATTCAAACCAGCTGTGTGATCCTTTTAGTAAATAAATGCCTCTCGTGTTAAGCCGCATCCATCCTACTGACAACGTTTCTGAAGCAGTGTAATGTAGCAAATCATATCCAACGTAAACAGATGAAACGCATCATAAATGAAACAGGATGCATCTGGAGAATGGCGTAATGAAAGTAAATGTATGATTTCAGCAGATTGGGTATTTCTAATTAGCCCTGAATAGTTCATTTTCATGGGTAAGTATATATCCACATAATTAAATGTGTAGTGCTTTCATGATAGTTCATGATCGGTGCTCTTTCCTTTTATTGCCAGCAGATGTCTCTCTTGAATATTGCATAGCATGACAACTGATAATCTTAACTCTGATTTAAGGTCCTTGCGTGGGTCGTACAGCTGTTAAGTGCCTCCTTCTAGCTGGTTCCCAATTAACTGAAATTCTCTTCTGTGGCTTTGCACACAGACATCGAGAAATGTATTGAGTTAATGGTATCCAAGAATGAATATGCACAAATGTCATCCAAATGTTCCATAAAAAATAATAATGGAATGGTGCACTGCAGGAAAGACAATTTGAGAAATACCTAATTTGATTTTGCTGGTGAAGAAAAAAGTGAGGGCTCAGACAAGGCTTGAATAATCGAGCAGAAAAAAAAATAAAAATCTTTCACCTAAAGCTTAGAGTAAACATCTTTGGTATAATCATAAAATAACTCAAGTGCCATTTTAGATCCTATTCCCCAATTCAATATTCTGAGCTGAAATAAGAAAGTAGTCTAAGCAGGGGTGGCAGATAGGTAGTGTAACCTTTTATATTGTATCTTTACTAATACCAAAGTAAGATTTTGAATGAGAAGGTGGAATTCGAGTAAGTCCAGTGTACAGTATGGAAAAGCCTTACAGCGGGGCAGCTGCTGCTGTAAAGAACATGCTGGTGGAATTTTGGGGGCAGGAAAGTTGATGAGATGTTGAAAGGATGAAAGGAAGGCTTAAGTTGTCATGTTATCGGTAGGGGGACAGGTCAAAGGTGTAATGTAGTTGAAATTCTATCTGCTGTGTTGGGGGGCAGAGATTTTGACATGCTGAAAAGGAGTGGGTACATACTCTAGAAGTCCACAGAGAAAGAGAGAGAAGTCAGAGTAGAGGTTCACTCACTGCAGAATAGAGTTTGGCAAGTAAATGTGGAAATTAATTAATTAGTATATGTTGCGGAAGAAGTGGCCTGAAAATAAGGATTAAACCAGACATGGATTCACTAGGGACTTTCTCCTTATTAGCACAGCCTGGTGTTTCAGCCTGCGTCTTAGATAAAGGTTCACAAGAAGGATAAGAAACTTCAGAAACAGAAGGGGTTATTGAGTAGTGAAAAAGGGGGTAAGGGGAAGGTTCCAATTTTAACATGCTGAAGGTAAACGGAGGTGGTGTGGCCGAGGGAGCACACGCAGCATTAGCATGCACTTAAAAATACACGTCACTGGAATGGAAATACATTTTCCACACAGCTCACTCAGTAATGATTGAGATGGGGAGAGGGGGGGTGTGTGTGTGTGTGCTATGAGGGCAGAGATCAATTTGTCTAACAGCAGAGCTAAGTAATTTTCCCCACTGAATACTCTTCAGGTGCAACATGAGTGGAGCGCTAGAGTGGAGGATCTCATCTGCTACCTGACATTAATGTTTAGTGTAGCAGGATTTTTTTTCTATTAAAATATACACTTCTGGAAAATCAATTAGAAATGAAGTCTGATAGAATCCTTCCAGCAACCTGCTGTGTATTTTTAAAGTGTTTTTTAATACAAATCCTTTAGGAAACAGTGACACATCTCCAAAAGGATAGATACTTCAGAAATGAATTGCTAGAAAGAAATTCTTTTATTGTATTTTGTATTACTTTTCAAGTTCTTTTAGTTTCTTTTATGAAAAGCTATTTCTCTTTCACTGTGAGAGTGTTTCTGTGGGAAATACATATCTGATATCAACAGATTCCACATAGGGTTGTTTCAGGGATATGTGTAGTTTCCAAGGGCACAACTTGCATTATAAGGAAAATGAAAGTTCTCTTTTTTTAATGAATCGCACAAG
Source organism: Athene noctua (assembly GCF_965140245.1). Taxonomy (NCBI): domain Eukaryota; kingdom Metazoa; phylum Chordata; class Aves; order Strigiformes; family Strigidae; genus Athene; species Athene noctua. The sequence continues at coordinate 3,195,214 of NC_134050.1, read as the reverse complement.
GTAAGAACAAAGAGGCCCTTGCAACTTTGCAACAAAGAAAAGGGAAGCGAGTCTTATTTCCAACCCTGTAAGCAGCAGTTTTATGGCTGTAGAATTCTAAATATGCAAAAAGAAGAAAAATACCTGGATGGCAAGTTACCTTTTAAATGAATGCAAAATGGGTGGCCGTTTTTCTAGCTGGCTTTGCAAATGTCAGTCATGGAATTTTCCCTTACGAATCTAACCTTTAAGAGAGGCTGCTGAGGGCTGCTGTCCTGCCACATCCTGCTGCTCTGCATCCCTCAGCAAAGAGTGGAACACCTCGCTCTAGATTAACACCAATTAATTTGTTGGAAGCTGTCTTTCTGCACAGCTGGTCAGACCTTACTCCGCGTGTATACGTGTCTGTATATATCTAGTGAATATTGCACAAAATACTGACTTTACCTGACGTGAAAGGGTAAGTAATTGCTGATAGGGAATTTGGTTAAACTGCTGATCATAACATGAACACTGATTTACTGAATTACCGTGCTTTACTGGGAAGTGCTGCAGGGAGAAACTTCTCCCTGCTTTCACCACGTACTGTGGAAATCCAAATAATTTGACTCTAAGTAGCAATCTATCTCTGGAATTAGGGCAAGAGAATAAGGACACTTCGGTCCGAACATCCCTGTTGTGTCAAGCTCACCCCAATCTCATATAATTTTTCCTTCTCAGAATAGAAGTAATATAAATCAACACATGTTTGTTACTGCTGGGGATTTTAAGATGCGGGAAGTGGTATTTGGGCTTTAGAAGGTGGATGGTCAATTAGTTGACTGTTAACAGCACTGCAGCTCGCAAAGATGGAGAAAATGTTAACGCTCAGAATCTCTGCTGGTTGCGTCTAATTGGCGAAAGGAATTTTTTTGCTTTTATATAATGCTGCACAACGGTTACTGCACATAAATCTTTTGTTTCATTTTCTGGTGGATTTGGTACTGGATGGAAGAAAGTTTTGATCTGGGGAATGCACTCGTTCCTCTGTGCAGCCTGCTCTGAACAAGCAGTTGGAGTAGGTGGCCTCTGGTGTTTTTGTCCCACCTAAATTGTTCTGTGAGCACATTCTATGATAAAAAACGATTTTCGGTACCATTTCTAGTGATGATAACTGTGCAAACAGCTTATGCAACACTGGTGGTCCTTTGTACCTTCTATTACATGGGCCTTTTGAAGTGAATGAGAATAGTTTTATTGGCAGCAGTAAATTTAGGTTGGACATTTTACACATAAATTTTCACTTACTGTAAACACGGTAACATTTTCTTAATTTTCATGTAATTGTACTCTTAAAAAAGAAATCCTTTTCTAGAATTACCTTTTTTTTTGTTGTTTTAAGGGGAAAAGAACCTGCTAGAAAATAGTATAAACCCCACATTTAATGTGAAATATCTAATAAAATCAGTTTTAAAAACCACTTAAGATAGTTTAAGCTATTAATACTGATTGATACCAGAAATCAGTATGTTTTTCACCATATGAGATTTTGGTTTTATTTTATATTTAATTTGTGAAGTTAATGTAGTTATGCATCTGAATATAGACACTTCCTTTTTTTAATTATTTTTAAGACCACAATGTCTTTTTTGGTTTCAGCATTTCAGAAAAATATCAGGTTAAAGTAAGCCTCATTTAAAAAGCCTTGTATTATTATTTAGATAAATGGTATCTTTAGAAAAATAGAAAAAAATTTTTATAACGTTTTGTCAAATCTATTATGTAGTATCTAGAATTTACGTTTGAATTATTTGATAATATGATTCCTAAATGATACTAGAAGTGTGATACCAAACAACAAGAGCCAAGTAATTCCAAACTAGGGATTCCATTACTTAAGGTTTCATTCACATTAACGTGAATTAAAGTGAACATTATTTCCTTGACCTTCATTGTTCTGTGTTCTATTGCTAATATATTATTTTAATATGATTTTTGTCAGTATGTATGGTCTTTGTGTGATACTGTATTCCATAACTATTGCCGTAATACTTCTGCAAAATTTAATAAGGATATACTCTAGTCACAGTTTATCCTGGTTCATAATTACTCATCTGAACTTTGTCATTTTAGGCTAAAATACCCAGAGCTCCTTGTTAGAAGCATTTTTTTAAGGTGACTATGAAAATTGATTTGGTAATTGAAAAATGATTGAAATAAACACAATTGCTCATGGTGCTTGAATATAATTAATGTAATACTTAGAATTTACAGCTATTATGAAGATCAAAGCAAACAGGCTGGTTATTTTTGTAGCTATAGTTAGATACTCTACAGGGAAATATATTTTAAGCTTGTTGCTTCTCATATGAAAGAACATAGCAGTTGCAATGAAGTCTTTCAAGGAAAAAAAGAAATCTGTGCAGTTAATGTTGTGGGTTCCTTTCTGGAAATATTCAGTCCACAGCAAGTTACGGATATGTTTGAAAACGTTAAAGGGAAGCTGAAGAAGCAGTGGGAGTTGTGTGTTTTGAAGGTATGTGGATGGGAGACAGCCCTGTCTGTTCGCTTGATCTATTCCTTCAGGCAGAGGCTGAATGAGAAAAAGCTGCCCAGGATGAGAAGTAATCTTCCTTTTTCAAAACAGCAGTGAGACATGATAGAAATAGCCTTGCAATATGGGAATTTTGATTCCGATTTGGAGCTTATTGTTCTGCTTTGTTGTGAGATGCTTCTGAACACCTAGAGACGAGCAGGGGCTCTGTTTTCTCCTGTGTCACCGTCGGGCTGTTTCAGGCTTCTTGGACCAGTTTTGCTGCGGTTATGCTCTGTCACAGCAAAATTTTACTTCTGTTGTGCTTGGGAATATTATGCTTAGAGATGACTTTAAATCTTCAGTTATAACCGATACAAGTTTTTGTCTCTTTGTTGCTTCTTATACGTTGCAGTTAGTTTGTAGTGGCTCGTGCTGACTCCTTAGGTGGTTGTTAGATGCAATTTAAGCAGTTACCTTTTTTTGAGTATTATTAATATGAGAAGCCATTTGTCTTTTTTTTTTTTTTTTTTTTAACTGCAATTAGGAGCAACAGAAGCAACTGAATTCAGCAGCACAAAGTATGGAGGAAACCTAATATTGGTCTGTTTTGATGTGACATATGCATATTTCATTGAAAATCAATTGTTAAAATGTGTTAAAGTTTCAAGAGCAGAACCAAGGCCCATCCCTCTTACAGTGCAGCTCCCTTGGCTTCTTGCCTGGCTAGAACTGGAATCTATAGTCTTTCACAGTACGTCAAGTTACTAAATCAGTATTTAACCTAATAGGAATTTACAAGAATCAGAAGCAAAGGATGGGATGGCATCAGCTACTGCTTCCCGTCTGAAAAACACTGTGTGTAAATCTGCAGAAAAAGATGAAAAAATCTGAAAGACTAAATTCCTGCCCTGTGCTACATATTCTCCCTTTGACTCTACTGCAGCGTTTGCACACACTGTTGTTTCAGCTGAATGGAAATAATGTACGTCAAAATACAGAATACAGCCATTGTCATCGCAGATCCTCCTTTCCTTCAAGCATGGCTCATTTCTTCCTGTGGAGAACTGAGCTCTAATTAACATCCTGAGGAGTATTGTATTCACTGCGCTGTGGACCACAGATGCCTTTTGTGTGCTTTCCTAGCCTGTGACCTCCAGGGTCATGGAGTCCTTGAGCGTCTGGTAGTGGGTCCATCTGTAGCACTGGGGGCTGTTCAAGTGTTGGGAATGATCTACAACCTTTCTTGGTCCAGCTTCCTTCCCAAACAGCATTTCTACAGAGTCATTGGGATCTGAGGCCACTCCGTTTGCATTTTGTGAGGATCACCTTGGATTTAAGGAGGATGCATGTCTTTATTTACCAGCTCATTTTCAGAAGGGGGCTGCTAGTCTGTTGTTGTGATGGAAGACCTGTTTTCCATTTTCAGCCTGCTTTGCAGTATGATTCACCCCTTTCACAAGGAGTGTCTGATTCATGGTGGAAGACTCTGATAAGCATAGAGAGTAACTCCATCTCATCTCCCTGCAGTTTTTGTTTCCGTCTGTCATGTCCTGCCCAATCGAGGGACTAGATATGTAAATAGTGAAAAAACCTGTAAAAAGTTGTCCACAGAGTGGACAACGGTGAGGCAAGTCTCAAAGTCCAAACATTTATTAACTTCCCACAATGTACTAACTGGATACACGATAGTTGGTTAAGTCTATAATGAGTTGTGGCAAGCAATACAGTGTGCCTTGCGTTTCTTAATGGCAGTGAAGGAAAAGGGGAAAAAGGAAAGGAAGGAGATGGAGAGAAGAGAGGAATAGAGATCACAGGTCTGGGCTCCTGGAGGCATCGGCCTCCTGCGCTTCACTCTCTGCCCCCCCCGTCCGTCCCCTCGGCCGACCCACACACCTGCATATCCCATGGATGGGGAGGGGTGAGGTGTTTCATGGGATGATGTAATTAGCATGATCGTGTTAGCCTTCGTTAGCGTATCCAGGGGTGTTGACTTTATGGTGGATAATGAAGCAAAGGTCACTCGCTGGACGGATGCCCCTCGAAATCTGCCCAGGTGCCCCGGAGCAGAACCGTCCTGTCTCCACAGGGCTGCCCCCTCCACCTGCCCCCTGGGTTATTGGGGCAGCCAGCTCGGCTTCGACCTCCGCACTACCCACCCCATGACGAGAGTTTCCTTACTTGGGAGTGTGTGAGGCATTGCTCAGCTCAGAGAGCCTCCACTCCCCAGTAACCTTCATCTCCTTCTCGGGCTGTTTTTCTCAGTCCTTGTTTCTTGCAGACCTGTTTCTTTCAGGGCCTGTTTTTACAAGTCGTCTCTCCCACCATCCAGTGGTGCTATCCTGGTCTCTCCTTGCCAAAGTTTATCTTTCCCCGGAGAGCTTTTGGGTGCCAAGGAAGCTCCTAAAAACCCGACTCTAGCTCAGTGCAGTAAGGTTTATGAGCTGTGCTGGAACGCATGAAGTTACGCACCTACCTAGTTTTCCATTCCAACTTTCCATGTATGATGTATGATAGTAATGTCAGAATAGTGCGTCACTGGTTTTTAAAAGTCCTGTGTGTGTTTTGGAACAAGTAACCGCACAGCCCAGTAGACAAACTGGCTCCTAACTGGGAGGTCCAGTGCCCCTATCATGGCCCAGTTTGCAGTGTAGATGCACCCATGGTGATGGAATTCCCTCTCTTCCCACTGGACAAGACATAGTCGGGAGACTTAATCCAATGATTTATTTAATGCAATTGGATGAAATTTGACAACATATGCTTGAAAAAAATCTTGGAAGATGTAATCCTGTACACATTAAGAAAGTATTTTCTTCTAGTTCAGTGAAAGTTTTGCAAGTCAGCTTGGTTACCTTTTGTCTGAGCTTGAGACTGTGACCAGGGTTTTGCATGATTAAAGTCTTCTTAACCAACATTTCTTGTTCTAATGTTTAAGTTATTCTCCACTTTTGAGAACTTACAGTCCTTTTCTTCCTGGTCTTTTTTAGTCTGGGTTTCCATAAATTATTTCTAGATTATACTCTTGCACTGTAAGAGGTGTCCTCAATTTTGTGTATTAATTTATAAGATACTTCCCACTGAGAGTGTTTCCTGCAGAATCAGAACTCTTTTTCAATACAAGAGAGACTGAAAACTTCAAATGAAGCTCTGATGAAAGGAGAGCTATAAAATAAGGATTTTTTTTTTTTGAGGGATTAATTATTTCCCCTGTCTTCTGCTATCAAAATGCTCAGTGCCTGATTTCCAAAATACAGAGTTTGCATTCTCTAATACTTCATAACAACTGCAGGTCCCAGAAGATCAATAATAAACATACATAGTCAATGCTGACAGTTTCATTTTTAGAAGGAACTCTTTTGAGTATAGAGAATGAATCTCTGCTGTTTAATTTAATATTTATTGTCTAACTGCCTGTCTCCCTTTGCTTTGGTGATGCTAAGAACAATGAGGTTCACTGATATTTTTGTCTTCCTCTGCTTGATGTTTTTGAAGTTACAAAATATGGAAGGTGGACACTGGGCTGTGTTAGAGGTGTGTTGGTTGTCACTGCCAGGTTTATTTTCATTAGCATAAACTCAAGTGACGTCAGGTGACGTAGGGCACATATTATTTTGTTATAAATAGTGGAAATGATAATAAATTGTGAGTGTGAGCTTTTCCAAACAGGTGTTTTTTCTTACAGTGTTCACAGCAGGTGCTATAGACTTTTGTCTCTAACTTAGTACACACGATACTGTGGAGCTTTTTCCTTCCTTTTTTCAGTTCATGGGAAAACCTTTTTTTTCCAGGAGGAAACAAACTTCAACTAAAACACGACTTTGTACTTGACCCTTTCACTACAGAGGATTAACAGGTTTGGTGGATGCCTAGTATTCTCACTGGAAAATCAGCCTAGATCACATATATCTGGTTTTTGAGTGAGCTGTTGAATCTGCTGGATAAGAAGGTGAGTCTGTGAAATTTTAGAAATGGCAGAATGGCTGAGGCCAGAGCAATGCCTTCAAAACCTTTTATTGCCCTAGTCACATTCACACTGATGTTTGCAATTAGTCTGTGATAGGGGGGAGTATAAAAGTGGCTTGAACAGTGTGCCAAATCCCAAAATGCCTTGCACTGAAAACCGACTGCATTAGTTTTATTGAACCTTGAATTTTCATTCTGATTACCCAGTTATTAAATATTTCAGTTGAGGTGATCAAAAAGGAGGAAGAGAAGCAAACCTTCTCCCCTACTGTATGAATTCTCCTCACCTTTTCCCTCTCTCCTTATGGGAGACAAGGTCTGTGTTCATCTCAAATTTTTTTTTTTTTTTTTAATATTTATTTGGATCATAATAATATGTAACAGGCCGTATGGACAGTGCTAATTACTGTACAAACTTATGTGAAAAAACCCAGTTCTTTCCCAAAAACAGTGTCCTAGTGGTTATCACTTGTGTGGAAATTATTACTTCACTACACGTACTCTGCCATAAATTGTTGTTTTTTTCTGTTGTGTTAGAGCTCATTGCTTTGCACCAGAATAATTTTGTATATTCCACATAATATATTCATATTCCAGCACATTATTAATAATTATCACCTGCATTACAGTAATGCCAAGAATTATCAGTCGTAGGCCAGAAAGCTGTTGTGCTCAGTGCTGTTAAAACACGTCACGAAAGCAGTCCCAGGCAAGACAAGGTTTTCATGTAAAATCATTATGGTTGAACAGATAACGGGTAGAACTGGGAGCCAGTAATTCTTGTTGTCTAATTCTGCTTCTACCACTGGTTCACTGGATGGCTGGTGCCAGTGAAGCCACTGCTGAGCCAGAGACAAGTTTGCAGATGTATGTCTCTGTTTTACTTGACATAAAATGGGATTAATTCCCTGCCACATTTAGATGGAGAAGAAAGGCAAATAATGCAATATATGTATAAGATGGCTTTTCCATGAGCTTGTTGGAAGACAGAATGATACAGAAATTTAGGCTGGTGGGTTCAAGCGAGAGGTCCTTGACTCATCCATCAAGACCCCAAGGTTATTTCCTGCAGAGCTGCTGCCCAGCTAGTCAGTCCCCTCTGCAGTGAGTCACAGGATTGGTCCACCCCACATTCAGGGCTCTGTAACTGTCCTTTTTGGACTTCATGAAGTTTTTTTGAAGGTCTTACCTCCAGCTTATGGTAGCCCTGCCCTCCAACTCCTCCCACTTTGGTGTCATTTGGAAGCTTGTAGGGAGCACGGTCCATCCGATCAACCACGTGGAGGTGTGAAAGCCCAGCTCCTCTCTCAGCATGGGTAAGGCTCTTTTCCAGCAGTAATGTACTTAGAAGTTAGGAAAATTAATAAAAACCCTATGCACATTTGTACAGATTCCATATATGCATTGTTTGGATTCCAGCACTTTGGAGTCAGCAGGTCTAATTTAAGGATGGGAGACAGGTTTGGGTTGGGGCTGGGCTGCAGCATTTTCATGTGGGCATCTAGTCTGTTTAAAGCTGACCATCCTCTGAAAGAGCTTAAGTAAAACCTGTTACAAGAGCTTGGTGGGTATGAAATGACCCCCCCCCCAGGGAGTATTTTATTTAGGAAATCGGGCTACCAGCTGTAGAACTGTGGAGTCCCTGATGATTTGCACTGGCCACAGGCTGGTACAATTTGTTCCTCTAAGAGTGAAGAGTGTTTTTAGAGACCAGCTTACTTCACCTTGCTAACAGCATAGCTACAGCAGTCCAAAGGTGATTTACCCGTGGTTACAAAGTGAAAAACATCAGAACTCTCAGTGGTAACCCTTTGCTTTAACCTTAACAATGCCAAAACAAAGTAAAAGCTTGATTTAAGCAATAAAAGCAAAGGAAATGCCCAAATATATACAGCATGCCTGATCCTCCCTCCCTCACTTGTGTTCAAATGTTGTGGATTTCTTGAAAATGTGTTTGGGAGGGAGGAGGGGAAGAAGGGTGTCGTGAGAGTTGCCGTCCGCACGCAGTGGGGAGAATTAGAAATAAGGTTGCTGCCTTGACTCTGCCAGTTTACGCCAAAGCCACAGGGATATTATTTTTGACACTGAGCACAGTGGATTACAACTTCGGTTCCCATTACCTCTAATGGGATCTTTGCTTGCAATCTGCCACTGCTACAGCAATGAAAATCTGTCCCTTAATGCTATTTTACTATTGCAGGGTTTTGTGTTTAATTATATTATATAATAATTTGTTGCACCGTCTACACGATTCCTTTAGGAGTGCACTTGAAATGCTCATGAATTTTTATAAACACAAGCCGTGTATCACTTTAAGTCTCTCTCTCTTGCTTTGGTAAACTATTCTGCTTTAATACAGCATCATTTTTTCTCCCTTGCTGGGTGATCACCATCTTTTACAGAGTGGCCATTTTGAAAAGATTACTAATGCTGAGAAGCCCAAACCTCTCATTACGGCATTAATGACTTGTAGGAAAACACTCAGGTGTTACAGCCTGCTCCCACTAGAGTCAAACGCAGAACAAAACCCCGAGACACTAGTAGGTAGCAGGTTTATCTTTAGTGGTGAAATGCATTGTGATTGTGATAAAATTACTGACCTGAGCAAACAGACACGTTGCCACATACATGTTTTTCATGGATGTACATTCAAACTTTCATGTGAATTGATCTACGGTTTTCCTGCTTTTTTTTCGCAGACGTACAAATGCATTTAACTGATCTGCAAAATGCTGAAGTTGTGAGATATATCTACAGATTACTGGGTCTGAATTATTCACCAAGCTCTCTCCTTGCGCAGGCTGTCATCAGCTCTACAGCCCTTCAAAGCTAATTTCTCAGAAAGATAAGAAATGACATTATGGCTGTTGCTCTGTTTTCTTCCTGCAACTTTATTTTTTAATCTTCTCTCTCTCTCTACATATACATTTATATATAGATATATTTGAGTACATAGGTGTAGAGAGAGATTTGTATGGCTGGAGAAAAAGCAAGATTTATTATGCTCCTTTTAATTTGCTTTGGAGGCATTGCTTACTGGGGACACGGTATGTACTGAACAGTGTGTACTAATTAAGTACCAGAAGGCAAACCAGCCCATTTACTTGAGACTTTGCCACAGAGATGCATTAATTGTTTACAAATTACTTTTTGGGGTTTGGTTTTTTTTTTTTTTTTTTCCCCCCTCTTCCTTTTTGAACCATCTACGCCACGTATATACTGCCGGCCAGCAAGTTGATCAGCACTACTCTCCCACCTTGTCAAAGACAGGAAACATTCCTGCTTCTTCTGGCCAAGGAATTATTTTTCCAGCTACTTGTCTTTTTGGCAGTGACTGCAGTGCTGGGCTGGTGGTTTGCGCTAGGTGTCAGCTGTGCTATGGCTACGCTGTGTGTTCGAGTTGCTTTGTGCTGGAGGAGGTCAGCAATAATTTTTCTCCATGCTGTTGTAAAGGAAAAATATTCTAATTTGAACACTGGTTAAAGGAGCTCTCATTCAAACATGTAATTTTACCCAGGGAAGAGGTTAGTCGTGGGAATCTTCCTCCGGAGCTGTATCCTGTGAGGTGGGATCTGCTGGGGTCCTTTTCTCCTTTGGGCCTCGAGAGGGCTAGAGGGGGCTGCATGAAGCGAATACATGTATGAGATGAGGGATGCTGGAATTTCTCGATAGCGGTATGTGGAATAGCATTGCTATCTGCTGAAACTGGGAGCTGTTTGCTGCCCGCTGGTGATCCCAGCTAATGGCTCCTGTGATGTGCGGAACTGTTTTACCCAGCCTTGGGCAAAACATATAGACGTGTACGTATACTAACATGGAAATAACACAGTCGGGTGTATAGGATCTGGAGTAAAACATATTGATGATTTTTTATGATGCACGTTGCTTGTTTAACTCCCTCAGCTCAACATATACATTCGTGTTTTAAAGAACCATCGAAACAACGGAAAAAAGGTCTTGTAAAAACCATGCTTTTGACAAGCAGAAAGGAGCAAATGTCTCATGTAGGAATCTATTCTTGGTATGATTTCTATCCCAGTTTAACAGGATGGAGAGGTTTGGAGAGGATGGCTCCACATGATTTCACTTAGTCCATCTTTACGCCTCTCTAACTTCATTGTTTCAGCTAGAAGCATTTCTAATTAACAATGGAGCACTAACGCAACAGGGTGCACTACCTGAAGTGAACTGGGACTTTGACCATTTGGGAGTGCTTGCAAAATAAATAAAGGGCCTAACTCTGCTATCTAGTGCCAACTAATTAATTTCTTCCAGGGAAAGAAACAAAATAGTAAACTACCATACTGTGCGTATGAGTGTGTTATGATTTGTTCCTGAATTTTAGCATTTGATAGATTTTTTCCGTATGTCTCCCTTCAAAGAGGAAGATAATTGTGTTTATATAATTGAGGTAGAGATGGTCACAGCAGGTTTTGGGGAAAGTCAAGACAGAACATGCTGCTTTACTTGCTTTACATTACTTAGAACATCATAAAAAAATTTGTATTTTTCTGTGTTTTATTTCATGTATCTGTGTAAGACAAAACCCAAAGTATGTTCACATTTAAACAGCCATTAAAAAAATTCTATAAAATATTATGCTAACACATAATGGCAACTGATTTCAACCATAGGAAAAAAGTCTCCTCTAAAATGCTAATAATTAAAGTGCATTTACACAGTTTTTATATATCATTTAAAGGTAATATACTGCTTTTGAACAGTCAGATGTCTGCACTACATCAATATCTCTTTATGTCTCCTTTGCTTTGAAAGTCATTCTGCTCCTTTTTCAGAAACCTACATTTCTGTGTATTACTTGCCTATCTAACTTTGAAGAGTTGTTTTAAAGTAGTTATAAGTGACATTAATAAATCTCTGTCTTCAGGGGGTTGATACATTTCTTAGTAGCACTCCTTTTCAATAGTTTCTTTTTGGATGTTAACCTTAAATTGCAAATTAAAGATTAAAGATATTTCAGGAATTGGCAAGAATTCTGAATCATAATTTATTGACTGTGACATGATTTGACTTGATCACAGCCCCTGATATTTTTGGTGTTCTCAGGAATACCTAAATTATCGAAAGAACACAAAATGTAAGGAAATGCTAGCGAGTCCAACTCAGAAAGGTAAGCAAATTCATGAATATCACAGCTCAAGTAAAACATTTTTAATTCCCTTACAGATGACGGAAGAACTGATTTTCTGGTCTTACCTAGTCAACTTTGGCTGCGGTATTCCCTATGTCTAAGACTGAGGACGTCTACTAAAATGATAATTTATAATTATTGAAGCTCTGGGGAACTAAAAGGCAATATTTTTACTAAGTTAATTCACCAATTTTTGATTCCATCATTCTCAAGAATAAAAGTAGATATATTTAAGCACCAGAGAGTAAAAATAGTTAAATTTAAGCACCGGAGAAAAATAGCATTAATAATTTAAACAGTTGTTTCTTAAAAGTGAAAAAATAGAAGTAAGCACTTTGCCAGAAGAATGCAGTTTCTGGACTGAAGGAAGTGAAATGTAGACCACAGCTCTTAGTGTTCCTCTTCAGCACTAAAAAAACCCCACATATTTGAAGGTCTGCAAGAAGATGGATATTTCATGAAATACGGAGCATAAGAAGAGAAAAATGAGAAACAGAGAAACATGAGAAATATGAAAAAAATAGAACAACAGGTAAGGGTTGTATATTTTAATAAAACTAAATGTTTCCTAACAGTTCAGGAATTGGAGGGCATACTAGATAATTTAGTAGTTCTTTTTCTAACTCGGATGTCCCTGACACTGCAGTTCCACTGTGACTAATTTGTTAGAACAAAACAACAAATGGATGAATGCATCTGAATTTGATTTTAAGTCTTTAAGATGGTTTCTCTTCTGCCTCTTTAATCAAGACATTTAAAGGAAGAAAAAGAAACAAAATTCGAGGAATGACCAATTTCATGGAAAGGAACCTGGGACAATAGTTCATGTAAAACTAGCATATAGAAGGACTTCATAATTCAGTCCATTATCTGTGAGCTAATAGATCTCTGCGTCATAAGACATTCTAGATTAATAACAACGCATAGTAATTACTTATTAATCATAGAGCAATATTTTATGTAAGTTTTTCAGATTAAATTCAGTCGTTCAACCAGATTAAAGACTTCTTTACCGAAGACCTGTTTTCTGTGGCTAATGATTTGCATTTTCCTGTCTGTCCATAGTCAAAAAACCTAAACTTGGGGAATCTCAGGCACTGAAATGGATTTAATATTTGGAAATTTCCTTGCACAGATTTTCTTTAAATTTTGTAGTTCTGCAGTTATTCAGCAACCACTTCCATGGTCTTTAAATTATGTGCTCTAAATCCCGTGTGAGAGTTTAATATATGGCATTAAAATAGAATAGTGTAATTTTTAGTACACAGATCATGTCTCCTTTGGGATTTCAGTCCCCGGTGTAGTTTCAATTATGCAAATAACTGAGGTAGCTGTGATAGACATTAACAGCAATTGCATGAGACTGACATAGGTTGGCTGGATTTATTCTATCCTGTGAAGCGCCCTGAGTGATGGGATTTCCTAACGGTCTGTGCTGTGCTCTTGGCTTTGGAGCGCACCTGGGAGGGTGTAGTGATGAGAGATACTGAGAACATCCCACTGACATGTTGAAGAAGGATTCTTTGGACTCATTCTGTTACTGCTCTTCAGATTATTGCCTGGGCACCTGAGTTTGTTTCTGTCTGTGGCCTCTCAAGGTGACTGTATGGTGCACAGGACCATGCAGCATGGCCCGCACTGTCTCTCCTCCAGGTCTCTGGTGCCCCATGTGTAGCATCCTCCTTCAAAAACAGAGAGAGGAGCTGCTCAGCTCTGTCTGTAGCTGAGCTGGTTGCACACTCAGCAGCAGCGGGATGCTGGCTGGGGGGACAGGCATCGGAGGTGTCTCTGGGCAGAGATCTTAGCAGATTCTGTGTAGACCCAGAGCCACATGGACTAAATCTGTCAGAAACCAAGTGCCACTAGTCAATGCCAGGGTGCTACACCTGCCCCCTGGCAACTTCTGCACACACCTGAGTCCTGGTTACTCAAGCAAACCCTCCTCTCTCCACCAAACCACTCTCATGGTGACCTGAGCCAGTTCTGTCTGGCCACTAGCCACAGCTGATGGGCAGCAGCATCACCAGCCGCTGCTGTTGGCTCTGCAGGAGCTGGAGGTGGTTGTACCAGGTCACCTTGGGGAGATGTTGTGTTCACGCTGGGTGCCAGCTCCTTGGCAATAACACACTGAGATGTGTATCTGGTGACTGGAAAAAAGGGAACTAACAATGAGAGAACAAAATGTTTCACAAGAGACTGCTGAGTTCGGACAAGGTTGTCCTTGGCCCTCTGAAAATTTAGGAGGCAAATCCCTCTGGTTTGGGTTTAGTTGCATTCAGAGAGCCTGGGGCTGACATTGCCATTCCCAAACCGAATTGTTTGATACACCTGATCTCATATTCAGGAGCTCAAGAAGGCAAAGAATTGGTGGAAAGCAGAAAGGGGCTTTTAGACTGCAGGAAAGTCTTGGTAGTGTTCTTGATTTTTTGGGTTCCTTGTTGAGAGATACGTTGCTCTCTAGGTTAGGTGCTGCAGCGCCGCGCAGGAGCTCTACCTGCCAAACCCCAGCTGATGCGGCAGGGCAGATGGGAGCAAAAGATATTCCACTTCTCAACAATAGGAAGGTATTTTGGCTTTTGTTGTGGAGAGAGTGTCGAAAATGCATGACTTATCTTCTCTGTAAAAAGAAACCATGCACATTTTGTCTGCTGAGTCGGGAAACAATGAAGCGCGAGGTAGCTCTGTCTCCCAGAGGTACGAGTCCTACCACGCTCGCTTGGCAGCACACGCATGTCGTCCTGCCGCAGCGAGGAACAGCCGAAGCAGGCGTGCCCCCGGGTCCTTGTTGACTGTTTACCAGAAGTTGTTTCACAAGTGTTAAGCAAAACAGACGATTTGAGAGGCATATAGGTTGTGTGATAGAGTAACATTGCCAAAACGCTTGAAATTGTTTAAATTGCTAGTTCTCAGAAGAATAATCAACTTTTTTTTTTTTTCTAGCACTGAAAATGTAATTTAAACATTTACTGTCTAGATAAGAAAACATCATTAATTGTGAATAAAACCAGGATATGCGAGATACCCACTTCTGCTTTTTTGTCTGCTAATGCCATCTTTGAATAATGGCTCCTCTAAAGACTGCTGAAAATCTTTTCCTTAACAGTGTTTGTTCACATTGTATGCCCAGGCTGAGCTGATGTTTCTCCCCTCTTCCAAAATTTGCTGTATGTGTACTTGTATTTGGTGGTATAAAATGAGAATTTAGGGGCTATGTATTTTTTCCTTATTTATTCCAATTCAAAATTTGAACAGCATTAATGAAAAAGCTTTTGTTTCTTTAATGGGCAGAAGTGCGGATTCCAGCCAGAGTCTGAAAGTCAGTTTGAGTTTTATGCAGTGAATAGCATCACTAATAATAGAGATTTGGCAGGTCAGATTCTGCCCTGATTTACACATCTGTTCCATCCAATTATCATCAGATTTAATGTGATGGCAGCTACAGGTAAGTGGGTATGGTTTTGGTCCTGTAATTGGAACTTGGTTAGCAAATTCTGTTTATGCAGTAGAGAGTTCCTCCGCTCTTTCCCAGAGCCGTTTGTGACTCTACAGAGCTGAGAACAGTAAAATTAGTGAAAAATGTAATTTTCATTACTTGGAGTCCGCTAGTTGTACTGTGCCAGGACTGTGGGTGAAGAATAGCTTGCAGAGAGAATAATTTTCGTCCTGTTGCTGAGAGGTGGGCTGACTGGCCCTGAGCTCCTGAGGAATTTTAAGTATCGCCTAAAACTTCTGATTCTCTGATTCTCAAGGATGCCGTGGCCCCTCTCTGCAAATGTAATGTAGGCATCATGCTTTTATATCGTGGGGCTGTATTGTATTGTGTGGCAGCTACATGTTGCCTGTAGTGGGGATCCCGTTGGCACTAAACTGGGAGAATCCAGGAGGTACAGAAGTTATTTTCCTTTTATTTTTTTTTTATTTTTTTTTTGGTCTTAGCTTGTCTCAAGGCTCTGAATTCATCCCAGTGAAGTCTTACAGTACTCTCTGTCTGTGCCTGTTAACTCTTCAACAAGAATAAAAGGCATCGAACTGAAACTTTTTGACACCTAAACAAAATGGATTTGGTGGTATGACACTTAGACATTTAATATTTGATATTCTTGATGAACATGTACATAAGCAATCTTTGGCTTATAAAGAAGAGGCAAAGTCATTAGTTTTCAAAAGGAAAGAGGACTGAGAATTTAATTGCTAGCCAGTCTTCCTGTGGGATAAGGATAATGTAAAAACTTTGCAAATGGAAATCATGATAGATGGGGCATGTGAGAGTCATCTCACCTAACCTTTTGTGTTCAATATTTTTAAAAAACTGATCTGTTGAGTTTATGCTCCAGAGTGACTCATCATTTAAGGCTGTATTGGATCCCAGTGTGTATTTTACCTGCTAGATCAACTCAGAAAGTTGTGACCTCCTGCACCATATAAAGTGTGCCCGCATCACCTGCTGCTGCGTCCACCCTGGTTCCGTGAAGCAGGGAAGTGTTCAGGGCTGCCTGCAGCATGCACCACAAGGCTCCAAGTACCAGCGGGGGACAAAGTGCACCAAAAAGAACATTTCACATAGTAATTTGGTAATATAGATCATCCCTAGAGTCACTCTTTGTATCTTTAAAAATTACTTGCCTATCTAGATTGTCAGGATATATGGCCCGAAGTGAATATGCTATTTGAGTAACATACACACTGCAAATTTTCAGATTAGAACTGTGTTTTGTAAAAAAGTAAGATATGGCTTTTGGTTTTATCAACTGTCATTTCTTGAAGTGAAAATATCTAGCGTCAGAGCATACCACTAAACTTGCTGAAGCGAGAGAAAAAAAGTTCAAAAGTAAAATAAAAAGGTCGGATTGTTCCTTGTGCCACTGATGAAGCTGTACGAGGTGGCTAAGCAGGATCAGGTGTTTCTCTCCGTGTTCCCACTGTGCTCTGCTGAGGTGCTGGACTTATTTTAACCTCTGTGCAATTCGGAAGGGAATCAGGACTACTCTAGTGCATGCCTGGCTGCAGCACTTCTGCACATGCCATCCTTGGGCTGCATAAATATTCCTTTCTAATATAACCGAGACGAAGTAGAAGTCAGTGTGCTGTTCTCTGTACTTCAGAGCAGATTCAGTGTGCAAAAAGTGAAGAACAAGAAGGGAATGCTGCAAAATTATGCAGCTTCTCATATAAAGGTGTCCTGCAGAATATTACGGTGTGGGAGAATCACCAGTGCTCGATCAAACTCATCGGACTCCCCGAGCCCCAGAGCCAGGGGAGGTCAGAGGGGTGCGCTAATGCTGTAACAGAGCTATTCTCTGCTGGTTTGTTACTCCTGCACTACAGAGCATGTTAAATCAGCTTCTGGCCCCAGAAGTATCAATTTAGTGCTAAAACAATATGTTTTGGGCATTTTTAAGACTATGTTTCTTCCATAGAATAATGAGAAAAAAAAATGGTTAGACTCAATGATCTTAAAGGTCTTTTCCAACCTAGATAATTCTATGATTATATAAAATTACTGTTATTAATAAATAAGAAAATGATCACACAGAAGCCTAAAAAAGAAATGCATAAGCTAGAAAGTGAGTCTTGGGAAGGAAAAGTGATGGGTTGATATTTTTAACCTAGTCAAGTTGGAAATTACATGACAATTCCCACCCTACAAAAACCCACAACCAAAACCCCAGCAAGTTCAGGAGTCTAAAAAGCAGCAGTTGTTCAGGACAGCCATCTCCAGCTTTCAACTGGGTAGAACACCTGAAATATAATAATTTTTTGGCTTTTCTGTGGAAGATTCTCATAAAAAACAAGGAAAGTTTTATCCTCCCTCTTTAGCTTTCTTTTATCAAATCCAGGTTGTGATAGAAGAGCAGCTGTCTGGGGACAAAGGAAGATTAAAAAGGACTACCAGCAAGTAACTTTTTTCAAGACAGAAAGGGCTTTATTTTTAGATTTGCTTCCCTGCATGTGAAAGAGACATCAAAAAAAGAGAAACAATAGATAAAAGAAAAATGGATGGTAATGTTGACAATAATGTCTGTCTGTATTCACCCTCAAGCCATGTGTAGAATAATCTGTCCGTGTGGGAATTTTTTTGTTATTTTTCTGGGAAGGGACTTATGTCCATGCCATGTGGCTTCCATCACCATGTCTCGATCAATAAATGAAACAGGGATAGAGAACAGGGCTTGACAACAGGCACACGATCCCCTATACTGTTTAAATGCTTGTATGCTCTTTGGCAGGGTTGGGACCCTTGCGACTCCTGGCCGATGTAAATGGCTGATTTGGAAAACTGTGTAAAGCCTGAGGGATAGCTCCCCATGACGGGATGGATGAGACGTGTTTTGGGGAATAACAACAACACAGATGCATGAATGCAAACTGTGCTGAGCCATATGCCCACAGGGGCAGAGAGCAGGCCTCTTTAATTTAGCGCTATAGACATAACCTTTACGTTTGGGTCTGCTTGGTGCGAGATGAGTGAGAAAGGTGGGAGGTCCTGTTATAGCACAGTCTAACCTAATTCTCCAGGTTATTAGGAAATGGAGTCGTGAGATTGCCAGCAGTTATCTGCAGCACAGAAACGGATCTGAGGGACACGATCGTGTCTCGCACTGTCAAGGCGCTATCCCGAGCCATCTGTTAACCTGTTTTCCTCCCGCAAGCCAGAACCGGTGGCCACTTCCCTGTCCCCAACCTTTTGCACAGGCTCGTCAGACCCCTCTGCCCCAGGACTGTACTACAGCTGCCAGGATTTGCATGTACCTTTTAATTCTTCAGAGGAAAAATGCGAGGTGAAAAAAAGTTTAAAAATAGATTATGTGACTCTCTGAATATTCCTGCTTTTTTCTAAAGGATAAAGCAGGACGAATTCAAATAAAGTTGCAAAACACAGTGAATGCTGCTTTCTAGCTGATCCCTCGGGAGGAGCCCACTGCATTAGGATGACTGACTTTCCTCTTACCTCATTAAGATTCTTCATTTCCCTCATCACACTGGCACATTCTCTAGCAGAGGTCAGGTTCGTTGAGGAGGTCACGATCATTTTCTGCTACAGTGCTATTTTCTTCTCCATCATGGAAACTTCCAGTGTGGCAAAAGCGGGCTGAAAATAGACCCTTTCTGCCCAGCAAAATTATGTTCACATTCTTCTGTCCTTGTTCAAAACATCTAGTGCTTTATCTAATCTTTCTGTCAGTTCCTGAGTTGTCGCCTCTGCCTCTGTATCATGCTACCAGTAATTCACCTCTGTCCCAACTGCATTTTTGGGTCTCCTTACCACCCTCCTTCTCTTCCAGGAGACGAAAAGTCTGTGTCCTCCAGTCACAGCCATCTCCTGTAGGGATGATTTTAACGGTTGGATGGTCTTTTGGAAGAACTCTTTATTCCAATTTATTGATAAAATTAAGATTTCTACAAAATTTCAGCTAAAATAGCTACTAGCCTTGACAAATGAGCGTTTTACAGTGTAACAAGGATGTACATTATAATGTGCCTAAGATATATTGTTATGACCTGCTGTTCCAAGATTATAAAAGCATTAATTCTACAGAATCTGTTCCGTCATTGTTTGTTATTCTGCCCACCGGTGCATTTTTGGTGCCATTGCAAAGTTCTAAAATAAAATAGAATAAAATTCATTGGAATACTGGCCTGAAGAGAACCTTATATATTACATATTTTCTTCACAGGTGATTTTTAGTATTTCTGAGTTTACTTAAATGAAAGCCTGCAAAAGGCAATAGCAACAAGCATATGCCACAACCCTTAGTACAGAAGGCTTGAAACATATGTTATTACTCTGATTCTGTATTCTTGTATTTCTTGTGAAAGTTGCCATGCTGAGATCTGTGATAGTGAAAAATCTTCCTCTGGTCTGAGTGTAAATGTAACGTAGGCTGCAGCACAGCTTTCCTTTTCATACTACTTAGCAAAGAGGTCTTTGACCTTCAGGGGTCATCTTTGTGGTGAAGGGGTTAATTGCCACTGGCTATGCCTATTGAAGACACAGACTGTTAACTTGTGAACGTCCTGGGGCTGCTTAGTTACTGAGGATGCCTGAACCCCCCCTCCCTGTCTCAAAACTGAGTCTTAAATTAAGATTACTGACCGAGTATTAAATTAAACGCAGTCAGGTGTGTGGATATTCATGTGGACCCGGATGTAGAGTAGAACTGTACTAAGGATCCAACATCCGCACTGTATATTTTTTCGGTGGTTTTACTTCAGGCTGGCTCTGGTCTGAGGGCCTATTCGTGGCTGGGGTGCACTTCCCAAATGAGTTTCATTGACAGCAGCTCAGATGTTGTGCTCTAGAGTAGCTCGCAGAAGTTAAGTCAGAGTATTGTGGGCGGAGGCCATCAGGAGGTTTGTTTCAAGTACCTACTCCTCATCCAAATTAAATGCTAATGTGGGTCCACCCTCTAATCCCACTCTGTGCCATGCTAATCTTTCTGAGAAGCTTTAGCCCGTGGAAAATCAGTTCTTCAAGACGTGAAGATATTTCACAAATCGATATCTCGATTGCAGAAAAGAATATCTGCTGCGGAAATGTGTTTTATTCGGTTGCGTCTAGGCTGAAGATAGTGCATCTCCAGACAGGGTATCTTTCAACTTCTGGTGAAAGTGATGAAATGTAGGCTTCTGTGTCAGACACAACATCTTTGGACAAGATCCTTACCAGCGATACAGAGAAAGAGCTTAGTGCTGTTTATTGACCCTATGCAGCCAGGCTGGGTAGACTCTACCGACTGGATCTGGAGGGCTCGGGGTTTTCACTGAGGACTTGCTTTTCCTTCAGTTTATACAAACATCACTCAGGAGACAGTATTTTATCCTCGTCATGCTAACTTGGATGCAAAGTGACTTCCCACTCGCTCCCCCCCTGCTTCCTGAGCTCTGCAAGGCACCAGCTGTGACAACGCCATTGCGGGCACCCCCCTGTGATCAATTTGGCTCACAGCTGTACTCAGTGTCAGTAGTAATTATAAGGGTTAATGTGATTAGTTTCACTTGTAGTATTGGTAAGTATCTGTTGTTGTTGCCCTTGGCAATAAATTTCCTTGTATAAGTTCTTTGCTATACTGTTTTACTGCACCAATTGCAATCACGGTAGGTAAGGGAGCAGCTACGTGAGGAAAGTTAGAAATAAAGGCAGAGGAAAGCAGGTGGGTAAAATCTCTTTTATATGAAGTAAAATACATAGTGACTGCTCGCTGTAGGGGTATGAAGAATCCCCAGAGATCAGGTTTTTACCCTCTGATATTTCCTCCACCTCAAGATTGTGGAAGTATGTGGTTTGTTTCACCCAAATTAATTGCAGACTAGTGGTTCTAGCTGGGTAATACCAAAACTGATGTAAGTATGTGGATACGTTCTGTCTCATTCAGGCACTAGTGGCAAAAGCACTCTGACACTGTAATCTGGAATGTATTTAAGTGTGTTTCATTTGTCATTTTAAAAGGAATAAGCAAGAGGTGGTAGGTGAAATGTCTCTTTCTCTCTTGCTTTTATGAACTGAGCAGGAAAATGAAGATGAATTGAAGTCCAATGTGAGAAATCTTTTCAACGTTAATTTGCCATCTGAGAATGATATGATTTAAGCACGATAAATAATGTGTGTGTACGTGTGTTGGTGAGGGGGAGAATCAGTAATTTAAATGAGTTTATTCACACAGAGTGAGACATACAAAATTAAAAAGACTCGGTTTGTTCTGCTGTTGTAGCTTAACAGGGCTGTGTAGTGTCTCTCAGATGTCTGAGGTTTTAGGGATTAGCATTGCTCCTGGGAAGGGGATTTGTTCCATTGAACACTGCTTGTCATATTTCCATTGAGCATAAAATACTACAGAGTTTATTATATATGGTATGGTGTTTTTTTTTTTTTTTCTTTACCTGAACTGTGTGTGTAGTGTATGTCCACACCTGTCTCTTTTCCTTTCTTCTTTTGGTCTCCTTCCTTTTCCTCCCTCTCTTCAGCTACTTGGCTATCTCCAGTATGATTTTTCAGCCTTTTGACAATGCCTTCATCTTTGCAGCAAGTATCTGCATTTCTCTCAAGCTGCCAAAACTGATTTAAAGCTGAAAAGATAAGACAAATGCCCAGGAAATATTTTGAAATTAAAGAAGGGAAATGCCCTTCCTAAAACAATGGGATTTTTGGAGCACTAGCAAACAGGAGGTATGTATTTATCTCTTGAGATGGACATTCTGCAGAAAGGACGTGTATGGAAAGTGGGGAACTTTTACTGACACAAAGAAGTCGTTTAACATAAAAATAAGAAAAGTGAAGTCTGGTCTACAAAATTCAGTCTTTCCTCCATCTGAATGCATGTGATTTCTATCAAAGTGGTGTTCTCTCTAGTATGGAGATGAGAAGCATGTTAGGTTTACATACAGATTTTATATTAATCTGCCACAAACAGATCTGGTTTTAATGCACATCTGTATGCAGAAATTGCAGGTAACCATAGTGTCTTAGGCACTTTTAAATTCCCATCCCCAAACAGAGATATTATTGGAAAGCTTATAAATAGAAACTCTGTCAGAAGAGCAGAGAGAAGGACTTGATGTCCTCTCGTCTTCTTTCCCAACCTTATTTTTTAAATTTTGTGATTATGTTCTGTTAAGCTGTCACAGAATGGTGAATTATGACTTGTAATTTAGCATGCTCAAGTTCCCCTCACAGCCATCCTGGTGCATATAAATTGCTATCAATAGCTTCTTTTAATTTTCAAGCTAAGCGAGCGGCGGATACAAAAGGACCTTGCGTATGCTTCAACTCAAGTGCCAATTACGCCTCTCTCGGGCGGCATGGAGCAGAGATGGGGGAATCGTGACTGGATCCCTCCGTTATCCAGCAGCTAGACTCGTGTGCTCGTCTCCCGTTTTGGCAGCTGGAGGAGCTGCAATGGCAGGGCTGGCCCCGGCAGACAGGGACACAATGCTGCAGATTTCTCTTGACAGGATGGAATTCATTTATCTTTATGCTTCAGCTTGTTTTTCTGGGAGCTGGCATGCTTTCCCAAGGGTGGGAATGGTAAAGTGATGTTTTCAGTCCTAGTTTGGGTGTAATTTAAGCTTTCCATAAAGTGAGGTTTTCCAAGGCCTCACAAGATGTGTCTCTAGTCCACTCCCCCCCACCCTTTTTTTTTTTATTTTCAGGAAGATACCGTATATTTTCAAGGGAATAACCTTCTGCCTGTGTGTCTGCAGCCTACTGTAGTAATAAGAAAATTTAGCAGAGCCAGGACTGTCATGGGCTCCTAAAAACATTTCAGTAATAGCTAAATGAAGTAGAAAAAAATACTACCTTCCCAGGTTTGCTACATTACAATAAGAAAAAGATGCTTTCTGCATTGTATTTGCGTAGCTACATGGCAGTTGAGGCCAGTGGCTTCAGTCCTGCTTTACCAGATACAGACATTACTCCTCTGACAGATTTATTGGAAAATTTAGTTAAAACTATATGCTTCATCCTTATCTTCCCCGAAGTCAAAGTTTTTTCTCAATACATAGAATTTTTAAAAGTTTATTTTCAACCAAGTATTCAAAGTGACGCTTCTTTTTAGGAGAATGCTGAGATATGTAACTTTAGATGCATTTATCCAGAGCCTTCATTTTTTGTATTTTTGCTAGGTGGGTAACTTTTTTTTTTTTCCCTTTATTTACTTGGAATTCATCCAACTGTATGCACGCAAAGGGAAATTTAACTTAAAGTTAAATAAACTTTAGTTAAATAAACTAAAATTCCTTTAATGAAATAGAAATAGTTTTTTAAAAATTGACACCTACTTTTCACTGCACAAAGGAAATTTGCAAAAGCTAGTGAATGAAATGTTTCTTTAAAGCTATTTTTATTGATAAGTTCCCACTCAAATTTTGAAAAATAAGAAGCAGGTGCTTTGACAGTTAATTTTAATTTTAGGTGTGTAAATAATTTAAAATCTCACCAAAACTCCAAAGGAAATATTTCTTTAAACAAGAGAAACTAGTTACCATCAGTTGAAAAAAAAATCTTAATATTTGTTTTATTATAAAGAGCAAAACCAGTGTATATAGTATTAATATATCGTGGAACATTGAAAATGTATAATGGTTGTGCTGATGTGAGTAGATATTTCCCTTGTAGTTTTACTTGTAATTAGGAAGCAATACCTTTAATTCTTTATAAATTGCTGTGTTAACAAGTATTTTTAGCCTAACGTAATACCTTTAGGCCTTTACATCAGTTGCCATAATAACGTCAAGTTTAATTTTTAGCAGGTTTTCTTTTTAAAAAACTTTGACTGCAAATACTTATGCTTCTGTTATTTTTTTCACGCTTTTAATGAAAACAGAAAGAAAAAGAAATAGAGTAATTGGATGGCACACAACTAATTTCATCACCAGGTTACTTTTTAGTTTCTTTGAAGTAGTTTGACTGGTGATCACTGCAAGAATAAAGTTGGATTTCCAGTGAGCTTTATTAAGAAATTCTATTGGAACAGATAACAAAATAGATTTTGAAATCTAGAGCATTATAACTTGATTGAGGCTTATAATAATAAGGTACAATAAGCATAAATTTCTTCAGCTGTAGATTTTTACTACTTACGTTTTGTAATGTTGTGCCTAACCACTGGCTGAGAACATACAGTGCAGTATGGTTTCCCTATTTGAAGTCACCGAAAGCAGATTTCCTCGGTGATTAATCGAGTTAACACCACATACTTTAACTTTTAAATTTATGATATTTGTTTACATAAGTGATAAATTTTAAAAATTATAGTTATATAACGTTAATGAGGAAAACTAATTTTAAAGTGCATAAAATGTGATGATACCATGGTTAACTGTAGAATTTCCTCCAAATTATTACCACGCTTCTATTCTCCGTACTAATATGAAATGTGGGTTAAAAATCATTCTTGCAAACTGAAACAGTACTGTTTCATTCTTGCGTGTGCCAGTCAAGGCCAAGAATGGTTTTGGTTTCCAGAACATTCCTTTTTTTTTGCCTGTTCGGCACTCTTCTAAGTATGTACTGGATGAAGTAGCTCAGTCTTTGTGGTAGGGTGTTTGGGGTCCTGGTACTGAGTTTCTCTGCTTGATTCTGCCAGTGCAGAGGAACATGCAGTCCACTTACCATTTTGCATATGTAAAACGTTTATTTTTAAGTGTATTGCTTAGTGATTTTGGGGCAAAGATATTTCAACATGCTGTACCCAACCTTCTCACATGTAGAAAAGAATACAGTGGTCATGATAAATAATTGTTGTTCAGCTTAATGGTGTCAACCTGCTACAGAGCCCTTGAATAAGAAGCGAGTATAAAATGTTAATAGAGTATTGCCGACAGAGTTATTGGATTTTAGTGAGTTGTGCTCAGGGGAGTCCTGGCAGAGACACTTTTGTCATGGTTGCTATAGAATGAACTCCACAGCCCTCCAAGATGGTAGTAGCTAAAAGTCAAGAGACATTTCAAGGATGCCAGGTGCTATCAATTTGACCATGCAGTGATTAATGCAGCTTGTTGTACTCATTAAATTGAGAGATGCAGCAGGCTGAATTTTACAGTATTGATCCAGTTTCAGCCCTGGTAAAAAGATATATGGAAGAAGTGTTAATTGTGCTATCATTGCTCATCGTAAAGCCATGTGCAAAATAAACAGAAGGTTTCTGAAGCTTTAGTATTGCGTAAACTATATAAAGTTCTCGAAAAACAAAGGTACATTTATGCTTAAAAACAGGGCAGATAATTTATAATGAAAACAAATACTACTGCACAAACAGAATCACAGAATCATCAAGGTTGGAAAAGACCTTGAAGATCATCCAGTCCAACCATTAACCTACTAAATACATTTTAAGACACAGTTGTGATTGTTTCCTTTATACTGGGTGTCAGTGATTCCAAATTTCCAAAGAAGACAAAGACATTAAATACGAACTGTTGTTCTGTTGGAAATTGCAGGTGCAATGAGAAATAACGAAGCTTAACAAGAAGTATTGAATTAAAACCTTTTCCCTTTGCTTTTCATCTGGCCTGCAAAGGTCCACATCAGCTGGCTGCCACCTGATGTGGCATCCTCTGCCAACGCCTGGCCTCACTGTGGAGCGGCACCGGTGACTAGAAAGGGTCAGTCCTTTCCTTTCCCTGAGACGGTGCCATTTTTCCCCTCCGCAGTGTCACTGTGTCTGGGTTGACACCATGGGAAGCCCAGCCAAGATGTGTGCTCTGGGGAGATTTGACTCCCTGCTGTGCAGCCACCCAACATCACAGAAATAGTCAAACTAATGAAACATGGGAAGATTTCAATATTTCCAGATGGCTGAGTCCTTTAGAGTTTATACTGTTGTAACTGTACTGTATTTCAATTATTTTTTCAGTCATTAGTATGCAAAGGTTAGCGTTTCTGGCTAACATTTGATTTCCAATGAAGGAAGCAAACGAAGTGCCTGCTACAAGAAAATACTTCCAGTGGGGCCTAAAAATATTGCCATGAAAATTTACTCGCTCAAACGCAGTATGTTTTTCTGGCACTTTCTAGTGATTATGAAGCTAATGAAAATGGAAGCTGTTACATCCATCTGTCAAAAATATTACTTGCTTTGGAAAGAGAGCATAGAGAATTGTGTTTGTCTGTCATAACCTTAGAAAGAATATAAGGCAGCTTGGCAGCAAGCGGGTGGTTCGATAACCACTCGTGCCAGATTAGATAGTGTGGGGCAAGAGGTGTGACAGGAAAAAGGTGAAATCTGTTTTCCTCTAGGTTTCATTTTTGCAGCCGTAAGAAGACACGAGAGTGGGTGCTGATGTCCTGGTTTATCACATTGATTTAGGCTGTTAACTTGTGTGTTTTTCTAAATGAATGCCATGATTTGCAGACTGCCTATCAGTGTTCACAAATTTGTAATTATAAAGTTGGACGTTTAAAGTAATATATTCTAGATATTACCAGTGTCGCAGGCAAGTGTCGTGTTGTATTGCTCCAATTTGCCTTTTGTTGTAAAACTTCTCATTCTCCCATGCCAAGAGAGAATTTGCTCTCTGTATTCAGTCCCTTCATGTTTCATGCCTTAACTTTGACTGCTTTGTTGCCATGACAACTCTGCTGTGCAGCATCCTTCCATTGCATTATTGCTATTCCTATAACTAAGAAGTACATCAAATAAATTAAACTTGTCAATCACATCTAAAAAAAGATACTGGAGATGCTTCCTGTCTGTTTCAAATATCATAGCAGACATGGCCAAAGCACTAGTTCTGGACGGCAACCCGTGCCTTATTTTCTTGGTCCTCATTACTTATAACAGATGCACTGAACCTGGTGGGAAATATTTGGTGGCTGAAAATAGCAACTTCCTCTAAAGGAAGTAAAAATGCTATCAGTCTTACACTCTTTACTGGCAAAAATATTATTTTTTTTTAAAAAAACTTATTTCCAATCGCATAAATATGTTCATCGGTTTTCAATCTTCAGTGCTTAAACTGTTGTGTAAAATCAATTACCTTCCTTAGGTGTCTTGGCCCTGATTTGAAGATCAGATATCAAACAAGAAATTTCAGTTACTTCCAAGTTGTGCTCTATCTACTTCCCGAAGCATTTATTTTGTAAGGTGTCTGTCAAAACCTGTAAACATTATTCCAGCCTGGCAGTCCGTAGAAAAGAAAAAGAACAATTATCCTTTCAGAGAGCTGTCCAGAAAATATCTGGTCAGTGAATGTGTCTGACATATCACAGTTAAATATTGAGACGTTCTGTACACAGCAGGAAATGCCAAAAATAGCAAATGTGTTATTTCTCTAAGATACCGTTGCAGATAATTACTTGTCACCATTTTATATATACTTCATTTGCTCGGTGAAACATTTATTTGACTTTTGTCGTACTCTATAAAATGAGGAAAATGAAAAAAATATTTTGCACACATCATTCTTTAGCTAAAAATAATACAATTTTAGAAAAATGTAATCCACTGCAAACTATATTTACTATTATAAACTGGTAGCTGGAGGCTTTTGGTATATTGTTTGTAGCTCCCAATCTGAGTCTGTGCTGAACACAATGTAATTTACTGGAAGTCTGTGTAAGTCACAGGAGGGGATGCAAAGAATTTCAATATTCCCATCAACCTTAAATTGGTCTGAAACAATGTTATTTGTTTCCATTTTCTTCTGAGGAAAAATAACAACCCTTAAACAGATTTTTTTTTTTTTTTTTTTCACCTCATGCAAGCAAAGTCTGTTGGCTTCGAAAGTTAGATTAATGTGTTTCTGGTATGATTTCAAAAGAAAAAAAGAGTAAAAGTGATTTTAGAATTTCATAGAAGTGAAAGCCCATGGTGTTTTTTCAGAATAACATCGGCTTTTGTTCGCAGTGGTTATGAAGCGCTGCTGCTTCCTGTACATTCAAGTGTTCGGGTGATGAAACAGATGCATTAAGTGAATAAATAAATTTATGACAAACTTATTGGGAAAAAAAAAAAAAAAGGTTTTGACTGAGAATTTTGCAAGTGATTATCTTTTTAAATTCAGCCACTGGTGGAATTCAGCTATCTCTTGCCTTACAGGTTATAAAACTTCCTCAGGTCTGAGAAACCTATTGGTAAGTAACACTGGAGATGCCTGCACTGGTAATTAGTCAGATTTCTGTTTTGTTAACCATTGCAAGAAGGCAGGTGGGTACAATATATTTTCTGGATATTTAAACATACTGTCTTCTCCACTAGGGACAAATACAACTATCAAGATACATCCCGAGTAATCTGTTTATATAAGAGAATGTCTCTCTAACAGGTAATGAGGATTTTCCTTTTATAGGCTAGGCAGAGTAGTGAAGTCAGCTCTGGCAGTTATTAAAGCAGCAGGAGCACAGCAGTCCTCACAGATGTTGAATTTCTCCCCTGCAGAGAACTTCTTCATTTTGTCCTGCCACTGGGGTTTGGTTTTGTACGTGGGGTCAATAAACCTTCCTCTAAGAACAAATCCCCATTAAGCGGAAGACACGAGTTGGGCTCTTCCGTTGTTCGGGATGGATTTGTACGTGAAGGCAGGACGTCATCTGAACTAAGATTTTGAATTGGCACGAATCTAATATTGCAGCAAAGTTTGTTCCCCCTCGCACCACAAAGTACCACTTCAAGCATAGGTTTTGATGTACTCATTTTGATTGCTTCTATTCTGAACAAGCCTGACAGAACCATGTTAACTGTGAAGTGCTAAATGTAGAAGAGACACCAGTATATAACCTTCCCCTCCCCGGGGAACTGGAGAATGTCTTTTGTCTTTTGGGCATTGAAATTCTCAAATAAAATGCTGCATTAATATGAGTTTGTGACAGTGAATAATATTCCTGCTGATCTCTAGAGCCTCTGCAAACCCTGAAGCAGGGATTATGCATTCTATTCAATGCCACAGAAAGTTTATTCTAAAATAAGCTATTTTCTTTTATCAAAGGAGGTGATAAGAAATACAATAAGCTGTGATATAGCCACTATTGTAATAAGGAGTCATGCTCCTGGAACCCTTCTTTAAACCAAAAGTGTTCTAAAAATCTTCTTCCCCCTTAGACTAAACAAACAATTAACAAAGTCTGTGGAATAAGTGACAGCGCTGCGAGCTCTCACGGTGCTCCTCGGAAAAGGAATTTGTTTCCCGTATCTCAGAGCATGTATAAAAATAATTCAAGCCAAGGGATGGAAAAGTATGGGCGGAAGTTTCAAGACAAGTTATATCAGACCAACTCCCTAATGTAACTGGTATAACAGCAACAGCAGAGGTTAGAAGTTCTCTAATTCTGCATTACTAGCATGCTTAAGTATATTGAGTGTAAAAGAGGACAGTTTCTTCCCGTTATCTCTCTTATTTGTTTCTTCTTTATGGGAAAGAAAATGTTGTTTTTTGGGGGGAATTTGGAGAATATTTAGGAACCATAGACTGATTGTGATGTATAATTGCATAAGGAAGGTCACAGCAGGGTGTCTTACACAACATGATCAAGCAGTATTTAACTCCCAGAACAGGCAGGGGTGTAGAAGATATTTGTCTTACTGTAGGAGCCATTTCAGAAGCTGAGTCAATCTCTGATGTGAGAAGTAATTTTAATACTATGTTGGTTTTATTGCAGCTTTGTCCTATTTTCGTAAATCTGTGTTTCTGAAAAAATACATTAATTTAAATTTTACCTAGTGTAATGCTGTGAAATGTAGAAATCTGTCAGACTGTAAAGCACTCCATTCCTATATGTGTGTGACCCATTAAACTGTGACACTGACTTATTCATGTGGCACTTCAAATAATTCACAAATATGCAAAAGCTACCCCTATAAGTATGTAATTTTTTAGATTAATCAGTGACAAGTCGCGGGCACACGTGCAATAACAGAGTTGTTTAAAGGTACTGTTAAATAGTTCTCTTAAATCCTGACACAGCTTTGGCTTTGCCTTCACGGACAATTCCTGGGCATATTTAGAGAGTTAATGTGAGCGTCCCCAACAGGCATATGAGATGGGGCCAGGTGAAATGCTGGAGTTTTGATGCCAAATTAAGGTTGACATGTGTTTGGTTCCCCCAGCCCTTCCCAAAGGGGGGTGAGTTTCCCTTCAGGCTTCCCCCCAGGGTGGGGCGGCCTGGCAGACAGAGCCATTGGGTAAAGGAGCCCCAGGGGTCCCACACGGAGTAACCCAAGGTCAGGTGTCCCCCGTAGGGAGAGCAGCTGGGACCCCTTGCGGGAGCAGCGGAGTGTCTGTGTGTGAGGGGGACGCCCTGGGCAGAGTTCCCTGTTGGGGAAGGACCTCCCGCCCCCCTGGGACTGGGCTCCAGGCAGCTCTGGCTTTGGTAAACGCGGGCTCTGTAGGGATTCAGGATGGGGCTTCCTTGGTCTGATGTGTTGGGCTGTTGCCCTGGTTGTCTCCCGTCCCCTCTCTGGGAGACTCTATTTCACTGTTCCTTGCGCCGTTGCTGGCCGTGCGGTGTCGTTGTTGGGGTCGTTGGGATTGATGTCCATTAGGCATAACCTGAGTGACTGGTTTGTACCCCAGCGCTCACCCATGGACCGACCCTTTTGTGTCAAGTACAGTCTGGTTATTGGTTCATCCTTAGGCTGGCTGTGTCCTTTATGCTAGCCCTGAAAATTGGCAAAACACCAGCTCAATGCTGGAGATTTACTGAGTTTTGTATGAACCAGAGGATTTGGGCCCAGTGATAGAGAACACCTCAGAGTATTTTTGATTTATTGGTACAGATGTAGCCAAAGAGCAACTGGGGCTATTGTGGGGACCTTCCATTGCCAGGTGCATTTCTGGAAGAAGCATCTTCCTGTGACCAGTGCTAGCCAGGTAACTCTCACACATGATGAGGTCTTGGAGAAAATGTCAGTCCAAAAATGTCCTGAGGGACCATTGAAAAATGAGTTGATGAAAGATGTAGTTTTACATATTTGAGTAATTAGTTTTACTGATGTTCAAATTATGACCCAGGTTGACCCACTCTTTATACCACAGGCTAATCTGGGTCAAATTCTTTACCTATATAACAACCTAAGAAAACCTTTTTGCATAATTTTGTCCACTTTTAGAAACAACTTCAGACAAAACCTTTTCAAGGCTTCAGATTGATTTTTTTTTTTTTTTTTACTTTTTGCGTATGTTTTTGTTCTGTTTCAAAAATATATTTGTAGCTATTCTGTGTGCCTGTAAACCCCCATCATTATGGCAGAAGTTCTCTCTGCAGTCCCCTGTGTTTTACAGTCATGGCCCCTGCCCATTTTGAGAAGAAAATCATTTTTCCCTGAGAGATTCTGTAATTAAGTTTTCAGTCTGTTTATGTGTTTCTTTATACATCACACATTACTAAAACTGCACAGGAATTATTATTTTCTATGGAACTTATTTTGTCAGAAATGATTTAATTATTGAAACCAGACCTTTTCATGAGAATGTTCCAGTTATGGGGGGGAATTAAAGCATCAGAAAAGGTCTCTCTGGACCAGATTTTGTGGTCAAGGATAAAACAGGCAGAAAAGGAAAAGGCTCTCCCTAAAGTGTCATACAGTCTGACACCTAAGGCATTTTACTTGTGATGTAGGAAAATAGCACAGTAAGGGCATGAACCAGGTCACTCAGTCACATGCAAATATTACAGAATCACAGAATGGTTTGGGTTGGAAGGGACCTTAAAGATCATCTAGTTCCAACCCCCCTGCCCTGGTCAGGGCCACCTTCCACCAGCCCAGGTTGCCCAAAGCCCCGTCCAACCTGGCCTTGAACCCTTCCAGGGAGGGGGCAGCCACAGCTGCTCTGGGCAGCCTGTGCCAGGGCCTCACCCCCCTCACAGGGAAGAATTTCTTCCTTAGATCTAATCTAAATCTCCCCTCTTTCAGTTTAAAACCATTACATCTTGTCCTGTCACTACATGCCCTTGAAAAATGTCCCTCCATCTTTTCTGTTGGTCCCCTTTAAGGACTGGAAGGCTGCTATAAGGACTTGTGCTCCTTTAGGTTCTGTAGATGGTCTCAAACCCGATCTTCTCCTACAGCGGGCAATTCTTCATTCTCCCGGTCCCCGCCTTTGTCTTCTGCAACTTTGTCTTCTGCAACTTTGTCTTCTGCAACTTTGTCTTCTGCAACTTTGTCTTCTGCAACTTCTCCAAGGCTGGAGCACTTGCCTGTGAAGACTGAGGCCAAAAAGTCACCGAGTACTTCAGCCTTCTGCATATCCCAGGTAACCAGGTCTCCCATTTCCTCCCAGAGAGAGCCCATACTGACTCTGGTCTTCCTTTTATCACTAATATACTTGTAGAAGCTTTTCTTGTTGCCCTTGATGTCCCTGGCCAGATTTCATTCTGTCAGGGCTTTGGCCCTCCTAACCTGATGCCTGGCTGCTCAGACAATTTCTGTGTATCCCTCCTAGGCCACCTGTCCTTGCTTCCACCCTCTGTAGGCTTCCTTTTTGTGTTTGAGCTTGTCCAGGAGCTTCTTGTTCATCCATGCTGGCCTCCTAGTGGTTTTACTTGACTTCTTTGTTGGGATGCGTCGCTCCTGAGCTCGGAGGAGGCGGTCCCTGAACATTAACCAGCTTTCTTGGGTCCCTCTTCCCTCCAGGGCTTTACCCCATGGTACTTTAGCAAGCATCCCTGAAGATCCAAAGATCCCTGAAGAGGCCAAAGTTTGCTCTCCTTTTGCTTGCAGAGGAATAATATATCTTCTCCTGTTTGGGGTTTGTTTTTGTTTCTGCTTTGGGGTTTTTTTGGTGCACGAAAATTTCAGAAGCTTTCCGTTTCATCTGAATGGTGATAGGGAAGTTTCTGAATTTTCAAGAAGTTGCTTGAAATGGCAAAGAAGGGGTTTTTTTTAAAGCTTTAATCATTACACAAACTGTTAAATGCATTGTAGCTTAATGATCTATCTCTGCAGGAGTTGTAAAGTACTTTTCAAAAATCAGATTTAGAACAGAAAATTGTTGCATTCTGTGCAAACTCATGCTTTTCACAGCAAAGAAAGCGCTCTTGCTATTGAAACAACAACTAATAGCCAGTTTTGTATTACCTTGAGGTACTTGTAACATGTGTTTGACATCTGTCTTAGTAGCAATGAGACTATGCTCTTTCATATTTATCCCACATCATTAGTTCTAATGGGTGCTGTAAAGGTCTTTGTGTTTGATTAAAATAGGTGCAGGTGATAATCAGCTTCAGTACCAGAGAGGAATATTTAGGCTCATATCTTTAGCATGCAGTCCATAGCACTAGCAAGCCCTCCTCAGAACGTGACCAGTATTCCTTCTCTTGCTGAATGTTATCCCAAAATACAGCAGTGCTGCTTGGGAAAATGCTGAAGACCTGGTAAAAGAACGTAATTACATGACCTTGATAGTTTTTGAAGGAGCTCTAACCATAAGTAAGCTGTCAGAAACTGAGAACAGTGAGCAGCTGCTGCTGCCTTGCATATTCATGCCTTCTACTCAAATCTCCCCTTCAGGTAAACTGCACTCAATCATACACCAAAATATATTTGAAGTGACATAGGTAGTATTTTGTAAAAATACTGAGAACAGGTTGCGTTAGAGACACGTGATACAAAGATTAAATTCTTTCATTTGGCTTATTAGAGGAATTATTTTATGTTTGCATCAACACGATGCACTACGGCACGCACTTAGCTCTGTGCTAGGATAAAGTTTTTCTGTAAGGATTTGTGGGGATGGAGTAAGAAGGAGGAAGAAACTGATGCTCTAGTGTGCACCAGAGATTAACCAGGCTGTAATCCAAACCCAACCTGACAACTGCTGTGTCAAAATAAACTGAAAAAAACATTTTGAGGACTAAAGCATGTGACCTTGTCCTTGTCTGTAGCAAGGTAAACTAAGAGAACAGCTTCTTTTAGCACAGAAATTAATAAATACCGTTTGGGCAATTTTCTAAAAGCTATTCTTACCTAGAGGCAAAGAGTGTCCAAGGTATAACTCCTGATTAAATCCCGTGTTTGGGAGGCTTAACAGTTTTTAACAGGCTACAAAGATGTGACTCTGCAAGTAGTATTTTGTCCATTTGATCAGTCTTGATCCAGAGAGCACGTATGGGAAGTGTAGCTGAAGTCTGAGATAAAATTGCCAAAGGTCCAAAGTCACTTAGGGGTTGCCTTCCCTTAGATTTCACTCAGATTTAGGCACCCAGATCATGTCACACACATTCGGAATTCTTCCAGTTTCTTGAACAGTACAATTTAAAATTAGTTTAGTTAAACCAGTGGAAAAATCTGAATTTAGTATATGTGATTTCTCCCGAGTTAAGGGCATTCAGTAAGAATTTCAATCTAGCTCTACCTTTTGAAGCAAGACTAACTAAAACCAGAAGCTGATTTACAGTAATATGTGACAATAAACTAGAACTGAAAGTTTAGATATGTTTGGCTTTTTAAAATTTGTGCTAAAAACAACAATGCAAATGATTTAATAAGAGTTTTTTTGTCTTTACAATGTTAGAAAATTTGTAATATGAAGCTGTGTTTGAATAACTAGAGCTTTTCTCAACTCAGAGCTTCCTTCTTCCAAAAGTCTCATTGTCTTTTTTTTTTTTTTAAGAGAATAGCAGAAAAACTCTTTGTCCCCAGGCAAAGTACTTTCCAAAATATACCGTCTGGGTTGTTAATGAAGATGTTAAACAACACCGACCTCAGAACCGATCCCATGGAGTATCTCACTAGTGACTGCTCTCCAGCTGGTTTTTGTGCTCCTGGTAACAACCCTCTGAACCTGCAGTCTGGCCAGTTACCAGTCCAGCTCAATGTCCATTTATCTGGTACATCATCCGTTTGTCTGTGAGGATCCAGTGCCCAGCAACATCCACTGCTCTCCTCTTGTCCACCAAGCTAAGCCCTTTGCTGTAGAAATAAGAGCAACGGTCACACTCACCCAACCTACTTAGACTTGGGGTTTTTTTTTCAATCATTGAGAGCCAAGGAGGATTTTAATTCTGAATTTATTTCCCGATGTAGGCAATTTTCCCTCCATGGCTTAATTCATCCAATTAATAGCTTCTTCTCAGAAATAAAATAATGTATTCCTCTCTAGGTCAATAGCTGTCAGATATTTTTCTTTCTTTGAAAGAGGACACTGCTACGACAAAATAGCAGTGCAAGGTTTTAAACCCGTTTTGTAACATTGTGTTAGGACTGTAGAAAGTCAGATTATTGCCTGAATAATCTTAAACCTTGATAGGTCATGCAAGACTGGATGTAAATAAAATGAGATTAAAAAAGGGGGCACCCAAGAGCTTTTTAGATATTTGCTCCACGGGATTGCTTTTTGCTCAACAAGTAACGAGCAGTGAAGGAAATTAGCACTCCTTAATAAATAAAAGGCTCAGGATCTTGGAGCAGCCTTTCAGCACGGCACAGTAGCCAGTGCTGCTTTTATGGAATATTTCCACGCATTTCTTACTGGTGAAAATCATTTAGGTCCTATCAACCAAACAAGGCAAACGTTGACAAAAGAAACTTACATTTCAAGTTTAAATGAGCCCTCTTCATTTGATTGTATGCTCACAGGCTGACATAATTAGAGCTTGCAGATAGGAACAATTTAACTTCTGTTTACTATAGTTTCTTGATTTTTCTAACCTTGCGCTTTTTTTGCCGTGATAATATTCAGCTTAATGAATGATGTGGGTTTTAGTAGGAAAAAAAAAAAAAATCTTCGTTCTGATAAGCGGTACGACTTAATGTATATTATGTTGCGTATGCAGCTCTGTCTCAGACTGGTTTTAATAGCTTACTGTCTTCTTGATGCTAATTACAATAATTTTAATGGATTTCAGGTTGAGCTGCTGCTCTATTTTGAGCTTATCCCCGTTGTCAGTTGTGAAAAATGTTGCCAAATGTTAACTGCTAAGGCTGAATTTTTCTTCAGCAGGTGTTTCTGTATTGAATGAATCGAAATCTTGGGGGAAAAATAGCAGATCATGTATTTATAGACTGCATCAGAATGGATGGCTGAAAGGAGTGAACGAGTGGCAAATAAAATGTATGCTGATAATCATAGTTTTTTCAGTTTATGTATGCTGAAATTCATAGTGTTTTCACTGTGTAGCTCTTGAGTTTAGCTGTGCCAGCTTTATGTTCTTCCAGTTTTGTGTGTATAATGCATAAAGCATACTGAGGAAAGCCAAGGGTTTGGGGAACAATACTAAAGGGTCGTCCAGGGTAAGGGGACTTTCCCACTGTAAATAATGTGATTGCAAAGAATTCCCAATTGCTCTTATTCAAAGCTAATTTCTTCTAAATGTGTCATCACGAAATTGTGCCCAAATGTGTACATTTGGCCCTACACAGGGTCCTGTGAAAGATTGTTATTTAAAATTCATTTCAATTTCTAATGTCTTGAAATGTGTTAGAATCCAAGGCAATAGTTGCAATACCTTGCAGGGAATGTCTTCCACTTTTTTTTTTTTTTTTTTTTTTTTTTTAAAATTTACTGCTGTTCAAATGTATGTTACTGCAAAAATACCAAAGTTCATTATTATTATTCAGTGCCTTAGTCTCGTGATTGCACTGCATTGGTGCTGCAGTGCTTAGGCTTCTGGTTTCAGCTGTCAGATGACGGAGAATTTATTTTTGAAATTCTGTTTAATTCGGGACTCCTGTGTTCTTGTTGAACTCCAGGTTGGATAATAGTATTAAGTTGCTTTTTTATGTTAACCTTTCCATGTTGTTTCTGCCGAATACAGCATTTTCTTGTTGTTGTTGTTTGTTGGCAGTGCTGTGTATTGCTGGAAACCTGCCAAATGTAAATGCAGTTTACAGTTGGTGTTTGTAAGCAGTCGTGGTTCTGCATGAAAGGAAGGCGTTAAGTGCGTTCTGGATCATTTGCTCCTCCTCTTTAGGTAGGCAGATGCAGTGGGACTCTGAAACGTGAGCTTAGAGATGTAGAATGGCAAGTAGAAGGTTGTTTATATAGGAATGACACTTAGTTCAGGTTGTTCCTAAACCAGTGAAAGGTATACCTAGCAATATCTGTTGAGTGATGGAGAAGAACAATTTTCCCCTCCGCTTGTCTGTCACATATGACCCAAAACATACTCAGAAAATACATCACACATTAAAATCTAGCTTTCCTAGTATCTCATTAGTTGTGGGTTAGTAGTTTGACATTCAGAAATTCACCTCATAACTGAAAATCAAAATCATCTCCTAATATTTTACTGTACTTTCCAAATTTGATGGAGAGTCTGAGCAAGGTGTTGTGTTTGTTGTATCTTTGTGAGTGTAACATCTGAAATGAAACCAGCAAGAATGAATGAGCCTCAGTGCGGCCCAGTCACATGTTTGTTAAAATCCGGTGGCACAATCATGTCCTTGATGGTCCTCTTAGGACGTTTGGCCTGCACCAGTGAGCTGGTGGAATGAAACTGGTAATGCTCAGAGCAGGGCTGAGAATGACAAACGACAAGGACAGCTCTTGCTGCTAGGTTTTCTCGTGTTCAGCTGTAGCTATGGAAGCCTTCTCATGGGAGGTGTCTGTAAGGCTGGGGAAAAACTCTCATGTATGTACCGTACTGAGATGGTCCTGACACGTATCTGCCTGTGAGAAGTGAGCGAAGAAACCTTCTTTGAGACCTTTGCCCTACACAGGCACAGAACAAAAAGTGCAAGGAAATCATAATAAAAGTTTTCCATTTCCTGAGGCAGCCTCTGTTGTAGCTACAGGGATTTTGTCATAGTCTCCAGGAGATCTCACTAGAAAGCACCAGGTCAAAGACAGCATGACTATTTGAGCAAACCTGCCTTAGATTAGTGGTTGTGTTTCTTGAGTAGGACTCAGAATTAGGATGTGATTTCCCGATGTGGATACCTGGGCAGAAATCAGGAGCTGCTGATGCCGCTGCCCTGCGTGCCGTTCGGTGTGAGCGCGGCTGTGTCTCCAGAGGCCCTGGCTCTGTAGCTGCACAAGGAGATTTGCCCTTAGAGCTGGAGGATCAGAGTGCTAAATTAGCTTTTTGTACGTTAAAAACCTAGCCGAATATCTTCCCCAGACGTGCTCTATCATGCGCTTTCCGATTTCTTAGGTTTTGCTTTCCCATTGTAATATCCCCATAACCTGCTTAGGGTTTTTCTGAAGCTGACTCTGATCTGATGAGTTCTTCAAGTCTTGAACGAACAAAGGCATAGTCCGTTTTAGACCAGCAAAGAGATTTTAAAAGACCACCTCAAACCTTCAGGGGCTGTCATTCTTTCCTGAAACAAAGAAGGTTTGCTGTCATTCATTCCCCTAAAACTAAGGGAGGGTTTGCAAATCTGGGACAAAACCAGCAATCGGAGAAGTAACTTTCCTGATCTTTTAAATGTACATATATTCAACCTTTTTCCCTTGCAGTGAATTTCTGATGTCTCCTTAATTGCATAAAAGGCAGAGTATTTTCTGCTTTAATCTTTGCAAGTGCATCCTGATGAAGTCGATTAGGCACTGATTTTCAATAATGCTAATGTTCTCTCTCTTTAAATTTTACTGTTTGCTGTGAACTGCAAACACTGTACTTAAGGACTCAGCAAAATCTCATCTGAATCTCCTTAAAATTCCAGATATTTTCTCCGTAGACTTTTTCAAGTGACTACATGAAAATGAATGTCCTCAGTTTTAAAAGACTTTTAATTGAGAAATGAGCTGTGCGCTACATTAACATTGCTTAACTTTATATATTGATTTCTAACCTCAGTGCCGTTGGTTGACTAATGTATACTCAGGTTACAAAATGTGAAACATTATTCATTTTTAATAACAAAAGCATTACTTCTCAATGGCAAAAAGGACATAAAAGAATCACCTTTCATCCCCAGTATTTAGAAGTTAAGGCCTTTAAAGTAAGATGTATGGTTATAAAAGGTGAAAACTGCTTGAGTTTTTTTGCATAAGACATCTAAAATCTTCATTCAGTGCCAGAAACGCTATCCAGCGGAAACATCAAAGGCAGCAGGGCTCATTAGGAGAACTCTCCTGACTTTGACGCATACCTCCAACATGCTGAGGAACTTTCAGAGCAATGTGAAGGGATTTATCATCCTGATTCCCAGAAATGTCAGTGTAAGCTGCACGGTTAAATCACTGCAAGCTACTTTGAAATTCCCCCGTGTATTTAGGGAAGTTTAATTGGGATGGAAATACAGTTACAGCAAACATCGGGATAATGCTTTCCCTCCATCACTTTATGACACTATCGCGTGACAAGCTTCTTTCTTTTTTTTTCTAATATCAAATGCCTCTGATACCAGATATATCACATGCTGCTAGTGCCTCAATGGTAAGATCAGGTATGCTGGCAGACTTAGCAGTCTAGTGGGTTAGAATGCAGATTCCTGTGTGTAGAGGTATATTTAAAGAATTACAGTTCATTATTACTTCTGCCATATGTTGAGAAGTTCTCCTAAGGAAGCAGGGAAAGTAATGTTTGATCTGGATACATTAGTCCAAAACACATTGTCTTTCTACGGTGCTTATCTGATCTTTATTATATTAGGTTTTGAGCACATCATTCTTTTTCATAACACACTTGTCAGGTAGAGGCGAGTGGTGGTGTCTCCATTTTAAAAAGAAAAAAGGAATAAAAGGATTAAGGGTGTTTTTTTGTTCAAAAAAAGGGACATAGTTTCTGATTCACAAGGGCCTTAGAAGAGCTTGGTGATTGATTAATTTGCCAAACACCCCAAGTTTAAGACTAATGAAACTAGTAGTAGACACAGCTTACTCTGAATGAGAAAACTGATCGGCTCCTTCATGCTCCGTGTGCTCTGCACTTCCGTAGCTTCTCTTTGACTCGCTGCGTCTGACTTGGAGAGGGAAACCAAAGGAAAGACATGGGGTAGGCCTGAGCTTTCAGTTAGAGCTGGGAGCAGCAGATACAAAGCAAATAAGAATGGTATTAGCCGCTGAGTCCCAGGAGAAGGAAGGTTTCATAGATACATTTTTTTAAACTAGCACTGGAGTCCCTTGTGAATGCGGCTTTTTGTGTTATGATTTCACTTTTAGCTATTTTTTTTTTTTTTTTTAAGAAAAGTTAAACTGCTCCAAACTGAAGCATAAATATTTGGTTTACATCAAAGATTTCATTTGATATGAGTCAAGTTTTTCTTTGTTAGCTTTCATGCTCTGTGCCAATGTTTTAGGTTAACCTCACATGAGAACTGAGGCATATAATGAACTGAACCATGAAAAATCAATTATTGACACAGTCTTTTCTCAGCAGTGCCCGGTGACAAAATGAGAGGCAACGGGCACAAATTTTAATGCAGGGAATTCTGTTTAAACATAAGAAACCCCCCATATTTTTCCTGTGAGGGTGGTCAGACACCGGCACAGGTTGCCCAGAGACGGTTTGGAGTCCTCCTCCTTGAAAATATTCAAAAACTGTCTGGACACGGTCCTTGGCAACTGGCTCTAGGGGGCCCTGCTTGAGCTGGGGGGGTGAGACAAGGCGACCTCCAGAGGTGCCTTCCAACCTCAACCGTCCTGTGATCCTGTGAATAAAGGCATGTAGACGCTGTGCTGAAGGTGCCACGCGTTTTAATGACAGAAAAAGTGGTGTGAGGTTTGCTCCTTGAGGAGTAGCTCATTATCTTTAGAAGTGCTACGGTAGTACCCGTTGTTACTATAGGAACCATGAGGTTTTACTGGGAATAAATTTGATAAGTATACAGCAACATGAAGCTGCACATTTTTACATATGTATGAATATCAAAACTATTCCGCATTACTACTACCTCAAATCCTACTAAAATTACATATTTTTTTTAAATTTAAAATAAATAATCCTCTTTTTCTTTGCAAATCCTATTAAGGAGAGGGGTAGGCCAGAATAATAACTGGCTGAAATTAACAGTTGAGAACTATCCACTACAAGAAGCCTTGATCTGTGAGGAGGACTCTCCCTTTTGAATGTGGTGGTAGAGTACTCCGATGTGGCAATTCCTGCGTTTTGGGTGTTCAATGAAATGAAAATTCTTCCTGCTGTGTCCATCAAAAATTTCTTAGCAATTTTCTCATACAACTAGAAGTCTGCTCCTAGATTCCTAGTTAAAAACACCTGAAAGCGAGCTGTGTTAAATCTATGCAGCCACGTTGTTAATTTGAGCTCTGTTCGGGTGAAAGCTGCTATATACGTGCAAAAGCATCATTGCTCTGAAAACTGGTTGTTTACCTGCTGGATTCAGACTTCCTGGGTGTTTTTCTATTTAAAATGATAAACAACTATTCTGCAAACTCTTGCAAGTGTCAGCAGTTTCCATGGATTTAACTTTTCTTTGTTCCCGGGAAGATGATGGGATTCACTTTCTAGAAGCCAAAAAGAATGTAATCATCTTCCTATAATATGTCACAAGGCTGCTGCCAGATCTCTCAAATTATCGCTACTGGAGACAGTGAAAACTCAACTTTAGCCCAAGAGAGCTGCAAGGTTTTCCTGAGTGATGTATTTTAAAAAAATTGATATTAGCCTTGTACCAGCCCTTACGCCACATATTTGCTATAGATAATTTAAATGCGTTTGGTAGACTGCAGTACCTACTTGAGGTGAACGTCATGAACACGTTCCGTGAAATCACTAACGTTTGCAGACATGGGGAGGATTCTGGGCAGACTGACAGCACCAGACACAGCTCATCAGCTGAAAAACACTTCCGGCAGGTGCATACTTCCAAGAAAGGCAGGGTGACAGAGAAAAGTTTCCTAGGAAACTGGAGATGCGAGTCCATGCGCGGCTTTTCAACAAGTAGCTAATGGGAGTTGAAGTCTTGATATTGTTACTGTGTTCCGTGGCTTCTAAAGCTGTGTCAGGCTGAATGGCTGTCGCGCACGGAAAACGTGCTTAGAGTTTCATCCCTGGCACTGTAACACCTTCTGCCTAGATCACACCCTGTAGGTCATAAGGGAGCTATTAAATCAAACCTTAAATGTAAAATTTGCAACTTAGTGTATCTCTTGAAAGATTTTGAAATCTGGACAAGATCTGGCCAGCTGTTAATTCAGCCTGGAGCCTTCTGAATCCATTCAGAGATAGGTAAATACTGTGTTGCTTTGGTAGACCAGTTTATTCTTGTGCACATACAACAGCTGAAGCTGTTGCTAGAATAGGAATAAAATATATTGACGATATCAGGTGGATTCGTCTTTGCTTAGTGCTGTTTGTAACATAACATATATGTGATACAAGCAGATGAAAAAAAATTAAAATTAAAGGAAAATATTATAGGTTTGGTGTTTTTTTACACTTAATTATTTGAAATACGCACACTAAGTAATTATATACTGCCTTACCTACTGTCAAAAGAGAGGATGTTTCTCTAGATGAATTCAAGTGCCTATTAAAAAAATTTTTAATCCACCTCAGCTTTTCTGTGATACTGCTTATAACCAAACCAGTTATTGAATATGTCCAGCTGTCAAGATACGAGACTGTTTTCTGTTCTGAGGGAGACTTAGTTTAGTTCCTTAGTATTGCAGATATTATCAGTACTCAGAATCAGTGAGTAGAACAAAGTTGGTTTGTTTTTTGTTTTTTTTTTTTTTTTTATCCATAGCAAAAGGAGGTGAAATAGTTCAAATAATTTTGGTGATATTGCTGTGTTTTCTTATTTTTTCAGCTGCTCATGCATAGTGTAAAATAATTAGTAATTTCTGAAATTTGTCTGTATTTCATCATGTTGCAGTCACGTCAGAGTTTGACCAGAGGCAGTGCTGCAGAAAATATTGAACAAAGAGAAGGCAAATGTGAACAGTAGTAGAAATTTGTATTATCAGAGACACATATTTGTAGGAAAAAAATTCTACGTGTACCAAGTCTTGCTGCTGCTTTTCATTTCACAGTTAGTGAAATGTTTTAGCTTTTTGAGGAAAAACCGCATCCAGCAAGCACAGCAGCGACTTGTGCGTGTTGTGTGGCGGGATCGTGCCCCTTGGAGTGTTTTCTCCGTGGCTTTATTGCTCACAGGGTCGCCCAAGGAGCTCTGCACAAAGCAAGGCATTGCAGAAAATGTAAGTACATGGTGGAAATACAGACAAAAAAAAAAAAAAACAAAACCCAAACCCACCAAACAAGCTGTTTTCTGCAAACTATGCACATGTAAGTTTGAAAAATGTATTCTCTGTAGGACTGCTACAATGAATTTACCATCTTTCTAAAGGGTTTTTAGCTCTTGTGTAGTAAGCACTGCATCCATTTTTTAAACTGGCAAGAATATTGTTTTGCGTTTGATATATTGCTCTATATTATGAATGTTCCTAATCATCTCTTCAGATGAAGTTTCAGCTTGATCTGCTTCAGCTATTAAAATCAAGATCAAACAGTATTTTGAAGGCCAGGATCACTTTTAAAAAAAATATCCGTGTGCATATGGCATATTCGGATGCTATAGTAATGACTGGTGGAGGGACAGATGTTTAAACTGTTAAGCTTACTTAGCTAAAACAATATCTTTTGTTGAGAAAAACATTCTTCCTCTAAAACTGTCTTACATTGTGCATTCTACAATGGAATATAATAGAAATTGGAAAAAAAGCTATTAAGTCAATCCAGGCCATCATTCCACGGAGGCAGTATTTTTTGCTGCATTGAAGTTTTTAGCTCTAATTGGAGCTAGTTTTCAATTTCCCATACAATGGGGTTTCAGCTACATCCCTTGGGAGATTATTTCACAGTACAATAACTCTGCTGAGATGTTTTGCTGATATCTGGCCTAAATCTTCCCTCCTAATTTCATCCCATTGTTTGCTGTTATAGCCCTAGGTATCATACTAAATAATTCCCTTTCTTCCTAAGTGGTTAGCTTGTCAGATATTTCTGGACAACTATGTTCACACTTAGTTCAGTTGTTCCGTGGTTGGTATCTAATCTTAACATTTCTGTATAGATTTATGCTCAGTCCCTTTAAGCTTTCTGTAGTTGATGTTTTTTTCACATTTTTCTTTTTTTTTCTTTTTTTTTTCCCCCTTTTTTTTTCTTTTTTTGTTTTTCTTTTTTACCTCTTTTCTCCCCATCTCCCCTTTTATGAATAGCATATTTCTGACAACCACCGAGCAACAGCATCATCTGGAGTGCATTACAGAACCTTACAGGTTGGTGCTCTCACACCACTCATGGAGCTGTCCATGGGTGCACCAGCTTTCATTTTGTTGCCCTGCCACGTTGCCGTTTAAGTTGAACTGCATGTACACTCTTCTAAGTTTCTTTTTCTCAGGCTTTCTGCTTTCCAAACCTTGCTTTCCTATTGCGGTTCTGATTTTTTTTTTCTTATTAGGAAATTCAGGAAATACACACAATTAAATGAGCAAGTGTTTGTTGAATTTTGTGCTTTTCAATTTTTCTGATGTCTTGCTGTAACACAGATGAATAAGTTAACATTTGTCACTTTACTTTGTTCTTCCGTACTGCTAAAATATTGTTTAAGATTCTCACATCAGTTGAGATAGTAAATAAAACTGTCTTCTCGTTGCGATGTGTCACTAGATAGACAAAATGAGTACTACATGGTAATGAAAACTGTCTTGAAAATATCAGTGAGGCTGCTACTTTTTTATCTTTCCAAATAAATCTCCTCCAGAAATCTGTGACTTTTGGAAGAATAGGAATACAATTGAGTCTGTGAATGGAATTTATAGAAGTTTCATATCCCTTCAGATTTCATATAAAATGACTCTAGGATTTTTATTTTTTTTTTTTTGTGTGTGTCTTGCAATATTTCTCTACTTGCTGCAGGCACTTGACGATGTAAGAATCTCAGCTTT
This sequence comes from Athene noctua, assembly GCF_965140245.1. Taxonomy (NCBI): domain Eukaryota; kingdom Metazoa; phylum Chordata; class Aves; order Strigiformes; family Strigidae; genus Athene; species Athene noctua. The sequence continues at coordinate 3,150,374 of NC_134050.1, read as the reverse complement.
CATTTTTAAAAGAGTTGCCCTTTCAGGCTTAATTGTCTGCAGAGGAAGGCTGAAAATACAACTTGGGAGTTTCCAAAAGCAGAAACTAAAATGCAAATAAGAGGAAATGAAACCTTTTTTCCCCCTTAAATTACGGATTTTTAAACAAGTTTGAAATTACTTAGATTGACCTACAATTTTTAAATTCTTCCATCTGACTCCACAACTATGTGAGTGTTTGTGGTCTTCTTGTAGCTTGACTTAGAGAGAAGTAGTTGGCTCCAGAGCTTTTATTCTTTGATCCTCTTTATTCACAAAAAAGGACCAAATTCTTATACTGGAAGTGAAAGTAATCAAACAGAAGACACCGTTTTGTCCCCAGCACAGCTTCCAGTCACTTTGATTTCTTAGTTCCAAAGACTTATTTGCCAGGTTTCATTCTCAGTCCTTACTCAAACTCCTCAGGCTCCTTCATCGTACCTCTCTGTAATGTTAATTCTCAACAACTTGCCTCCTCTTAAATCAGATAGATATGGGAAGTGTTTAAAATGGTCACCGCAATGGGATGATAGCAATATTTTAGGAAGGTTTATGTCTCAGTGTATCCTATAGCTGATCTACTCCACCCACCCTATCCCATAAAAGGGTTTCAAGTATTTTCATTTGTTGACTCAGTTCCCTTCCTCTGCTTTGCCTCTGGGATGAATGGCAGTTCTCTGGCGTTGAGGTTAGATGAATAGCACAACAAATTAGTAGGCTAGAAGAGTGTATCTTTTCATCTTTATATAACACATCTGAATATATACCCTCTTTTTACAAGATGGTTTACCCTGAGTGGTGAACTGAAATAAAATGTTTTGCACACGTCATAAGATGAAGTGGTAGATTATAGCGCATAATGTTCCCATAATGCCCATGTCCCTTGCCATACTATGGTGTATTTTGCACACAAACTGTTAACTTGTATTTGTATGCAGCGCTAACTAGATGACATATTTGTTGTATTAGGAAAAACCTGTGTTGTATTTCTAGAGAAAAGTCTTTATGGACATCTACAGAGGCTTATGTTATGTATTGCAATTTTCTCAGGTACTTTATGGATTTTCTGCAGCTACATTTTTTTTAAAGGACATAGTAGAAGTAATTCTCTAAGGCTGCGATTACCAGATCTCTAAATACCCAGAAGCATAAACTATTCTTAGGGCTGTCACCTTCCATTCCTGAAGCTATGGGGCTGTCAACCAGAGGCAGGAAAAAAGACGTTTTGTTATGATCCATTTAAAAGGCACAGGAAACCACACATCAAAAACTGTTCTAAGGGGTGGCGTACGAATTGAAATGTCAGCAATGTTGCTTATATAGCCTTGAAAGTAACTTCAGAAGTTTCAAGAAGATTCATTATATCGTCTGTAAGCTGTATGAGGGACCACAGAAATTAGTTTTATTCACCTTACTTTTGATCATAGTTGCTCAAACCACCAACAGCTGCAGCTTCAAGATGAAAAGAATGTGAGCTCGTGTTGTTGCGCAGGCAGAGAGCAGGTACCTGAGCTCTGAACACAGACGTTGCTGGTTACTGACTGGATAGAAGTGAAATCTGCTGTGAGATTTCTGACATCAAAACCTCTTTATGGTCTTTATGGTGTCTTGGATTAGTTACCATGATGTAAAATTCTGTAGGCATCAAGATAGAGATGGCTTTTATTCGCGGTAGCTTGTCAGATCAGCTGTGTACCCCATCAGCTAGGGTTTCCTTCTGCTAGCTAAAAATCATACAGAAATTACATTGTGGGACTTTATTATGTAGAAACATAGCTGTTTGCTGGAAAGATATGGCTAAAAAAGGTTACTTACTCTGGCTTTGGAAATATGATTGAGTAGAATTAATGTATTGTGCAGCTATGAATTGCAGTAGTCAAATAGTTTGTTTCAACCTAGGCAGGTCTGGGTGGGTTTATTCCTGAATACCTGACACATACGCTGGCATATATTACAAATCTGTCCGTATCTACGGGTAACATTTCTTCTATATCAAGGTGCTCTGTTATCAGATGTGCTCAGCTTTCCCCAGTTGCATTGTTTGTTGTGTAGTCATGGTAAGAAGGATAACAGTATGAAAGAGTTATCCTTAATATTTGTATCAATAAATCAGGCTTTCGGAGAGGTTTTGGAAACAAAGGCAGCAGGACAAAGCAATAATAAAAATTACAAGAATATCTGTGGAAAAAAAACCCAGATGACTAAGAAACCGTAAACTCATAAAGCTACCAGAAAGCAATTGTGGATAGCAAAGTTTATTGTTAGGGAAAAAAAAAAATAAAAAAGGAATGGCTAAGGAAAAAACCCACATAAACATAAATCTAAATCTTAGAATATAAACATTTTATAAAAGAGGAGTAGCTCCATGAAACTATATTTTAAAATAAAGAGTGAATTGAGATCAGATTTGAAATTACTAATATTTGAGGAGTATGTCAGTAATACGTGTGGTAAATCAAGGACCCCGATATCATGAAGAACTCTAGCTTTGGGTCTCTATTGCTCTCAAGGTCCGACTGGTGACAGTAGGACATACATATATGCAAACACACTTCTGCTATAAAACAAGGCTGGAAATATTACAACCTTATACTTATTTTTGTGTTTTATAACATCACCATAGGATTTGAGAACCTGTTCACACCTGGAAAAGGTGCTGGTCACATCCAATCTGCCTGCCTGCCCGGTGCATCCCGGCGCTGGCATTTTCGATACCTGTGCCTTAAACAGGCCAGTCTGGTTTGGTGTCGGGAGTACTGATAGTTACATCAAAACCACATGTAAACACTTTCGCCCCCCCCTGTTATTTTAAAGTCACTCCTGTGTTCCTGAGGTCACCAGAAGTACTTTTGTGTCTTTGGATAAAATGTACGAGGAGCTGTGAAGACTGTAATTTGTACTGGCACCTGCAGAAGATTGTGTAGGAGTAGCAACAAAACGGATCTTCTGATTAACACATAGATGGTTACATGATTGTGATAACGGCAGTTACTTGTACAGATGGGTGAAGCAGGAAAACAAAGCCACAAAATAAAGAAATTAAGCTGTAAATACTGAGGGTTCTATGTATGAAATCCTAATGAATATTCATATAGTAACTAAAGCAACTGCTGGCATAGAGTGCTAATCCTTTTTGCAAATAACAATTAGCAGCGAGGTTGTAAAATGGATGTTAATTTGCACATAGTATCAAGAGTTAAGAAATCTCCTGGATAAACAAAGGCTGTCTTAATCAGCAGAAAAAAAATTCTGCACTGTGAATCAGATTGCAAAATAAAGATCTGAACCACATCACAAATTCTAAACAGGTTGCAGAGGTCCAGTCATTCGGGTGAGAAGACGAACAGTCCTCCTAAGTATTACCTGGACAGAAATCTGCAGTAGGAACACACTGCTACACGATTCAACTCATTCACTGAATTCGACTGTAATGGAAGTAGAGTTTCGAAAGAGAAATTCAGTTTGCTTTCGTTCTGTAGAGGTGTTTGGGAATGACAATTATGGTGGTTTTGTACTAATTCTGGCGTGTAAATTGCAATTACGTATAGCGCATAGTTTGTGCTGTTGCCATTGGAGGCTGAGTATGTATTGGATCAGGGAGAGTTTAACAACTGGTATATATACGTGATGTGCTTTATTGTTTTGTGTACTGAGATTTGAAATAAGTGTTTCTATGATGCATGCCCGAAGTATTTTGAATCAAATAATTTGTGGCTTTTTTAACATAGGAATGCAGAGACTATATTTACTTATGGAGCTGATACGGAAAATTAAGATAAAGCACAATGTAAAGTATTACATTATGAAGAAATGCTTTTAAGCTGACAGTTGTAGATGAAAACGTCCTCTGGAGCAGGACTAAATCTGGAGAAGATAAGATTGACCCCAAAGGATGCTTGGTGTCCTCTGCCAAACCGTTACCAAAAGAGCGAGATAAAGAGCGTAAGAAAGACAAGAAGTGTAAAGTTCTGTGTTTTGTTTTGAATAATTACCATCTAATTATCAGTTTAGTGGGCTCATCTGAATCATCATGCTTAATAGCCACTGAGGAATGAGATCTCTTTCCCATAAATTTATCTAATCCCTTTTTGAGCCCCCTTTGATAATATCCCTGCAGCAAGAGGACTGTCTCCCACTGACACCCATATGCATACAGTCTGTTAGCAGTACAGTATGCCCAGCAGTGTCTGGTGCTGGTATTTCAAGTGTTTGAATGTATTTTGTTTTTTTTTTTTTTCCTTTGTTTTCCACTGGCGGGTGTTTTTTTGTGCATAGAGTCAAACCAGTGGATAGCTTTAGACCACTGAGCAACCGGTATATTCTCGGTATTTTAGCAATTCGCTCGAGTGTAGGTGTGCCACAAAGAAGGAAAAAAAATCATGTTGTCTTTAGAGAAACATCGATACAAACACATATTCATTCTATCACCTTCCCTTCCGTTTTCCTCCAGAATGCATTTAAGGCATTTCGCTCATCCCTGTAAATTCAGTCTAATTACCTGTTAATGATTAAGCTGGTGGTTCAATACGCATGTTCTGACATTCTGCAGACTGCTATTTTTTTTTAGCAGCATGGAATCAGTGCAATAACAAGGTTTGACAGCAAAATATAAACATTCTGAGAAACTATTTGCCCATGAGAAATGAAGTTTTGAGGCAACTGAAACTTACCACTTTGAAACTTCCTAAGATTTGCAATAACATAGAGCCAAAAAAAGGGGAAAGAAAAAATTGAAACGGTTCTATTTTTTTTTTTTTTTTTTTTTTTTACATTTGCAGAATATAGTAGTGGGTATTTAGGTACCATTTGCAAAATGGAGAACAAAGATATAATATCATCATATCTGACCCCAAGAAACTTGTCTAATCTGAGAGCAGGTTTTCTACCTGCTATGCACACAATTAGGGTCTCAGACTAACATTTATTCTCCCTGTTTGAGCTGTGATTTTTTGGAACTGTTGTCAGACTATGAATCAATTTTGACTATATCTTCTGGCATTAAATCAGCATAAAACATGCACATTATGTGTTATTTTAGTTTGGTCCATTAGTAGTCATACTACTTTACTTCCTGGATGAAAGAATTTTTGACAAGTGATATCAAATTATCTTGTCTTCACCAGCGAATTTTAAAGAAATAAAAAGCCAGTGAATATTTCAAGCAGAAACACAGATGCCAAAATAGATAGAAAATTTCATGTTCCGTCAAAACTGTCCCTATTTCAAGTGGTTCCTGATTAATTGGAATGCAAGGCCCTAATTAGCTAGGTACTACAGATGGGGTGCTTACAGCAATATCCTTTTTAAAGACAGAAATGAAGATCGCAGACATGTATTTGACAAATTTTATTAGAAAATTTATTATTGTGTTTTTCTTAAATTTAAAGGTTGATGAAAAAGAGCTATCCAAACCCAGATTTTTCTTTATATAAAATATAGATTGATTCATTGCACTAGAGTGAAGTTAAATGCAATATTCGTTATTTGCAGTTAGTGAATAAAATTTGTAATTTCATTTTCTGGCCTGTGCCGAAAGTTGGGCACTTTGGAAATTCTTTAAAGAAGTCCTCTGAATGAAGGAGGATTCAAAGTAAGCCTCAAGTCTTGCAAAGCCACATAAAGGAATGGAACCTCAGTATGTCTGCTAACTTTATTTCTAGGTTTCATTAATATAACTGCTCCCTCAGTGGTGGCTGGTATTGTTTAATTGATTGTCCTTGATTCAAATGAAATAAAATAGCAAGCAGTATTCAGTCATATCCATGTAAAAATTAAAAAGCTGAAAAGTATTGGAATACCAGTAAAAAATAGTTTATTTAAAGTACAGAAGTGACAATTTTTTAAATCCTTCTGTTAGCCCAGATCTTGATCCAACTTCCTTAAAAAATCCTTAAAAATTTGCAAGGCATGTCACAAACATGGTTCAGTGTTAAAGTGAATTTATACCAGGTAGTGCTTATGGAGCTATCCTAGTGGAAATTATATGCTTTAAATCTCAATTTGGGGAACCATGCTGTGTTTTAAAGCTACCTGTATAAATCAAAGTTGAGGCAAATGTTTTGACTGACATCTTGAAATAGAAGTCACACTTATACTCTCTTTATGACATGAATTTATGACAATTTGTGTTATAGGCTTCAACTCGGCAATGATACAAAAATCCTCCTTTCATCTTATCCAGATGAAGAGTAAAATTGCCTAGATGTATTTAAATGAAAAAGAATGAAATTGCCTTGAGAAAGTTAATTTCAAGATAAGAGTAAAATGTTTGAGTTGAATTTTCCCCGTGCTGTCAGTAGGGTTGAAGTACTGTAGAGACGTGAAGTAAGAAATTCAATATTTCAAGAACTAATATCGTAAGGAAAACAAAAGCAGATATGGAAATAATCTTTCAATCGGAAATTTTATTTGCTGAGATGTATCACCTTATGCAGACACACAGGAAAAGATTACTCTTGTTAAAATAAGAAGATGTTTATAAAGTACTTATTGGACACAACATAATATATCTGACAACTTTCAGGAAGGATATAAATGTGAAATATGATGTTCAGATAAGCATACATTCACGGATAGGATGCCACCCCTTTTCGTTGCAACGCCAAGAACACGTTTAACTCAGGTTTGTGATAAGCACAGCTAAAGCGCTATTAAATTATTAATTAAAATGGGACGGAAATTAATTGACGGAGTGAAAGCGAACAAAACAGATGTAAAAAACCCAATCAGTTTGGTGTTACTTCCCGGAGTAATTTCAGGATGCCTAGAAAAATAGGGAAGGGTGGTATTGTTTGTCATGCCCATTCAAGAAAAATGATTGTTATGCTTTTCTCAGCTGCCTCTTTTGTGCCGCTTACAAGCATGGCAGTAAGTGTATAGAACAAATGAAAACAAGAACAAACAGTAATTCCTTCCTTGATACAGACAACGCTGTGCGATAGACTGTTGGACAACATCAGTTAAAAGTACAAAGAAAGAGTGCAGCTCAAATTGAGCCTCGGAGTAGGAAGAAATGGCTGGTAGCGCTCTGTTTCTGTGCGCAAAACCAGGGAAATTGTCTCAGGTAACGTTGTGGATGCCCCGTAGACCGCGGCACTCAATAGTTAAACCTGCTAATGAGAGGAAATGAGAGCGTCTGTAAAAGGGATGGGACAAAGAGCTTCAGCAGTAGGAGCTAGACTGCTGTTCTGTCTGACAGTTCAGATGACTCCTGGGTATATGTTTTATGTATGTCTTAGTTATAAATAGCACAAGAACTTCACCGGGACACAGCATGGCTGTGCCATGACGCGGAGCTTGATTTGCAGAAGCCCCGAAGCATATCAAGTGCAGGAGTGCTGAAGGAACTGTTGTTCTGTAGATGGGCGTTACTCACTCGTCTTGGTTGCAGCAGGAGCATTTCAGACGTAGAAGATGACATCTATTTTTTTCAGGATGGTTTTTTTTTATTTTATTTTAGAGGGATAAACCCGTCAAGTTCAGGTTCGCATCTTTGTTTTGCCCCCTTTGGAGGTCCCACTCAGAGCACACTGATGAGAGCTCGTGGCAAGGTGTCTGTTGCCAGACCTAGTCCATATTTCAGTTCTGTAACATAATGTAGGAACATTTCTTTTTAAAGACTTACGTAACATGCAAATCCTGTCCACCTTGCCAAGACAAATTCAGGAACAGGATCTCTGACTATATTTTCTCTTACCTCACTTTTGATGTCTGCTGTGCAATATCTGTGTCTGATATCTGTCTGAGCTACTTGCCTCGAGCTCCCTTTGGTGATAAGTAAAAGAAAAAAAAAATATTCTTAAGGTGGGAGTAATTTAAGTGTTTATTTCTGCTGCCTATAAATGGAACTTAAGAGGACTAGCTGAGAAGGAGGCTCTTTTTTTAAATGTAGCTTAAATAATTTTTTTTTTTATATTGCAGATGTCCACAGTTGGCCAAGTGAATCTCAAAGTGCAAGGCAAGAGAGATACCTTTTTTTTTTTTTTTTTTAATTTTGTAGAGGGAATTTTAACCTTCAGTGATTTTAACACATATTAATCCATCTGTTTGATATTCTTAATATCTTGTGAGTTATTCATTCAGTGGATAAGTTCCTTCAGAGAATCCTATCGCCACTGAATAGAGTATCTGAGTATTTCCTGCTGGTACTTCATAGCTACGCTTGAGCACAAATTAGTCTAAAGAATAGACCATTGACTGCTGATAGTATCCTTTTTAATATTTTGATATACGTGATACATCAGCTTAGGCACTAGAAATGCCTTGTATTTTGTAACTGGTCTGTTAAACAAAAAATAGGACGGTCTTTAATTTTTAATAGGTTCTTATCCACAGTATTCCCACACTTGTGAAACTTAAGCATTGGTTCAGGAAGATCTATGCTCTATAACGTGCCAAGTGACATAAATCTGGTTCTTCTGCCACAAAGAGAAAACAAACTCATTGATGTGTAGCTCTCATCTAATATGTGCAATGCACAACTCTGAGCCACATAATTTGGCAATGATTTATGATAAAAGGGATATATACTGAAGGCAGCTTAGAAAGGGCTTCTGCTGAGCCAACATCTGCTTTTCAAAAATAAATGTGGAACAGAGCTTCTTGTTAGTGTGTGTCCAAGTGCTAGTAGTGTAGTAGGGCTGTTCTGTTTATATGGATTGCAGCTCAAACCTGACCTGAATTGGATTTAAAATATAAACATGGATTGAGATGTAATTGAATGACAGTTGGAGAATGTGATTAATTGTATTCATTTCTAAGGAGCAAGGAGCAAGTCACTCAGAGCAGAGGCCTTGAACAACTTAGTAGTAACCTTCAACAACAGCAGTAAGAAAATGTAGCTGCAGGAACTTTCCATGACATGTCAGTGAGCAACAGATTCAATTTGTAAAAACGCTGGAGCCCAAAGGATAACAGTGGAATGCAGATGTGGAGAGTATTTCCAAACCCAGAGGGTTTCATAAGCAATGTATGTTAAAGGTGCAAGACATTTCTTCTAAGCAAATACATGAAAATGGTTCTATTTTTTTTTCCTTTTCAGGCTTTTTAATGGAAGAATCAGAATTTTATAACTTCCCATAAAGTTCCTTCACTACAAAATATACTGTGTGATATTTTACTGCTTGAATCACTGAGTTGGCCAGACATAGAACTGTGGTGTTACCTCTTCTTAAAAATCATCATCCCTGAATTAGTCCCTGTTGCTTCTGTCTCCCTGTAGTTTAGCCCTGACCATCTATGCACTGTCAGAAGTCTTCCCTCTTTCAGTGGTATTTTACATGCTAAAGGTATAGATTTGAAATCGGGTTGCAAGGTTGCCAGAGCTGTCAGAAGACGAGACCGTTCTCAACTCTTTTTGTTCTCGCCTGTGTATATTGAATTAGTATTGCAGCAAGCATATGTGGATATGTATGAGGCAATACCTGCCTCTGAAAAAATTTGGCAAGTAAGGGCTAATGGTTTTAGCAAGTTCAGGGAGAATTCCAGTTGGGAATTCATATGCTGATTGCTTTCCGCAGGAACTGGTGTCCACAGAGCGAAATATTTTGCAAAACATCTCTGTTCCTGGCTAAGGCAGGTCCCTCCGGAGGGAGAGGGAAATTGTGTCTGCCTGGGCACCTCTCGGAGGAAATGAAGTCCTGGGAAAGGGAGGGCGTCCAGCGGAGCTTGTTGCTGCTCAGGCACTGCTTGTGCTGCCTGGCTGCAAGGGCCCAGTAACAGCAATACAGTGGGCAGGTGGCAGTTACGAATAAACCCTTCTCGTTTCTGCTCTGCATTCCCCAGCCTCTCCCAGCTTCCTCTGTTTCCCGTTATTTCTCTGGGTTGTGACTCGAACCTGGCTCTTCTGCATTTGAATCTTTGTTGGGTGTCTTGCTATGTGGAAAAGCTCTAGGTAGACCCCTGCGAACCTGGATGAATTGGGGTCCTGTGAGAACATCTTTTAAAGCTGACTGTTGATTTTTCGATTCATAGTTCGGAGCTATAGTGAAGTTGAGTCTCTTCTTGCTAAGGTGATCACAGTGTAAACTGAGACACTGAGAACTTCGAGCAGACCTGAGCCAGTGGAGCTTCTGGTTGCTTTTAACACCATATTAAGGGTGGGAACTGCCAGAGAAGACTCAGAGGAGACTTCAGTTAAGTTTTAAACAAATGAAAGGCATCTGCAAAAGAAAAAGTGAATATTTCTCATCACAATCATAACAGCAAGAAGCAACGACCTTTAAACTGTTACGAAAACAATTTAGGAAGTTTAGAAGCATCATTCCCCTTAAGTGCAATAGTTTAATGTCTACATTTGGTTTTAAAATTGGCTTATTAATAAAAAGGCCCTGGAAGTTGTTGCAGGTATGCAATATTCCTGGAAATCTGATTTAGAATATTTCCATGATTTGAAGACCAGAGATTATTTTTAATTTTAATTTAATTTAATTTTAAGAATTTTATCTGCATGTGAGCTGGCTGACAACAGAAAAGTGATGCTGTTTTATGCTATTTCATCTTTCGGATCTCTCTGTTAAACTTATAGGTCTGTTTAGTTTTGAACCGGTTGCATAGCTAAGTTTATTTTTTAAAGATAAGATTTTTTTTAAAGATAAGGATTCTTAAATATATTGGACTATGATGTTTACACTGTTTGTGATCAATTTTGTATTTCTTTAAGTCTCAACTATCTTTGATAATTCTGTTTCCCCAAGGAGATCGTCTCTTACAGATATGCATGGATTGGGACAGTGATGAATTACTACTCCTGGTCTCTTATTCCCGAATAACCGTATTTCATATTTAAATTGCACATGAGGTAATAACACTGTGAAAGATCAGCATATTTCAATATTGGCTTTGAAAGACGGTATATCCATTCCTGCAGCAATAATAATATCTATCAGTTATATTAAATAGTATAATAGAATTCTGTATCTGTGACTTTGACAGGGACAACACTAGTGGTATCCAGTGTAAATTATTAGCTATGGACCAGCTGGACACCTTTGCTTTGTGGTTTACTTATGTTTGTGCTTAAATCTACTTCGTGAAGTTACTTAATAGAAAGCAGAGACATTTCTACTTAGAAACATTGAACTAGAGTCGAAGAGCATGCACAAGCAAACAGAATTTTGTATTTCTTCTACTTCTGTGCTCACTTACTCTAATAAAATGATTCTTCTTTGTGGAGATTCTTTGCCATTCTGAAGAATCGCTTAAAGTGATTCTTCACCATTGTAGCATGATCTTTTGTGAAGAGTCTACATTTCTGCTGAGTGGAATTAAGCATCTCTGCTAAGGAGAAGGAACATCAGATTGTAATTAAAATAATAGCAATCTTCTAGCTGAAACATTAACAACACTTTTAAAAATACTACATTTAATGTTCCAGAACAGGAAGTCGTATAACATAACCAGGTTCAACAAACACTACAGAAGGCATAATGTTTATTATTAGCATCACATCACCATATGACAGTGACAGGTGGTGATCCACAAATGCCATCACAGTCATCAGAAGCAATGTGGCGAAACGAAAGGCTTCAAAAAGTGCAATTTTATAGCAGTATAAACCAATTCAGACCGCTTATCGTTAGATAACCGTAAGGTAAACTTCGAAGCTAATATTTACGGTGTCTGAAATCATGCTTTTTTGGTTTATTTGCTATGTAGGTTGCTGCATCTTGTATTTATATTGATTTGCAAGAGCACTGGTGCTGTAAGCAGACCTAGCAGTCATGTATTCCAGAGTTTCCTAAAATAACTCTCTGTCCTAATTTTTCAAGAGATGGGAGGGAAGAACTTTATATAAGAGGGTCTCAGCAAGAAAATGTGAAATTATGTTTTAAATAGAATTCTGTTTCAGAATTTTCCACTAATTTTACTATTTTATTGGGCTGTAGTTATCTATTTTAATTAATTTAATTTTCAATAAAAAATGTCTATTGACTTTGTTTTTTGATATATGAAAATTTACATTCCTATTGCTTCTAAAATATAATATGTTGTGAATATGGTGCTAATAAACACAGAAAAAAAATTGAACTCCTGTGTATCACGCATACACAAAACAAATAGTTAGAATTTTCCAGTTATGAACTACCAAGAAGGAAAAGAGTTCTAGATTTGTATGTCAGTCATTTTGTCTTTGGAATAAGCTTTTCTTTCCTGGATGTCTCAAATGGGGAGATTATATCAAATATTGCCCAATTCCTTCCATACTTTTTGTTTGTTTCTTTGGTTTGTTGTTTGGGGTTTTTTTGGTTTTTTTGTTTTTTTTTTTGTTTTTTTTTTTTTTTTTTAACTTGAGGCATGCTAAATGCACTTTAAACTAAAGAACATAAAATAGAGATAGGATTAAGGCAATGTTTTTATCCACCAATGGTGGGTGTGAATATGTTGGGAAAATAAGAAGTGAGAACAGAAGGTGCTGCGCCACCCCCTCATCTGTTTCGGTCATTGTGGCGTGCCCTTCTGTGACATTTAGTGCTCAGCTCTGTCACTTAGCTAGAGGTTGCATTAAATCCTGAACTGAAAAAAAATAGAGCTTGAGATACTGTGTAAAGGTCACACAATTTGTGATTGTGAATAACGGGATAGCTCTTGATGACTCATGAAGATACTGGCGTATCTTGGAAATTCATGGTCTTATAAGAAGTCATGTCCTAGAAATTCAGGGGTCAAAATCTATCTTTGTAAGCAATCACACATCGCACCTGAAAACAAAACAGTGTCTGAGAACTAATTGTCCTTTCTAGGTGGCGAATACTTAGAATTGTGAAGTATTTCTACGGCTTGTGATGTTCATTCATGAATGATTCATGAGACCCTATAAACTGAAATGTGCTGAAATTTTAGGCTTGATGAAGGCTTGAATGCTGTAAGCAGACGTTTATTTGTTTGTCTTTTTTTTTTTTTCCACATGCAAAGTATCTTACTGTAGAAACTGTTGAATGTGTTGAATATATAATTTATATCGGGGGGGAGGGAACGAGTAGCAAATCTATACTCTCTTTGGTTTATAAATGCAACTTGCCTGTTGTGAATTAATGTTATGTAAATTAATGCGTAATTGAAATGAAATAATAAAGGTAACGCAGACTGAAGTGCACTGTATATGTGTATTTACTTCTGTGAGTCTTTTACAGGAAGATTAGACTGAGATACAAAAAAGTTGGGTATTATCATTATTTCTCTTTATCGTTACAAAGGCTTGACCAGCCATGTCATATCTGAATGCCCTGATTTGCCATACAGTTTTGTGAAATGTCTGGACAAATTCTGGATGTCATTCTAGGAGTACCTCTACTCTTTAAAAGCATTCTCTGTGCGAGTTTTACTCCTTAGAGGATGTAAAGGTATAAACAGTTCTTAGAGTCCTTAAAGCAGATATTTAATGTGCTTGCTACTCTGACCCAACTTGAGGGACGTCAGAATTTTTTTCTTCTTAGGCCTTTTTTTCCCCCAGTTTTGAATTCTTACAATATCTATCCTTAAGCATATATCTTTGTTTTCTCTCTTTACAGGTGATTATCTACCTGGCTTTTAAGGTTTTTTAATTCTAGTAACACTTTCCATTCACTGATGATGTTGAGAAGAAGATTATGACAACCAGTCTGATTTGCTCTTAAAACGTATCTTAACACAGGTGCGTGACTCTGTCCTCAGTCTAGTATTTTAGTGTAGCACATGAACTTTGTTCGCTCTGTCTCATTGGTGACCGTGTAGCCTGATAATGCTGCTGACACGAGGTAAGCAAACTTTCATTCTGCTGAAGTCACTTATAAATTCAGTCTTTTAAAACGTCCTTGTCTGATGGACAAAAAAGTCATAGGTTCTGAAGCAAAAGCTTTATGGAAAGAGCGCTAAGCATAGAATGAGAAATCTGGTTTTAGGAGAGCAAAGCTTGCAAGGACAATATTGTCATTAGTTCTGAGGTCAGACAGGAGGACTATTTGCTTGTTCTATGTATGATAATATTTCTTAGAACAGGAACGCTTTTACTTGTACCATGTAATTTTGGCAGTATCAGCAAGCAAAGTACATTTTCTCAACCACTTCAAGAAGACGTATTCCACTTCATGGTTATGATGTTACTTGCAACGAGCGGTGATTTGTTGGGCCACTAAGACATGTAGCGAGACATAAATTTGACATTTATGTGACTGAGCACACAAGGGCGTGTATGCTCCACAACTTTCACCTCCACCTACTGGGGTTCACCTACTGGAATGTCTCTATTAACCTCCCTAAAAAAGAAAATATCTCTCATTTTGCTTTTGAAAATCTCTTGCAATCTTGTGCAGATGTGTAGGTGTGTGTTTTGCCATCACAGTATAATTTTCTTTTATTTACAACTGTGCCTAGCAATGCTTATATATGCTATAAGCACATTTTAATGTGTCTCTTTGCCTTAATTCTAATATTTACTTTGCTCAGGTAATCCATGAGCTTGTCTCCACTCCAGTTCTAAAGGCAGTTGTACACTGGTATGGCATTTCTTAATGAAAAAATATGCTCTCTAGTTTGCATCATTTTATGACATTAGTTTCTCATAAAGATCTGTCAGTGTATTTGTTTTAATATTATTATGTGTGTGCAAACTGCAGCTTTTATTCTCCATAGAAACAGTGTCTGGGTAGTGTGTGTAGAACTATATCTTGATAAAACAATAACAAGTGCTGGTGTGTGGTGCAGTCCATAATACACCACCAAAGTGTGCGTAGTGTCTTGCATTATACTACTCTTGGTTAATTTGGGGAGGGACCTCTAGGGACAAGGATGGCATACGCTTTATCACCGCTGAGCTGAGCATCGTGTTTGTTTTCAAGAAGCGACAATTTGACAGTATTTGTCACACGCACATCTTTGTAATTTAAGAAAAAGGACCAAAAAAAAAAAAAAAAACCCAACAACTTTCTTAAATCTCTACATGCACAGTTCCAAATGCTTGTTTAGTAACAGGGGAGAAATGAGGTTGATGTCATTTAGCAGTCTCCTGGAGCTGGTTTACTTAAGCCCTACAAGCAGTGCTGACCTGAGCATCGCTGGGTTATGCCTGGATCAGGATGGCTCTTATTACTGTTCCCATTAAAATACAAATTGAACGATTATAATGAATAATTTAAGTACCTTTGTGCCCCATTAGACTATGACATGTAGCTGTAATTTCAGTAACCAAGTATTTAATATTGGTACTTGCAGATCAACTAACGTTTTGTTGCAATGCATGTCTGTTTGTATTGGGTTGGGGAGATTCTTTGAATCTTCCTCTGATGTAAAGGGGAATAAATTTGGAACCAGCTTCAGTGTTTCTGATCACCTTCAGAATCGTGACGCGTTAGCAGATTTACTATCAACGTATAAAAACTAATGAACCCCTTTAAGCCATGTCATAAACCTGGAATTCTTTTGTACTTAATTAGACGGCCTGAAAAAGAGGAAATTGGACCAAAATCCTATAAAATTAGCTTCGTCAAAACAAATTGGAAACAGATGAGCAACCCACAGTAACTTTACAATAATAATGCTGCAATCCTTACAACGCTATGTCTTGGTTCATTTGGATGGCTTATTCAAGACCTTGTTTAAGTCTTTCCCCACATTGTTCATTTATATATTATAGATGGAACTGCTGGTGATTCTTATGGTCAAGATAATGTTATGCTCATAGCCTTGTCAGACTGTAATTTTTTTGGCAGATACTTTTCCCCCTTTCCCAAGATGTTTTCTTAGGAATAACATAGAAATTTCTGGGTAAAATGACTCAAATATTTTTGAGAATAAGACGGGGCGAACCCACTATTTTGTACATCTTTTAAAAAATTGTTTGTAACAAGTTGTGGAGAAATTTTGTACATTCATCTTTTGGACTAGGGCTTGAAATTTGGCAGAGAATCAGGAATGTGCCATTTACTCAAAATAACATGATTTTAACCAACTTAGAAGGCTTCAAAAAATTGTAGCTTGCAGATGTGTAGTAAAGGTGAGTTAGTTTGACAGCTTGAATGTTTTAAGCCTTTTCATCTGTACTTGGCATGTTTGAGGTTGGAGTTGCAGAACCCAAGTTTCCTTCAATCAGTCCCAGATGGTGGGAGCCGAGGCCGAGGAGATGTCTGCTGTCCACGTTCCTGCCACCGGTGCCTTGGCATCACAGGGGTGCCATGATGCTGTCTAACTCGAGGCCGATGACTTGGGAACATGGAGTTTGGCAATTTCTAGCTTGAAATAGATGCCTGTCAAAGCTTACAAAATTAAGCTAACTGAAAAAAAAAAAAAAATTGAAAATCCATTCTATAATATGGTTTTGATAGCTCACAAAATGCTGTTAACAAAGAAATTACAACTCTGTGTTATTGGACATTCCTCATTGTGTTCTTTGAGGTTTAGAGATCCGATTTCCAAAGTGCTAAGCGTTCCTAGTAGCAACGGAAACTGTGCATCGAACGTTCGATGTGGTGTTTTATAAAATGAGAGTTACTCTGAAAAATCCAATGGGAAGGATTTAAATTGGATCCACAAATTAAAAGGCACTTTTGATCATAACTTCTGCAGGTGTCAGCTCCCCATTTGCAAAATGACTTTACTACCCTCTTACCTCTTAGTAGCTGTGAAACTACATTAGTGTTTGTGAAAAGTATCTTCTAAAATCCCATGAGGAAATGAATAATTTTATCATCGAAGTTTGAATAGTGTTTAGTAAGTAGATTACGGAGCTGTTTAGTAATAAAAAAATACTGAAAATACTTAACGGCTTCTTGCTTAATGAGAACAATCCATCTGTATGTGGAGTTAGCCAATGATTCAGTGGGAAAATGTGATCATAATATTGCAGTACATAAACACAAACAGGTTTTATGCTGGGGCTTGCTAGCTTTTATGTGATTGACGTTTGCCACATTAATATCCTTCTATCATTTTTTTTTTTTTTGAGTGATGATTTGATAACTATCAAAGCAGGACTCTTGACTTTGTATGAGGGCTTGTTCTTGCATATTTATGGAGACACGCTTGCGTATTTGTAAATTTTAATTATTCACTTGAGAAGACTTATGTATATAAATGGTTTGAAAGGCATTGTCCACTAGCAATTTGTTCAAAAGTAATCTACTCTCCTTTCTTAGGAGCTCTGCAAGGAATAATTTTAGGCACGAATATTATTTGTAGTTCAAGAAATTGATGGTTAAAGCCTCTTAACTTTCTGAACTTGTGTTTTCACTCAGAATTTTTAGATGTTGCTAATGATTCCTGACTTCAGTTCTTGATCTTACTGTCACCAGAGCCCTAAACATGTTCCAAAGAATGAAAATGTTTTTTGGAAGCCTTCTCAGTTTCTGCCTTAGCAAACGTAACGGACAGATGATGACAGCCTGTAAATACATTTTGAGCTCCCTTGGTGGCCCAAAGCAGATCTGTCCTGCTGACAGTGTCCTCTGCATACTGATTCCTCTATTGGTAAAAAACAAATTTAAGCAGCTTATTATCCTCTTAGCCACTTTTATGGAGGCCATACATATGTATTATTTCCAGAGAAGGGGATGTGGCAACAGTATTGCAGCACTCTTGGGACCCCCATCTGCTAGAATGCCCCCGATCTCCCCTCCATAAAAATATCACTGCTGTTCAAGTCAGGCACCTCTGTGTGTTTATTACCTTACCAGAATCTTGGAAATTTCTTTAGCTTCTAGTAGAAAAATCACAGTAGGAAAGATAATAGGAGAAGTTATAAATAGAAAAGCAATTCTGAGATAAATTTGAGATTAAAATCATTAATGAAACAGAAAAGTTATTTTCCAAGAGTTTTGATTTCTTCCCTCAGAGGAACTCAGTTTTAATTTTCTCCTATTTTTTTCTGTATTTTGTTTTTCTAAGACGACAATAAACTGAGTGTCTAGGGGAGTTTCTCTTTTCCTTCTTTTCCATTTTAACTTTTCTGAATAGCAACGGTTCAGAAATGTTAGTGATTAAATGTGGAAGATTGATGCTTTTAGACTCCCACTTCTCCTTGGTTTAGAAGGTTTTGAAAAATAAGAGTGAAAAATGAAATTAAGGTGAAAAACAGTGAATGATCTCAAGCAGATATCGCATTTGGTGGCTAAAGAGTAAGAAAGCAGGGACAAATAATTTGAAGTGCTCCTTTTAAAGAGTATCTCTGGGCCTTGAACAAATGGAAGTATTTATACTGAAACAAAGCAAATAGTAGACAAAGACTAAAAAATAATGAGAGCTACTTAAAAACTTTTCCCTGGGTATTTTTAATGAGATCCGGTTGAGGTTTTTTTGAACTAAAAAATACTAAACCATACAGGATAAAAGCTGTGCATGCTTTTTAGCATTTCTAGAACCTAAAGTACAACCTCCGCGTTAGTACAGATGTATTAGAATTTCTGTAAACCCAGATATTTTGGGGTAGGTGCTAAGTGATGCAAATAAAAATGTTTTGGCCGGTAAATTTTATAATCTACTAATTTTTCCTTTGCGGGCGTATTTCAAGGGAAGTGTGGTCATGATGACATTCATCCTTCTTATGCTGCTAGAATTAAACCTGTCCATAAAATAGATGGGAGAGCACACTGAACCATTTCAAAGGATGACAAAGTTCCTGTGATAAATTAATACCCAAGTCAAACCGCCTGCCTTTAAGGACTCTACACTCCGTGACTCCTGTTCACTACCCATTAAATATATATGATGTCTTTAAATGCCCCGATACAGCTATAAACACATTCAGCCGAAATTTATTCTCTTTAATATTTATCTACATCTAGATATTTGTACTGTTATATCCTTCTTTTGTATGAAAGTTTTATATTGTAGATGTGAGGGAATGCCCACTATCATCACACTTATATCAATCCCTTCCAGCTACAATTTATTATTTCTTACCATCTCTGTCACATGGAGCAGTTTCTCATAATTGCAACCTAAATGTTTAATGTGACAGAAGTAGGGATGAATGGGAAAAGATCTAAGTGTGGAGTGTAAATTACCTTGAAAAAAGACGACAATGGTTCTTGCTATGGTCTTTGTATTGCGTAGTCTTGATCTTACAGATAAAATTCTGGGAATACAACAAATTAGGTTTTGTTCTGTTTCCACTTTCCTGTAGGATGTTGGTTTTGTTTTTTTTTTGTTGGTTGGTTTGTTGTTTGGCTGGTTTTTAAGATTAAATGCTATCCATGTAGAATTCAGAAAAATGGACAACTTGTTAATGGTTCTAAGTTATTTAAATAAGCTGGTACAGTTTTTATTTAATTATTTTAAGAAAACCTTTTCTTGCAGGTCAGTAATTACTTCCAAGATGCTCATTTATATTTTCATACAACCCAATTCAGTAATTTTCTGTATAATAAGGTATGATTGTAAGCAAATTGAAACGTTGCTTTTGGGTTTGTTTGTGATGCCACTTGTCATAACCCCCTGATGTATTATGAATGCTGCATTCATAATGAAAACAGCTTTATTACAGTGAGGGTACCACAGTTTCTTTATAATCAACAGTTTCATTTTTTTTCAATTTAAAAATGCAGGTTTCAGACTCCGTTTAAGAAGATGGATACTGCAATGCAGTTCAGTTATGGATTTTGCCTTTATTGGTGAGTGAAAACGACGTTCCTTCTGTGTGTAAGACGGCCTGCTTATAAATTCTCACGCTGGTAACTAAGATACAGTGCTATAATGTGTACATTCCTGTGAAATCACCCATCTATTACAACTGCTTAGGTGTCCATGTAAACATGCAAATGAGAACAATTTGGGAGACTTTTTTATCTAGCTTCTCATCTGTTATTTTGTATTTCTTTTTGCCTTTATTCTGCCAGTATCTCGTGACTGTGTTATTCCTCCGATTTTGGTGGAAACCCTTCTGTTATTATCCTGAGCTAGGGCTCAGGAATACCATATGACCCTAATTTTCTGGCTCTTTGCCGCAGGCCATTACAAGTATTTGTTCAATATACTAGAATAACTGAAGTTCTGGTTTGGGAATGAATGGAAATACTTCCTAAATAGTTGTAGCGGTGTTTTGTTTGTTTGTTTTTTAAACTATTATCCTGCATTTCCTCACTTGTGCCACTTCTGGTTTTCCTTACCTTATAAATAAGGGTGTCTTGCAATTAAATGTTTTCTAAGAAAAATATTTCATGTCATTCTAAACTATCTCACAGTGAAACCATACTAAGTTGTATCAACAGAGTGACTAGATCTGCTTTATTAAAAGAACAGAAGTTGAAAACTCTCTGTATATGAAAATTATTTCCAATATTTTGGAAAATATAGTATAGTTTTATAAAGGCATCTGAAACATCATGAAGATTAAATTTAATGAAACTATTTTTAAAAATTACTTGCTCCTCTCTTGTAATAATAATAACCTTGGAGAGCATGTACTGGTAAAGCTGGGACCTGTAATGATGACCCAAACCAAGACTACTCATATGGGTGTACACAGTGAAGAAACTTCCATTGACAGCAATTGAATACATTAATAGTAGTGACTACTTTGAAATGTTTACCTTTTTTTTTTTTTTCTTCTACTTGTTTTTGATAGCCAAGGTTTCTGACCATGTAGCATCTTCTACAGAAAATAAATAGGTTAAATCAGGGAATGTCTCCTGGTACTGTGCAGTTCTTTACTGTTTTTTCCTTTGTGATCCGACAGAGCAATGTGCTTTATACCATTAAATTACTTCAGATCCAAATAGAAGTTGAAGGTGATCAATATTCTCCTAACTTCTGCACGTGTGACTTTGTTGTTATTAACCCAGCATCATGCTGAAGGTGGTGTCTACATCTAACTACTAATTAAAAGCAAGTCTGCTTCACCTTCACTGTGATAAGTCTATGTTTGACTTGTGTGAGCTCTGCGGTGATTTGTGAATGACACACAAAATGAAAAATCCTTTTCCCAGAGAAAGGGCAGTCAGCACCTCCAGATATTTGCTCAGTTTGTTAGATTTACTTAAATGTGAAATAGCCAGGAAGAATAGCAACTGAGAAATCCTACCTGTTAAAAGAGACTTCAGAAAACATTGAAATAAACGTGCATTTAAAGGCTCTGACTTAGCGCTTGGGGACATGCCCACTCATGATATAGAGATATAAATCTCCTTTCCTGCCCTACAACATCGGTAAAGAATTGCGTAGCAGGTCTGGGGAATTACCTGTATTCATTTAAGTTTCTCCAGGTTTTGCAGTCATGCCAGATTAAATTTCTGTACAAACATGTTCTTATACTAAACAGATCTGGTGTGTGTCTCTTCCAGACACAGTTTGAGATTCACTGAAGTAGTAAATTGGCTTGATGAGCACGTGTGAACAATCCTTTTTTACGTCGTACGCGATACGATGACAAATACCTCAAAAAGAGGTTTGTTACAGTGAATTCATTGCCCAAGGTATTTAGCCAGCCTCTATTTTTTCACCCTACCACTATTTTAAGTGCACAAGCAGCCAGTAAATCCTATCGGAGATCCCCTCTTACGCTGGAAGGAATCATATCCAAGTGATGACTGATATCATCACTGAACTGTTCCACACAAACAAATTTTAGCCAGTCAGCGCCTCATCTGCTGTGCAAGTAGGTCAATATGAAGGTGATTCACCTGCATGGGAAATTCCTTCCTTATCGTGGAGACATTCATGGAAAATCATATCACCATCTGTTCTGTTTGGAGATGACTCAAGAACTTTTTCTCTGTGCTTGAGAAAATGAGGATCTTTTGCTCCAGAGTCAGTCTGTTTCTGGGACCTCTTTCAGGTGTGCTCCTGATTCCATGTCTTTTCTCATCATCTCACTGGGTGCTATAGAAGGTAACAAAGGAAGCATCCGGATTAATTTCATTTGCCCAAGCATCAGTGAAAAATTTCTAACTCGATTAATTGTCGTGGTTAGCTCTTTATCAGGACACCCAGTCTCTTGTTCCTCTTGAGATTTTTGGTAGCCTCCCCCACCCGATTTCTGTGATTTCTTGCACCGTATGTTGTTGTATCCATTGCTTCAAAGAATTTGTGTCTATGCAAGGAAAAAGGTTATCTGAAACTGCGTGGGATGAAGTGCTTTGTATTTTTAATTCATTCATGGACAGATCCATTTTAAAATCTCTCTTAAATCTGAGGAATGCAGATGCCATTTGCAGCCCTATTTGTGTTTGTCTTCCACCTGTAGAAGATGTTTCAGTATTGCCTTGTCCTTCTGGAGTGTTTTTGGGGGCTTCAGTCTTTCCTGCTTGTTCCATCCCCTCAGTGGGATCTTAGTTAAACAGAGGCCACCTCTCCCTGTTATCTTGCTGAGCCTGCAGCCTCGTGTTCTATTTTCCATCTATGGAAATGGCTTTTTGGTGACCCCTGCTTTACCTAAAAGGGTTGGACACTCACTGCTGATCCCTTTTAAACTAGCATTCTCTGAGAAAAGGCTGGACTTCAGATACGTTCTCTACCCAGTTTACTTTTCATTTGTCTGAGAGTGTTGCTCCCAGCCTTTTTCCCCTAACTAATCCAGACCCCAGCAAAGGCACTGCTAAAGGCTCTTGATTTTTTTTTTGTTTGTTTAAATAGAATTTTCCCATTTGAAATCCTCTTGTGTTTTTCTTGTCACAGGAAAAAGTGTTTTGGGGAAATTCTACCTATTTAACACAGTAATGTCTGAGCACTGTCATACCCGGTCATCGAAGAAGCGTGTCATAATTCCAGGTGCAAAGATGTTTAGCTGGGCCAGAAGGATGGGGAAGGTTGAAGTGTTTCCTGTGTAGCATTTTTGAGGACCATTTCTCTTGCAAAATCTTGCCAGTTACCTGTGCCAGGTTCTGTTTGTGCATTCACCAGGAACTGTGCTGTAGCAGAATTGTCGATGACAAACAATATTGTGCAGCCTGTACCAAGAGTTAGGACTTTGGTAAGAGTTGGTTATTACAAGTTTGGAAAGTAAAAAAAACAAACCAAACAAACTTTGCTGGAAACAAACATCAAAATTAGAGTCCTTCCCAGGTGATTTGAGAGTCCTGGCACCTTCCAAGATACTTTAGGAAAAAAAAAAAAAAAAAAAGTTTTTCTTCTTATTTTACAGAGAATTACTCAGAACATTTAGAACCTTTTTTAGGGAGGTATCAAAAGCTGAAATTTAAAATTTAGAAATCAATTAGTTTCGGTTGCAAGTTAAGTCCAGCAGGTCTGTCATTTATAGGAGTAGTAGAGACTTCAGGTGCTGAGGGAGGCTCAGTTGTGGTTGACCAGCTGTGAAGGAGCTTGCATGCTAAAACAATATACGCCATCAGATAATGGCCTGCAAGGCCCTTTTTAGATCAAAATTGGAGGATTTTGATATTTATAAAATGGCTGCTGCTTTCTCCTAACTGCTTATTTACTGGTTATTGCTCAGTAAAGGAATGGCAGATCTGGGTATATAAAAGATGTTACCAGGCTGGAATACCTTTGTCTTCACAAAGCCTCTTTGATTTTCCTGTTTTCATTACAGTGGATAGCGTTGCAAAATGATATTTTTTTTTTTTTTTTAAACAAAATTTAGCTCTTGAACTGAACTTCATCTGATTTTTTTTTTTTTTTTTCAGAGAAATTTCTAGCTTTGCCATTGCACAAAATAGCTTGGAAATTAGAACTTTAAAAGAAAGACGTTGAATATTTTCAAAATTTATTCCACTGTTTTTCTTATTGTGTGACTGATGATTGCTGGAGGTGGCAAGACTTTAAAGCAAAGATATGAATGCAAAGCTCTCAGTTCTCAATGGTGTGTTCGTTGTCATCTGTGGCTTAGCACATTTCTAGCTGACCGACTGAACCTTCCTCTGCAGTATTCTTACAGTTTCATCAGCAGAAGACGTGGATATACCCAGTTCCTCCTTTTATTTCCAGGAGCTCTGACAAAAAGGGGTAAGAGAAAGGAAATGTCGGGAGATAAAGCCTTGGGGGCAGAGGTTTTAAAAGGTGTTTCTGGGAGTTAGTACTCGGTTCTCACAGTTCTATTAGCAAAAATAATTCATTAGCAAATTCTATTAGTCTCTTTTGAAGTTTTGAAGCCAGAGAGATCAAGTGGTTTGACCTAAGGTGACAGCAGAAGTTCAACAGTTGAATCTGAATCTTCTTTACTGTCATCTAGAAGTTGTCATGGAGGAGACAGTATTTATTGTTCAAGCAGATTTAAGGGAAATGTAGAAATTGCAGTTTAAAAACGTAATTCCGAAATGACTGCTTTAAATTATTCTTCCCCTCCATGTAGACTTATATGTTCGGTATTTCATCTTGTATTATCCATATGCTTAATGCAGCTTGTTATTTTTTGCCATAAGAACACTAAACAGGGCTTTTCCCATCAATGTTTTTTTATACCCATTTTATTTTGTGGTACTGTCCTCCTACTGCAGAGTTTAATTTTGGCAATAACTTACTAAAAAAAAAAAAAAAAAGTTGTATTTTATTCCAAAGCGGTTTCATATGAATGTAATCTGAATCCACATTTCAGAGTAATTTCTTCAAATATAATACTTTCCTAGCAATGTGTCAATTAACTTGAAGTTGTCCTTGGAGTTTAATATCCTGCAATATTCTATACTAAAACTGACACGAAGGTTATTTTATTTAGTTTATGTTAAAACTTTGTAGATATTTCTCTTGAGATAATACATGTGGCAAACAATGGCTGACTGGGAATCACATTGATCCCCAGTTGATTCTCAAATGCCATTCAGTTTCTCATTTTGAGTTATAGTTGGGAAAAGAGAGGCTACAAATATATGACCAAGGCATCGTCAAAATAACGCAGCAAATTAGAACAATATAGTGGCAGATCCATATCCTATTGAAAAAAACCCAGCAAAACCAACAACCAAATCCCACTCCTAGGTGTATGAAACGTCTCCGTGTTGTGGGAATATTTCTTTTTCATGAAGCCAGTGAGAACAAAGCCCCCATTTAAGTGAATACTTCAGGTCAAAGCTAGCTTTTGGGTTTTAGAAAGTTAATATTTTTATCATATCAGTATGTTTCCATTACGAACTACTGCATTTTGGCAACTTCCAAGGAGTAAGAGGTGAAGAAATCACCGATCAAATAGCTATTCTGTGTTCAATATCCATTAGTTCAGTATATCATTTCAGATGTTCGTTAGGCTCATGAAGCAGAGACCTTATCTCAGCAGGTTTTATAATTGAAGCTGTCTGTTGGGAGTGAAGGAGAGGGAGACTGCGGAATGTTATATTAGATGGAGAATTGTGGAACGTATCTTAAAGGACTAAGGGTATACTGAGAAGTCCTGTGGTTCTTTTAATTTTGTCTGTATCCCTTTTGAATATAAGGGAACCTCTGTGTGCAATTCACTGTGATCTTACAGATACTCTCTTAAAAAAGTGATTCACAAAGGGAAGAAGAAATGTCTCTTTCTCTTTCTGCTCCTTTTTGATTTATTAATTTTGAGTTGTACTTTTTGTTCCTTCCTGGTATACAAAAGGTCTGAAAAAGCTGAAGATTTTACTGTCTAGAATATAAGGTGCTTGATGTTAGCCTTTTTTTTTTGGAAGCCTTGGTGTCAAAAGACATAATGTGATGAAATTATCAGTGAAACCTTGTCACTGAAACCCAGTTGAGTCAAGAATATCGTTAGTCATAATTTCAAGTAATTATTGTTTGGTTTTGGCTGGTAATTTACTCAGATGAAAAGCAGAAGTCTTTGTCAAAGGTTCCAGACGCCTACTCTTCCACAAATGACTTGGGGCATAGATCTGATTACTTCAGTAACTTTTATTGTGGAAGGAATGAACAAATGACGGTCTTCAGAAATATCTGTATTTTTAAGAAGTACCATCTAAAAAAAAGATTAAATAACTCCCAACACTGTTGCCTTCCATATGTATCAGAATAAACAAGAGAGAGAAAATGCATTTCTTCCATTTTCCTACTAGCAAGTATAAAAGCAATATCCCCCAAGTCTTGCCATCACAAATTCTGATCATGTAGAAAGGCATTTTAGGGTCAAATAGCTGTTCTTGAAAACACTAGTATAGTCTATTGTGTGCCAAAATGTCAAGTTCAGGCAGTATCTTTAGCTTTAAGTGTAGAGGCCCAAATTCTCTTTTGTACTGGATCACACACCCTATTCTGTAAAGTTAGAAACACGAGCATGCTATATAAGCTGTCTCGTGTGCATATCGTGAAGATTCAGACTGATAGAGACTCAGAGCTAAATGTTTTATCACAAATAAGAGAGCAAGAAATGAATAGGAACTCTATCAGGAGTCTATTAAAGCAGTCCCTGTTGCTGCAAGCCAAGCCTGCTCGCCAGTTCATTTGATATAATGATCAATGCAGGATGCAAATATATTTCTCAGACTAGACTGAATTATGAAAGTAAAAAAAAAAAAATAATCTGGTTATATACACTTTCCTCCATATCCACACAAAAATACCCCTGAAACCTCCCAACGTTAACTGTTACGGTAATATTTCTAGATTCTACACCGGTCCCAGGTGATGCTTTTCTTTTAGATAGTCTTGCAGTGACAGCAAACCTTTAACTGAAACACATCTTTTACTGAAGCCTTCCTCATAAAAGGCTGAAAGAAATAACACAGAAAGAAGATGGGCTGTCAGGAAAATTGATGGTGGGAAGGAATCTCTGCTTTTCTATTTCACCAAGAGCAGACGAAGTGCCTGGTCAGTTACTTAAACACTTTCCACCGTTCCAGTGCTCAAAAGTGGTCTGTGCAAAGTAAATCAAATTAATTACATACAACACTTTCCACAGTGAAACGGTAAGACCACTCAAAAAGAACTCAGTGCACAGTGGTGCTGTAGTTGCAGTGTTGTGAGAGGGTGTTCTAAAGTTTGGTTGTGTACAATTGCAAGAAATGTTTGTTGTGGTTTTTTTGTTTTTGTTTTTTTTTCTTCCCATTCACAGGCACAGTGAAGCCAATTATTCAGGATTTCAGCCCAATGAAAATGGCTCATATATAGCTGATGGTTTTAAGGATAGCAGTAGAAGTGACATTGTATGGCACAAGCAAACTGCTGATTTTTGGGAGTGGGGAGGGAGGTGAGAGAAAGAATACAGTGTGATTTTTTTTTTTTTTTTTTTTGGTGTATTTTGTTGTATAGCCTGGATTCTGTGCTGTGTTTTTTGCTTACATATATTTAATTACATATTTAGATTTAGTGCCACTTTTGTGTGACTGACACTGTCCCCTTGTCACTCTCTTCTGAATAGGACTTGAACCCCAGCTGCCCCATGCTGTTGTTAATATTAATGACCACATCCCTCTGTGTGAGCAAAATCAGAATAGCCAAAGTTAACAGGCAGAACGCGTACCAACTGGTCTGAAAAGGCTCCAAATAAAGCTCCCTGCCTCCATTTGTATGTATGTGCATGTGAGTACTCCCTGTTTATTAAAAGCTGCTACTGTTGGAAAGAAAGAAAAATTGAGTCACCCGGGGAAATAATACTGAGAGAAATTTACTTATTTCAGTCATGAGTTCCTGCTTGTTTCGAAGTAAGGTCTCACTTTTCTGATGTACTCTCATACTTTAGAGTTGCCTGTAACAGTTGCCCATGAAACCTTGAGTTCAGTGAGTACTTTCAGGTCAAAGATCAGTGAAGTTGATGGAGAATGTGAATCTGTGCTCTGTCACTGTGCTTTTCAATGCTCCTCGTTTTTCTGTGTGTTTATTGGTCTTCATTGTTCTTCTTGGGCCTTATTTCCTCTCTCATAGCCTCTTGCTAAATTTTCCTCCTTCCGATTTGTGGATTGAGTTTTTTTGAAAATACCTCTCAATAGTCAGAATGTGGGTTTTGATGGTTGTTTCCTTTGGAACAGATTTCAGAGAAAACCTCATCTGCTGTGACTAGGAGATCCAATTCTCACCTTTTCCCCTTCTTAAAGGCTTAGAGTAGTGTCTATAGACCAACCTTGGTAGGAACAATGTTCATCATGAGGAGAGGAGGGCAAGCCCTGTAGAGTTTTGTTTTCTTGTAGTGGATCTCAGCTTCAGCGCTCAGCAAGCTTGAATTGAATAAAATCCCCGTTGGTCAGGTTCTGTGCCACAAATCTTGTAGAAGCCAGGCTGCAGCAGTCACAGCGGGATGGAAAGATTATCCTGATTCCCGTTCCTCTTCCCGCTCCTACTGTCCTACTCAGAACACAGGGAAATTGATTTCCCAGCTTAGTCTCCAAGGAAAGAAACTTCTCTGCACTGATGTCTCCCAAGATAGAACAAATTCAATTGATGAACAGGAACAATCCGCTAGTAAAAGTAGAGCAGATCTAGAACAGATAGCTACAGGCTGGGTGAAAGATATGAAGTTTCTCTTTTCGGGCTCAAACTTCGGAAGCAGGAATATGAGCAGAGTGTGTGTGTAGGCGGAGGAGGTACAGATGGGGCTGCCTGGATGTCATTCAAGCCAAGTGTTTTGTCTCCTGCCTTCTCTGCCTTCCTCTCCCTATTGGGTTTATCTAGTCAGCCCTACCAACTTCAATACGCTGTTTATTTCTAGAAAATATCGCCAGTGTTTTCCTATAAATTTTTTTTTTTTTTTCCTAGTCCAGGCTGTCAGAGGTTTTTCTAGATGACAGCTAGAAGTTTGACATAACTGGAATAACATTTTTTTTATTCTTTACATGAGGAGTAGCTTCCTATTTACTTACTATATATAATTCCTAATCTGGATAGATAAACTGCTAAATTGGGATCTTTTTCAAGAATGGTAACTCATACATTTACAAGTTGTTGTCTTGAGCGTGTATGAGCAGTTTACAGGTGCTTGGGTGAGTAGATTCTCCAGTCAATGTGGAGAGGTTTCTCCAAAGGGCAGAAGATGAATTTTGACACTTGCAGTTTATCTCTGTAGTCTTTCACTCTCCCCTTCGACTAAAAGACAGGCCTAAGGCTAGTAGCCACATACTAAAAAAAGCCTTTTTGAATACAGCTCATCTTTTATATTTTACTGGATGCAGATACATAATTGTTAAAAATTCATATTATCAGTATTTTATCAATTCCTCACCTGAATAGCCAGCGTTCTCACCATTGTGTTTCTATTGGTACAAAAACCTGGTACAATTTTTCGTGCATTTTCTAAGTATTGTTTATTGATTATTCACCACTCACCCTAAACCAAAATCCGCCTTCAGTATACCTAGGGAGAAGCTTAGCTCTGTAGCGCTAAATATATATATGTAAAATACAACTTTATATATATATATTTATATATATCCCACAGGCATGATATGACCTTAAGAAAGAAAATACTGCTTTCCTGCAATATGCTAAATCAAATTTTTCTAGTCTCAGGGGACTGACATCAACAAAAAAATTTATCTGTTATCATTGGATTATATTCAGTTAAGGATTTGAATGTTGAATATTAAATTGTTCTACTTTTTCATAGAATAAATAATACTTGATAAAATATCTTGATATTTAGATCCAATAGTTAAAAGGTAGCAGCCTTTCCTGCCAAAATGATATTATCTTTTTTGTTTGCTTGTCCTTTTGTATGAGGGAAAAGGGGAGTAACCAGACAGCAAATATTGTTCCTTCCCCACTGTATATAAGCTTATCTAAAGATGAAGTCATTCTGTCTAGTTGGAAAAAAAGTGAGTAAAACACAGTTAGAGGATATATTTACAATTTTTTCCATAAAAAATGGATTGTTCCTCTAGATGTTAATTTTGAAAGATTTCTATATGTTTTCCTGTTAGCAGTAGAACAATTTCTGAACCCATATTAAAATCTTAAAGTTTCAGTTTTTTAAGAATAAAAATATCTTTGGTCTTCTTCTAGTCGATACTATCAAAGACTGAAGACATGAGTGTTTTGCTAATCCCAGCTTTCTAAATTATTCTTACCTGCAGCCTGTTGCTAGTGCAATACCTTGCTTTCACTGTGCAAGAGAAAACCTAGTAAGCCAGAATTCTTGTAGTTGCTGTCAGCTTTCTTTAGATATGCTCAGGCTCTGCTTTCCTTGATTGAAGCACACTATTTTAATTGTAGATAAAGAAATTAATGGAGAATTTTGTGGGAAAGATTTCTGTTTAACTCAAATTCTCAAACACCGTTGTCATTTTCGACTCTGTCTCTGTGAAGAACACTTCCTACTTAGTTACTGTGAATATTAATTTTTCTTTTCATTGTGAGGTATGTTCTGTTTCAACAAGCTTTGGTTTATAGTTTAGTATTTCAGAAAGAGAACACTGCTGTCCAAAATGTAGCTTCTCAAATGTACTTGAACTGATTCAATCCAAGTAATAAACCTCAGCCCAACCACTGACCATTGACAGGTTTAACTTGGCTAGTGCAGTGACTTCTGTAGTTACTCACAGTTCCTTTAGCTTAGTTCTGTCTCATGTTTTCATAGTTTACGGAAAATAAGTGATTTATAAACAGAAGATGTGATCTATCTCACAGGTCTACATCCTGTCTCTGCGCTAGGGTTATGCACCTAATGCAAAAGGCACTGACACCCCCTTGCCCTGCCCAGGATGCAATGGGCTGCCCTCTGTAGCAACATGACTTTTACAAGCAAGGGATACATCTTCCTCTACTCTTGTATTTTTTTTGGAAATATTCTCTGAAGTGTGAATATACACAAGTCTTACAGTGTCTTGAATTCAACTTGTAACTCCTTCAACCTTCCCATTTCCTTGCGGGAACTGAGCACAAATGTTCTGAGGTGCAGCTTTTGCTGCTAGACCTACAGCCACTAGAAGTGATTTTCATATTCCTGTGTGGTTGATTTGTATGTAGACATTGTTACTATGCAGCACTGATTTTAGGGAGTGAGGCTTTGTACGTAAGGGCATCAAGGGCAGGAATGAGCGCATTGTACGTAAGCACAGCCCAGCAACTTTAAAATTAGAGCCATGCCTTCTGAACGTAACAGTATTTAGACAATGGCTGATCTGTAAGACCAGGAAGAGAGGTTGTTTTCTTCTATGTCAGAATAGAGAACATCTTTTAACTGGTCAGAACATCTCATAGTGAAATACTGTAGCAAATTCAGCTGTGCATAGCAGTTACACAAGTAGAATGGTGTGGCGGTAATCTGCAGAAATTCAGAATAAGACAGGACAAACATTTTATGCCTAATTATCCTGCTAAATTTACCTATGCAAGAAGACAGAGAAATGAAGTCCTCTTCAGCGCCAAAGAAGACAGAAGTGGTTTCAAAGCCAATAACATTAATGATCTAAAAATACTCATCAGATGGAAATGTCTATAAAGCTGCTTTTTGTGAGTGTTCACAATTATCCAACGCTGCATAAAACAAGAGAAGCTCATTATGTATTATTTTAGCAAGCTATGTTTACAGAACAATTTATCACAATGGTAATTGCCTATTTTAAGATTAACTCATTGCCATATGCTGTTTCACAATTAAAAATTAAACACAACAAATAGAAGGCAACTAGTTGTCTCCGAAACACTGTTAGCGATGTCATCATCTGCAGATAATTTTAAAGAGGATCAGGTATGACTTGTTCTGAACGCTAATTATTCATGTTTGGTCTCCCAAGTTGTTGTTAAAGGGTTGCAGCAAGAATGAGTGCCATCTGAGGAAGGCTAGAAGCATTTTTAACAAGGTAGCTACAGAGGCAATTTTTTCCCTGATTTAACTATTCTTCAGCTGAAGTGATTCCTATTTCTTTCTCCACTGATGAGAAAAAAAACATGTTTTTTTTGATTAAATTTATAAAAGGCAGCAGGAGGATGTGTGAACTGTAATCTCAGCTACAGCAGCATGTAGCCCTTTGAGCCAATTGTTGTGTCCTGAACACGAATGGCTTGCTCTAGCCTTTTATTTTTAGCAACATATTTCACGCGTCTGAAATATTCTGAGGTGGAAGAAACAAAACTGTTCATGCTTTTAGTAGCAGGTAAAAGTTTAATATCTTCTTTTAGTCCCGATTTCCATTTCTAGCTCTCCAGTACTACCTCCTGTGACAGATAATATTAGTGCTCTGTCTTTAGCCTTCTCCAGAGCAGGGCCATGATGCCCGGGCCATTCCCTGTTGCTCGGAACTTCTGCATTTGAGACGGTGAACTCCTGCCTTTCGGTAGGATATTTTTTATGTGGTACAACTGACTATATTATAAAAAAATTCTAAATCAGGATCTCGAGGCCCTGGTTCCGGTGCATAATGCGGAGGTGACAGCCCATGATGTCCCCTCGGGAGCTGGCGGGAGCCCCCGCGGGGCTGCCCCGTGCCAGACATGGCCGTCTCCAGCCTTCCCGCCACAGGGCCTGGGCCGGCCCCTCAGCCCCTGCCTCAGGTGGTGGCACCTCAGGGAAAGCTTGTAAGAAAAGGCAAAACACCGCGTGGCACTGAGGAGTGAGGGAAAAAAAGTGTGAGAAACCGCCCCGCGACACGAAGGCCGGAGGAGACGAAGGGGAGAAGGTGCTCCAGGCGCCTGAGCAGGGGCCAGGCCGCAGCGGGTGTTTCCTGGA
This sequence comes from Athene noctua, assembly GCF_965140245.1. Lineage (NCBI taxonomy): Eukaryota > Metazoa > Chordata > Aves > Strigiformes > Strigidae > Athene > Athene noctua. Next base: position 3,117,928 of record NC_134050.1, on the reverse strand, counting down.
GAAGGCAGTGTCCCGAGGGGAGGCCATGCTGCAGAGGGGTCTTCTGGCAGGAGCCGTGGCCTGTGGAGGAGCTGCACTGAGGCAGGTTTATCCTGAAGGACCGCAGCCTGGGTGAAGGGTCACTCTGGAGCACGGGACGACTTTGGATTGACTGCAACCCCCATTCCTCTGCGCTGCCTGGGGAGAGAAGGTAGAGCTGGGAATGAATGGGTGAAACTGAACCCGGGAAAATGGTCAGGGTGGGAGGAAGGGGTCTCGTGTTAGTTTTGTCTTTTGTTCATTTCTTTAATCGGCAATACATTAAATTTCCCTCAAGTCAAGTCTGGTTTGTCCGTGACAGTAATTGGTAAGTGATCTCCCCATCCTTACCGTGACCCACAAGCTTTCACATCTTATTTCCCCCCCTTGTCCAGGGAGACAGGGAGAGTGAGGGAGCAGCTGGGTGGGTGTCTGGCAGCAGGACAATGCCAACCCACCACACGTGTCCAGGTTGAAAATCCTTTTATATGACTAGTCATCCTTTGCTTTGACCTGAGATTGCCCTAGTATTTTTTGACCATTTTAATATTTAACAATACTTCAGGTAAAGCCATCTCACTGCAAATGACTAAACTTTAAAATTTTCCGCGTTAATTGTACTCGATCCTGGGTGCTGAGTGCCTGAACTTAACTGATACCCGCAAAATCTGGCTGAGTGGTGGATGTGGAAGGATGGTCTAAGGGTTTTAGAGTCAGACATTTTCAGGAAATAAAACACAGACAAGTATAAGAACAGCACTAGTTAGTTAAAAAGAGCTTTGAAATTACACAGCAGAGAGAGGGAATAATGGATAAGAATCAAGAAACATATGGTTGGAAAGTGAGAAACTTACACTATGAGGAGCCAATGTGAAAAGTTTCCAGATATCCCTAAATCTTGCTATTGCTGTCATACTTGATGTGTGAGTTTCCAGAACTTCACTGAGAGAATAAATGCTGCAGACAATTGGAAAGCGCTTGTGCCCTGGTTCTTCAATTTTGTATCTTTTTGGACATGACAGATCATATCCGTATGAGTCAGTGAGATAAAGATGTTCCAGCACATCTCCTATAGGCGAACTAGAGAAATAAAACCAACACATCGTTCCAAATAAATTGTCATAGATGATTACTTAGGGGGTGAGAAGAAACAAGTTCATGCTATTTATTAGAGAAATAACAGTGTAAAGGAAAAACACTGAGGGATCATTAGGTTGTGGCATACTGTGAAGGAAAACTAGCAACTGAGTTGTCTTCATATGTTCAGCGTTTGGCAGATAATCGTTCAGTAATTCTGTGGTTCTTAAGACAGCAGAAAAGTCACTGTATCTTGATTCCTTTTCCCTTTTATTTGTATGGATCTCTGCTAAGGAAAACCCTTTAAATCATATTCGTTCAGGAAGCACTTAAGTCCATCGGTCATACAGAGATGGATTTAAACCTCTAATGCAATGTTTTCCCAAACTCAGAACACAGTTTCAAACCACTCTCAAAATGTGGAGTGACAATGTCTGGCAGCAATGCGGTTTTCTTATCCACGTCCTGGATCAGAGTCTGTAACCTGAATTTTCTGGCATTATTTTAAAATCTTAGTCTATTTCCATCATAACTTTAAATATTTTTTCCCCTGCTCAATCCAGATGGCATGAAAAAAATTTTGAACTTTATTATATAAACACAATAATTGCATGGCATGTCATTTGTAAATATTGTCTTCTATGTATACTTCTGCATCTATGTCAGAAAGGTATTTAAAAATAAACACGAATTGTTTATCCCTATTTTTGCAGATGGCATCAAGCATTTATAGAATGAATGTTGCTCATCATTGCTTGCTGATTATGTGGCAGAGCTGGAAGGAGGAAGAACTGAGATACGATTCCTAACCCTGAGCCTGTTCCTAGACCTGTTCTTCTGTAAGTCCAAATCTGCTCTATTTTATACGGTTTATTTTACTTGCAGCAGAGTGGAATTCTTGTTTAAAATATTTTCTCATTATGGATGTTGAGAGGGTGTACAGATGTGCAGGAGAAGAGCATTTGAATGTAAAAATAGTTTTTGCAAACTGGAGTAGTAATTTTAAAATGAGTATGAGGTTTGAGACTAGTATGTGCAAGATGCTGTGAATGGTAGTACTACAGCACAAACAAGGATGGAAAAATAAATTGATTAGTAACAGTTCTTCAGGAAAAGGATATTGGTGTTACAGTGGTTTGTAAATTGAATGTGACTTTACAGTTTTAAATCATGGCAAGAAGGACAGGCTCCATGCTGGGTTGTATTTGCAAGTGACTATAGCTTAGATGATGCGTAAAACAACATCTCTGCTTTGCACAGCATTAGTGAGGCCGCAGTTATGTCAGTTGAGTCTATTTGAAGCAAAATGTGAGCCACCTGAATAAAGAGCAAGCAACAAAAGGTTACAAATCTAGACAAGACATCTTAGACCTTAATGACCTGCGATTATTTAGCAGAAGGACGTAATTTGTTCTCCCCCTGTATGACTGACGGAACAAGTATTATTAAGATTAAATTGCACTGAGACAGATGGAGGTAAATATTAACAACTTTCTAATGGTAAGACAGCAAAGTAGATTTTTGAATTTTAATTCTCAGAGGTTTTAAAGTCAGGTTAGATAAATACCGGTTAGGAAGGACTTGGATATGACCCATATTTGCCTTGAAATGAGGCTGAAGTCGTAAATGACTTCTCAGAAGCTGTTCCAGGCGTATTTTCTATGACTGTAGAATTCAGTGGGAGCTCCACTGAAATGTAGCAGCTAAGCCAGCAACCCCTGAAATGAAAAAGATCCACTGCGTTCTGTTATTTTCACTACCATTGTTACCATACATATGAAACTCCCCAGTCATCTTTTCTTTCCTTCCAGTTTACTGGATGACAGAGAAATAGTTAACTGATAGCCAATAATACTTCAGAGTGACGTAAACCAGCAACAATATTGTGTCTTCTATTGCTAAGATGACTAGACAGCTTGCTTTTCTTCTCAGACAAAACCAAATAGATTTAAGAGATGGCAAACAAGTGTCAAATAAATGTCTCTTATCATTAAACAAAGATTCAAAGAGAACGATATCAATATCAAAACAAAAATTACATTTCATATCCAACTTCTTGCTCTTGAGAGCGTGCTTAATATAGAGTTAACTTAAACTAATTGAAAATAATACAGTATTTGCATAATTGTATTCTGGAGATTATTGTTGCTCGTTCTGTTGAAATCTCCTGGAACACATGAATACAATGCTTTGTGAACCTGCTATTCCCAATTTTACCAATTTCATCTACAGTAAATCTCATTAATACTACGAGTAAGTACTAGAAATATTGTCTGGTTTACTTTCAGATTAATTATGCTTGTGGCAATCTTTTCTTTATAAGAGGAGGTAATTCATTCAAACAATAGCAATTCTTTCTGAATTCACTTCAAATGTCATTCTAATAGAATAGAATTTTGGGAATAATGCAAATGTAAGGTTCAGTAGCTGGAAGCTATTTTTTTTTAATGAGGTATGCTCTAACATATTCTGCAATTTCTACTACTGGCATGGTAAAGTAATACAGAGACAATGAATATGATTAAATTTAGCAGTGGTGTAATTCATCTGAAGCTAAGGCTAAATTTAGGTAGTTGCTGCATTTTATTTGTGCAGATGACGCAAAAATAGATTATTTCTGCCAAATTGTGCCTTATTAAGTTCAGTATCTAGATTTACTTTTGTTCTGTGTATGATCTCTGTACTTATTGTAAATAGGGAGAGCTTTCTGTATTTCAGGAAGGAGAAAGCACAGTTCAATGACACATGTGATCTAAGGCAAAACCTATCTGTCTGCCAGGAGGCTGAAAAAGGAGGAACTGGTAGCCCTACGGATAGCTATAATTTTCTGAAGCATCTTGCCTGTATGCTGGAGTTTTCCCTGTTATGCCCTACTATGGAAGACTAGCACACCCTTCCTCCACACGTAGCGCAATCTTGTTTTTCCTGCTGACTAGGGGATTTATGTGACTATATAAACAGAAGCAAGTTACCTTCATTGTGAATGTGTATTTCACTGGTTTTCAACTGGTAAATCATTCCCAGAGATGCTGTGAGTTGTGGTATTCTAAGCAGGATTCATCTGGGATGGACAGAACTATGTCACGGGTATAGTATGTTGAGTTCTTCTCTGGCATGGCTGTGTCTCTGCTGGGAGGTAGAGGTGTCAGTGGCCTGTTAAGGAGACTACTGGAGAGAAATAATATTGTTGGAGGTTGGGAGGTGGTGGTAGTAAGGCCAGAGACTCATTCAACCTGCTAATGAGGAGTCTGAAGGAAGCGATGAGTTGAGTAGTGCGGAGTTTGTAGTGCAGTCCTGTCATTCAAGTGATGGGGGGGGGGGGAAGAAGAGGAAAAGATACCAAACCAGTAAGAAATAGGTTTAAAAAAAGGACGAATATTTATCAATAACAAATGTCTATAAGAAGAGTAGTTTTCTTTGGCCCCTACAGAGCAATGCTCTGCAATTGAATAGATGCTTGTTCTTACAGGCTCTCTTTTCCACACAGTGTCAGCTTTACAGATAAAACAAGGAAATCAGAAAGACAAGTGTACTTTTTCTCCGAATGGTCTGTTCAATGGAAAATATCAAGACAAGAAGCCATTAAAGTCAAGATATTCCATATTAAGATTCCCAGAGACATCTTCAATGTATAGAATAAAAGCTGTAGAAAAACAGTTGTCATTGAAAAATATTCCTCATCTGAACTTTTCTAAGCACGTTAAAACAAGCAGGACAGGCAAAGAAATACTACTGGAAAAAATCTAGGCCAAATACTTAACCATTGTGAATCTCTGTTTGCTTTTCCTCTCTGTCATCCTGGGATTAGATTTTCACTATGTCCCTTTGGAGAATTCTTTAATGCTTGTCACAAGTTACTCTGGATAAAGTGCTCTGATCTCCTGATACACCTGAAAGACCAACAGGGAGGAGAGGGTACAGAAGGTGATATGTAGCCAGAGTTCATACCACAATCATAAAGGCCGGCTTTAAGGCGCTTTTTTTTTCTTTTTTTTTTTTTTTTTTGCTACATAGTGCTGTGTGATAATTGAGAAATCATCACTAACTACCTGTCTTATATTTTAGAAATGTCTTGACTTTTGCGTGTTTAAACATGTGCCTTCATCTATTACTGTTGATTTATAATTTGTAGTTTATGTTGAGATTTTTATTGATACTGTCTATCAATATAGTAACCACCGAGGCTCAGATTATTAAGTAGATATATCTGTTGACAATCTGAGTTATTTCTTTTGTATCTGAATCTTACTGACATTCAGATAGAACCATGTTGTGACTATGGGTCTTGTGAAAATGTAAATGTTCTATAAGTAGGCACAGTCCAAGAATTTTGTTTTCTGGCAGTATGCTTTATGAAAGAAAAGCCATCTTGTGTTCAAGGAGAAAAAGGTTTCTGAGCTGTAGAGAAACTGGAGAGTTTTCCAGTTGTATGTCTTGGTTTCATAGGGACTACAAACAAGATGCAGAATATGTGTTTTAAGCATCCAGCCAAATAGTGGATTTGTGCTCATTTCCTCTTCTGAAACCTGCCCAAATCCCCTGGAAAAGGATAACTATGTGAGGAATGATGACTGTATCATATAGTTGAAATATATGCTATATATTTAAATTGCTTGTTAACAGACACCGCGGGACCATTTACATCTGGAATACTTTTTAATCTTAGCACTGTTTATCAGAGACCCTGATCTCCAGTCCTGTGTGAACATCGCTCTTAATTTCTCATCTGTGTAGCTGAGCTGGAAGGTAATCCTGTAGGAACAGCTCTTTTAATTTCTGGGTTTGGGGCCCTGGTGTATGACTTCTCTTGTCTGACTCAAGTTCCTCTGAAGTTGAGAGAGAAGGCAGGATAAAGCCAACATAACTGTGATTATTCTGTCCTGAGCAGCTCTGGTTCAACAGCCCCTGGCTATTAGTGCTGCTGCCTGGAAGTTGCCTCTTGCACCTCCTCTGCTTTGGTGGGCATCTGCCAAAATCTGTTTGCCTGGATCCTGCTCTCTCTCTGGGAATAGGGTATGCCTACTCCTCTCTAGTAAAACTACTACCTACTTCCTTGGTAACAGCAGGAAGGAATCTGTCGGAGCCGACAGTGTTCCCTCTCATCCCATCAGACTCTAATTAAATAGCGTACTGTGTCAGATCTGCAGTGGATGTGAAGTGGATTCTCTAACTTGTATTACTGGTGTTTCTCCGACAGCTGAGGCAAATTCTGAAACATCTGGTTTTCATCTCTAAGGTATTTTATATCTTCACCAAAACCAATGAGATTGTTAACCAAGTTTTCTTACCGAGACTGTAACTTGTTTACCAGCATTTAAAAACATCTTTTCTGCATCTGGACCAGGTATGATTAGAGTTAATAAATGACTTCACAATTTACTTGCAACAGATAACTGGTTTGGGCCTCTTAATACACACTGTGTATGTAGTCTTTCTAATTTCTTCTTACTAAACACCTGCATCATCTTTAGTCCAGGTTCAGGATCAAGAGGAAGGGATCCATGTGACTCTTAAACAGCTCACAAAATGTAGCTGCATTATCATGCTGGCTTTTGGGAGCAGCAAATATCAGTTGTTAGGCATGTATTTCATTCAGTCTTCACAGAAATTATCAACAGGATACTGCTATTATGAAATAAATAATGTGGAAATAACAAGCTTGCTCCAGAAGCAGACTCCTCTGAGCGCAGCTGGTGATGGGATGAAGGAAAAAGATGCTATTTATGATTAGCTATTATAAAGTAGCTGTTGTGCTGCTCTAACACCATCAGGTTCCTAGATTTGGTAGAATAAAGTGAAACACTACAATTTGAGGAAGATTCTTTAGTGTAGGTTTGGATCTTTTCTGACTTTAGACTGCAAGAAAAGTTTTACTTCATAATAGGCTGTAAAGCCTATGGGGAGCCATCATTTTGAACATTTATTCAGAACACATTTTTAACCCAGTGCAGTTATCAGCTTCAGGTTTGACTAGAAGAAGTATAAAATGATTGATGCTGCAAGAAAATATGAGGACTTTCTTTCCAGAAGATGCGTTGTTGCACATGTTGGTATGCGTCCTGACACTGAGTGATGAGTTGAAAGCACTGTTGGGCATAAAGACGCAAGGCAAGGGAAAGAGGAAGGAAACTTTTGCATTTGAATAATGTTGAACTACAACAGCTTAACACTAAGGAGGCCTGACTTTTCTGACCGGAAAAAAAAAAAAAAAAAAGTAATGAAAAGACTAAACAGAAGTTTAAGTATTATCAAACTTTCTTCTAAATCCACAGATTTCTTTTGTTTCTTTTAATTCTCAATTTTAAGCGATCTTACTTAGGTTTGGATCCAAAGTGACTGTTAAAAATGAATACCAAAATAGGAAGCACACTTTAAATCTTGGGTTCTGTGGGTGCACTATATCTTCCTCACTGTGTCTCTAATGTCAAGCACTGCATCAGTGAAATCTGGCACCATTTGGAAGTCAATCCTGCTTCCACTGGAACTAAAGACAAATCTCTTCCTTAATGGAAATGAAACTTGATCTTTTCACAGAGTATTTAATTTTCATTCTCAACTTGTAGCTTTTTCTGTTCATTCTTCATTAGCTATCAGTTTCAGCCTGCACTCAGAAACTGCATGAGCTGAAGGAAGCATATGTTTGAGATTATATTTGAGGAAAACTTTTCTGATTTGTCAAATTTCCTTTGAACTAGGTTTCTGGCATGTTCCTCTGTAAATATTTGAACTGGGCTATTTGTGTGCCAAAGAACTGAAGGATTTCAGTTTGCTGTGGAATATGTGAAATGTCTTTTAAATAATTTATGATAAATCAAGATAATTAGAGGTTTATTAAGCTTTGATTTGTCGCTTTAAAATTAAACAACAGGAATGGTGTGGTAAAATGGTTTTAAATCCACATATAGTGGAGGGTATATCAGCTAGCCTATGTAACCTTACCTTGGACCAGGTCAAGTACTGACAGCGGTTTAGTTCTGTAAGCTTGTAGGTCTGCCTATCTTCCTGGTTTTTTTTTTTGTTTTGTTTTTTTTTTTTCCTCTGTACTTCTCTATAATTTCAATTTCAGCTTGAAAATCTCTGTCAGGCATTACCTTGTCGAGTACACATATAATGAAGATCCTGGTAGGGAGTATTCATACCTGTAAGAAGGATTTTCTACAGTAAGCTGGAAGTATCTGAAGCATTTATGGGGGGATATTTTCTTTAAATAAGGCAGAGGCACAGAAGAACTTTTTTGTAGTCCATCATCCTAAACAGGTATCTTCACCCCTCGAAGAAATGTTGCATTTCCAAGAAGCAAACCCATCTATCCAACATGTACAGTTGGCTGTACAGAACCGATGTGATCGGGAAAAATGCGATTCAAATTGCAAATGCAGTCAGACCTGTAGGAACTCCCTGTGTCCATCTAGGATGTGGTGTGGGAACTATCCCTGTCACCTGAGAGGTGTCACACACAAACAGCATGAGATTTTAACTTAGAGTGCTTCGTAACCAGAACAGTGATTTAAATATAAAGATTCATACTCCAAAAACGTTGATGTATGGTCAGAAATGTCTCCACCAATTTGAGATGTCTTAGGTTGTGACAGCAGTCCAGGCAGCAGGTCTCCAGCTTCACGAGGCATAAAATTTCATTGGAAAGTACTTAAGGTGTTGCCTGTTGTCTTGCCCTCCTCCATGTTTCATCAAATTCTCGTTTCTTATGTTTACAACCGCATAGACTGTGTTCTTCCTCAAAAATGTTCCCAGAGGCAACTGGGAAAGCTGGGAAATCAATAGTCAGCAAAATATTTTGAGAGAGCGAGCTCGAAAGCTGCTGGAAGGATTTAGGAGCATAATTCATTTGCACGGGACTTGCTCAGAAATGTAATTTTGTGGATATGTTCTTGAGGACAGTGCTTTCCTGCAGTCACATAGTTACCTTAGACAAAATAAAAAATATTATTCCAAATCTGTGCAAAACCAACTTTATAGAGTAAGAATTGACATTTTTTTTTCCACAGAAGAACAAAATAACATGCTATATATTATAATAGTCCACTCAATTTTTGAATTGGATGGTTGCCGTACTTTCAAAGCCCGGATTTGCCATAACCATTTGTCTGCCTTGCCCTCACACAGATTATCTATATTGTGTCCTGTTTCTAAATGTTTTTCTGTAGCTTCAATATCTCTCTGGTCCAGTGATTCTTTTATGGGTTGTTTTGCTTAGACAGCTGTAGGCTGAACTCAGGTTATAAGGGAGGACACAAAATTGTGAAAATACATGTTTTCAAAATATGGAGGAATAAACACGTTGTCTACCAAAGCAAATAAGCATGTTTTGCACACTTACTATTTCAGGAAAGGATACGGTTATAGAGAAATTAATTACCAATTTATTTCCTATAACAGGGGGGAAAAAAGACTCACAAAAATAATGATTATTAATGCCAGCAGTAAGAGATACCTGATTTCAAAACCAATCTACAACCATGCTACCAGTTGTTTTTGTGAAAGCTAAGAACAAATGGTTCAAACTCAGGTAGCTCGGGCAGTTGGAACAATCCTCTGAATTTTTAAATGCATAGATAATCTTCACTAAATTCCCAGAGCCTTTGAGATTTTCCCATTAGTGGAAAAAAGCCACAGTTCCAAATTACAGCTTCTAAGAAAATGGTATGCTGCCAGAACTTCACACAGGAAAATAACTAGTCCTGGAATTGAAACAGATCTTTTTTTAAACAAGCCTAAAAATCTGAACAAACTGTGCTCATCCACTTTGTGAAGATCCACCCTTGTGACCTAAGCAGGCTCTGCTAGCCATATGCTGATAGATATTATGCAAGTGCTGTATGTGCTCTCATTTGATGACTTGAATGCTTTCAGCTGTGTTTAAGATTTATCTGAAGCTCAAAATAGAGAGCAAATTTGTCTTCTGCTGGCAGAAGTGCTGCACTTGCTTTTGAAACAACATTAATTCTGAGGAGAGACTACCCAACTGAGAACATTTATGAAACTCTCTTTCAAAGGCATGCCTTTAGTTATGCGAGAGGTTGAAGACTGAGACCTGCTGAATCTTTGGTATGCAAAACCTTGAGATGAGAGCAGGTGGGATGACATGCAAGAGTTTGAATGTTAAAAGAGAAAGACCTAAACCTTGATAGAGTCAAGATATCTAGACAGAATTGAAAACAGATTAGCTGTCAAACTGGAAATATGAAGTCTGGTTGTTTCATTCACTGTGTATGCTTCCCACATATTAAGCACTCAGAATTCTGCATTTCAAGGTTGGAATATGAATTGTGCTGATCTACTGTCCTACAGCTTTTCTAAACACTGTCGCTGTTATACGCAATGAACAGAAGGGACAGGAGGTGCTCAGTCCGAGAGGGTACAAGACATACCTCACGCTCCAAGCGCTATCCTCGCCAAAGGCCAAATGAGGTGCTTTTGGGCAGGAAAGTTTAACTTGAGCTCCGAGCTGTATAATTACTTTAGAAATGGTATCCAGATTAAGCAGTTTAAAATGAGTTTGCACATCTCATTATACTTTTGTCCCTCACATTGTATGCAGTATAGACATATTTGTGGTAGCTGGCTGAGGTCATTCATTAAGAAATGCTGATTTTCTTCAGTATTTAAAGTACTTTTTTTTGTTTACAGTTTTCCAGCTCTTGTATTTTAGCAACTCTCAAAGTTACCTTTTATACCTTTAGGCCATGAGATATTTTTTCACCATCTTGATCTGGAATCAGTCATTTTAAATTATCATTTGACTGGAAAGACAAGAACGAAAACACAAATTAAACTTTCCTTTACAGATGATTCAAGGATGAAACACACTTTAACAGAACATCTAAGAGAAAATGAAATTGGATTTGAAGAATATTGACACTTTTTTTCCAAAAGTTTGCGGGCACAGGGTACAAGTGAGATTTGAAGAGAGGCCTAATATTCAGAGACAGGGAGATGCTCAGAAGATTAAGAGAATAACCTCCCTGTATGCAGTATGAAAGTCATGAGCAATATTGAAATTTCTTAGTCTAACTCAGTAAAATAAAATTTTGCACAGACTTCTTTGCCTGATTTTCCCCCAAGCATTTCATATTCTTTGTCTGTTTAGACAAGTTCACGTTTGTCTGATTAGACAAAATCACCTTTCATCCTAGGTGATGCTCCCTTCTAATCTTGCCCACAAAGAAAATTATACATCTATCAGCTATGGTATGAATTTGGAGTTGTATAACTGTGTACTGTTATTCTTCATGCAGACACTGTTAAGAATAACCGTCATTTACGGTTTAAATTTGGTTATCTCATATACAAAGTCAGCTGAACTGGAGAACTACTTTTACTGCAGGAAGTTATACCAAAGTAAATGATAAAGCTTCCCGTTTAGAAACAAGCTTGTATAGAAGGGGCTTGATGGTTTAATGAAGTTTGCAAAGCGTATAAACTACTAATAACCAACAAATTATTAACAACATTCTGCACTTTATGTGCAAACTGAGAGACATTCTCTTTAAAACTGTTGTGGCAGCTTCAAATTTCACTGGAGTAATTATAGAAAAATCAGATAGTAACTTAATACTATCTGGCTATGCATGGAAACTATCTCCTGCAATTTAAATACGTTTGTATTTGAGAATATTGGTGTTGTTAATGCAGCTTTCAGTTCTGATTTTGTACTCTTTAAAAGTTTTTGGTTATTTTCAGTTAGTCTGCTTTGAAATTACAGTTGACAAGAAAGATGGAACAAAGCTCAGCTAAGGAGGAGAAGGTGATTTTTGTGTCTTTGTACACTTGGGGCAAGTCAAAGAAAGTGGAGCAGACGCAGTTTATTTAGAAGCAAAAAGAATAAGTTTATTAAGGAAAGTTTATTCCTTCCAACTCTGTGTAACCCTGAGGAGATTCAGCTGTATGTTGGCCTCGGCATACATATCATCCAACCTTCCGTAGCGTAATGTTGATTAAGAAGTGAAATGTTTTATGAAACTTTTTTTTTTAAAATAAATTGCAGTAGGCAGCTAAAGTAGCTATGAACTCCCCACATTGTCACGAGATAGTTCTCCACAGTGCAACAGCATATATCTGTCTGAAATACGCTGCTCCCCATGCTTTCCATTGGCATATTGACTCCTACGTGTTTGTTTAAAAATAACATATATTAGAATAGCTTCACAGAAATTGTGACTAGCACTACTAGTCAATAACCTCAGAAAAGAAGGGTAAAAGTATGCAAAGTTGACGCTTTTTTTTTACAGTGTACTATAAACACTGGAAATAGTAATTTGCTGCTAAAGTTCTACAGTCTTGGAGAAAACCAATTTAAAAGATATCAGAATGCAGTCATGAGTTGTAAAAAAAACCCAATCTGAAATGAAAAAGAATCCTGTTCTGATCTCTGCTTACCACAGTGACGGTGCAGAACGCCACCAATGAATCGTGAATTGTGACCTGTCAGTGCTATTGCTACTACTGAAGTTGTCAGACTTGCCTGGAAGTGAAGATCTCCAAAATCAGGTAGGAGATAACAACGAAACATGATGTCTCCACTGCTGCCTCCCCTTCATAACAAGTTAACTTCATAAGCAGCAGAACTAGGAAGCTGTATGTCTGGTTGGGGCATAAGTTCTCTTTCCTGGAAATACTCTGTATTTTAAGAAAGCATATGTATACTCCAAAGCCTTTTCTCCCAGTGGGGTATGTAATGTGATTACGTAAAGATCTCTCTCCTCTTCCCATCTGCTTAGTGTCACAAAACCTGTGGGAACATAATATCTCTGAGGCCATATCCCTCTGTCAGATTGTGTTAAAATTGAGGAATGTGTTCCAAAGCTATTGGAGGAGATAAACAGCGTGAAGTTATAACCCACATTTCCTTGGAATTGAGGCAAAAAAAAAAAAAAAAAAAATCAGTGTTCCACATCTCTGTGACAGAAAAACACTTCAACATCATTACAAAATTTCACTGCTAGGTTTGTAGCATCTGTGAATTACGTTACTGCTGGTTTTGTGTAACTGGACTTTTCTGTAGATGGAACATGTAGTATTTGCTACTTGGGCTTCACGGGATACGTGTTTGAGACACTGTGAGTAAAGTACTGTACAGCTCGTCATATTGTTGGAATGAGGAGAAAAAAAAAAGAAAACTTTAGAAACCAAACATTGATTAATACTGAACACTAGTTTGACTTTTCTTTTCTAGTCTCTGATGATTAAACTGGAGATGCCACCGTAAGCATTTATGGGGGAAAAAGTATCACTTATTTGTTTTCTCTTTTCCAGGTACAATATTACATCTGACAATGCAGTCAGTGAGGGGAATCACTCAGTCACAACAGATGCAAAATGTGATGTCTCTCTATTAATTGCTTTTGTGTCTCTCTTTAGTAATTATAGATTTTGATTTCAAACCTAAATTTTTAAAAAATCTTGACCATTAGGAAATTTTCATACCATGAGAATGGGCTAGCTACTGGGAAAAATGAATAAATGGAGATAGTTTAAAAAATGCCATCAATATTCCACTGAACACAATTTCCAGCTTTCGCAATTTTTGCTTAATTCGGTGTAGTTTTGTGGTGCCGTGTCTCAGTTTTACTAAATTTGTGGCAATAGTATCTGTTCTCCGTCAGATGACTGCGTTTTGTTTCTTATGATCTCTCTGCAGTTCAGCCTTTGAGTTACTTTCCTTTCCTGTCCTTGTTTAATCTACCAGGAAGTCCTTCACAAAACTGGATTAGGCAGCTGATGGACTCACAGATTATTTTACTCATTAAATTACACAGAGGACAGGTTTCCTTCTGACCATGAACTCCAACTGCTGATGCATAGCTGCTTTGCCTATGCTAATGAAATACCTAACTTCATTTTATATTGGTGGAAAGGATCCATTGCCGTGTTGTGAGGGTGGAAATGTTTTACCGGATACAATTTTCCTTTTCATACTAAAAAACCAACGATTGCAGTTTAACAATGCAAATGAAGAGCATTAGCATAATGACAGTTCTCTCAATATTTGACAAATTACATATGTTTGACTTTTTAAAATTATAATGAAAGCATTAGTAGAGCTTAATAACACTAAACAACTATTCTTTCTATATTTTCATCCAAAAAACCCACTCAAGTATTTTATAGATTTTTTTTTCTTCTGGATCCTAAATTTCCTAAAGACAATAATTTAAAAGACTGTAGAATCGCAGGCATAAAATTCTTTTTCCCTCTTTCATTGTGTGAGTTCTATGAAAGATGACTAAATAATCTTGGCAGTTGCTTTTGAAACTTAAATTTTGTGAACTATTGTGGCTTAGTGTCAGTCATCCTATAAAGGTTCAGTTTTAGAAAATACTTCAGTGTAAGGTGGTTTTCCTTACATTGGAGGTATATAATGTGTTTTAAATTGATTGCTGTGTGTTCACAGGATCTCTGGACTGAGGACTGATGATGAGTACATTTTGGTTTATCATATTTCTTATACTTAAGGGACAAATCATTTCCAATAGCTAAGCTCTCCTTGCTGTAATTAAAGAACGAATACTTGAAGAACATTAAAGAACAAATCCCCAAAACCACACTCTGAAGTCAAAGCTGACTGTGCATTTAAGGAAATAGTGGTGCATCAGCCACTAATACAAATGTACCGATATATTTATTTAAAAATAAGCTGTGCTAGTCCTTTCCTTGGGGACTAAATGTGGTTTGTATTTTCTTACATTAACTGCTTATATTTGCATAGTAGTGTTCTCAGCAGCACAAAAATGCTTTTGTATCATAAACCATTTTCTCCTTCAAGGAACTGCAATGTTTCTTTTAGCCATTTTATTTTGGGAAGGTGCAAGCGTAAGTCTTTTGTAATGGTTAATTCCAGTTGTTGTTCCAGCTCTTTATTTTGAGATTTGTGGTGGGTTGACTGTGGCTGGATGCTGGTGGACCAGGTGCCCACCAAAACCACTCTGTCACTCCTCCTCCTCAGCTGGACGGGGGAGAGAAAATATAACAAACGGCTTGTGGGTTGCCATAAGGACAGGGAGAGATCACTCACCGATTACTGCCATGGGCAAAACAGACTTGATTTGGGGAAATTAATTTATTTCCAATCAAATCAGAGTAGGATAATGACAAATAAAACCAAATCTTAAAATATATTCCCTCCACCCCTTCTTTCTTCCTGAACTTAACTTCACTCATGATTTTCTCTACCTTCTCCCCACAGTGGCACAGGGAGACGAGGAAAGGACGTTGCGGTCAGTTCATCGCCCGTTGTTTCTGCCGCTCCTTCCTCCTCAGGGAGGACTCCTCACACTCTCGCCCTGCTCCAGCGGGGGTCCCTCCCACGGGAGACAGTCCTCCATGAGCTGCTCCAGCGGGGGTCCCTCCCGGGGGTGCAGCTCTTCCCGCACTGCTCCAGCGGGGGTCCCTCCCGGGGGTGCAGCTCTTCCCGCACTGCTCCAGCGGGGGTCCCTCCCGGGGGTGCAGCTCTTCCCGCACTGCTCCAGCGGGGGTCCCTCCCGGGGGTGCAGCCCTTCAGGCAGAGGCTGCTCCAGCGGGGTCCCCCGCGGGGTCACGGGTGCTGCCGAGAACCTGCTCCAGCCCGGGCTCCTCTCTCCACGGGCCACAGCTCCTGGCAGGAGCCCGCTCAGCGCGGGCTTCCCGCAGGGTCACAGCCTCCTCGGGGCATCCCCCTGCTCCGGCGCGGGGTCCCCCCGGGCTGCAGGTGGGTCTCTGCTCCCCCGTGGGCTCCCTGGGTGCAGGGCACAGCTGCCTCCCCAGGGGCTGCCCCAGGGGCTGCGGGGGAACCTCTGCTCCCGCTCCGGCACCTCCTGCCTCGCCGACCTCGGTGCCTGCGGAGCTGCTGCTCTCCCGTGTTCTCGCTCCTCTCTCCCAGCGGCAGTTGCTGTTGCACAGCGGGTTTTTCCCCCTTTCTTCAGTCCGTGATCCCAGAGGCGCTCCCCCCATCGCTGACGGGCTCGGCCTTGGCCGGCGCTGGGTCCATCCTGGAGCCGGCTGGCGTTGGCTCTGTTGGACATGAGAGAAGCTTCTGGCAGCTTCTCACAGCAGCCACCCCTGTAGCCCCCCTGCTACCAAACCTTGCCACACAAACCCAATACATATTTCCAGAACAGAATTTCCAACTTTTAGGAGCTCTGGCTCAAAAAACTTTCAGTCTTTGCTAGAAAAAAAATATTTAAAATTCTAAGATGTCACATGTTTTGGGTTAGATTCACTTTTTTGGCACTTGGCTGTTCTTTGGAATACACTCTCAAACTCTTTCTTACTTTTTTCACTTCTCTGCCCTATCGAAATCTCACAATCACCTTGAGGATTTGTCACATTTTTAACCCAATAACAAGTGGCCTTTCCCCCATACTGTTAAATTGTATTGGCTCCAGTGAGTTTACCTCATTATAGTATTTGCATACTCTCTAGTAAGTATACTTTTCCTCTGCACATCCGTTCTCTTCCTTATTTATCATCTGCAGTCTGTGACTCCTGTAATCAGGTTTAGCACAGCTTTGGTAATGTGTGAACTTTTACACAACTGATAAAGCTGCAACAGCACTGAGTTGCCGCAGTCAGTGATTTATCTGTGCAGGTGGTGCCAATTTCTCTTGTTTGTACTTGCAAATGATTGGAAATCAATTGCATTTCTTGAACCTTTCGGCGGATAATACTGGTTGTCTTGTCTAATGTTTGCTCCATGTGCTGCTTTTTGTTTGACTCTGCCTTGGAAATATATGGGCCATTCTGTCTCAAATGTTTGGGGTTTTTATTGAGGCATTTTCAATCCTGTTTTCCAGTGCCTGAGGATCCTTTTCCAGAAGTGTAATATCATTACTTTTACTCATTACCTTTTCATCATACTTAACAGAGTACCCAAAAAAGCTAATCTAAAACATCTCTTCTTCTACTCTTTGGTAGGGAAATAATTCGTGCAAAGATTGTAAAACTGACTGTTTAATCTGAGATTAGCCACAAAGTTCTCTTGAATTTCAACTTTGCTTTATGTTTTATCTCATATTTTTTATCAAGGCCAATAGTCCTCAGATTGTTTTCAGTGCAGTCCTAGTTAATTCATCCATTGGAAAATAGCAAAGAAAATGCTTCAGTGTAACAGCTGCTTCTGAATCAGCCCTTGTGAGAAAATGGGTACCAACAGAAAGGTAACCTCTGCAGCTCTACAGAGAAACCATCCTGAAATCTCCTGCAGTTGTTTTCCATACACATGCTTAGTTTTCTCTCTGCTGACACTTTGGATGTGTCCGTTCTTCACCTCAGAGTTTTCTTACTTTTTAAAATAATAAAAAAAAAAAATCAAACGTGGCATTATGGACTACTCCAAAGTAATTTACAGAAATTTGACTGTTCTGTCTCTGGTTCCATTGGGCTGTTCATAGCAGAAAGTTTCACAGCTTTATTCATTCTGCATGAAAATCAGACAAAAGGTGTAAAAAGCAGTGTAAGAGTATGTCTGTGTGTGAGTGAATGTAAGTCTGTGGTGGAGGGTGGGAAGGAAAACGAGTTCTAAATTAAAAAGGCGTTTGCAATTTCAATGCTTATTTCAGATAAGTAGGGTTAACAAAGCTTTGTATGATCCAGCTTTGCGAAGTAACTTTTCATAATATTGAAACGTCCTGGATGTTGATGGATTGATCTGAAGGTGCTGTTTCGCAAAGTGCAGAGCAGAGGGTCCATAGTGTGTGTTCAACTGCAAAAGCTGACAAATTGTTTCTAGTTTGTTTGCTGCTAAGACACGAGACTTTTGCTGCTCGCTTTAAATGGAAAAGCAAACAAGTGGACAGGTTCTCTATTGTACACAGTCAGCATTTAGGGAAGGATGTAGCTCTGGAATTGTATTGGTGGCTATGATTGCGTCCTAGAAAGAAAGATGGAATGTGTTTTAGCTTGCTGTTTAACAGGAACATGAAACCTTGTCTGGGTGAAAAATGTTGATGGCTTTATCGATAGGGCTCAGTAAACTGTAAAGTAGATGCTGCCATCCATTATATATCCTATCAATTCATGCGTTACCTTAATTAGTTTAAAGCTGTGGCACACTCACTTAATTTCATTTTCCCAATCTTGTTTCAGCTAGTTTTAGTTTTTCAGCTAGTCGCTTCCCTCAGATGTTTGTGGCAGTTGAGAGAATTTAAAAATCATTCATGATTTTCGTTTTTGTGACTAGGTTAAGTATTAAAAACCAGCCAGAATCACTGAAGGAATATTATACAAAGATACACTTTCAAAGCAATTTATCTTACATACAGTTTGTGTTGAGAGAGCATGGTCAATGAAACAAAAAGATGCCAGCAAAATCCCAGGCAGTGAATTCAATTGCAATGTAATTGTTGTCTTTGCAACATGACACTGTCGAGATCAAAAGTATCAATGGGTTCAAGAAGGGAATAAGTAAATTAATTAAGGATGGGATTCCTAAACTGTGTCCTGAACTCTGGGAAATAGATTTTGTTTCCATTTCTGACCGTGAATGGTTCTGCGGCTAGAGAAACTCTACACAACCTCTTGGATGTTGTTGAAAATGTGGTAAAATTGGTTTGGACCTGCAAAAATGTAGATAACTGAAGCTGTCAGCAACTGCAGACTCATTTTACTGAAATGGTTTTGTGTCTGACACACCTGACCTTTATTTGTCAGAATATTGACTTGGGTAGAAAAGTTTTTCGAGCTCTGATCAAAAGCTCGATGGGATTTTATTTGATTTTAGAAAAACACAGTGCCTTACCTTGCTTAACTTACATCATCATGTAAGAAAAAATAAACTCATTTTGTCAATAAAAAAATATTTGTCAAAATTTTGTCAAAGAAAAAAATAAACTCATTTTGTCAATAAAGACTTATGATTTTAATTAGAAAGATATTAAATAAACAATATTTAAAATGAGGAAAAGCTAAGCCATCTATTTTAAAGTATTAAAGGTTACTGTAATAGTAAAAGGAAGGAGTAGATAAATAGGTAAAATGAAAACTTTAATAACTTTTTTTAGGTTTTTTTATAGCTTCAAACAGCTTACATATAGAAATTCAGATTTACAGTATAAAAAGGCTTATCACAGTTTGTATAAGAGGGAAATAATAGAACATTATGGACATTTAAACCTAAATCTTTAATCAGCATTGTAATTGTTACCGTTATTAGAATAGTGTTTTATTAAACCTTGTTTCAGGGTTAGATTTACCATGCTTCCTCACTGAAGAAAATTCCTTCAACTGCTGGATTTGGCTGAATAGGTCTAGTGCTTTTTCTAGAATAATTTACCTCAAATTGTCTCTGGAACGTGCTGTAACCCATTTGGCAGGAGATCTCTCTCCCTCTCTTATTGCAGCTGTTCGATTTTGTATAAATAATTAAACATTCATTTGAAAAGGTATTGACACTCAGGTGTTGCCCTGCCAACTGAGTGCCCTAACCCCAAAGCTATAGACTCATTTTCAATGCTCTCTATTTGTTCCAATGAATATTTCAGTGTTTCATGTAAAATTGAACAGCTTGGAGAGGACTAGGACTTAGAGAGATGCAGCATGGTGGTAAAAGCATTCTTCCCGTCATGTAAAAGTGGCGGGATGAAGTTCATCATGGAGACATTAGATATGAGGTGCATTTTAAAAAGAGTCATCTCACACCCTAGACAAGTCATAATTGCTGTAAACTCAGGTGTAAGGGAAAGGACCATTGGTTTCATGCTGCTTTTTTTTTTTTTTTGCAAAGTCCCCTTGAGATTTTTTTTTTTTTTCCCCCAGAAATAGCAAAATGAAATACTTCTTGATTTGTTGCAAACTTGAAAACATTTTAGTACTTATGCAAAAAGGAAGATTTCTTGTTTTGTTTGGAGACTATAGTTCTTACATTATGGATTGATGTGCAGTTGCCTTCTAACCGGCTGTTGAAAAGTGTCCCCAGCCAAGCATCAAGAGCAGGAGAGATGGGAGCTTAACTGTTCACCTCTCCAGTGTAGGAATTCAAAACTTAGGGGGGCTATTCAAGTGCCAAATAATATCTTCCGCGTGTGAAATTAAAAAGGGAAATTAAGTACAAGAAAATATTGTTGAAAGTTTTAAGTGTAATCACAGAAAGATAGAATAAAACATTCAGGTGTTTGTTTTTCAGTAACTTTTTACTTTCCGAGTCTGCCAAAGCTGTCCATAGTGTTTTGTTCCTGTCCTGTGGTACAAGACATTAACAGCTGGAAAAATAAATCAGGTTAGCTGAGTATCAAAAAAAAAACCCAAAACATTTAGGCAAATTGGGCAGATGTTGTTATTCAAATTCTGAATTTTAAAACCTAATCAAATCTTTATGTCATCTAGTTTAACATTAGCTATTTGTGTGTGTGTACCTATAGACAGATATATATACACTGATATCAATAACTCTCTGCATATTTCTTCCTGTTAGTGTCTTGCATTTTGAAAAATCAGTAGTTTTCAGTTTTCAAAGCTTTTTATCTGCTTTTACTTTCAAGTTAGCTGAGTGCATTCTTCTAAGAATAAAGGCAAATTAAAAAAAAAAAAAAAAAATTCTTATTCATAGGAACCAAGAATACCAAGATTATACTTGAAAGTGTATTTTGGATGGGGACTTCATTTCAACAGGATTATTTGCTTCACGAGTGTCTGTTCCCTCTCTTGGCATACGCTAGCACATTTTTTTTGTCTCCTTGTGAGCATTTTCTTAAAGAAGAAATGTCAGAAGATTAAGTACTCTGGTTTTTAGTTTAAAATGTCTCCTGATGCCTCTTTTATGGACTTCTGGGATTGGGAAGACAGGCTCTCTGATACCTTAGAACTTTGCAAAGTGTGAATAAAATAACATGGCTACTTCCAAAGAGTCTGTTTTGATCTGATACCATTTTTCAAAGATGTAAATGATAAAAGATTCAAGGTAATGGAAAATCAGACTCAATATTTGAAACTACTTACATCTTCCCTAGTTTGCCTTTTCTCAGGCGTTTTTAGCTGACCTCATCAAATCTATTGGATGCTTAGCCTTGATGGTAATTTCTTCAGACCAGTAGGGTTGATGCAGCCCCAGTATGGGTGGGAGTGGTACACGAAACTGGGCAGCCCTAATGAGGAGTCACAGTTGTCATCTCTCCTAGCAGACATGTATTGGTCAGCTGCATGTTCCAGACCCAAATGCTGTAGTTTTTCCCTTAAAGCAGAAGACCAGCAAGTACAGTTTCCAGGATCTGTTCTATATTTTACCATATATCCTTGGTGGGCTTCAGTTTATATATTTGCTAATAATTTATACTTATAATGCTGTAAAAGATTTGATGAAGCTTAAACTCAGCACACTGAAGTTAGCAGAGGCAAAGATGTAAATTAGAGTATTGCATTAGTATTGCGAGCTGGAATTATCTTGATTTTAAAATTATCAACGTGTATCTGTCTCCAGATCCTATCTGCAGTCCAGTATGAAAGCTTGCTGACTGCGGTCCCCCAGGCAAGTGAAAACTCCTTGGTTTTTTCTACAGTGAACTCATAAATTCTTGTCTGGCTAAATTTATCTCACTACTTTACCATCTTCCCTGGAGTAATCTGAGGAAGAAAAGTCTATCTTTTTCTCTCTGAAATGCTCCTCCCAACCCTGGTTAACTGGAGGTGAGAAAGTCTGACATCTGAAGTGTTGAGCCTGGTGAAGTTACCATAAACCAGTTTACTTTTACTGAGATATACTGTGTTTAAAATGGACTTCCCAGCTCTTTATGTTCACAAGTCTGCACATACAAAACTCAAAGATGGATTTGTTTCCATTCCTTTGGTCTCCTTGCAGTCCTTTCTGCCTGGTCAGATGGGTATGAAAACCAATGATGACACTTTATGCTTTTTAAAGCAATCACTTCAAACACCATTTGGTGTAATTTTGTGTCTTGAATGTGGAGGCACAATGACAAATTTCTAAGGTGCACATCAGTAAGGTTTAGTTAATTGCTTGATAATGGCTTCTTCAAAGCAATTAGGCCACAGTTTTCTTTAAATATTGCACTGACCTGCCTATGCAAGCTTAAGGTCCATAAATGTATTGGGTAATTATTTTTTTACTAATCAAGGAAAAAGTATTATTATAAAGATTCCAATTTAGAAATATTCATAAATAATTCAGATCTAAGCCAATCAGACTAAATTTCCTTGGGGTATTTTTATGGTTTGTTGCTGTGGTGTTTAATTGAACATAGTCATAGGAGGCTAAACTCCAGACTTCTTTACCTCCCATATAACAAATCTTTGCCTTGCCTTTTAAAAACTGTTACTAAAAAAAGTACAGTCTAAGAATACTAAAGAGGAGGGATAATGGGAATACGAAAAAGTATGTTTGCTTTTTTAAAAATTGAAATGTTTGTGAATGTTAAGGGAGTAAAATTGTCTTTTTACTCTGATGCTCTAATGTTGCTCCTTAGTGTTGGTATCTGTTGAGCACTATCCAATCATCTCTATTTTAGACAAGTTAGTTATCGGAGGACTTGTCCACTTGCATTTACAAACTGCAGGCATGTTAACTCTTTAAGCTAGAAATGCTTTGATCTTGTTGGAAACACATTTTCAGAGGAATGGGAACCCTGTTCAGCAGAGCTGGCTGCAGCGGCTCCTACTTCAAAGTCTAAAAAACCATGAGGTGAAATGTTTTCTGTTCAACAGATTTTTCTGCCTATTAAAAGCCAATTTAGTTGAATCTGCTGTGTGCTACTCGATTGCTAGCTATCAGAACAGCTATCAAAACCTCTTCTTTTAAAGTCTGTTTTCATCTCCTGTGAATGTTTCTCCCATGGGCTTAGGTCTGGAACTTAGTGAGCCCAGCTTTCCCTCAATGTAGTCTTAGATGGTTTCTTTTTAAAGGTGACAACTACACCTATAGAATTACTATTTCATATCCCTTAAAACCTATCCTAATTCAGTTCTGATACACTGGTGCAAGCTACCGTACATCTCATTCTCAAGTGATTGAAAACAGAATTTTGTTCTGTCTGCTATCAGATGGGATATATGCAGTGGTGACAGCTGCAAAATAAATGTCTGCTGTTTCAAAATGATTCAGTTAACTATACTTAGATATTTTCAAATAATCAATAAATCTAATAGTTTACCGTGGTAAAAGTCAACATTTGAACGATTGAATGCTACAGAATTTTGGAAAAGCCCATGTGTAACATAAACCTCCTACAGGTGAGGAGCAGGATGATGTGTAATATCAAATTATTGGTGACTTTCCACATTTCTGCAAGATTTTGCCTACGCAACTGCTTTAAAACTACTCAGTGATATGGCATGCCTCAAGATGCCTGGGTTATTCCTGGATTTAGCCACATCTTCACA
Source organism: Athene noctua (assembly GCF_965140245.1). NCBI lineage: Eukaryota > Metazoa > Chordata > Aves > Strigiformes > Strigidae > Athene > Athene noctua. The sequence goes on along the minus strand of NC_134050.1, from coordinate 3,094,513 downwards.
TGATAGATACTGTGTGGGTTTATGCTAGCATTGACCTCTTACAGGGAATACACACTGAAGTAAACGTCCATCTACTTACCACTTACTAAAATGATAAAATACCCACATTGCGTTCTTGCTATGTGTATTCCAAAGAGGGGACCCGAGTTTGGTAGACCCTAGACTAAGTAACTTTTTTTCCCTTCTATATTTATATACTATGCTAAACCATGTAAATTTTAACTAGATTCATTACCAAGAGTTCAACATTCAAGAGCTGTCAAAATAGCAAAAATACCATGTGCAAAAGAAAAATGAGGAGATGAATTAAGAACATAAATACTGTACGCTAAGATGTGAAACAAAAGAATTGCTTTTCTCTTACTTTATATGCAAGAAATGTAAAGAACAGTCACACTGGTCCTGTTAATTGGCATATTGCATCTTTCTCCGTGTGTGTCTGTAGACAGATGCTATGATTCCTGGTTAGTTGTATCAGGCTCTGAATCGTACAGCACTGTCAATATTACTCTTGCAAATTATAGGAGTAAATAGAAACTTTTCTAGATGCAGCAAAGTTGGGAAACAAAATGACTGTGGCCTGGATATCCACTTCACCTTTCTGCAAAGAGAAAGACAGGGAGAAAATTCTCTCACAATCAAAAATCGCCACTTTGCCTCCCCTCTCATTGACCAAGGCACTCCACCTACCTCTGATTTTTGTCTTTTCTGGGATAAGCAGTGTGATTATACTTTGTTTTCTCCCTGGTTCTTATTTTTGAGCTGGCAAAATTCAGGTTTGCTTGCATTACTGAGAGCCCTTGAACTGGCTCTGAAAATAACATTACTTGATTCCTGTAAAGTCTCAATTGGAGTAAAAACATGATAACGTTTTTCTGTTAAGTATTTATGTATACTAATTTTAAGAATATTATTGCCATCGGTTTGAGGCTTAATACTTATATGAATGTCTTTTTTCCTTCTTTTTGCAAGGTACGTAAAGACTGTCATGATGTATCTATATGCAAAAAAAAAAAAAAAAAAGATACTCTTCTGGTTTTTATTCTGAATTTCACATTTTAAGAGGTTAAACTGTGTTAAGCCTCTGTTCTCTATGTGTCAATATAGGTAATAGTCTAATCAACAGGTATATCTAGAGATTCTTGTTAGGGTCAGTTACGTATTAAGTTAAGAACAAAAAATCTGGCTCAAAAAACCTTGTAGTTATTTAAACAATGCCAGGTGATTAATGCCAGTTCTTTTTCCCTCAATGTTCAGTTTTTCAAGGGTTATTTATGGGATTAATGAAATGAACAATGTACTATTTGCCACGTCTCTCCTATGAAAATAAACTCCTTAAAAATCTCCAGAGATCTCAGAAAGAGCACTGAACGCCTATGGAGAAACCTCAGTCTGAACATACAGATCTTATTTTTGAGTGACCTTTCTGATCTTTTAAAAAGCAACATTACAGCAAGTTCTGTCTTAGTTTCTGTGGTTTGAAAATGAATCAACACATAGTTCAGGGTGTCAGATGAGTCTAAATTAAATCAAGTTGTTCAAACGTTTTCACTGAGAGGAAAATTTAGATTCAAATTAAAGTATATCAACTAACTGGACTCTTCATTTTTCCTGAACGGTACTTCAGATATGTTCAAGCTCTTTTCTTGATAGCATGCTGCAGTGCACTCAATTGAAATGAAAAGCGTTTGTAATTAGTACGGTTACTTTCTTATGCAAAATGTTCCTGACTACCGGAGAAGCTTTAATATTAATATTTTTAGCTTTGTACTTCACATGTTTTAATCTGATAGCAACACATCAACGGAAAGATTTAAGGCTTTGTTAGAGAATCAGGTGTGTCTTCTTTATGAACTGTACGATAAACCTGTGCATACACTGGGGTTTTTTTAAGGCATTCCATAAACAAAGACATCTTTGGTGTATATAAAATCACTCTGAATTTTCATTTCCAAGACCTTCTTTTAAAAAAACGCATTAAGACTATACGCTTTTTATGAGTATCAATTGACAGTGGCATTCTGGCCTGTAAAAGAGGACAGAAACCTGTCACAATCCTGTCATGTGTTGAGATCATGCTTTTATTCTAAAATGGCTTAAATTCTTATACAGAATTATGAGCCTTACTATCAGGATGAATTTATTTTCTCACATCCATTAAGGAGCTAAGGCTCTTGGAAGGTCTTAACAGAATAGCTTGAGCTACTTATCGCTTGAGATACTGATTGTCCAAGCCTTTAGTTCTTCCTTCTTTCATCTTCATGTGATGAGACTCACCATTATTCCTACAGTTTTACCAGACTTTTGGGGACTTAAACTGTATTTGTTCTGTTAGCTTTCTATGATGTAGCTGGGAAAAGGCTTTGTGTGTTGAGCAGAGTAATAAATACATTATATGAAAAGAATAAAGCAGAAGAGCAAAGAATATAATAGATAAGTAGAACAGTGCATGAAATTGTCAGTTGTTAATTCCCCTCATGTGGAGACTGAATGGTACTGAAGGTAAAAATCAGTTAAATGCTTAGTCTGATAAAATGCCCATTAGCAGAATCTCAAAACTCTGCATTGACACGGGTACCAGGCCTTGAAGATAGGGAAAAATGAAGAGAAAGGAAAGGGAAATTCCTTTGGGAAGAGAGCAGCTCCTTGGACTACCCTGATTATTGGTCTGTACTGATGTATTTCTATTTCTTCCTCTTCCTATTGATCCCTGTAAAATCACAGAGGACTCTCATGGGAATTTCTGATGAGGAAAAATTTCTATTTTACTCCATTCTCCAATTTAGGTAGTTTCCTTCCACAAGAAAGCACTTTTATCGGAAACTTGTTTTTGTTTTTACTTCAGCAGTCGTACATGAAGTAAAAGCTGTTTGACAAGAACCATGTTCTTTATATTGTCCCACAGGTGACTGGTAACAGACAAAGAATGACTTTTAGGGGCTCCGACACTTGAAAAAAAGCATTGGTTTTGCTCCTCTGCATCTCACTACTGCTTGGTGTTTCTGCCAGAAACTGGTTTTCTGCTTTTGCCTCTGTAGGATGATAGCCTTCCCAAAATGCTGCTTATCAGAAAATGGCTTTGGGGCTGTCTCAAAGTGTGCTGTCACCCTAACTAACCGTTACAGGGAGTTACCAGTTCCGAGGAGCTCCTGCTGATGGGGCTGAGAGGAGAGAGAGGGGGTGAAATTGGTGGGCAGAACTATTAGCTAACTGCACCTTCCTCCATATATTCAAGAAAGAAAAATTAATTAATCTGAGAAAGAGCTATTGGCGCCAGTGGCTTTTGTATGGAAACTGAGCCACAGGGACATGTAAAATAAAACCAAGAACATGACACAAGCTTCAGAAGATAGTCTTAAGTCCAGAACAAAGCTCCGATCAGCTATTAACACTTTATGTAACTATTCTAAATTCCATGCTTCCAATGTGGGAAAGAAAAGTCTTTTTACTGTCAAAGCCAATGAAATAATGTGTTTAATATGCAAATATGTCTGTTTCCTGTTTCTGTGACTTTCTATTTTTTCAAAAATGTGCATGTGCAAGCAGTGTAAGTCATAGTTTAAGTGGAAGTAAAAATTGCTCTTCTTCCTATAACATTCATTATTACAAAGGTAGATTAATAAAACTATAATAATAAAGTAATCTCTCTTTTAACAGGAAAAATTATTAAACCAATATTTTTCTTCCCTCTGCGTCTTCCCTCGAGTAACATAGCAGATGTCAGAATATGTTGCATTATATAAATTTTTCTTTCATATTTCAGAGCGATTCTCAGGATATATATTTTAAGAAGCATTCATTCTTGATTAATCTGGGAGAAATATGATATTTAAAAATCTTTACCAGCACCTGACCTTAAAAGGAAGGCAGCTGAATCCAGGTTGTGCCATCCCTGGACGGAAGCTGTGGTGGTTTGCCAGATGGAAAAGCTGTCAATAATTTTGGGTGGTTGTTTTTTTTTGGAGGGGGTGGGTAGGGTGTGGGGTTTTTTTTTTTTTGTTCTTCCCCTCCCACCCCAGTGTGCTATTACCTGTCTTTTTCTTTCTCTCTCTCAAAATATACCTCTGAACTCTCAGTTATTCCCTTGCTACAGATGGGTTTGCTCCCAGCAATCCTTTGGTCAGGAGCTGTACAAGTGGGTGGAACACCTTGAGCCAAAAAAGTACAGATTATAACGTTACTATAAAGATATTCTGGCAGGATTAAAGACTTCAGTGGAATTGCTGTAAATTTCCACCAATATAAGTGAGATCAAAATCTTGATCTGAAACTGCTGAGAGGTTCTTTTCCCTAATGTGATGAAAACTGTCAAGTGCAAAGGAAATTCTGTCAATCCAAGGTGTGACTTCAGTGCTGGCTATAGAGTATCAAAACTTGTTTTCCTCAGTTATCAAAATGTTTTCTCATTTTTTGATCTTCAGACAGTAAAATAAATCTTGTCTTCTTCAATAACAAGAAAGAAAACAAGATCTGTCACAAATACTGGTAATGCTTTCATAGTTTGTTCTTCAGCATTTGTGCCAAATAAAAGATTTAAAAGCATGAGAGAAGAAATTAGCAATTGTGTGGCTCAAAACTCTTAGACATTTGGAACTTCCAAAGTTAACAGCATTAAAAATGCCGGTTTATTACTGCCTAGAGCTCGTTTTGTTTTCTAAATAAAGAAGAAGCGGTCATTAGCAGAGTTTATTTCAAGTAGTAACAATTTTCTGTAATCCTTTTTTTCCTGTCACATTACGTAGTAATTAATGGGGTTTGGTTTCTATGTTTTATGTATTCCAGGCTCCTTAACATTTCAAACAATAGAAATTAGATGGATAGACGAAAAGTTAGTGTCACCTGAGACATTTCATCTACTAAATATGTTGGTGAACAAAACTAAAACTCCCTAAAATACCAAATTTCGAAAGAAGAATGAAATATGAAGTAGAAAATATATTCTATGAGTTAGATATTATTTACTTAAAAATTATCCTCCTTCAATCACTAGTTGAAAGCAAAACATTAACTGTTCTGTACAAGCAGTTCAGTGATGTCACAGAAAGAGAAATTATTTTTACGTGATATATATGAATTCCTTTTTTGTTCCGTGATGCAGCTTTATGAAGTATATATTTTTAAAAATGGTGCTGATGGGCAAGTTTGTTAGCCAAAGAGTTATGGACCGAATTAATTTTTTTTGCTCTCAAAATACACTTTTGCGTAGGGGCCTGAAGCACACCTTAGCGATAGCGCAGCGTGGTGTAGCTTGTCTGTTCTGTCAGTACTGGTGATGTATATCAAGAGTTTCAGAGGTGTGTTCCCTGCTGTTCTTCACACACAAAGTGAATTTTCCCGTGCTTGACTGCTGTTTTCTAGCATAATACATTTTCATAGCAGTGAGCAATCTTTCATATGTATTTCTCACTTTTTACAACATTGTATGTGAGAACTTTTTCCATCTGATTTGTGTACGAGGTAAAAGCTTAGAAGACCTTTTCACTTGTAATTTCTGCTGATCATTAACTCATTTTAAAGAGTTATTTTCTAGTAAAGATTTAGCGTTTCCTTCCCTCTTAACATATTTTCATTATTGCATTGTTCCCTACTTTAAGTTCCATACTGTGTCTTCCACAGTTTGCTGAAGTTGTGTGGGCGCTATTTGTTTGTTTGTTTCTCCAAATAAGTAGCTTTTGCCTGGCATTTTTCTAATAAATATTTATTTAAAGGTTTAGCACAGTCTCTTACCAATAGGCTGATCGTGAAGGTAGGTTTCAGTTTATGAAGAGGTAATCTCTTTATTGTCATTCAAGAAACAAAATGACTCATTGTTGTCTCTTAATTATATTAGTTGTCATTTTTCTTCTTCCCATTTTAATGTAAGAGAAGCAGCATTTTCTGGGAAATAAAAGCCCTGTCGGTCAAAGAGAACCCATTGTAGCTGAGCTTCTAGTTCACAAATTTCTTACTAACTATCTACTAATCAGTATTTTTAACTTGCTATTGTTAATTAACAAATTATTCTAACTGACATTTATCTTTCCAGTCCTTGAACGTTTTCAACACCAAAATTCAGAATGATATACCACGCCTTGTGTTGGTTATAGAAACAGATTTTCTTTTTTGTTTCATAATTCACTGATACAGCAGCATGCGTTTATTTTTCTTATAAGGTGTAGGCAACTGTTTTGACTATATTTTCAGTAATTACCTTTTTTTTTTTTTTTTTTTTTTTTTAATTTATTTATTTATTTCCAGAGGCTCCACCTGGGCTTTATCTGCTTTGAGTGAGTGCCAGAATGGTTTAAAGAGCTTCAGGTGGGCTGGGTGAGTTATAGCCTCAACCACTGTGGCAAGAATTCAACTACCCTGGGCTGAGGGCAAAGCAGCTCCTTTCTTTCTGGCAGTGGGTGTATCTTCACTACAAATTCGAAGAAGATAAGTGTGTCTTGAAGAAAGCTAAAAATAAAGGTCAGTCCTAAAGTTGTGTTTTAAAAGTTTGGATAAAACTGTGTGCACTACTGATGTCATGGATTTTTATTGGAGTGCAGGTGCTAAATATCTAAGAATTTGTCTGTACCTGAAGCTTTTTAAATATCCTCTTTCTGTTCATCATATATTTCATATTTGTACTTTTTTTAATGGTCAATGTTTAGAAGTACTTATTATGCTTTCCTTATTACTATTCAAACTGCATAGGAGGGGAATGACAGCAAAGTAGGAAGAGAAGTTTTTGTTTGTCCTGGGGTTATATGTTGAGGTGAACTGAAAAATGTTCTAGTTTCTTTAAACTTGTGTTCCTCCAACTAAGCAGGGTGACTCTTCCATATAAATGGTGCATATATGATTTATTTCTTCAGAGATTATATATTCTGAGGATATTTTTGAGGTATTTGTTACAAATTATATTAGGAGATAATAAAAAAAAATAGTTGTCTTTTGTATGTCTAAGGTTTTTGTGAAGTAGGATAAGTAGGAGCACTGAGAAAACATGATTTCATAAGCTTTTGTGACTTGTAGGGGGGGAGGAGTGCTTGCTTCTTGTCCAGTATCACTCCTGCTTTCTTGCAGCTGATCAATGCAATACAGACATTGTTATATTCAAAACACGGTTGTTATCTATATAAAATTAGCTGAGAATTACTTTGTTTTATTCTGTTGCCAGTGAGAAATGGCAATATCCCTTCTTAGCCTCACCTTTGAATTCCAGTGAAGCCTCGTCTATTAATTTAGTGATGGTGAATCGTATTACTTCATGTGGGCTGATAAAATGCTTTGTCCTGGTAGAATGCCAACACTGACACAGTGTTTTTGCAGTACAGGTGGTGCAGCTTATTCCCGATAAAGCTCTTAAAATGAGACAGGTCAGTTCTGGGAAGTAACCGGGCATCTGGACTTCATTTTGGGTGCAGGCAAAGAACAGGTGGACTATGTTTTTCGTGAATTCAATACAGGCAATATCTGGGTGTTGTGCCTCACTATAAATCATGGAGCCAGGTTTATCGTGAAATAAAGGCACTTCCCTGTCACTTGCAGTTGTTCTGTGCATTTAATATCTGTATTCTAAATATCAGGATGGGAAGCATTGTATGTATTGGGGAAACCAGAGTGGAGGATTTATTGGATGTTGTATCATGTGGGTAGGCGACAGGTACTCTTATTCACATGGTTAAGTAGAGCAGATTTAAATTGCTCTAACGTGCAGAAATACGGTTGAAAATAGGGAGTCAGAGTTGTTTTGCTGCTGCCTTCTTAGAAGAGAAAGCTGAGACACAAATGCTCATGTTGTGCAGTAAAATAAAGCATGTCGAAAGCAATCCATGGTTATGTGGAGAGGGGCATGTTTGATTATTTTGTTGTTGCTTCGTTGGTTTGGGATTGTTTCTTCTTAGTCAGGAAACTGTGAAGTTGCTTGGTGCTGGCTTATTTCTCCCTGCGTGTATTTTTTGGTAATTCTAGGTCTTTTAAGAGTTTTCCATTGAATCTCTTGCAGATGAAATTTATAGCAAGGGATATTCTGGCTATCTATCTGCTTTATGCCTCGTACTGAATTTCTCCGAGCTATGTTTGAGCGACCTTGTGGAAGTGGTGGAGGTTTTTTTTGTTGTTGTTCTTTTATTTTGTTCTTTGCTTTATTGTAGCAAGCAGGATATTATCGGAAGGATTAGCTTTCTTAGACTTTTCTCACCTCTTCAGAGCTTTTTGTATAAATCTAGATTACCTTATGAAATTTCTATTTGAGGGCTTATCTCTCCCTATGAAGAATTATGATTTAAGTGTATTTAAATCATTCTCTCATGTGAAGAGATTGCACTAATATAATTTTTTTACATTTTAAGCTAAAAACATTTTCTTATTATATACAGAACTACAGAAATAACTCTCAGGTTATCAATTACAATAGACAAACAGTAACTCTGCTATTCAGATCATATGTTCAGGTAGGATGTTGAGAGAATTTAACCTAGACCTCCTTGTTCACTGAACAGCCCACCTGCCCTTGATTTTTCTGCTGTCTGTCTGAGGAACAGCACTTTTGAAAGAGTATAGTTCATGCATGTGACAATACAATATGTAGGAGGTCTTCTAGGGCAACGTTACTACAATGAGAATGTGATCATCAGTTTGTCTTATGTACAGTTGCTTTGCTCCACACCAAAGCCTGAACTGATGGAGGAAAAAAAAATAGAGTTTAATTGCTTACAGTTTCCTCATGGTGGGTTTAGGAGCTTATCACCCTCTAATGGGCAAGGCATTAGCAATGGACATTGTGCCACAGGATCGTTACTACAGAGGTTGGGTTCCCCCACTGTCACAGTGTTGGAAGTATGAACTCGAAATAAACGGGCACTGTGAACTGAGAGATATGCGAAGGTGTAAAAGATGTGCTGAGTTATTTAATGAGAAAATAAGAAGCGGGTAATGATGTTGTGCCAATGCTTGTATCCAGATCTGCTCTGTGAGAGCTGTGAGCACGTAAACAGTGCCGTTCCACGGCTAGGGCTTTCAACTAAGCGCCGCAAATTATCAATTTCATATCTGAATTTCTGTGTACCCCCAAATTTTATCTGTTTCTAAACAAATCGCTATATATACTGTGCCATCTTCTGACATTAAACGAGATGATGTGTGGCCTGATGCTAAGTGGTATTCTAGAACTGTTATACCTTGTTACTTTTCTGTAGAAATACTTGCATTCTGGAAGAGCGCTAAACAAGAATAGTGGGGGTGGGGGGGTGGGGTTTCACTTCATTCACACCCAAAAATGACTTAAACTCTCTGCGTAACTAAACTCTCAAATGAAATACAATGAATGGTTTAGGAAAGCATCCAGGAAAGTGCCAGCAACTCGACCGTTATTCACGTTGCGGACTACTAAATGAGTTGTCTGGATCAACTTCTGCCTGTTCTGATCTGCTTTGTGAATACTGAGTTCCTGCCATTGTGTGGTAAATGAAAACCACCACCAACAAGTACCTACCGTTTCCTTTCAAGCAGGTGACCTTCTTCTCTGTTTGAGGGTTTTATATTTTTTTTTTCTTTAAATAATAAGTATTCCTGTTGCATTTCCTGAGAAAATCAAGCTATTTAGTAGTTACTAAGTACAGATCAGCTTCTGTCACTCAAGGTTAATTCACATGCTGATGTCCTCTCTGGATAAGGTTGTTTTTGCTGCATTAGCAAGCTGAATCTGTATATTATCAACAGCTGAATAAATGAGACCTAGAAGTGAATGCTGAATATGTTCAAATCAAACCAATGCACGAAATCACAAGTGAAACACGGTATCTTAAAATTTGTCATTTTCTCTTTGTAATAAATATGGTTTAACTCTATCTTTCGATTTCTTGTGCCAGTGTTTGAAAGGCTGCATTATTGCTTCTAAAATTGCCATACACTGCTTTTGTAATCTTCATATATTATAAATGGGTCATGAAATTCAGTAAGAGAAAACAAAAAAAAGAGGCAATCAGGCTGTGTATGGCAGTGATGGTTATAGATGTATCCGTGAAGAAAAGATAACTCCCCGTCGTTGTAAAATCAGATAATTTTTGTCCTTTCGGTCCCTGACAGTTCCAACAATCTTTCCACTGAATTTAAAGGGATATGGGCAGGGTCCTTCAGATTCTGCTCATTGATCTCTACAAGGGAAGGTGTTAAACCTGAATATGTAGTGTAGGTAACGCTGAGAAATAATCTTTGTAAAAGCCTCAACGGGATTACTTTTTTCACTGTTACATTTAGCAAATATGAAATAAAAACTCCGCTCGTGGCCATAAACTTACAGCTTTGGGCACAGCTATCTTTGTATACCTTACTAAATATTTTCATATTTTCTGTCTTTCATGACAAGAATGTCTTTGCTTTCCTGCTACTCATGGAAAGAAAGGCTTTGGGAGGGGGAATTAGGATTATCCTCTCTTTAATTTATAATTTGATATCACTTTTTGATTAAAGTATTCCTCTATGAGTCAGGTGGTTGAAACTAAACAACTTACAAATAATTTAGACTGATTTGTCTAATTTATTAGCATGAGTAAAGCCTATATGACTCTTAAAGTAACATTTTTAGTTAAAGGAGTAAAGGTGGTTTACACTCTGGTTCTTATAGAAGTAATGCCTAACAGACTGTGCTGGGTGTGTTCTGCTGAACTTTTATTTTAATCTTATATGAAGACTGGAGAAAAAAGCCATGTATGCCTGTTAAGGGTTTCATGTGGGGATTACTACTAGTGGCAATTAGCCAGTAACAGAACATGTTGCGTGCGATGATGACAGAGGGAGATGTAAGAAGAGGGAGAAACAAGCACTCCTTTAATTTTTATTTTGGTGTGGAAATTTGTGTGGTTGTTGTAGAACAGCAAAATATATAGTGAAACAAACCAGCAGGATTGGAAGAGACAGCTTATTTTCCCTTGAGGCCTAGGAGTAGCATTTGTCATAAAATGTAATGTTGATAATGACAAAAAATCCCGCAAAAATCTCAGGGCATTCATTCCTCAAAAGTCTGGGAAAACAGACTTATTTTCAGTGTATGAAGGAGACTGGGGAAAAAAAAAAAAATCTGCATTTCACTGGAGCATGTGTGAATGCCATGCTGACAGCTATCTCTTGTACTGCAGAGTTTCCGGTTCAGATGTTTCCACTCATCTAATTGAGTAGTCTGTTTTGGAAAGAGCAAAGATTAGTCTGATCCTAGGCTAGAGAGGAAAAATTCCCTCTGTCTTTGCCAGGCAGCTCAGCTCTTAAAGTGCTGCCGTCCTGTCTTGCCTAAATGAGGCTTACCTTACTGATCAGGCAGACGCTTTGGAATGGCATCAGTGTGAAGACTTGCGTAGACTCTAATCACAATTGAAAGGGTGACTCGCACTGCTTTGTGTAGGTGAGGGTTACTCAGCAATGACTTGTAAACTCTACTTTAATTTCACTTGAAAATAAAATGGTAATTAAAATATTTTAAAAAATATTTCTAAAAAACCAAAACCAAACAAACCCAAAACCCCTTTATCTTTTGCTTCATTATTTTTTCCTAAGGTACGTGTCAGATTCTGTCTATAGGTGATGCTCTTAGTTTTGTGTGCAGTGTATTTATTTCAGTCCCCGTTCTGTATGCTTATTGACTCATTAGAACAATGTTATCCTCCAGGGAAAAATATTTTACTGATGATTTGCGCCAAAGTGTGTCATTGATACTTTTTGGGGTTTTTTAAGTAACAAAAAAAAAAGGGGGGCAAAGATCCACTTCTGGCTCTTATTACTTAAAGTAGCATACACTTATGGTAAACACTACAGGTTCTGCAGGTGTTTTCAAAACCTAGAAAACGTGTGAAATTACGTGTACATACACAGCTAAATCCTCAATAGTGACTTTTTATTAAATTTTTGAAGACCATTTTGTATGTGTGAGGCTTTCCTTTCAGGGAAGAAAACTTGCTAAGTAGTACGAAATTTATTTCTATGTGTGTTTTAATTTGATTTTGAGATTTCTGTGTTGAGCAGCCTCAGAAAGGTGGACATCAGGCTTTAAAGAACGTTTCAGACTTGTGCAATCAGTAAGTTTGTTTCTTCACTCTCCGTAAGAGGTTCCTTTTAAAGTACTATGACTCTTTTTTTGCCTCTGGTATGTTGAAGAACATTTGTATTAAGTGTAGCTGCTTCATAACATATTTCTTACCCATTTATATGTCCAACAGAAAAGTATGTGCATATACAAACATAGTTTTACTATAAACCCACAGAAACCTCGAGCAAGCAAACTCCAAGACAGAAATCTGTGGGGAAATAACTGTAAGAAGTGTTTTTGTTCTTTGTTATTTCTTATTCAAGTAATATATCTTATAGGTCATATTCATCTCCTAGTAAGTGCAGCAGCAAAACGCACAAGAGTTCGTACCACATGATCTTTTAGGCAAGAAATAATGATTTGCCTTTTTTCCTCCATATGGTGAATGCAGAAAAGCAGGAATAAATTGATTTCAAGACAAACTGGTTAAATAAGCACAAATATGTCTGAAGTAGTGCTTCAAAGCTGGTTTATTTGTTTCTAAAAGTAATGAAAAAGTTCATAGAGTCATAGAATAGTTTGGGCTGGAAGGAACCTTCAAAGAGCATCTAGTCCCACGCCCCCTGCCCCGGGCAGGGCCACCTTCCACCAGCCCAGGTTGCCCAAAGCCCCGTCCAGCTTGGCCTTGAACCCTTCCAGGGAGGGGGCAGCCACAGCTGCTCTGGGCAGCCTGTGCCAGGGCCTCACCCCCCTCACAGGGGAGAATTTCTTACTGTTAAAAAGTGCTCAAAAAAGTTGTGACATTATGGAATGGCAGCATATAACAAACAATTTTTTTTTTCAAATTATTTAGTGAGGTATTTCTTAATCTATGAAAATATTTTGTATTATCAAAGCAGAAAATATGTATTATTATTAATATATTGTTTGAAATATTTGCATCCTCTAGAAATAAAAATGCATACTAAGCACACCTGGCCCTTGATTTGATGAGCACTTAGCTTATGAAAAAATTACAATGGTTTGAGTAATTCTGAAATATTAAGTTCTTCTGGCAGTTAATTGCCAGGATTAAAACATAATCTCTTTTGTGAGGACGGTCTGTTGATTCTTCTCCCCCCAGGAGAACTTAAATCTTCTTCCTGTTCTTCCAAAGCACTTCAGAAAACAGAGACAAATCAGCTTCTCACTATTTCAGATGAGCTGAACGTGAAAGTAATTTTTTTTTTTTTTTAAAAAAAAAAAAGGATGAGTGTTTTATTTGTCTGACCACTTGGGTCTCTTTCTGGGAGAAAGAAAGGAAACTTATGAATTCCTACGTTGTTCCGATGTGTTTTCTGACCAGAAAAGATGATGTGTTTTAAGGGCTTAAAGTACGAGAACAAATAAATGGAATCAAAGGATAAAACAAAGGATACAAAATACGCAGGGCGTATGACATGTATCTATTTTAAACAACAAATATGTGAAACCCAAGTTACTCATATTTATAGGATATGAAAGACCAGGATTTGTTGGATTTTCTCATTAGCTTTTACTGCCTAGATGATATTTTTCAAGGTTACTAAACCAAAACAACAACAGTTTTCAAATAATTTCTAGTATTTCAAATAATGAGCTTATATTTGAACTTTGTCCTAGTGATTCTTATAGTGTAACATTATATGGGGGAGATACTAAAAATGTTACTATCCGGTGCTCAGAAAGTTGCAGTCAAATTGCAACAGGGAAAGTTGTCATCTCATGCGAGGCTGTGGCTTTTTCACTACTTGCTTTATGCCCCATTTTCAGATTACTTTCAGGTGCATTTTCTATCACTTGAATCTGCATAGTCTTAAAAAATAAAATGAAAACTACTGTTGCCCAGGGAATGCAAAGCATGTCTTCTCTGCGATAGAGAGAAATAACAGAGAGAAGCATTGGCACTGAGAAATTAATGGAGATATATTTTCAGTCATTACCAAAAAATTCACCCAGAGGGACTGGCTTATTTCCAGCTAGAAGCCAAATGCGTGTTAAATTGATCATTTATTTATGGAAATTTCCAGTTAACTTTTTTTCATAAGTCATTAAATTTATCGGAAACTATTTCTCTTTTTCCAGACAGAATCCATACACAATAACAATTGTTATGGGTTTTATATGTCTCTTTCTGTCAAAAGATTATTTGTCCACTACACGATGGCAGAGGCAGCTAAAATAATTTACTGTATCATGTTATGCAGTAACTAAACTAATTCAAAATGGAAAAGCTGAGGTGCGCTCTCTAGCTGTTTGTACTCGCCTAATAAAGGCTTTTAATTTTAATTTCATAGAATCATTTAGGTTGAAAAAGACCTTTAAGATCATCAAGTCCAAACGTAAACCAAACATTACCAAGTCCCACTAAACTATGTGTCTAAGTGCCACATCTACACGTCTTTTAAATACCTCCAGGGATGGTGACTCAACCACTTCCCTGGGCAGCCTCTTCCAGTGCTTGACAACTTTTTTGATAAGAAATTTCTCCTAATATCCAGTCTAATTTGTTGTCATTCCAGCCTTTGCAGATTCCATCTATCTGTGTCAAAGGTGGAGGATGAACTTTAAAGTTGAGAATATTTTCTACAGAACAGGTAGTTAATACTTTCCTACTTTTTAATAAAAAGTTATTCCAGTTTAAGAACTTATATTGTACTCCATGTTAATAGCGTGATACAGAATACACGAAGTCCTTGAAACTGTCTCGTTCAAGCCAAAATTACTGAAAATAAATTAAAACCGGTCTATTGCTGATCTGAAGTGTTATTTGGTGGTTAGTTCTTGGCTCCAGAAGGGGGGAAAAAAAAGAAAAGCGGAAGAGGAAAAATAACACCCAAACATATGAGCACTTGCTTTAGGTACATGAACACTTGACACATGATTAATGTTTTATTGAACTAAGCTCTTTTTTCAAGGGCATAAATGAACTATCTTTGTGATCAGATATTGCACAGCTGCTATGTAGCACCATGTCTCATTTGGTAGTAGTTGAGGTGTCCGGGTGTTGTTAAAATTTAATTCCATGTTGAGTGCATTGTTCTGGTTGTCTTTTAAGCCAGAGAGGTAATGACTTTGTAAAACAAAATCCGTCTCTAAGCATCTGCAGTCTTCAAAATGGGTCGAATTTACAGTTTGACATCTAAATTTCTGACTTTTCTCTGAACTTCACTGATTTTGGTGTTGCCTCCGGATATGTTGTTGTTAGTACGGTGCACACGTGATCTTTAGAATGCATCATTTGAAAATATGCACGGTTCTTTAATTTCACTCTAATTATGGCTCCGCTTATTGTGTCATGTTGTAAGCTAATATGTTTTGGTAACTCTGTTTACAACATATCACTCTTTCCGGGACATGGAATAACTTCCGTCTGAGGACATATGATTGTCATCTGTTACATCTTCTTGTTTCTAAAGCATTGCTTTTTCAGTTAAAGAATATTCAGACATGTGTTGTGTAGACATGAATATAATTATTTCATCATCAGATAACATATGTTCGCTAGAACGTATAGTATTGCCTCGTGTGACTCATTGTTAGACATATGCCACAGACTTCTTTTTTTGGCCCTAGTTTGTCAGATATTTTAAAAGACGTATTTGTTTTAATATCTCCACATGCTTAACGTTTAATTTCCTGAAGTTAATACTAAATGAAATGAGGAACCAGAAGTAGCTGGTTTCTGTGCTTTTCTTTTGGATGAACAGTGCAATTGTGGCATCGACATGCTCAGTAGAAAATACTGACTATATCCTCAAGGAATGAATAGGCTGCAGAGATGTGAACTGACATGTGATAGTTACCCAGGAGTTTATGACCAAATATAAAGTAGATTTCCTTATATATTTTGTAGTTTCTTTAGGTATATGATTTTCTTTTTGGTAATGATGTGCTTTGATTACATTACGTGAAGCAACTTAAAAGAATGTCTTTTGAAATAAAAAGTTGGGGTGAGAAAATGCAAAGTAAGAAAATCTTTGTTTAAACATGGAGAGCTTTTTGGCCTCCTCTTAATGAGAAATTATTATCTTTATCAGATTGGTTAGTATCTATGTTATGTAAGGGGTCAGACTACATATTCATAATGACACCTCCCCAGCTTCAAAAATTAAGACTGTGACATGTAGCCATGTTTCTGTTCATCCCTATAATTCTGGTTTCCATTTGGTGATATGGTAACAAGAGTATGTTCATTTTGAGAGCTTCTTTAATTAAAGGGGACATTTTCCTTCTGACCACTGTGAAAATTCAGTGTAGGGTGGGAAGGGGAAAGTAAGGGAGAAGGGAATACTGGAATTTAATGAAGATGTACTTGAAAGGCCATAGAAATTTCGAGGTACTAGTTCCATCATGCGTCTGTGTACAAAGTGTGTGAGAGTATTTAGACATATGAACACGTGGAAACCTCCACAAAATCCTAAGAACCAGAGAACTGTTTCCATGATTCTGTTAGACCAAACCAAATGTAACCTGACCTGTGTAGAGTTTAAAGGGAATACATGATAAAGGGTTTCTCCCAAAGTCTTATTTAAAATAATTTCAAAACATATATGAACCCTATTCCTGATCTAAATTATAATAAAGGGTCTTGTTAATGCTATTTATATTGAAATATTTTCAAATTATACTTTATTAGTTGGCATGCCGGTGTGCTTACTGGCACTGCAAGGCAACACAGTTCTTTCTGCACTGCTATCAGTTATGCTGAGACACTTCCACAAATTAAATACACAAGCAAAGAAACTAATAGCTTTACCAGTGCTTGAAATTGCATGCGCTGTGTTAAGCAAACATTGTAAATTATAAACTAATTATTTCTTCCGAAAAAGGAGACTTTTATTCAAAAACGGATAATGTTTGTAATACTTGAACACCATGAATTCATCAGTGCCAAAGGTATATGCACAGTTAGTGTACTGAAAAAAACACTTGCTATTACATTCAAGGGAACAGGCATTCTGATTGGAACGAGGCATTAATATTTGTTAACGCCACACTCTGGGGAATGTTGTTAAATGTCACCTTTTTCAAAACCAGAGATGTGTTAAGAAGTTAAAAAAAAAAACAAGCTATAAAAATACGCTGTTCTAACTCATATAACGCTCTCGCAAGAAAATCAGCAGCTCCTGTTACTTCATAAAATATAATCACCAATCTTGATGCAGAAGAAAATTAATTTTATATATACACATCTATATATTAGTTGGATATTGAAGAAGTTATGTTAGGTGGGTATGAACTGGAGGAGGATAAGTGTGTTCAGCAGTTTTGAGATCTGAAAGCAAGGAGTTCTGATTAGATTAAGATCTAGTAAGAGGCTATGTACTTCACTTTTTTTTTAGAGAACTTTGCAGCAGGCATACAATATATATATACAAAAGTTTTATGGAAATTATGATTTTTCTTCAGAAGTGTCCCTTAAAATATAATTAAGAGAACTGCATGTGTTACAACCATATTTTTAATCTGTTATTTCCCAATTTCTCAAAACTTTCTCTGAGACCCAGTGAAACTGGGATATGTCTGATGGTCTAATTATCCAGCAGTATAAAGTTTTCTGTAAACTCTTCCTACTGTGGAAATGACAAAGGGGTATTGAAGTTGAGGGGAAGAAAAATAAAATAATCTCATCTTTAAGATGCAATAACAATTTACTAACTTTACCAAAAGCATAAATCTTTTGTGTTGTGCTCAAAAGGCATCAAGCTCTGAAAACTTGTTCTTCTTGTTTTAAAGCTAATGGACGGTGCTTTGTAGTAATTCAACCGTCCATTCTAGTCACAATGCATTTATTTTATAATGGAGAATACTGTGGAATGTAAAGTAGTAGCTTTAATAAAACTGAAATAAAAACTAGCTGATTTTATAAAAAAAGCCAAAATAGAGTTAAAAATAGATTTTTACTGCTTTAGAAAGCATCCTTTGATTTTGGAGACCTATTAGAGTTTGAGAATGCTGCACGTGGTCTGTTTATGGCAAGGTGTAACTAGCATTATTTGCAAATGAGTGGTCACTTGCTGGGATAACCTAGCCAAGCACGAGGGAATTGGAGCAGGAAATAATGAGGAGTATGATGAATCAATGTGAGAAGGCAGCTCGCAGTGTAATCCACGAGAAAACTCGTAGACTTTAAAGCTGTGTTCGCCACAGGGATACTTTAATTGGCTTTGCTTGACAGGTATAAAAATGTATTAGAAGTTTCTCTATTTACTTTAAAATTATTTCACAACTAGTCTCTCATTCTTTTTTTTTTTTTTTTTGCATTTGAGTTTTGCAGAATAGAAATAACATGGACAGTGCTGAAATCATAACTGGAGTTCAGTCTGACAGAAGAAAACACGTACTTTGAAAGCGTTATGTCAAACATGGACAGGGTTAGATCAGTTTCTGTGCTTCTGTGCCAGGTCATTTGCCCAACAACTTTGAGTTTGGTGTGGTTTTTTGGTTTGTTTGGTGTGGGTTTGTTTTTTTTTTAAAAATTAAATAGCTAGTCTAATTTGGGACTTGGGAAGATGGAAATAAAGCCCGAACTAGCTGTGCATATATTACTATCGTGCAACTGTTACCATACCTTCAGTGGGATACATACTACATGCTTTTATACCCACACAAATTTTAATATAATGATACCAAATTATAACTGTGTGGCGTATGGTCTTTGAATTGCTATTTGTCCTTCAGATATTCTGTGAAAGGCACGTAGGCATCAGGTAAACCTTGACGTGCAGTGCGAATGTCATAAACCCGATTCTCTCTGACGTATTTACACTTCAAGTAATTTCAAATCTTGCAGCAGATTTAATTCAGTCATTGAAGGTAGATTTGAACATAATTTTTAAGTTAATTGTTTGTTAAGCTGGTAAGTATAAGTGCAATGGATACATGGCTCTGGCGTTACTGATAGAGGGATGATTACAGTGGTACAGTATGATGCACTGTTGGTATTGTAACACTACCAATCACCATAGATGATACTATTTTTAAGGTAATTTAAGCAACGGCACATTCCAAATGTGAATGCTTATCCTGATGGTTCTAAATATTTGGCTATTAAGCAATCATAAGCAATAAGTCTTCACGAGAGCTACATGGCCAGTGAAAAGAATCATTTTATTTAGAAGAGCAGCTGTGAATAGAGGTTGAATCTGCTTCTTGTGGAGTCTTTTCTGCTAACAAAAAGGTGTTTATTTGAAAAAGCTAACCTCGTTATATGAGATTAAAATAAATAAATGAAGCTGTTTAGAAAGCTTGAATCTTCCTCCTGGCATCTTGAACATCATTCTCTTTGTTTTGGGGAAGACCTGCTGCTCTGGTTTTGATACAGAAGGGAACATTTTATGTTCTTCTATATGACCAGACACTGTGTGAAAAGGTAGAAGTGAGATTACATTCTATTCACTTTTTTAAAAGTGAAGCAAACCAAAACAAAGTATGCTAAGGACCAATATTCTGCTTTAATGCTCTTTCAGGGGGAAAAAAAAAAAAAATAGGGAAGTAGGGGACAATGCAGTCTTGAAAAAGCATGTCTACACATAGACTTGTGGCTAAGGAATTGCCTGAAGAATTGAAAGAAAAAAATTTTTGAAGGACAGCTTTACCTATAACGCCGACCATAATAAATGCTGATTCAGTATGTTCGTAAGCTATTAGCAAGATGGTTGCTGCCTTTTTTGTAACTATTAGAAAGTTAATATTCTGGAATGAATATCTCCTTTGAAGACAAGTAAATAACACTGATGTTTTGTTCTGAAGACATTCACAGGACAGTAGATCGAATGAATGGTAGAAAGAAGAGTACTCAACTAGTGGAAGGAATACTCATCCAAGGTAGTCTTGATTTATTTTTATTTATATATTCTAGAAATGCCAGGCTCAGTTTTTAAAAAGGTTGAAAATCGGTCTGCATGGTGCTCTTGAAAATCAGGAAGCTGAAGCATAAATTTATATTAATCTAACCGCTTTGAATTTGCGTGGCTGCAGCCCTGCCACTATTTCTTTGTTCTGAGCTTGAAAAAATACTTTACTATTTCTCCTAAGGTGGCAGTGCCATAAGGACCTGTGTGGGAGGATGGGAGGAATTTGGGGCCAAGTGTTATGCCCTGTGGTGGCAGGGGTCAGTCCAAAGCAGCAGAAATTTGGACAATTTTCCGATTTTTGTCCGAAGTGCTATGCATCACGCGTTGGTGCCCAGGTCTGGCAGTGTGGGTGTTGCACCGTGTGCCATTTAGCAAACGGATTGCGTTGCTTTGAATCTGGTGTGCTCTATGAGGGTATACAAAGAGGTTAATGTGAGGAAGTCACTGTTGGGTAAATTAATTTCCTACCTCATTACACAATAATTTTTCTGCATAAATGACCGCTGAATTATAGTGGGCTCAACGTATTTCATAATTTTTTTGACCACAGGATTAATAATAGCATTTGACTCACATTATAACCACAGGCCCTATCTATCTCCAATACTTTTGCCACATACCACACATAACTGAAAAAAAATCTGTCATGCCTCTTTCTTAGCAATATACTAATCTTCAGATTTTCCTATTGATGTATATACCCTGCACCTGAATAAATAGGCATCTTGAATTTTTTTTTTCCCATTTTAACCGACTGCTTTTCCTCAACATGAGTGTTAATGGCGATGTCTGAATTTCTATGTAATTCCTAATACCGCTGTGTACATTTAAGATTCATCTCTTAGTTTCAAACCAGAGTCTCAGCTCTTTTTGTCTGTAAAAATCCCTATGAAGCAACAGCAGTGCTTCAAGCAGCATCTTGTTTAGGGCCCTAAAAGCTGTAATTACTGACACATCTTTTTCACTGTTTCAGCAAGAGAAATGTCACAATTTTGCTTTTCACTGACGCTAGATGGTTATCAAAGTTCAGTCAGTCGGCTGTTGGATAAAAATTAAATAGACGTGTTGGTAACAAGTCATGAATGCAATGTGTTCATCACCTTGAATGAGGACAATGAGATTGTCAATGAACTTTTTGATTTGACAAAGGACTCCAATATAACACAGCAGCCTTGTTGAAGAAAACATTCAAATACATAGTTGTTTGATTTGCGTTAAACCATCAGCGTTGCTGAAGCACACTGAGCTAATGTGCTTTCCCGAAAGAGGTGATTTTTTTTAATATTTGCAGAAGAGCAAAATACTGGCAAAAGAAAATGAGGAAAACTTAATTATTTCACACTCATTTACTTATCTTTACAAATTAATGAATTTGGGATCTTTAAGTTACCTATTTCATATATTTACAAGCATGACTATATGAACCAAGAGATTCTTGAACTGCACTAGAAAAAAACTAGTAAGAATGTTCATTATCTTAAGTATCCATCCAAATTATTCTGGACAAGCAAAATCTTGCATACTGCCCAATAAATTATGATAATACTGGTTGCTGCAGCCTTTGAATGTGGGTGGTTTTAATACTATAAAACAAAGCCAAAGCTGTTTTTACTGTAATACAACTAAATTCTTCATACCTTTGAACAAACAGTTAGTGGAAAAGTTCATGATTTTATCTAGGACTGTGTATCTCTCCATTTCCTTCTCCCTCCACAGAGTAACTGTGTGTATTAAAAAAGAGAAACAAAGAGAATAAACTGAATAATATACTTCTGATCCACATGTTCTGTCATAGCTAACATTACTATTCCATTTCCACTACTGAAAAACTACTGCTATCCATTTACAAAGCACCATTTTAGAGGCAGGACAGCAAGTGAGAAATTCAGATATTCACAGTAACGTTCGCGTTTGGTCAGTCTAGCATCTTCTAGTAACGTGTGTACAACCAAGCAGTGAATTCAATCCACTTGTGTCAGTCTCTGGAAATGAATGCCAAGGTGATAATTCCTTTTCCAAAGACCTGGGGATTTCAGTGCCCAGTAGCACCCAAGGAAGTATGTATATGGGACAGGCAAAATGCTGAAATATATTTCCTGTACTAATTTCTCAAAGATCACTGAGCGTTTCTGTTTAAGAGCTTCCTTGCTAGGAAATGGGTGATTTCGCTCATGTTTTTCTTCTCATATATTGTATCCCCTTTATAAGATTGATCTGTGTTTAACATCGGTCCCTTCTAGAGAGGATAAGTGAAGGCTGATGCAGGATAAACGTTCATCACCTCATTAATATATTCCTAATGCACGTTCAGGTGTACTACCATGAGGAGGAGAGCATTAACAACGGATTTTCACAACAGATTAAATCTCCCCCTTTAAATAACAAAAACCTTTTCAAGTCAGCCAAAATCTAAACTCCACTAGAAACAAGAAATCTGGAAGCAAAGCCATTCAAAGATTTGAAATGCAGATTCCTTTTTGATTTACGGCTGCCCTGTCCAAAATAAGATTTGTTAAAACAAATTATTTTGCAAGTATTTTCAACTTTACAGTTTGCGATTTAGCAAGATCAGTCTTAAAAAATACCTCTGTAGATAAGCAGAGGTCATTTGATGAGTGAGAAGATACTTTTTTTCTTTTTTTTTAACAAGATAGAAAACATTCTACCCTCGCTGTGGAATGCATAGATTGGTGAAAGGCAATTCTTTGACTCAGCTTCCAAAATGTTCTAGCTTTTATGTGATTTGTGAGGTACGGCATGAGTAAGTTAGAGGCTTTTCAAACCAATTGCCTTTTCTAAATTATTTTGGAGATTTTAGTTTTGTTTTGCATTTTTTCTGCGTGTAATGTGCTCTGTAATAACTTTGCTTTGCTCGTTCTTGTTTGCATAGCATTAGCATCAAGTAATAAATCCTTCTTTGCTATGTAAGAAACAATAGAAATATTTTCTTCTAATAGTTCTCTCAGGAAGACAAACCCATCTGAACTGATCAGGCCTAAGAAGTGGCCTGTGTGAGAAATGAGTTTTCCCTTATTAAAAACACTATATCTTATTAATAATATTTTAATTGCGACAAATACATTAATGCTTAATGTTCCTTATGTATTTAATAGTCTTGACAGTCCTGGATGGCATGTATCTTCCTCTGACTTCCCATCAAATACCATAATATCACAGAGTAATTGTGTTGGAAAATAATGTAGGTTAGCTTGTGACTAGCATCACTAAAGATCCTCTCCACAGGATTGTCAATAAATTATCTCACCCATCTCAGTACGCTTTCTACTTTGCATCTTTCATACAATTTGTTTCTAAAAACAGCATCCAAAGCTCTTACTTATTTACAAGACCATCTGGATTGTAGATATGTAAAAGAATTTTTAAATTTGTAACCATAAATTAAAGAATAAGTTCTCCTTTATATGATACATAAGGTTTCTTGGTTTTCCTTAAATGAGGCTTTACAACAACCATAGATAATACAGTTAATTTCATAGGTAAATGTGGTTTTTTTTAAAAAAAAACCTTTAAATTATGGTAAATAGGTAACAAAACCTAAATATTCATGAGAAAAAATATTTGAGAATGCTGATCCCTTGTGTGCTTCCATGACCCATCCTATGCTGTTGCTGTCTCATTTTCACATTAGAGGCAATTTTGTGCATTATAGAAGCAAAATTCTTATAATTGATGGTAATTCTAAAAATTTTGATAGTCTGGGAGAAGCAGAGGGAGTAGAAAACAGGAATAAGTAAGGGATGTATATATGGTAGTTGATTTGACTAGGAGGGTATTTAAGAATAGGACTGGTAATGAGCAGGTAATTTTAAGTACTGAATGTCCTGGGGAGATCACTTTACCAGTGCTTGGATAAGGAGAGTGGAACTAAAATGAAAAGAATGAGAGACGGAGAATAAGAAAATGAGATTAGGAAAAAGAACCAAAGAAGAGAGGGAAGTGTATGAAGTACATGTTGGCCGTGAAGACAGAGAAATGGTTGCGCTGGTGTGAAAAACTGTACGTAATAAAGAAAATTTGTTTGAGATCTGGAATAAACCTGAGATTCCTGTATCCTGACTTTCCACTCTTGTCGGGAAATACCTGTGACACTCTCCAGCTAGAATATGCCATTCTTGGCAGGGTAATTCCGGGAGAGAGATGACAACCTACTGCTTTTATTGCATGAGATAAAAATACATCTTTAATGTAACTAGCGGAGTGCTGTCTGGAGCAGCCTTGTTGATGATCTACGTGCATATAGATATGACATGATATAATTAAACTCCTGTTATTCATAGTCTTTAAAACACAGAAAATTATTCACAGGCTTCTCCTTCCCTGTTGTTTGTTCAATGTCAAATTAGTTCCCTTGTCCATATACATATGCATTATGATACTCTCTGTAATTAAAGAAGCATGTACCGTGGTTCCCGTCGAATTCTTGTCTACCGTGGTGCTTTGCAGATCAATCAGGGCTGGGAACATGCCTTGGATTTAAATCAAGAATGGTGAAGCAAAATGTCATTTGTGGAACAATAAAGTTAATGAAGAAGTTGGAAGTATAGTAAATGAAGTAAAGACTTGTGAGATTCACTGTGGCCTGGTGGTAAAATGTGGTGAGATGGATTTTGCCCAGTGATTAAGGCTGGCTTGGGACAGGATGCCAAGCTTAGCCTTTTAATGTTAAGCTTAGATACTAAGACTTTCAAAGACAGGCTGCATAACAAATTGGATTCCGGGCAAAAATTCTAAATTTCCTCAGATTTATTCTTTACCACTATATGGTACCAAACCCACGGTTTTCAGTGAGCCAATAATTGTGTGGTCTTTTCTGCAAACTTATTTGTGACTCTCCAGATCCTTTCTGGACTCACAGCTGTAGCTGCAATAAAATAAATTGCTTCAAACACACAATTCTGTCTCAGTAAGATTGTGTCTTATTGTAATGGGATTAGATATTTCAAGTTATTGATCGTTTTTATTTTAATCTTTCTGTGCATCTGTGAAATACAGGAAGATAAAAATATATTAAAATGTGTAACAGTAATGCTGGAGCAAGGATATCAGTTAAAAACCCGTAAGGAAATCAATTATTCTTTCCAAAATGCGTAAGGTCAAAACGGTGTGAGGTCACAAATGAGGCTAAAACCAAAAAATACAAAACTCGGAATCATGATTCGTTTCATAGGGCGATAGGACAATTCATGTTGGAAGGATCCACTGCTTTAATGGTAAAGTGCTGAAGTGTTTCCTTTTAGCCAGTCTGAGCCCCTTTTGTTTCAACTTGTGCCTGTTATCTGTCCTCATCCCACCATATGCTGATGTGCAGAGGCTGGGCTAGTGTTTGTTGTGGTTTTTTTCCTCTGTCATTGTCTACTGAGCTTCATTTAAGAGGTAGAAGAGTAGGCCCATTTTCTAGGCACGGAACCATGTAAAGAAAATTTTTCTAGGGCTCTGACACTCTAAGAGGCATGGGGACACCCTGGAGGAGAATCTTACACCCTGGAGGAGAATCTTACACCCTGGAGGAGAATCTTACACCCTGGAGGAGAATCTTACACCCTGGAGGAGAATCTTACACCCTGGAGGAGAATCTTACACCCTGGAGGAGAATCTTACACCCTGGAGGAGAATCTTACACCCTGGAGGAGAATCTTACACCCTGGAGGAGAATCTTACACCCTGGAGGAGAATCTTACACCCTGGAGGAGAATCTTACACCCTGGAGGAGAATCTTACACCCTGGAGGAGAATCTTACACCCTGGAGGAGAATCTTACACCCTGGAGGAGAATCTTACACCCTGGAGGAGAATCTTACACCCTGGAGGAGAATCTTACACCCTGGAGGAGAATCTTACACCCTGGAGGAGAATCTTACACCCTGGAGGAGAATCTTACACCCTGGAGGAGAATCTTACACCCTGGAGGAGAATCTTACACCCTGGAGGAGAATCTTACACCCTGGAGGAGAATCTTACACCCTGGAGGAGAATCTTACACCCTGGAGGAGAATCTTACACCCTGGAGGAGAATCTTACACCCTGGAGGAGAATCTTACACCCTGGAGGAGAATCTTACACCCTGGAGGAGAATCTTACACCCTGGAGGAGAATCTTACACCCTGGAGGAGAATCTTACACCCTGGAGGAGAATCTTACACCCTGGAGGAGAATCTTACACCCTGGAGGAGAATCTTACACCCTGGAGGAGAATCTTACACCCTGGAGGAGAATCTTACACCCTGGAGGAGAATCTTACACCCTGGAGGAGAATCTTACACCCTGGAGGAGAATCTTACACCCTGGAGGAGAATCTTACACCCTGGAGGAGAATCTTACACCCTGGAGGAGAATCTTACACCCTGGAGGAGAATCTTACACCCTGGAGGAGAATCTTACACCCTGGAGGAGAATCTTACACCCTGGAGGAGAATCTTACACCCTGGAGGAGAATCTTACACCCTGGAGGAGAATCTTACACCCTGGAGGAGAATCTTACACCCTGGAGGAGAATCTTACACCCTGGAGGAGAATCTTACACCCTGGAGGAGAATCTTACACCCTGGAGGAGAATCTTACACCCTGGAGGAGAATCTTACACCCTGGAGGAGAATCTTACACCCTGGAGGAGAATCTTACACCCTGGAGGAGAATCTTACACCCTGGAGGAGAATCTTACACCCTGGAGGAGAATCTTACACCCTGGAGGAGAATCTTACACCCTGGAGGAGAATCTTACACCCTGGAGGAGAATCTTACACCCTGGAGGAGAATCTTACACCCTGGAGGAGAATCTTACACCCTGGAGGAGAATCTTACACCCTGGAGGAGAATCTTACACCCTGGAGGAGAATCTTACACCCTGGAGGAGAATCTTACACCCTGGAGGAGAATCTTACACCCTGGAGGAGAATCTTACACCCTGGAGGAGAATCTTACACCCTGGAGGAGAATCTTACACCCTGGAGGAGAATCTTACAACCTTTCTAATTGTACTCATAGTAGTCTCAACTACTTACTTTCTGCAAAGAGGAAAACCTGCATTTTACATTAATGTATTCTAAAGGGATGAAAAAGAACCTTAGCTCCTGAGTAGAGGGAATCCTAAATCTTAAATAAGAGCAACAGATGTTCTGTTCTTATGATCTTGTGACCTGCCTCCCCACTCATTCCCATGAGTGCTGCCCTAGTTCTTGTATTGTTAGTTTTAGTGCTTAGACAGTAGCCAGCCCAGCTGCATTATGCAGAAGAACAGGGTTGGTTGTTTTTTTTTTTTTTGTATTTGCAGGAGAATAATCCTAAGAGCTTGAACAACCTGCTTCTTTATTTTTTTTTTTGTTGAAAAACATTTTCTGCAAAGGTCTTTTTTGCCCAGAATGTTATTGACTAAATTTCTGAAACAGCCAAAGTTGATGAAATGCAGCAATTATTGGAATGCTGCATGAAACGGTGAAGACTAATAGCTGTTTCTCTTGAAAAAAAGTTAATGGGAATGTCTGTTCACGGTATAGATTCAGCAGCTTTGAAATCTTACGCTGTGAGTGTTTGTAATGAAAAGTCATTTTTAGTAAAACAATAAAGTTGTTTGCTCATTTGAGGAGGGGGGGAAACTCACCCCTCTTGCCTCAGCCTAGAATTTTACCTTTTCAGTCGGATCAATTTGTTACAACATAGATTTTCAATAATGCACAAGTGCTTTTGCAGAATTAGTGTCGTCTGCAGAGATTTTTCTCATTGTGCCTTGCATGTCGTCTGTGGGTTTTTTTTTCTTGTTTATTCTTTTTTGTTTATTTTCATATCTGGGGGGAACAAGACTTTTTTCCCTTTTCTTCTTCTGCTTTCTTTGCTTCTCTACAATTTCCTGTTGTTGCTTGAGGTTTTCTGAGGACAGAGGATCTCATTCGGAGCCCTCTGAGGTCAGGAGAAGAGCCTTTTCATTTGAAGATGTATTGCATTTGGCCTCAAAATCTTACTTTAAGATGACATGTAAAAAAAAACAAACTGGAATGTTAAGAGTCAGTTACTGGCTTGAAGACTTTTTAATGCAAATTGCCAACAAAAAATAAAGGGGAAGAAAGTATTATACTGTCTACATTTGTAGATTGAAGCCTTGGAGCAAAGTAATCTCTTTAAAATATAATAAACTACGTCCAGCCTAGTTTCAGAAACTTTGACTGAATTTGTGCTTAAGTTGGCCTCATCAAGTGACATAAGCCTGCTGCGTCCGTGTTGGTCTTATGCTGTCTCTCACTCAGAAGAGAAGCGTCTGTGTGTTAGTTCAACAGGAGTAAAGCTGGGTTTGTAGGCCCTACTATCTTTGACAATCGGTTCCTATACCATTTATGGCACCCTTTCCCCCGCGTTCAGCTGTGAAATGTTACGGCATAGTTTTGTGCACCTGGGGAAATCGCCTCTCTGAGCCCCTCGACGTCCACCTTGCACTTCAGTGTGTGTGTGCTTCTCAAAGGAGTTTGCCAAGTCAGGGTCAGAGATACATGAGGAAGTTCTAGTTTTCTCTATATCTGTGTTGATTTTGAATAGGTCTACTTTTTTTTTTTTTAAAGCATCATTTTATCCTTAGTGTCTCCAGGGTACTGGACTGCCACTTAGCTTTTCGTCTTTTTATTCTGTCCTATATTATCCAGGTAGTTAATCTTCTTAGTGTGTACTGATGTGTGAACTGGGGGAGTATGACTTGGACATAAACCCAGGACTAAGCTAATGTTAATCCAGACACAGTCATGGGGAATAGGTTGTTGGGTTTCTGCTGCATGTCTGCCTTTCAAGCTAATCCTACAAATGATTACATGTACCTGCTGAAGCAAGAGAAACGAGTCATGCTTGGGTCTGCATCGCATAGTAGCCTCTAGTTGTCTTTGATTACCTCATGTCTCCGAGAAGCTCTCTCCCAGGTCTTACACCAAGATCACTTAAGTCATCTGGGTGAAACATGGCTCTTCCAATATAAGGCTAGCATATTAAACAAATAATGCAGAATAATTTCTAGGATGCTCTTGAAACAAAGACAAAAGATAAACAGGATAACTCAGTGTTCAAACGATCAATACTCAGTTATGTCCTGAACTATATCAGGAAACAAAGTGTTTTGTTTTCTGTTTGGTAACTTTATTTTTCCCTTAAATTTTAAACCATTGCAGTTGGGATGGCTGGAATTTTCTTTCCATTTCTTCCTTTGCTCTAATAACCATCCAAAACCTGACTGGAGAAGTGGAAATGTTTCTGCCCACCACTAAAGACAGCAAAAGATACGGGAAAGGAAGCTCGCTAAACTTTTTTTCTGGGGGGAAAAAAAAAAAAAAAAGTAGCTGAAGGTTTTTATGGAAGTGGAATAAATTAGAGGTTTCTCTGTGACTACTAATTAATGCTGGAATCGAGCAACAGAGGATCAAGTGGCCGAAATTTGATTTCTGTTCTAACCAGAATTTAGACACAAATAAAAATGTAGCTCTAGGCTTAATTCTCACAAACATCAACAACCCACAAAGGCCTGTTCTGGAAGAAATTTGTTTTCCTTTGTTTTCAATATTTCAACTGCTTTTGAGTTAAGTGATTTATTCCATGTACTTGCATTCTCTCCTTGTCACATATCTTAAGAACTGAGCTTCATCTCAAAATGTGTGTTAATACAATGGGTTGGACAAGCTTGTCTTATTAAACTCTCCGGTGGAACTAAATAATTTATTGGTGCTTGGACTTTCTGTATAGATGTCTATTTAAAAACAAATACTCATGTGGAACCAAGCAAGCTGGTACTAAAGGAACGGAAGCATACAGGATTTGCTTTTTCTATCTTTAAATTGGCCAATGGTGTTAACACTGAAAGTAATAAGGGTCCATATTAAAGCACAAATACTTTTAAAGATAGTATAATAATAAATAGGGAGGAATTGTACTTTTGTGATTATCTTTAGGAGGCAGGAATTTGCCCTGAGTGGAAAATGTGTTGGTGTAAAAACTGGAATAGAGAAACTAGCTTGTTTTCTCTCAGCTCTGTTGGCTCCATGTTGGGAAGAATAAACTACCCGTGTTGTAAATTTGTACAGGATGAAAAATAGTTCATGTACAAAGCTGTGGTTTTTGGAGCATAACTGTCTGTAAATAGCGTTTTGCATTCTGAAGGAGGAGGTAGCATGGACTTCTGGTTCTGAAAGTAGATTGCACTAGGAGATCGTTAGAAAATGATTGCAGCAGACCAAGAAATGACCCTTGATTGGAGGAACCTGAAGATCCTAGATGCCTGATGTGATAGTCCTCATGCCTAACCGTGAAGGGCCTTGGTGTAATAATATCAAAGGAGTGAAAGGCATGATGTTTGAAGTAACTTCTCATGGATTCATTTAGTCATTTAGCACTATTTTAAGAGTAAGGACTCATGCTCTAGTACCCAGTCTAAATTTAGGCATTCTTAAAATTGTTAGCCAGTACTAAGATTATCAGATGTTCTATATAACAAAATTCCCATATTACGCAGTCAAATCCAAGGTCCAGCATGAAAAGCAAATAGAATGTGGTTTTACCTATACTTTTTCCTAACTAGCTCCTTTTCCCACCCATCTTGTTGGAAAACTGCTCTTAAAACACATGCAGATAAATGGCGTTTGTTCAGGGGATCCACTGCACTTCGCCACATGGTTGAGCTGCACGTGCTTGAGTGATGCCCTCCCTCCATTTGTCATGTTGGGGGGCCCTCTGCAAGCGTGGTTTACCTTTCTGGACTTATAGGGGCTCCAAAAAGCGTTGTATCAGGTTTTCTTAAGTCCTGAAGGCAGCCCCTTAAGCAGAGAGTCTGAGTTGTCACTTGTGTCCCAATCTTTTCTGTCATTGTGCCGAGCCCACTTAGCTCAGCGTGGCGGGGTTTGTTTCAAAGAAGCAAGTGAAACTCTCAGCTGATTTGAAATTGCTAGTGTGGGAAAGCACATGGTAACGCTGCGTTTTTAAAGATTAGATATGGAATGATCCATGATGAGAAACCTTAGGTGAAAAGTATAGATCGCCATGAGAAAATATACAATACGCTGTCCAGTATGGGTTTTCTCCACATTTCATCACTGATGGACTTTTCTCTCCTTTTAAAAATTTATTTTATTTTAAAACTGTAGGTGTTGATTTTATTGGAACACAAAAATTCAACCAATCTCATGACAATCTGCACTGTGAACAAAACATTGGCTCATTTGGCTCAATTTTAATTTTTTTTTTTAAAGGAAAATATTTCCATGGGTCTCTATTTTATTCCAGAGACATTTTAAACTGGAAACATTTTTACAGTTCTTTCTGCTACTAGCCACTCCTTAATGCTAATGCATTCCTGTTTCAGAATTATTTGATGTTCCGTGAAAATCCTGTAAGAATCGAGAGTATTCATATAATGTTAGATATTGTCCTTGGTCTTACATCCATGCCATGGTGGATGGAGTTTTTATAAACAGCTAGAAAACATTTAAAAAAACTATTCAAGGCCTGAGACCAGAAACTGTCCAGCTAGAGCTGTGAGTCCTGTAGCTTGGTCAGCTGTCTGTGGGATTTTGATTCTTGTAGCACAGTCTCAGAAGGAGCTTCCTGAAAAATATAGCGATGAATCTCACAGTTAGACAATCTAGCAATGCTGTTAAAAATCAGGAAGCGAAGGTGATCATTTTCTGTTAGTGATTCACTCAAATTGGCCTACACCAATCTTCTTTGGAAACCAAAGATATTTGATGGTTAATGCTGACATTGATGCTTTTTTTTTTTTGCTTTTTTTTTTTTTTTCCCCCTGCCTTTCCTCTTTTGGGGTAGGTAGATGTCTCACACAGTTGGAAGAAAAAGATTGGTTCACAATTCCATATGAAAATTTATCAGGTGTTCCTATACTGGTTTGCTTTAATGTGATGCAGCAGTCAGGAAAAAAAGAGAGGACAATAATTTTAAGTTTACACTTGGAGGCAATTTCCCATATCCATACTCAAACATTTTTAGCTTGTAGTGTTCTGAATAACAGTATTAGATCCACTTTAAAATTATATGACATGAAAAGGAGGCGAGTATTGTTATGATACTACGTAATATAACTGCGACTGCTCTGTGCTCATTTTGGAGTGTGGGGTAGAGATCGTAAGAGAATGGTCTCGTCTACAAGACAAATGTTGAAGTTTGAAGATTTTTCTTTAATATGAACGCTCAAAGCAGATGGGTTGTTGCTTTGAGGTGCCTTTGTATAGAGTGCTGCAGGGAGATATTAACAGCAAATGGAATTTTTTTAAAAAAATATTTTTTCCCAAGAATTAGAAAAATTTCTACGATTACTCCTGTTGCCTTCTAGGTGAGGTTAAGAAGTACAATATTTTCTACAAGCTGAAGTATGACTCCATTTTTGGTCAGGAACATTCTCTGCATGAATTTCCCTAGAGGGTCAAGCACATTGCACACTTGCCACCTATTAGTGTAATTCCGGCACAGTATTTTTTCATATGCTACAGAAGATCAAACATCTAACAACTGGATTGATAAGTAGTTTGTTGCACAAAGATGATTTTCAGAAAATTGTTATAAAAATCACAAGTCAACTAGGCAGCATATAATTTTGAGAAAGCCGTGTTAACCTTGTGTTTTATTGACAAAATGTTAGCTAAGCAGATAAATTATTTTTATTTTTCTGCAGAAAGCTATAATAGCCTATTATAATCAGATTTTATTTTTTTCTGAGAAGATGCTTTCCAAACATGCTGTTCTTTAATTGATTCTCGTCCAACTGAAGACCAGTTTATATGGTAGATGCACTACTGGAACTAGGCACATACTCTGCAGTTGTGTATGTAACTTTTACCATTGTGAAACAAAAAACACCCGTGCAGAGCATGGTCACTGTTCTGACTTTCTTCTGGCATGACTGAACCAATGGTAAGAAGTTTTTCCTTCTCTCTGCTGTTTATTGATGAAGAACAAGATGTAATTTATTTCTGATATGGCTTGCGGTGAGCTAAACAGCGTGACACAGAAAGCATAAATTTCTTCTGGAAAACAGACAATGAGCGTTCTGTATTATATAGATAGAATGTTATCACTTAGATTTCTGGGGTTTGTTTGGTTCTTCATGTTTTTTTGTTTGTTTTTTTTTCTTTGTCTTCTATTTCTTTATTTGACCCCCTTGTCAGTGTTCTCCACCCCTTCTCTCTTTATCTCTGCTATCTCAGAAGCAGCTTGTTGAATTTTGTATAAAACCAGAATTACTGATTTAATAAAAATTGTCAGTGACATCTACACCAAGACACTCTTAAAAAGGTTTAAACACTGTGTTCGCATAATTTTTTTTATGAAGACTTATTTTTAATTAAAATGTGGGAACGTGTCTCTCAATACACCACGTTAAAATACAAGGGAAATAAATCATCTATTCCTGTGAAACTAGAACCAGCTTTGAGAAGCTGACAAGGGAATAAGGTGCTGGAATTGGAAGATTTCTCAGTCTCTTGTGGAAAAATTGCACCTAAGATGTCTCATTCCACTATTTATGTGAAGTTCTTCCATAATTAACTCTGTCCATCTGTTTCTTTTATTACACTACAGCTTGTGGCAGAAATTACTGAATTAAAAAATAGCAAAAGCATTAACTCTCAATATTTTGATGAATGTGCAATTGCCCTTTCCTGTCCCATCTCTGTCAGACTGGGGCTATGTTATATTTTGGGAGAAAGAACACATTCCTGGGTGGACCTGGCTCACTCTAGTAGGCTATATTCAGTCTCTTAAACTGAAGATGACTCTACTTTTTCAGTGCAGTGCAGTTATGTCATGTATGTTGCAGGCTCAGATTTTACTTTTCCTTTCAAAGAATGCTTCTTGACTGGAACTGCTGGCAAAAATAAGCTCTTTACCAGCCATTTAAAAGCAGAAAGGACTCTAAAGGTGATAAAATGTAGCCTGTTTCTTTCCAATTCTTCCTCCTCTATGTTTGACAGGAATGAGTCTCACGCCACCTAACTGGATAGTTGCGATGTCAGACAGCGCGAGTTAGAGGTCACCTCTTATCATTCTAAGTCATCCATTGAAAGCTCAAAAAGGGATGCTGGCAGCATCTTTTTCTTTCTTCTTTATTGCTGAAAATACCTGAAATGGATCATCACAAAGCCACCTAGTATATTAAGGGAAGGTAGGTTGCAAACAGTGTCAGCAAGTGCTGATTCTGGAGTTCCGTAGCTTTTCTTAGGATAGTGATCCTCGTTCATTTATTGTTGAAAGGAGGTGGAGGGATAAATTGCTGTAAATATCTGTAATTTACTACTGTAGTTTGTGGAAAAACAACTTTTTAAAAATTTTTTGTATTTTTTTTTTTACCTGATACCTCAGTCGTATGCAACCCCCAGTGCCAAGTGGGGTACTTAGTGATAGGATGTGGGTTCAAAATGTTGAATAAAAGAACTTTTTTCAGATGCTTCTGTTTGAAGTATGCTTTTCTTAAACCTGAGTTTACAGCAGCCATACCTTAGTCCACGTGTACATTTCATTCATCAAGGTGTGAAGCGAGCAGTAGTTTTGCTTTGGGGCGTTCTTCTGCTAGGAGGTGTAATTCAGAAGCAGAGCGCTTGGCTTCTTTTGAGCACTGACAAAGTACAGATTGTCATCTTAGTAAAGTAAAGGTTTCCTTGAGTTTCATACATAATCTGAGACTGGCTTTATCAGGCATTTATGTTGTGTCAGCACAGTCCTGAGAACCTTAAAACATGAAGCATCTGAAGGACTCTTATCCTGTGGCTGGTGCTAGGATATGTTAGCTTGGGAAATTCTGAGCAGAGGCCAGTGAAACAAGAGCACCTCTCTGCTTATTCGTTCTGCTTTGTAGACAAGCCAGGAGCAGAACTGTTCTGGTTCTTTATCTGTTTTTATACATGAGGCATTTGTTGGAGCCAAATGCTATTAGAAAGCTAAATTGCTTTGGCTAAAGTTAACTTCCACATCTTTGTGCAAAACAGCCGATTGAGGAAGAACGTTTATCCACTTCTCTTTTGGTCGTAAGTGCCCAAAGCCCATACCTGTTTTTTAGGAAAATCAGTACGTTTTATCTTGCAGCCTTAATAAACAAATATTTGGTTTTTTAGAAAACTGTTTTCCTTTGTGTTTTGAGGAGAAAGGAATGAATGGTGTGTACAAAGAGTAGAGCTCTTGTTTGGAAAGAGTCCAAAGCCCTCTAACTCTGGTGTTTCTGTTCAGAAAACTTTACCTCAGCGTTTCCATGGAAGTGATAGTATTCATCTAAGACTTTCAGACAAACAATATCAATCTTATTGAAACTGTAGATGGGGATACTCTCGGAAACTCTTCCTCTCGCTGAGCACAACCTTGCCAGATGCTCAGCAACACGTGAAAGAATCTGGGCTGCTACCGACCTAAGGCAGAGTTGGAGATGCAGGGCGTGTTACAGCACAGGATCTGCAGTCACCCAAGCTGTGAATTCAGCCCGTGTTGCTATCCTAAAATGCATATCAATGAAGCTTCAACAAAGGGGGGGGTGTGAATTGCTCTTCTGAAAGGACTTAGCTGTGTTTTTCTTAGGAAACTTGTCTGTCTGCTTTGATAGATAATTATTGCCAGTATGGAAATAAATCTTTAGGATACCTTTTCTATCAAGAATCACTGCTGTTTAAAAATATGTGGCTTTTAACTGAGAATAAAGGACCTGTATACAGGTAAAGGTTCACAATATACTCTGATTGTCAGCCATGGCAGCTTTACAGATCATCTAAACTGAGAAGAATGTTTAACTGAATTCAGATTTCTGATCAAGTCAAGTCGTTAGGAAAAAGAAATAATGCTTGCTTTTTTTTTTTTTTTTTTTTTTTTTTTTTCTTAAAAGACCAGTCTGCAGGCACAGCCTGCCTGCTGCCTTGACACAGGAACTGAAAACTGGGAAGCCTGAGTTCAGATCCCACTCTTATGGTGATTCCAGCTCTGGCCTTGGCAAGTCACTTCAGTTTGTGTTTGTAAAATACCTCTGTTTACCCAACTTGCATTATTTTTGTGTGGCTTTTTTTTTTTTTTTTCCAAAAAAATAGTAGAAAAATATTAGACTCCTCTTTCTGTTTTGAAAAAAAAAAAAAAATCTTCCTTGAAACTCCTAGAACATTTTGAACCTGAAGAGAGTGCTGTAATTGCTAATTACTGTTGTATGTTAGCAGTGCTAATGAACATGCTTCTTAAGCCTATTACTGCTACTCAAAAGAGCTCCAAGCCAGTAATAATATAACTAAGAATTTAAGTAGACTACTTATGTGTTTATACAACAAAGGTACTTTTGAAATACAAGGCACTATCGTTTCACATCATACACAGCAGCGTAGGAAATTTAATCAAAACAGCAAAATGTCAACAGAACAGCTTACAAGTTTTAAGGTATTCATGCACTTCAAGCATGAAGAGTTTTCAACAGCAGTAGTATCTCACACAAAGATTTATTCCCTCCGAAGACTTTTCCATGGCTCATAAAGAGTGATGGATGAACTTAATTTTTAGTTCAATCTCTTTCTTTTCAGTTCAGTAATTTCTTTGATACTAGCAAAAAATTAGTGAGAATATGGAACCGCTCACCAGTCATTAGCGATTGTGTATGTTACAGGCTATGTGTAGAACACAACAGGTTGCCTGACTCTTTGGTGAGTGGGAAGAAAGTCTTTCAAAAATTTTTAAAGAAGCATTTTAATATTTATTGCGTACAATGTCCGACTACAATTTTCCATTCTTCTAAATAAACCAATTTCAAAGATCTTAATCTTACTCCCAGCTATTATAATCACTTTACTGATCCAGTACCTTGTGCTAATATACAAAAGATTTATTCTCTGACTTTGCGGAGAGTTTGTGTGTACAGGTTGCTGTTGCCTTGAGTGACACCCGATTCCCTGTTCCATAGGCTGAATGCTATCAAGGTTAACTGTAAAGGCTCCATGCTATTGTCTGTGATTAAAATACGCTGAGAAAATAATTGCCTGTTTCTACATATAAAGAATTTTTTTAAAGTAACAAAGAAATGAAACATATCAGAAAGAGAATTGAATAATGTGTGTGAAGGCTTTTGCTGTTTGTTTTTTTGTTTGGTTTTTTTTTTCTAAAAACTGTATTATTCCATCTTTGCTTAGTACATTGCTCTTTCATTATGTTACCATACGTAAGTTTTGGGAATGTCAGTAAATGCTGCCTTCTCACTCAAGTCATATTTCTATATAGCCCAGTGGACACTATTGTGTAGGACCAGGGCCATGGTAGATATTCTAGTCAGCATTTTCCATCCTTCATCTATGGCTGCTTTATATTGGCTCAAGAACTAAAATCAACCATCCTGCTCCTTTAATACATTTGAAAAATGTTCTTGACATCAAGGCTTGCAATCAGTGACATCCAGTGTATTTAGAACTTTAGAACTTTGGTTCTTCCTTTTGAAGGAATCAGCCATTTTAATTAGTTTTCTTATCACAGGAGAGAAAAACAATGTAGAGAAAGAGAGAAGAGATAAATGTGTATGGGATAATTTTGATTCTTTTGAAGAACCACATTGAAAAATTCCCCCTCAAAAAGGCAACAAATAAAACAAAGCAGGAAATTACTTTTAGGCAAAGAGAGTGAAATGGCAGAGTCAACTTCTGATTGTAGAACGAGTACACTGCTTGCTTCAAACCCTGCTTAAGGAGACCGTGGTGAAACCACCCGCTGGACCTTGCCAAAAATTGAGTAGATCTTTCCTACAGTCCATGAACTCATGTGTCATTACCATTGACACCTCTCTCCAGCTTATGTCCCTAAACACTTTAGGATAGTTGTTTCGACAAGGGAGAAAAATGTATAATATTTTTGGGGAAAAAAAACCCGCATGTAAACACTGGGATTGTCTCATTCAGTCTGGGAGATGAGTTATCCTATGATTTCCCTCAGCAGGGATATCCATTTGTTGAACAAGACTGCTGCTATATAAAAGTTAAGAGGAATATCAAAATGTTTCCCAAAGATGATGATGGTGTAGTTACTGGGTTATGCTTGCACGTTGTAAAGGGAACCATAAGAACAGTTCTTTATTTCCTCTAACTTTGTGTTATGCTTAAGGAAAGATACAGGAAACTTCTAATATTTAATCCAAGAAGAGCACTGAGCTGGAGATATGCAAATAAAATCCCTTTGTAACAGCAGAAATATGCAGGGCCTCTAAATTCTTACCAAACAGATATGATACAGCTGTTACAACACCTGTGGTGTAGCATCATGAATTTACTTTTTAACATATGAAATTCTTTTCTCCAGACTTAGTGCCATTCTGTTCACTTTTTCTAAATATGGCTAGAAGTATCAATTTAAAAATAGATCTTAAAGAGTACTTTTTCTTTCTTACCTTTCTGTTTTGTTGTTGTTTGGTTGTTTTTATTTTTTTCCTCTCCCAACACAGTGAAAATCTGCTCTGGGGTAAAATCACCGTCCAGGGTCCTGCAAGAAAAGCAAATAGAATGTGATTTTTATTTTTTTTTAACCTGTATTTTTTCCTAACTAGCTCCTTTTCCCACCCATCTTGTTGGAAAACTGCTCTTAAAACACATGCAGATAAATGGCGTTTGTTCAGGGGATCCACTGCACTTCGCCACATGGTTGAGCTGCACGTGCTTGAGTGATGCCCTCCCTCCATTTGTCATGTTGGGGTGCCCTCTGCAAGCGTGGTTTACCTTTCTGGACTTACAGGGGCTCCAAAAAGCGTTGTATCAGGTTTTCTTAAGTCCTGAAGGCAGCCCCTTAAGCAGAGAGTCTGAGCTGTCACTTGTGTCCCAATCTCTTCTGTCGCTGTGCCGAGCCCACTTAGCTCAGCGTGGTGGGGTTTGTTTCAAAGAAGCAAGTGAAACTCTCAGCTGATTTGAAATTGCTAGTGTGGGGAAGCACATGGTAACACTGCGTTGTAGTGTAGTCCCTGTGTGGATAGATACCTGTTTGATGAGAAGTCTGAATCTGAGGTTTTGAAATGCCGGGGTTTCAACCCCCAGCCCACATGAAGGTTGACATGTGTTTGATTCCCCCAGCCCTTCCCAAAGGGGGGTGAGTTTCCCTTCAGGCTTCCCCCCAGGGTGGGGCGGCCTGGCAGACAGAGCCATTGGGTAAAGGAGCCCCAGGGGTCCCACACGGAGTAACCCAAGGTCAGGTGTCCCCCGTAGGGAGAGCAGCTGGGACCCCTTGCGGGAGCAGCGGAGTGTCTGTGTGTGAGGGGGACGCCCTGGGCAGAGTTCCCTGTTGGGGAAGGACCTCCCGCCCCCCTGGGACTGGGCTCCAGGCAGCTCTGGCTTTGGTAAACGCGGGCTCTGTAGGGATTCAGGATGGGGCTTCCTTGGTCTGATGTGTTGGGCTGTTGCCCTGGTTGTCTCCCGTCCCCTCTCTGGGAGACTCTATTTCACTGTTCATTGCACCGTTGCTGGCCGTGCGGTGTCGTTGTTGGGGTCGTTGGGATTGATGTCCATTAGGCATAACCTGAGTGACTGGTTTGTACCCCAGCGCTCACCCATGGACCGACCCTTTTGTGTCAAGTACAGTCTGGTTACTGGTTCATCTTTAGGCTGGCTGTGTCCTTTATGCTAGCCCTGAAAATTGGCAAAATCGGTTTGCAGACTGGAGCCCATATACAAACTGCTTGAGCAGGCTTTTTTTCTTCTTTTTGTGCCCAGAAGACAGTGCTTTCTGAAAAGGTGCAAGTAATAAATGAGTGATAAGATTACAAGCTGTTGATAATTCAGAAATCAGAGAAGTGTTTTGGAATCTCCATACTCATTTCATTCATGCCCCAACTCTGGCAAGGAGTTAATATATAATACGTGAAGTATGCTAAATTATTAACCAGTTCAAAATATTGAAAAAGCCTGTGTCTTACATAGTTACAACTGATGTCAAATGCTCTATATATTGCTGCATGATTTTTAGTCTTATAGAAAAGTTAAATCACGCTCATATCAACGGGTGTTTTTTCTGTGTGTTTCAGAACAGAACCAGAATTTTTAGTCCAGCTTTAAAGGCTTAAAAGGAGTCCACTAGTAAAGATGAACTTTTGATAATAAACCAGGTTTCAGGGTCCATGTCTGAATTAGAGTCTTTTCTTATTTACTCTTTTCCAAGTTAAAGATACTTTTATGCTGTGATTTTATGTAGAAGAGAAAGGTACGATTTCATACCCTCTGTGTAGGGGAGGAGAGCACAGACAGCACTTGCCAATCATTGCTGTGCCAAATTATAATGTTTAACACAGAGATAACCAGAAGAGCCCATGCAGCCATTAGGTTTAACGCAGAAAAATAAAAATAGTTTCAAGTACTTCACAAGCAAAATAATTTTTTATTTTCCTCCCTCTCTGCTTTTGCTGTCCTATTTCTGACTTGTCTCACCTTGCTCTAAACAGCAGAGGCAAGAGAGAGGCAGTTTGGACAAATGTGTAGAATTTTCTCTAATCTGTCATCAGTGAAAATGTTGGATGACCTTTGTCTCCTTGTGTGATAGAATTTGTTTTGCTGAATCTGGAGGGTTAAACTGTGCTGTTCCTGACTGTCAGAATGTCCCCTGACTCTAGCAGGATCCTGATTTGCCTCAGAGTGTCCTTAAGAGGTCCCTCAAACTACGTATCATTCAGGAATTGGCTATCTTGCCTGTTTGAAGCTCTTATTTAGCTGATTAAGCTATCACATTATCACAATATCACATTAAGAGCTTCAAATAATGTGCATTCCTAGATATGACTATGCACAGCTGCAGGTACTGAGAATAAAAGTTACTAATAAAAATTATTCTTACTGAATTATTGACTTTTTCTTCTTTGAATTACTCCAAATACTGATTCTAATTACTGAATTATTCAAACTGTTCTAACTTTTCTAGTTATTCCAATAAAATCATATACATGAAATCAGAGCTCTGTCTTAGGTTTAATACAATGTTATTTTTACTAATGTCTTAGATTTTAGCTCAAAATGAACATAATAAATAGAAATGGCTTGAAATGAAGTTGAAATTCTGAAAAGACTGCTGCAAAATGCTGCACGTAAGAAACCAAATAGTGATAACTGGCTAGACACCAATTTAGAGATTACGCTAGATCACAGTCAGAATAGATTACCCTAGTTTACTGGCCGAAGTATGAGCTGAGCATACGCTGTAATTGCAAAGAAAGGTAGGTAGTGTTCTGTTCTGTGGTTACAGAAGTTCCAGGAGGAAAGTAAGTTTTCCTTTTAGGCTGTATGCCAGCGAGACCTTATCTGTGCAGGGGCATTCACTTCTAAACGCCTTACTCTAAGAAAGGTGTAAACATCTGAAAAGATTGTTAGGGGAGTGTGCTGGTTTGGGCTGGAGTAGAGTTAACTTTCCTCGTAGTCGGTAGTACAGGGCTACGTTTTGGATTTGTGCTGAAATCAGAGTTGGTAACCCCGGGATGTTTTAGTTAAAGCCGAGCAGCACTTACACAGAGCCAAGGCCTCTCCTGCCTCTCAGCCCACCCCACCAGTGAGGAGCTGGGAGGGACCCAGCTGAGCCCAGGGGTACCCCCAGGGCAGTGGCCTCGTGCTCAGCACATACAGCTGGGGGGGAAGGCAGAAGGGGGGACGTTGGGGGTGATGGAGCCCGGCTGGCCTGGAGATGGCTGAGCACCCGCCTGCCCGCGGGGATGGGGAATGATCCCCTTGGTTTGCTTGTGCACACGACTTTTGCTTCACCAAGTGATTAAACTGCCTTATCTCAGCAAGGGGAGGAGTTTATTGCGATGTTAAACCCTATAACCTGCACCCGGATCTTTTCTATCTGGCAGTACTCTGTCAGGGAAGATGGTTGTACATGCCCTCTTCTACCATCTTTGCATTTTTTAAATTGCCCTGGCAAACTAGTCCTTTGTCGAAGCAGTTAGGAGGAACTTTTGCCCCATCACTTAATATTTCTATGAATGCATGTATATGGGTTACGCATATCAATAAAAAAAGCCTCTTCATAACCGACAATGAAAATAATCACCTGATATAATGAACTGACTTTCAGATCTGAATATCCTTGAAACATCGCCACTGAATCCTTAACTCATTTTCCCATCTTCTCATAGGGTTTATTAAAAAAAATCAGGAGACTGTCTAATGCTTATTGATGCCAGCCTTTTAAGATGTTATTTTTATCCACAAGAACATTTAATTTTTTAAATCTTCTATACTTATATATCTTATATACGATATACTGTAGAAAGGGATAACGATTCTTTGACTGTAGCATTTAAGGACAACAAGGAAAGGTTCAGGTTGCATTTCCCAGAGTAGATAAACTGTTGAAGCAGAGATGTTCTATCATTTGCAAAAAATTTACTTTCATTTAAGAGATATGCTGTTGATTTTGTCAGATGTGTGGATCAAAGAGAGCTAGCA
Organism: Athene noctua; assembly: GCF_965140245.1. NCBI lineage: Eukaryota > Metazoa > Chordata > Aves > Strigiformes > Strigidae > Athene > Athene noctua. The sequence goes on along the minus strand of NC_134050.1, from coordinate 3,052,256 downwards.
CAAGGTTTTTGGATTTGTGTTGATCAGAGAGCTTTGTTATCATCAGGGGTTCACTCAGCATGCACACTGAGGGAGTATTTATCACAGAGCCTTCTGCTAGAGGATTCTGGCTTGGCCCAGCACTGTGAGCTAGAAATGCTTTTCCTTTGTCTGTCTGTCTGTTTTCCCCTTCTCTTTTCCCGTTTCCTCTTATTCTCGACTGAACTTTGAGTTAGGTAATGAGCTGGAACTAACTTTTGATCCTTCCCTCTCACAACACAACAGTAGTCTGGAGAGAAAATTCATTTCTCATCATGGTGAACACTGTAATTAACAAAGTCTCTGCAATTTGAGAAGGCAAGAAAAGGTCTCATCCAGCAAATGGATTATTGTCCATGAGGAAAGGAAACAAAACGGAGAATTAAAACTAAACTCGGTAGTATCCTAGGAAGTAGGGCATTTTTCAAGGCTTTACCATTTGATAATTACACTGATGTTATGATTTTTCCATTCTAAGGAGTCTCTAAGAAAGCTGATGTAAGAGAACTAATAGAGGGTAAAGAAGCAGAAATCCTTTAGCAGTTGCTTTATATGGATTTATGTAACTAATCTCATTTCAGATTAAGTAATTGTTTCTCAGCTCACAGTTTTCAACTACAGCAGCAGATAAGGATTTTTCTTCCGGCTTCATTAAAACCATATGTCTGCCAAATTAACAATTACAATGCTATTCAGCTGACAATATCTTGCATTTAGAATGACATTCCTTTTACGAGGTCTCGTATATGAGATATGTATTTTGTAATAGAACTGGCTACCACTGGTGATTGTCCCTTTTCATCTGTCTCGGTTCATCCTTCGTACTTGCCGCCAAAGTAGGTAGCCTGGAGAAATAAAAGTAAAATATATTTGCTTATATAGCCTAGGTTAACTCTAAGCTGAATAAAAAAGGCCATTTGCTCTTATTGATGTGGCATATAGAAACAGCTCCATAGGTTGATAATATTGATGGTCCTGCACTTAACTGCTGTCACCTCTTTGACACTCTCCCTACAGATCCCACACTGGAAATGGGACTTCTTCCTAATATAGTGAAAGAACAAATCCCCCAATATGCTGTTAAAGAAAGCACGTAACAATTAGATCATTTTAAATGAAGTGGGCTAAGTTAGCGCTCACAAAATACCTTGCGTTGGCAGAACTTTCTACCTGGTAACTATTACCTGATGGGTGAAAGCGTTTGGGGATGTTATCCCAAACGTTCTTCATTTCATCTTGAGCTTGCGTGTTGGAAAGATCTGCTAGGTGATCTGAAAAATGAACACCTAATTTAGTATCACTGCAAGAACGGTCTTTGTTCAGTGGTATGAGAATAATAAATTACTGTGTGTTTTAATTGGACATTATTTGGTATATCAAGTATAAACGGCAAAAAGTATTCAAGAGTAAGTCGTAAATTCTTTGTGTAAAACGCAACAACTTTTAGATGCATTCACACTTTGAATCTTTTTTTTTTTTTCAAGTTTATTTGTCTAGCTGGTATTACTGTGTTTGGTGGGGGTGTGTGTATGAAATCACTGACAACTGTAGTGAAGAAGAGAATATTTCTGTTTACAGGCACTGAAACTTGTTTGTTTTCTCCCTCCTTTTTTTTATTGTGCTGGTTTCTGATCTGCATGTGATCAGAACAGCACTGTCTTATAAAAATGTACGACACAAAAGATGTGCCTGATGATAGATAGGGTCTAACTATAGGAGGTATTAAAGATATATATCTTTAGGTTTTTTTGGCTAAGCAGTCTTTGTTTCCCCACCCCCAATAATAGGTTTACACATGTCAGTTTGACTGGAGTAGGAAGTTAGACATAGGCAGACTTTGAGTAAATGCAGAGTAAAATGACAAGCTAAAAATTCATTATGTAGTTTTGGGTTATTAGATTCAAGCTCAGTAGCTTTTATAGATTTATGGATGTCGCTGTAGACTTACAGCCTGGAAAAGATGATAACAGGGTCCAGAAATCTGATGTTCTGCTGAGGCTTCAATATCTTAAAGGGATTAGCTGTGAGTTCTGGTTTGAACTAATGGAATAAGTTAGATACAAAATTTCTGTTTTATCATTCTGGGTTATTTTATGAAGTGCTACTTGTACAAAAGATATCTGAACTCAATAAAATACATTGCACACCTCATGTATCCAGTGTAGACATATATATATATTTTTAAAATGCATAGTATTTCTACAGAATCTGAGACAGAACATGACCCAAACTGGCTGCCCTGATAATAGTAATCATAAAGCCTACTATGTTATTACTGTCTTTTCCTTTGAGAGGATCCTTAATTTTGAGAGATGTTTGTATAGGAAGTGTGGTTTGGTTTGGTTTTTTTTTTTTATTTAAGGAGGGTGGAGCACAGTCCAGTCACATTGCTTCCACGTGTTCCCACAGAGCTAAGCATCTTTATTGTTTTTAATGAACTTAGGAAAGAAGGTTGTGTAATAGCACTAGATCCCATGATAGCAGATGCTATCGTTTATTAGTTAATGATTTCCTATTGATTTCCAAGGATGACAGGTTTTTTTAAAAGGCTGTTCCTAATCTCATTTCTGTCTGTCATCCTTTGTGACTTGTGTTGACAGTTCCTTTTACAGAATAAAACAGATTCTTTTTGAAATCTGTTCTTTTATACTGAATTCCTCTGCCAGAGGCCTGTCACTCTCTCACTGAGGTAGTTGTTGACATTTACCAAAGCACAACAATGTTTAATTTAATATTTTTGTGCTTTAATGTCACATTCCCAAGACAACGGTTTGTCATTTCTCTCTCCTGATATAGCTAATGACAACTAACTTCAGAAACTCCTTTCATTCTTTAGCATTTGGGCTTAATTGGTGTTATGTTATTTTAGTGCCTGATTTCTAGACCTTTATTTGTGAAGCATTATACTGTGAGCATGCCTTTTGAAATTAGTAGGACTAGGTACACAGTAAGAGATGGTACTTGACAGACGAGGGAGACCTGCAGAGCTGGGCATTTAGGTTACAAGAATAAAAAGATGTATAAGATCACTGTGTGTTTATTAGTGCTGTAACAGCAAGCACATCTATGCATATGTGTACACACGCACGTGTAGATGCTTGGATATACATATGTTTATATACGTTTGTACGTGTGTGTATGCAAACACACATTTTGAGACTTAAAGCAAGCTTGTCCACTTGCTTTTTTAGTATATATAGCTCCAGAAGTTATAAAAAACCCAATAAGGTAGCACAAGTCTCAATAAGTAAAATTGTTTTTCTAAGGTTTCCCCCATTTTGAACTTAGCTTTAATGAGAAGTTAGTTGAACTGAGAGGCCAACATTAGCTTCTAAGACCTGCAGCTGTGCAACAGTCTCCCCTTGAGAAAGCAAAGACACAATATACATGGCCTCATGGTGGTGGTTCAAAACCAGATGGGTCTGTGTTACAGCATCCCTTTGGCCAGCCACGTTTTTGGTAAATGCCATCCTGTGTGTGTTAAAACCCTGCAGAAAAGCGAGTAGCTCTTTTCTGAAAAAAAAAAAAAAAAAAAAAGTGTGGGACAAGGTCTGAGCAGTGTTGGAGAACGATGATAATGAGGGGTGAGCATGGAAATGGCAGGATTTGATCATTCAGGTCTGTAACTCTCTCTGCTGCAAAGGGATCAGGATTACACATAACTTTCAGTCCTTTCTGTGGATGTGAACCCGGCTCTGGAGTGTGGAGTTTGGAAGTAGAGAAGGATGTTCTTGGGCAGGGAGTTTAGTTGAGGATGGATTACAAAGCGCTTGCAAGGTTTTGTTTACAGACTTTAAATGGAAAGTGGATGGAGGCTGGATGGGAGAAGAGTGAAAAGTGGAAAAATTTATTTGTTTATTTATTAAAGGTCCCCTTTAACTTGCAGGAAAGTAGATGGAGACACCCAGAGAGGCTTCTGTTACTTATTTCTGGCTTTCATTCTCCTTTGTTCGTCCTGTAGGGAACATAAAGAAAACCTTAGGCATTAATGTATACATCAGCTGAATAAGTTAGTATCAGCTGGTAGCAAAAAGCTGGGATTTGAACAACTAAAAGAAATGCAGAAATGTACTGACAAAAGAATAAGTTTAAAAATAACAGATCACATGCATCTACTAGATGAAACAAAGGAGGAGCTGGCATTAAGCTCTTCAAAACTCAAATGCCTGGAAAAGAGAGCGAAGACAACCAGAGTGAATGAAGAGAAGAAACTTTGTAGGACACAAAGAAAAGTGGGGAAGTGGGAAGGACTGTTATGCAAGATAAACTAATGAATATCGATGGTTTGGAGAGACAGTCACTATGATGGTGGTTTCCATGGTGTTATCAAGAAAAAAATATAAAGAGAGAAAAAGCCAAGCATGCTAGTATGCACTGAAAGATGTAATGGGAATGTCTTTAAGTGTTTTGTTCTTCCTCCACGCCCCATCCCTCCCCCCACCATGGTTAATGATGCTAGTAATAAAATAAGTAAAGTACTAATACCTTTTTGGAAGTAATAAAGATCTCGAGAAACTGCTGGAAATATAAACTCCTACTGAAAGAAGACAATAAAAACTGAAAATCCTGAGAGCGCTCCCAGTTGGTAGGGAACGTTGTTTCTTTGTGATGATGCTTCAAGGATCCTGACTGTAACAGCTTCTAATGTAAGTCGGATAGAAACGTGCTCTAATTTCACATTCCCAAGACAACAGTTAGTTGTTTCTTTCTCCTGATACAGCGAAGCTTTAGAATAACTTAATGATGTACCCAGTTCCCTATTTTTACACTTAGAATACTTGGGCCTAGAGTTTTGTGATATTAGAGACCTCTGTAAAGTGAGTGAATTAATGGCACTGCTGAGCAATTTACTTATTTCCATCTCTGTGCCTTAAACTGCATAAACATGCCCTGATTACATGGTACCACTATCTCCTGAAATCTGTCCAGATGTTGCAAATGTTCCTTCATTGCCCTTTTTCTGGTGAATATACTTCTTCCAGTATATATGTGTGTGGTGTATATATATATAACATATATTTATTTAATGAATTAGTGATAGTTATCGGTACGAAAAAGAGAAAAAAAAAAAAAGGGGGGGAGGGAATAAAATGATCAGGCAACCACTATTTAGATGCTATTTAGCAATTAAAACTGGAGCCAATAGTAAAGAAAACAGCAATAAAGTTAGGACCAGGTAGAAAGTGGTTTCTTAGCATAAACCTGTGGGACTATTTTGTAAGAAATAGATGTGTCTGATTATATTAAAAAAGAAAAAAAAAAACCCAACAACCCACAAACCCAAACTGTTTAGCAGTGTATAACTGGGCTCTTTAATTAGATTTTACAATTAAAAATGCAATGTATCAAGATCCTCCACCGTAGGAAACTTTTTAAGCTTTTTACTTTGGATTAAAGGAAATAACTTTGTTACCTTGAGAGATCAAATTATTCTGTGTGCTTCTGGGAGGGAGAGATGATTTAAGATTTTTAGAGACAGCGCAGTAGGGAACCACATTCTGACTCAATGAGCCACCACAAGTTAATCAGTACTTTTCACTCTGCATTGTTTTCTCTTGCCTCTGCAAATCTCATGCTGTTCTTAAAATGCTAGGGAATTGAAAGAACCGATTGGCTGTCAGTACTTGGAAAAAAAGATGGTATTTCACAGTGAGAGAAATGTATATATCCTTCTCTTAAAACTTTTTATATTCTTCTTTTAAAACTTTTTTTTTTTTTTTTAATTTAGCTGTTGGGACCCCCAGGAAAGAAAAATGCTCCTTGTGGAAACAAATGTCTTCCTGTCCCCTGCAGAGAAAACTACTAAGAACAAATTTACTCATAAAGTAATAAAACAAATAATAATAATAAAAAAAAATGCCATGAGCAAAAAGTGTTATTAATTTGGACTAACTTCCGGCACAAAGCTGAAATAAAGCATTCTTAATGCTTATGAAAGGCTTAAGACCTGAGATTTTACTCCTACTTTCAAAGGCTCAGAAAATACAGTAAGAACAGTTACAGCTGTGGATATGTATTCTGGATACATCCAGCTGTTTGGAGGTGCTTACTATTAGGAGTTTTGGCTCATTCTTTTCTCCATTCCTCCTAGCTTTCCACACTACCCTTTCCTCCCCAGCCCCCTGCCCCATTCATGCTGACATAAAAAAAGGAGACTGTTCTCAACAGGACTTTTACACATACTTAAAATAATTTAAAAAAAAAAAAAAAAAAAGGTGGGGAAATTCAGAGAATTTTATTTCTTGCAGCCTCTAGTCATATTTTGTAAATTTGGTAAGAGCTGGGAAGTACCTGAACCCATATTCATACCCCAATCTGTAATCATGTAAATCATTATCTGAAGGATTTAAGTGTTTTAATTAAGTTGAAGGAAGGGGGAGAAGAATTCATTTCAGATATATCCATGTGTGGCTATACAATAAAAATGGTTAGGGATGTGAGTTTTTCTTATTTGTATGTCAGTAGGAGTGTGTGCAATGGCACAACAGCAAGACTGGAACTATGGTATTGTTTTCAGGAGACTGGCTGAACAAATATAAAATAGCTTTCAGACAGTTCAAGTTTATGTACAGTCTTTAATTATGTGGTTGGTTTGTTGGTTTTTTTTTTTCACCTGACCCTTACTGCATAACGTAGACTTTGGGATGCACTAAAGAGATCGAACAAGGTGAGTCACGTTAATCCCCGCAGGGTAGGAATACAAGGAGCTCAATTTCTGAAACCTGAGGAAAGAGTACACAAATCAAAACAATCAAACAAAACGTTTGATTCCAGATAATGTGCCCAGTGCCAACTATCTACTGGCGGTAGAAGGTCTTGTGGTTTATATAAAGGAAATCAGGTATGCCTGAGTCTTGACTAATCAAAGAATATAAGAATAAAAATCACTATGTGAAATTCAGGAGGTAGTGATGGCTAAGGCATGTATTTAGCATCAAGCAAAATTTTGAGGGACTTGACATAAAATTGTCTAGCCTGTCATTAAGATGATGGGGTGTAGTAAGCTTTCATTAAAATTTGCACCTAAATATGTCATAAAGGTTCTTCAGTCATTTCCTAGGTCAGTAACTGCTTCAGCAGTTGGTAAACTTAAATTCCTAAGGAAGAAAGAACTTGCAAAACCAAAACCAAACACGCACACACAAGAAATTCTGTGAGATTTCTGGCATCATAATTTTATTTTTGTGTGATTTGATACCGTCACTTTTGATTTGGAAATTCCTCTGGTAATGCGCTCATAGGACTTTTTCTGATTCTTCTGTAATTGTTGCCGATTGTTCAACGTTTGTTTAATGTTTCTGTTTGTGAAAAGAATGTTAATGCGCAATATATGGAAGAATTAGGAAATCTGGGGCCTCAACTCTGATCTCAGTAGGATCTCTTTAAGGCTTACAAATCCCGGGTTCCAGACTGGATTCAGGACTTGAGATTTCTTGGTGGTGGTGCGTGTGAGTGTTGGTTTTGTGGGTTTGGTTTGTATTCTCAGTGCAGAGGGAGAGTTTTGCCATAAATATGCAACCTGGAACAACCACTGATAGGAGGGATATGACTGATTTCCCCACCTGCTTTGCTGCAGATGCGCTCCCACTGATCTGAAAGCAGCTGCATAACCAATTAGAGGGGACCTCAGTGCCACAACCAGGCAACAGCTTGGGGCCAGCACTCCAGTTCACGTTTTTAATGACTCATCTGTCACTACCTCCTCGGAGCTGCATTCATACTACTGATGTGGTAGAAAGGATGTTAAGATTTGTGATGGCTGTTGCTGAATAGAATGAAAATAAGCAGTTTTGTGAGGAGGTAGAAACTATATATGTGTGTGTGTGTATATATATATTTTTTTATATATAACACAGTGCTAGGTCTGTTTTTCTCCTTCAGAAAATCTGCACTGCTTTCACTGATGTCACTCTTCTTTCTGTAGTTTCCCAGAGATAACAATTCGAACCTCCAAAGGCTTGTTTTTCATTTAGTACCATACTGTCTGTTGACAGGAATTTAATCAGGAAAAGAACTTTCTGAAATATAGGGATTTTAATCTGGTCCTACCTCTTCTGAAATGCAAAAGACAGTTATTCATTTATGTAGTACATGCCAAGGTATACAGACCACATAAAGAGGTGTTCTCTCCCTAAAGAGCTTGAAGTCCAAAGAATTTGTTATGCTGATGAAAACCAGGGACATACAGTTTTAGCTGCTATTCAGCAAATAAACAGGATATCATTTAAAAAAAGACGACTTCAGAACTTAAAACGTGGGTATCTCAGCTGCATTCAAGACATGCTGCAGGGTTGTTTGTTTTGTTTTATTTTTCCTGTCATTAGAAAGCCCAAAATGTCAGAAATCTTTTGTCTGGCTACATATCTGCTTGTTACCATCAAAGTGTGTATTAATCTTCCTGTTGGTAAAAATAAACATACTTCTTGTTGTGGTCGTCTCCTGCAAGACAGGTTATTACAGGACTTCTGGCTGTGCCACTGAGGGCAAAGCGCAAATGCTGTGACTTCTCCTCGTGCTTTGTTTTTGCAAAAGAGGAGGAGAGCTTCGATCACTTAAGAAAAAAAAAAAAAAAAGTCATTATATTCAATTCTCTTTAACAGAAAATGTAGTTAACTGTTTACTAGAAACAAAGAAGCGTATCTAGTGACATGCCTGTCTTACTGAGCAGTCAAAACTTCTTTTTCCTTAGGAAAGCAGGTTCAGTTTGTGTTTATTCAGCTCTGCGCAGCTGAGATTCCCAGTGTGTCCGTATTTGAAGTACAGTCACGGTGTAGATATTGACAATTGCTAACCCTAGATGAATATTGTAGACTCCATGATGTATCTGTGCTATAGGTGCCAGAACATCTCTGAGTGTGGAGGCATTTGCATATTTTGTTTCTCCTGTGAATCTACCCAAGATGTTGGAATTTCCAGGCTCCACTTCACTCCTTTGTTCCCGACTCTTCTGCTTCCTCCTCCCCCAACCCCAAGCAATGCTCATGGGATGGGGAATGGAGGTTGCAGTCCATTTATAACACTTCGTCTCTGCTTTTCCTTTCTCACACTTTTCCCCTCCTCCAGTGTTGGCCCTTCCCATGGGCTGCAGTTGTTTAGGAACTGCTTCAGTGTGGATCCTTTTTCACTGGGTACAGTCCTTCAGGAGCTGCTCCTGCGTGGGTCCCCCACAGATCCTGCCAGAAAACCTGCTCCAGCCCGGGCTCCTCTCTCCACGGGCCACAGCTCCTGGCAGGAGCCCGCTCAGCGCGGGCTTCCCGCAGGGTCACAGCCTCCTCGGGGCATCCCCCTGCTCCGGCGCGGGGTCCCCCCGGGCTGCAGGTGGGTCTCTGCTCCCCCGTGGGCTCCCTGGGTGCAGGGCACAGCTGCCTCCCCAGGGGCTGCCCCAGGGGCTGCGGGGGAACCTCTGCTCTGGTGCCTTGAGCACCTCCTCCCCATCCTCCTTCGCTGACTTTGTGTCAGCAGAGTTTTTTCTCTCACGTTTCACATTCCTCTCTCACACCTCTTGCACAGCATTTTTTTACCCTTTCTTAAAGCTGTTATCACAGAGATGCTACCAGTGTCAGTGATGGGCTCAGCTTTGGCCGGTTGAACTGGCTCTGTCCAAGACAGGGACAGCTCCTGGTGTCTTCTCACAGAAGCCACCCCTGCAGCCTCCACTACCCGAGCCTTGTCACATAAACTCAACACACCAAGTCTCTTCAAAATAGTGCAGTTATATTTCTGTAGAAAAAAATTGTCCCTTCCCATCAGCATCAAACTGTTATGCTTTGTCGTTACTATGACAAGACAGGATGGGTTTAGGTCTCTGCGGAGTTGTAAGAAGATGGGTTGTTGCCAGAAACAGTTTCTTCCTTTGAGTAGGACAAAATTTAAAATCGAGCATAAAAAGCAAAGGAATAGCAAGTGGATGACAAAGTGGATAGATGGATTTTAAGGCAGCAGTTTTCCTAGTCTTTTCTGGACTGGGATAAAGACCTTTCTATCGAAAAGAAAGTGCTTGTGGAATGGAAGACCGCAAAACCTAATGCTGTGGTTGTGTGTTGCCTTCCCTTTTATTTGTTTTCTTGGATTTTCTTGTTTCTTATTGGCAAGACATTTTTTGTGCCATTGAATTGTTGATAAGGAAGAATGAGATTGCTTATGCGAGTGGCCAAGGCTTTTTTTTTTTGCACTGCTTTGAGGAGGTTTTGCAGGTAGGAATGACATGTAATTACTTAGACACAGTGGCTGTGTTCAGTGGGATGCTCACTGAGTGCTTTCTTCCTGCTGTAGTTCTTCCTGAAAGAGGTCCACGTTCTGCTGAAAAAATAAATTATCCGTTCTCCTGAGCCTGCAAAAACCCAGTGAAATGAACTGGTTTTACTCCACTGGGCTTACATCCTTTAACTAACATTTATTTTCAAACTGTCATTCATACTAGAAGAAAATGTATTGAATAAAATTTTTCTCACGAGAAAGCTTAGATTTTCATTTCTAGAGTTTAAATAAATGATGCTACAGCTTTTTAGGCCTGTACAAGTCTGCAAGCTATAATGTCAGACTCGCAAATGCCAGAGTTGATTTTGATGCTCTTTCTCCGTGACCTTTTAAATCACAGTACTGCTTAAATACAGTCCTTGAAGTTTTAGTTTGATTGAACCCAAACTGATTCCTAAGACAACTTGATTTGTGGTCCACTTGAGAACAAAATGTAAAAAGATCACATTTAGGCAGAGGATTTTAGTTCAGTTGTAGGAGACAAGGATTTTATTGATAGTTGTGTAGCCGCAGTAAACATAATAGCGCAATCTTTGGGAATAAAACCATTGTAAGTAATGGTTTTGATCTAAAAAGTCACACTTTTTTTATAAGCTGAAATGCCCTTTCATTTCAGTATGATGGGGCAGGATTGTATTGTTTTGGTTTTAATAGGAGCCTTCTCTAGAAGGTTTCTTCTTGCCTGTGATAGCTTGCTGGACCTTTTTAGAAACTGATCTGGCAGAAATCAACTTTGCACTGTACTAATCAACCGCTATTAAATGCGATTCAGAAAAAACACTGTGAGTGATATTGTACAAATCATAGCTGAGTAACAAGAATAACACAAACCCTTGAGAACTTCATAGCAAAGTATGTTCACTAGTTGTCACTATCAGCTGTTGAAAAAGCCTGAGAATAAGCAGAGGGATAAGAGCTGGAAAAAGAAAGATGAAGGAACAGATAGTCCTTTTTCTACAAGTTGATGGCAGATGTGTCAACATTTTTCAGTTTGTATATTCTGAATAGCCACTATTCATGAGAAACATAAATTGATTCCATGCCTCTTTCCAAAGTTAAAAAAAAAAAATGGTGGAATTGTTCACACAGATCGTTGAGCTGAATGAAGAAATAAAGTGCATCTGTGTATCTGGTTTCATCGGTGACATACTCAGGAATGAGCTTAAAATTTATTTCTGTAATAGAAAATGGCAGGGGTTTCATACCTAATCTGGTATGCATATGTATGCACTTATATATAGTAGGTAATATGGAGAAATATTATGGTATTTAACCAAGCAAATAAGTATGAGCAAAAAAAATTTGCCAGTAAAACACTTTTAGTGGCCAAATGGAGGTTACATGAGCAGAAATAGGAACTGGGAAGGGAGTGGAGGATGAAGCAAACATAGGGACAGTTGCATAACTCCCTTCTGTAAACCCTATGACATTTTATATTAGCTGAGGATCTCGAAGCACTTTTATAATCCCAAACTTTTATTTTTTGCCTTTCTATTCAAGTGCATGTGATTTAAATTTCTGTGAAATTCCTTCCAAAGAGTTCTGTTCTTTACAGTTTTTCACTTTTCTGTTTGTCCTCTTTGCAGCATATCCTAGTTTCATCTTCCCTCTGTATTTTGCTGATCTGAGACACATAGCACCTGAATTAAACTGTGCAGCTAGCCCAAAACTCCACATGCTAACTGCTGAGCTCAGAGTAACATACTTCTTCAAGGTTTTGAGTCCAACTTGCTCAAACCAGAGACCTTTATTTACAGCTGTGTATCCACATCAAAGAGGGAGGGCAGGGAATCAAGCCAGGGGAATAGTAACTGGCATTTTTTTTAATCTTAAAATGTGACACCAGTTTCTCCTTGATTTACCTTGTCTGTGTGGCAGGGGTGTTGGCAGTGGAGGAGGGGGCTACAGGGCTACTGTGAGAAACTTCTCGAAAGCTTCCCTGGCTCGAAGTTGGACCCACCTCTGGCCAAGGCTGAGACAATTAGCGATGGCGGCCACGCCTCTGTGATAACGTATTTAAGAAGGAGAACCAGAGTGGAGGAGGAGGTGTGAGGGCGATACCTCTGCAAACACTGAGGTCAGTTGAAGATAGGAGGGGAGTGGGGGGAGAGATGCACTGGAGCAGAGACCCCCCTGCAGCCCGTGGGGAGAGGGCAGGCTGTGCCCTGCACCCACAGAGGTCCCTGGTGGAGCAGATTCCAGCCTGCAGCCTGTGGAGAACCCCACACCAGAGCAGGGGGCTGTGCCCAGAGAAGGCCGGGACTCCGAGGGAAGCCCACGCTGCTCTAGTTCGTCACTGGTAGGACTATGAGACCCATGCTGGAGTGGTTTGTGAAGAGCTGCAGCCCGTGTGAAGGACCCACATGGGAGAAGTTTGTGGAGAACTGCCTGCTGTGGGAGACACCCCACGCTGGAGCAGGGGAAGAGTGTGAGGAGGAAGGAGCTGCAGAAACAACGGGTGATGAACTGACTGTAATCCCCATTCCCTGCCCCACTGTCCTGCTGGCAGGGAGGAGATAGAGAAATTGGGAGCAAAGCTGAGTCTGGGAAGAAGAGAGGGATGGGCAGAAGGTATTTTTAAGATGTATTCTCACTGTCCTGCTCTGTAAATTAGTGGTGGTGGTGGCATTCAAATTAAATTGGTGGGGTTTTTTTCCAAATCGAATCTGTCTTTTTACCTGTGACCATAACTGGTGAGTCATCCTTCTCTGTCCTTATCTTGATCCCAAGCCTTTTGTTATATTTTCTCCTCCTCATCCCACCGGGGAGGAAGGAGTGAGTGAGAAGCTGCGTGGTGCTCAGTTACCCTCTGGGCTTAAACCACGACACCTTGCTAAAGAAATTATGAAACCACAAAAGACCGTAAGTTTCTAACTCAGGAGTTAATATTGAGTAGGATCAAAGTAGAAGTCTTCTTTGAAGGTCCTACGTCTGACCTGACGAGTGCCAGTGGTCTAAACAAGGTGGGTGGAAGATGTGGAAGAGCCAGAGTGCTGGTACATTATGCCCACTGGAAGCCAGGATACAAGCACCACCTCACTAGTTCATCAGTTCTACACTTGGTGTTTCTGCGTGTGTGCATTTTAATGTGGATTCCTGGCTCAAGGCTAATCAGAGCAACAAGTGTTAAAATCCCACCGAGGATAATGCAGACGGCAAGAGAAGGCAGCAGCTGACCCTTGGTCACCTTGCTTGCAAGAGCTGTTCTTCTGAGGGACTCAAGTTGGAGCTCTTTGCTCTTCTGGGCAGATTGAGGGAATCCAGTGCTTTCTGTGGTTTTCTTCTAAACGCATTTGTTATGGCGTTTGTCATCAATTTGAAAAGATTAATATCTCTTATATATTGGATGGCTCTTTGTGATGTAAATCCTTTGCTGTGGGTGCAGCACAACCTACCCTACCCTGCCCTGTTACTCCTCTCGGGTGTCGGCCCCAGGGAAGAGCTGCCACCATCCCTATTTCTTTAGGTCTCCAGGTGTAGTGGATCATGATTGTCTGATACCAAGGGCTCTGTACCCCAGGCAGTCCCCCCTTGTGAGGTTATCATGGATGCTTTCTGTGTCCTCGGTCTCCCTTTCTCTTTTAACTGGGATAGAGGATAAGTAGGCTGATAAAAATTCACTGAATAACGTTTTTATGTTGACCCTGTATTAAACTCAAAGTTCTGTGTAGCTTTTGGCAGAAAGTTATGTGGAGTTTGACATTTTTATTAGCCAAGTTTTCACTGAATTCTTTGGGAACATTTCAGACCTGAAACTCAGAGGTTTAAACTACAGCAATCAGAAGTTTGAGAAGTGTCGAATCTCTGCATGGTCCATAAAATGCAGCTCCGGGTTTCAGCAGTTGGATTCAGTTTTGTATATCACCAAAAAAAAGCGTTTGCCAAATTTACAGCAAATGCAAACCAGTATAGTTCTGTAGACAAGAAGCTTATACTGATTTATTCTAACTTAATAACAGCACCCAGTGTTGTTTATGGGGTATCAGTGGACATAAAACACTTTATGAAGACATTGTTCAAGCTATTAAAATATTCGTTTCGTTCAGACACGGGTATAAACAGAGAGTTTCTGCTGAGGTCTTTTGCATGATATTCTACAGAAATTGGTATATGAGAATGGGGGGGGAAAGTAAATCTAGAAATATGAGGAAAAAAAAATACAGTAAGAATGGAGTCTGTTGCCTACAATAGAATTTATCCCAGTGCAGACAGCTCAATGCTCAAGTAGTATTTAAACTCCAATTTGAGGTCTCACAAGGAAACTAGAAGTGCCTGTAGCTGAATCTCTGCCTTGCTGTTAATTCCTTCCATCAGAGATGAGAAGTGTTGTAGGTTATCATTTTAATCACATTAATCATATTAAGAAATTTAAAAGCAATAATTCAAAATTGGTTTTAAAAATAATCTAATAAAACCTCATTTATAAAAGGACGATAAACTGAGAACTGAATTTTTTTTAAAGAATAGGTTATTATGCTTTGTGGTTTGGTCTTGAAGTAATAAATTAGAATTCTGTTATTAACAGTGTAGTAGGTGCATGAAGGATTTCCTTGAAGCAAAATCTATATGGGAGACCTTAATTAGTAGATGCTTGAAATGACGTAAATGGCTTATTTGTAAAACAGGGCATGGTCATGCAGTTAGAAGTGCAGGCTGCAGTATTGTCCTTCGTATCCATGTGGACTGGTGATTTGTGAAATTAACGTTTGTCTTCCATCTCTGCGGTGAGTGGGAGAAGATAGAACATATACCACTGCTCTGTTCTACTGTGCTTTTTCCTTTCCATTTAAATGTCTGTTGTTTTCAGCTTGAGTAAAATCTTACAGCTTTCCAGTTTACTTTTATGTATCTATCAAAAGGATTTGGAGCAGATCTGATATGAACCAGAAATATTGGAGGCAGACAGGATATCTTCCTCCTTAAAAACCTTGTAACTTAGAAAACAAACCCTATGTTTACATGCAGGCACCTGGAAAGAAGGATTTGGACTATTTTCTGCTGCATATGCCCAATCCACCAATCAAATTGAGACGTTTGTTAACAATCTTTTATTTGAGTATATTTTTCTGAAGACATAGTGAATATTTTTTGAATGGATGAACACACATGTTCATTGGTCTTAAATTTTATAATAAGAGAAAAAAAAATGCTCACATTCTTCCGTTCTTAAAACTTCAATAGCAATTTAGCTAGTCTTTTGCAATTATTTAAAAAACAAAAAAAAAACCCCAAAATATCCTAAAACCAGAATTTAGAAGCAACTCTATCAAAAATGGGCATGAATCCTTTACTTCACCTGTTGAAGGTGGTGTCATTTGTAGAGTCTGAGCACTCAGAGTGCAATGCGAGTTTTGTTTTTCAGTAAATATGAATGAAAACATACAACTTCACGTGGACTTTCTTTCTGCGTGCTTTGCTTGAATTCGCAATTAAAATTCAAGCAATAAAGTATAAATGGTAAAGGTAGAAGATTAATTCTGGTAATTAATTTGATTCAAATTAGAGTCTTGATAAATTTTTATGCTAGGTTTTAATTTGTGTGGTAGTGAAGTGTGATTTTCAGTAGATTTGCAAATGGGCAAATATTATAGATATGAAGACTCAAGTAACCTCTCTTTTATGGGTGGCTTATATAATTCAGTTTCACCGAGGGCAGTAGTTCAGATAACCACAGATCCCTGGGACCAAAGAATAAAACTACCTTAACACCATCTTCACTAGCAGACCAGATGCGTAAATCCACTGACCCACCAGCTACTAGAGAACCGCCTACAGAGGGCAGCTCAGCGGCGCTCTCGTCATCTGTTCGCCTTTTTGCCGAGTTGCTTTGCATCCCTGCAAATGGACCGTATGAGAATTGATGTTTTTATGCCAAATGCGAATTCTTCTAATCTTGCGAGGGGTGTATAAACTTGCTTTAAGCTGATTTACGCTGGCAATATGCTCAAAACAGATGGAGTACATCAGTGCCTTGATATAAAGTCTCTTAATGAACACTGCCAAGCAAAGAACTCCCTGACACAAAACGCTGCAGATACGGGAGTTACACAGAACAGAACACTGAGTGGAGCACATCTGTATAGTGAGCCAGACTTTTTTATCTCCATTATTCTCTTTCCAACTGTTGCAAAACCTGGACATAAGGTTCGCTTTTCCCATGTGTTTTATTGCAGAAACTGTGCTGCTTCAAGGGTATCATCCTTAGTTGACCTGACTCAGAGGGATCCCAGAAAGACTGTCGCTTTGGGGTTGTTCTAGATTAGGCAGACTGGCCTGTCTCTAGGAAGCGCGGGGTAAGATCAGTTGCAGAGCTGTCATTTTCTGATTTATTTTTCTTAATATTGTTACTGCAGTGCATACATATAACCTATCGGGTAATCTAAATAGACATGCATTCCCTCATATATACAGGCAACTAATCATTTGAGACACTTACATTTGATGTTTAATTTCAGAAGTAAACTGCTTTATTTCCTATGACAAGACAACAGGGAGATATTGGTTAATACGATTTTTTTAAAGTAGTTTTCTTATCAAGATGCAGGTAAAAAATATTAAAAATGATAGATTAATAATCCAACATGATTAGTTATCCTGACATTAGGATAGCGTTAGGTGTCCTCTGAAAAGAGAAGAGTCAATTTACCGTTTAAACATGCTTCAGCAGATGTATTACACTTGGAATACCATTTTCATTCTTGTGCTATTTTGCGTTAAGCTATTCGGTGTGCAGGCTTTGAGCTTCCAAAACAATATTGCAAATGAAATTATCCTTTGTGATGTTGATCATTAGCTACAAATTATTAAATTTAAAATGTGGGAGGGGAAGAAATTAGAGGACAATATTGGTTTTTAAATGGTTTTTCCACGCTATTCTTGCACAGGCTATTCCATTGCCTGGCTCCGTTCCTAGTTATTCTTGTTTCACCTTGACAATTTTTAGATGATTATATGCATATATTAGTAAATTTGTATATTACAAGGACACGTGCTTTTACAGTCTCCAGGAATCTAGAAGCTAAAACTTGTTACAGTGCATTTATTTTTTAAAAAAAAAATAAAACAATTACAGCATTGGGGGATTTTTTTTTTTTCTGGTGTTCCTTCCCCCACAAGGAGGATTAGTGTAAGACCTTGAGGACATAGCTTTTTTTTTTTGTAACACAATAGCCTGTTGTTCACATGTAGAAGCGATGCCTGTTAATGACAAGTGGTATATTTGTTTTCCCACCAAGGCTGACACACAGTTTCAAAGGTCAAGCACTGTCTGATACTGCATTTACTGGCTTAAACTTTTCTTTTCCCACACTGGATGAATTGGTATGAGAACTGACCCAGCTGCTTTTCCATTTGCTGGAATGTCTCTCTAGCAGTTCTCCAGCTTCTTTGCTTCTCTCGTTGCTGAACACATCAAAAGTTAGAAGCTAATTAGTCTGTTCTGATAAATAAAGCAGTGCTTTATGGGAGAGTGAGGCAGCCCCGGGTAAGCATAAGCAAACGCCTTGGGTTACAAGTTGATTTTTCAAAGGGCTCAGTGGAGTGTTTTGATCCTCACTTTGATTAACAGGTGAAAACGCAAAATAAGAGCAAGCTGGGGAGTTGCGTGTGATCATTGGTTTTTTTTTCCCCATCTTACATTATGTGAAATATTTCCGTAATCCACAAACGTTTCCAATACACGCTTCAGTTCAAGAACTTCGAGGAAAAGAACTTCACATGAGAGTGGCTGGGGGAGGCTTCCTTATACCAGGAACCAAACTCTGTGCTGTCTTTTGGACTCGTTGCCTCCACAGCATGCATGGGTTGCTGAAAGGAGATTTCTGTTCCTTTTCCCGTTCCCCTCATTAAGCAGCAGGCACCGGTTCTGGCTAAGCACTTTGTACGTCAGTCACATAGGGCCTTTTCCCTTAGCTGTGGCAGGCAGTAAGATAATGTCCTCTTGTATTCAGGCAAGACCAAACTCGGTGAGGCATAAAATCAGTTATTTCCAACCAGCTTACTTTTGATTGAAGGAACAGCTTCCAGCCTCACAGCAAGAGGACTAACTTGTCACTCACTGAAGCAATTTACCTGTTCCAAAAGGAACAGCAATTGTTTCAAAGAATGAAGGCAGCCACTGTTAAAAACAGAAGCTACCAAAATTGTATAGTATTACTTTAAATTAACATTGCTTAGGAACAGATCACCCCTACTATTTGTTTTGAAGCTGGCATTGGTTAGAGTCTTTGTTAAGAAAGCATTTAATCAACAACATAGAGGGGAAAATGAGTTGTGGTTTGGTTTTTCGGTTGGGTTTGGTTTTGTTTTTTTTTTGTAATTTTAAAAAAATATGCTTGTTGATTTGTTATATCTGTATTCCAGAAGTACTTCAGGCAGCTGATGTCATGTCAGTGTGTTCCTTTTTGCTTTTGAACAGTTCTTCAGCCAGGGAGGTGAAATTATTATGCTTTTAAGAAAATTAATTATTTTGAGGTTTGTTTTTTTTTTTTTTTTACTGCACATCTTTTCTCCAGTGAAATGGTGTGTCACTGACCCCCTTTTATAATATCGTTTCTGGTGTTAGCTCAAGTGCAATAATTGCTTTTTCTTGCAGGCTGAGTGAGGCATCGACCTGTGAAGTATGAGTTAAAGTTCAAATTACGCAGCCTTTGTTCTTTGCTTTAGACTACCTGCTCTGAATATATAACACAACCAGTAAGGCATCAAATAAGATGTCTTGAAAACGTATTTTTCAGTTCTGAGGGTAGACCAGTATCTGGTCAGGAGACGAGTGCAGTATGTTTTTCTTGAACACAAGAACTTTACAACGACTGTTAGTACTGTACCCTGCTTTATAGCCCATTACTTCCCATCTCCGTTTAACAGATTAACCTCAGTACTAAACTGTAGTATGTGCAGTTAGAGGTTTGTGTTATAAAAAATATTGTAGCAAAACCCCCTTTAAAGTATCAGTTGATTTATCTGTATACAGGGTGTGAAAGTTCTTTATAGTCAATGGGTATTACATGATATCAAGTAAGACTGTCACAGGTATAAGAATTAACTATCAGATGAAAAGGTCAGCACCGTGTCTAGTATTTTTGCTACTCTTCCATCTTTATGAGTTATATGCTTGTCATTATAGTCAGGCAACAGAGGTTAAACAAATGTATAGCTGAGATCGGAAGTTAGAAAAGGATTAGGAAGAGGGAAAAGACTATTTGTATGTTGGCAATTCATTGCAGCTCTCGTGAACGGTTTGTTAACGTAGGTAGCCTGTCATGTCTGTCTTTCTCCCATTTCCAGTAGATCAGCCTGGCTATTTATTGGAACATTGGAAGAGTGGAGTTCTATTTAAAACACCATAAAATAATCAGATTAAATATTCAGTAACATCTTGATTTCCCTAGACAGCAAAACATTGCCATCTATGGCATATTGATACAACCCACATGTAATCAGATTTGTAGAGTAACATCCTATTCCTCAGAGGCCAAAACTGGCTGCTCTGAAGGCGAGACGGCTGCAACCACTTATGCTCTTGTTAATATGCAAATCCTGTCTACATGGAGTTGGTATTCTGGTCCATTCTTAGCTTCAAGCTTTCCCTGTGCTACTGAGTGAAGATACTATTGCTATACTGTCCAAAGCCTGTCTGCTGGTGAATTCTTCTGTGTCTAGGTAGAAATCTTCACTGCTGTTGAAGATCCTGGGAAATAGAAGGCAAGGCTAAAACCCTTTAATGAAAATTAAGTGACCAAGCAGTGCAATACAGCCCTGTCTCTGTGAGATTGCCAACTTGTGCCAGCTTTGGTCAACATTATTCTTTGCTCAGGTTCTGCAATTAGATCAGATTTTCTAAAACACTTCAGTCTTGTGCATATATAAGAAAGAAAGGAGAGAAAACATTTTTAGATGGTGCTAGTGTGTTGTTATAGTAACTTCAAAAGTCTAGGAATCTGAGGCAAAACACTTTAAACAGTTGGCCTCTTGCAATTTCCCAATAACCAAATGTTCCCATTGTGTTATTTCTACACCACTATCTCCTGTGTCAGTGATTTAGTGATCTCTGCTAGCAAATTCTCTATGCTCTTATGCATACATACTGAATGTAAATTATAAATGGCTGTACTGGTCGGGCCAAAGATCCGTCTCTCCCAGTGTCTTTTATCCAGCAACATCCAAAAGGGGGGGGCTAGGGAAGAATGTAAATGCTGATACTTCACCTAAGTCATTTCCTTGTCTCCCAACCACTTGTGTCTCAGAACCTTCCTTATCCAGAAATGGTTTCTGTGTATTAAGTCATCTGCATTGGATTCTGTTCCAGGAACTTGGTCATTGCTCTCTGAGCCCGTTAACTTTTAATATCTAATATTAGATGACTAAGAGTCAAATCGGCGTAGAGGTTAGAACTGGGGATACTGGATGAAGTAATGTAGTTCTGATCTTGTTTCAACCATTATCTCACTATGAGACTTGGGGAAATCATGTAATCTCTCTAAAGATTTAAAAGCCTTACTTGTAAAATGTGAATAGTACTTACAAATCTTGAAAGCTTTTTCTCACTCTGTACCGTGAGCAAATAAAATATTATCATTTATCATCCTTATCAGTGTCCCCTATATCAAAGACGCTCTGTGTGAGAAGCATAACCATAAAGGGAGAACATTTATTCCATTAGAGAAATTGCTGAAAAACTTGATGCATGAAAAAGTCCTGTGATATGGTAGCCTTTCTCTTGAACTCCGTGTTCGAGTACCTACATAATGCTTCTACCCATACATTTACATCAGGTGTAGCATAAGGCAAAATTATCATTTCTGGATGCTTGTCACAAAGAATCTATAAATTGGTGAAGCTGATCCTTCTTGCTAAGCCTGGAAAAATTTACTTCATCTTGGACCATAGATTCTGAACTATGAACAAAAGTTATTTAAAGCCTGTTTTATGCTAATGGCAATATTTCATAGAATAACTCAAAAAACGCAGAAGCCTTTTGAGAAGGCTGAAATCAGCCCTAGAGTGCCTACTCTGCAAAATCTCTGGAGCAATCATGGCTATGAAGTGAGGCCTCGATAGGAAGCAGCCTGGGTACAACCCACGGTCACTGACACAGAAGGCAGGCAGATATTGAAAATACTGCTCAGCGTGATCCAAAGGCAGCAGAATTTTTTACATCCAGCTTCTTAAGCGTGTGAAGAGCTGTCTCTGTAAGCAGTCCCTTCAACTGATGTGGCTGAACAGCCTCATTCTTGAGTCATGCTTCTGCCCTGTCCAGGCTCTGAAAACTCAGCATTTTTTGTTTATCTATCCTGAATGCCTTTATTTATTAGTTTTATCATGAGCTTTTAAACTAGTGTTTATTTATCATGCAGTGGTAGTTTTCACTTTCTCTTACGAGTTCTCACTGAAGTGGTGACAGCTTTCTGCTGTCTCTCCCTTCTCTCTGAGTGCTGGCATTGGACATCAGGATCTCACTTTTTCACAACGAATATAGTAATGCAAAGAAATGGGTTGTGCAGGGAGGAGGTTGCACGGTCTCCATCCCTGGAGCTTTGCAGGTTCCAACTGGATAAAGCCCGGAGCAGCCTGATGTGATTTCCTAGCTGACCTTATTTTGTGAGGCCTCCTGAGGTTCTTTCTAACCTGACTTATCCTGTGATCCTATTCCACTTGGACAATAGAGACGGCTGGATGCATATCTTCCACATCTTGAATAGTTCCCTACTCTTCGAGCTATTGCATTTAAAACAGAGTCTACAGATTCTCCTCTGGCAATGTTTTTATTAAAAGAGTGACCCTTCTCTCACTTGATGAAAAGAAGGTCTAAGGTGACCAGATGTAGGAGAGATTTCTAGGATGCAATCCCAGAGTGACAGACAGGCCTCTACCATCACTAAGTAAAGTGTCTGAAGAGAGTCAGGATTTCAGAAATACCCTTTTCCTGTGTGTTTTCACAGTAAGACTACATACCTCCTTGCTCAGCATGCTGCCATTAGGAAAATTTCCATTCAGCCTGCTAGTTTTTCTGGATCCTTTTCTGAAAATTTGGAGAAATTTTTCTGGAGTACAGCTGGAACAATTTTTCTTTTCTGCTACTGAGCTGGATGCTGCTCTCTGAGCAGCCAAATTACTGTTAACAGATGGCTTGAATGTTTCTAACCTGTTTGGATTCAAAGACAAAGCAGATGAGCGTGTCATACCTTAAGTGGCAATTTAAAATAACCTGGCTGTCTTCAATGTAATCTCTTGTGGCGGTTTTAACTGCTGGGAGGTTGGTGGGGTCTAACATCTTGATTTGCTGGGGCTATCTCCAAAATAGCTGTCCAGGGGCTCTAGGATTCAGGCTTCTGCCTTAGAGGTTAAATATTGTGCTGCGGTCCTCCCAGCTGCCTCAGCCGAGTTCCTTTTCCTTTTACAAAGTTCCTAGCTACCTTCCTCCTTCTGTTCCTCAGTGAAAATGTGGCTGTTTCTGTCTCTGTTCATTACCAGGTATTTGTGGAGGAGCTCATAACCAGGAGTGCCCCAGCCATCACTGTAGTTTTCTCTCTTAATTTCTGTACTGGTATTTAGAGAGCATTGGCACTGAAATAGCAAGAAATATTGATTTAGACTTGCAGTTCGATGTATCTGTAGAAACTCTCATGAGGGTTCGGAAATAATAGCTGAGCATATTTGCAAAGATGAAAACAAGCTAATTTACATGCCTGCAGCTAGTTGCTTTATTACCTGCAAAGATGTAGCCCTCTTTTTCCTAATATGCATTGAAAAAACCCCATGACGTTGTTTCTGTGTATTCATCCTTAAATATATTACAAAGAGGTAAAAAATAGCAAATATGGTTTATAGGCATAAAAGGCAAGATGCTCTACAAAGAGCTACAAAGCATCTTCCGAAGAGGCAGTGGGGGATGACTTTCAGATTGCACCTTTCTCCATGAGGGAGTTCTTTGTGCAGGGCATATATTTAAGGAACACCCATTAGCATGTGTCTGCAGGGAAAACACATCCCATCAGACAGCACGCTAACGAACCAGTTGCTGAATGTGAATTAGCATTTATTGTAACAGGGAAACAAGTCAGGTTTAAAAGCCTTTGAGATGGTTTTGTGTGTTTTAGTGTAACACACTGCAAATGTGGTTTTAAAATCATAATTGACTTTCCCTGACACAAGAACGTTAATTTAGGGTTAATATGTTTTCTAATACAGTATGTTTTCCTGGAGGCAGAACTTGCTAACCCAAAATCTCTTCGTTTTTGCACTGGTTTTAGCAGAGAACTATTCCAATAAAATATTGCTGACTAAAAGGAGGAGAAACCAGGATGTTCTGTCTTCTGGAATAACCCTGGAATAAATATTCTGAAATATTAGTTGTTAAATGTAGAATTAATACATCTGAATAAGTAAAACTTTTGTTCTCATGATATTTGCTATCTCTGAAAAAATCTATGGGGGAAAAATGTCTGAAATCAGATGTTATAGGAAAGTTTGAAGAGCTAAAATCAGTATTTAACAAATCCTTGATTTTTTGGGAGGGTGTTATATTGTTTGGGGGTTTTTTACCAGTTGAAATTTGAATTTTCAAAACACTTGTCTACAAGAAGAGTTTCTGCTTTGTTTAAATAAACATCTATAGCTGTAAACACTTGATTCTTCAGCTCTTGCTTGCAGGTGATTTACAGGAAAAAAAAAACAGTTCTTTCATGACTTCTTGGAGGGGTTGTTTTTGTTTTGTGTTTTCAAGGAATTTGCTTCAATGTCACTATTTTCTGAATACCTGTTTATGTTCAGAAGTCCTTCTAGGCTGTGAAAAAACTTCATGAGTTGATATTAGAGGCAATTGTACTCTTAAGATACAGAGTTCCCAATGTGGAACAAAAAAAATCAAAACTTCTTAGAAAACATCTTGCTGCTTTTGAACTTTAAATAGTGCTCATGTTCTGATTGCTTTGACAATACCAAGAAAGAGAGTTTGATAACTAAATTAGAAACTGTTAGGTGCGTAAGGGAATAACAGCGATATTAGAATCTCAAAAACTTTTAGTTCAAAAGCACTACTATATGGTTTTGCGACGTTTACTTTTTTTCACGAAACACCCTCACAGCACTGGCTGTTAGTGATTCTGAACCGAAGTTGGCATTTACTTCATATAGAGGCAAGTTACCGCCTCTGCTCTTGTTTTATTTGAATAGGTCACAATGTCCTACTTCTAAAATGTTAAAAAAACCCACAAAAAACCAAAAACAACCCCAAAAAACCCCGGTGTGGGGTTTATTTTTTTTTCCTCCTTGATATCCTACAGAGAATGACTTGTAGTTCAGTGATGTCAAAGAGCATTTGTATACATTTATCTACTTCTTGTCACGTTTTCATCTAGAGGATCCCAGGCAAGGAGGAAAGTTCTCTTGCAGTAGGAACTCTACTTACAATGAAGAGAGTCTGTTTCCCAGGGCACTTTCACACGCAGTATCTGTCTCTGAATGTCTGTCCTTCTCCTTTGTGTTCTTTCCTTTCACAGATGCATATTAGCAAAGAGAATTTGACTGCAGATTAATTGCTTTGCCTTTTCGTACTGTTTTACCCCCTTCGAATAACTTGCCATGTAAAGCGGCCTACGCAGTTAGTGTTAGTTTTGCGTATCTCCAGTGGAATAGATCCCAAGCTCTTTAATCAAAACATCTTCGCTGCCGTTGTGATCACCCTTTAAAAATTACATTTCTCACATAATGCGAGTTATTGATTAAAGGAAAAAAAAGGGAGGGCGGAAGCTGTATTATTTTGCAAATTAGAAAAATATAAAATGAGACGTTTTCCTTCAAAAATGCTTCGTCATTTCCCTGGAATCTTCATAGTAACAGTATTGTTTCAAGTTTTTTAGCATTCTTAAAGTTTGCTACATGACAAATTTAGCTATTATATTCGTGTAACAACACTTTAGAGCTAACATTTAAAAACTAAAAGTTAAAATGCAACTTTGTAGGCAGAAAGTTTGGATTTTTGAACATCGGCGCAAAAGACTTTTCTTTTTTCCAAGCAAGCCTAGTTAGAATAGTGACTTGTCAACAGATCAAGTACATAGCTGAAATAAGCCTTGTTTTAAAACATCTGATCTGAATTAATTATCCATTAAAACACCAAATCAAATGCAAAAGCTCCTGTTATTTTGCCAGAGTCTGTGAAGAATGTAGCACGATTCTTGCCCGGGAAGAGCATAACCTCAGGCTGAAATATGTAAGCCAAAGAACTGACAATGTGCTTTATTTCTTCAATTTGCATTTTATAGCTAAGAAATAAACTCCTGAGGACCATGTTACCACTAAGAGAAATAGTCCAAGCTTTGAGTGTGACTCAGAAGCTTGAAGTTTCCATTGCTGTGTGATACCTTCCTGATCAAGAATTGCATGAGAAGAATGCTTTGTATTTCGTGCATACTGTCATCCCACAGAGCTATATGGAAAATACACTAAGGTACCTAGAAAGTAAGGAGGTGATTGGTGGCAGCCAACATGGCTTCACTAAGGGCAAATCGTGCCTGACAAATTTAGTGGCCTTCTACGACGGGGTTGCAGCATTGGTGGATAAAGGAAGAACAACTGACGTCATCTACCTGGACCTGTGCGAAGCTTTTGTTACTGTCCCGCGGTATGATGATCTTTAAGGTTCCTTCCAACCCAAACCATTCCGTGATTCTATGATGTAGTCAATTAATTAACTAAAATTACATTTGGTTCAGTCATGCAAGCATCACTTCAAGAGAGTTTACTCTGTAATGTGGTTGACATATCCATCGTTTTGCATTGTTTAAAAACAAAAGTAAAACCAAAAAGGACCCTCAACACTGCAGTTATAATGAATGAAAGTGTATGTACTTCTAGTCAGACACCCAGTAAATGAGAATAAAGCCTTATGGTTACTCCATCAGACAGTAGCTTAACAGACACTTTTAGTAGTGGGAAGTAAAGGTTACATGGGCAACTGAATTCCAATTTACATTTTTAGTAAAGGGCTCTGCTTATAAAGGCAGCTGGATTATTTTTTTTCCTCAGAGAATTGGCTTTTTGTCTGAATTATACATAGTGAGGAACGAAGGAAAAATGTTTGTCTCTTCTGGTGACCATCCAAACCTTCAAAGGCTTGTGCATGTGTGTATTGTGTTTGCGTGGCAAGGTTTGGTAGCAGGGGGGCTACAGGGGTGGCTGCTGTGAGAAGCTGCCAGAAGCTTCCCCCACATGTGACAGAGCCAACGCCAGCCGGCTCCAGGATGGACCCAGCGCCGGCCAAGGCCGAGCCCGTCAGCGATGGGGGGAGCGCCTCTGGGATCACGGACTGAAGAAAGGGGGAAAAACCCGCTGTGCAACAGCAACTGCCGCTGGGAGAGAGGAGCGAGAACACGGGAGAGCAGCAGCTCCGCAGGCACCGAGGTCGGCGAGGCAGGAGGTGCCGGAGCGGGAGCAGAGGTTCCCCCGCAGCCCCTGGGGCAGCCCCTGGGGAGGCAGCTGTGCCCTGCACCCAGGGAGCCCACGGGGGAGCAGAGACCCACCTGCAGCCCGGGGGGACCCCGCGCCGGAGCAGGGGGATGCCCCGAGGAGGCTGTGACCCTGCGGGAAGCCCGCGCTGAGCGGGCTCCTGCCAGGAGCTGTGGCCCGTGGAGAGAGGAGCCCGGGCTGGAGCAGGTTCTCGGCAGCACCCGTGACCCCGCGGGGGACCCCGCTGGAGCAGCCTCTGCCTGAAGGGCTGCACCCCCGGGAGGGACCCCCGCTGGAGCAGTGCGGGAAGAGCTGCACCCCCGGGAGGGACCCCCGCTGGAGCAGTGCGGGAAGAGCTGCACCCCCGGGAGGGACCCCCGCTGGAGCAGCTCATGGAGGACTGTCTCCCGTGGGAGGGACCCCCGCTGGAGCAGGGCGAGAGTGTGAGGAGTCCTCCCTGAGGAGGAAGGAGCGGCAGAAACAACGGGCGATGAACTGACCGCAACCTCCATTCCCATCCCTCTTGATTGCTGGAGAGAAAAAGGTAGAGAAAATCAGGAGTGAAATTAAGCCTGCGAAGAAGGGAGTGGTGAGGGGAAGGTGTTTTTTAAGATTTGTTTTTTTCTCATGATCCTACTCTGGCAATCAATTTATTTTTTCCACAAGCCAAGTCTGTTTTGCCCATGAGAGTAATTGCAGAGTGAGCTCTCCCTGTCCTTATCTCAACCAATGAGGTTTTCATTATATTTTCTCTCCCCTGCCCAGCTGAGGAGGGGCAGTGATAGAGCAGCTTTTGGTGGGCACCTGGCATCCAACCAGGGTCAACCCACCACAGCGTGCCTAGCTTTTAGGTACAATTTAATGTTAATGACATTACCTTAAAATGCAATTGCTGGCAATAAAATTAATCATCAGCCTAACTTTCAGGATCGGTGACTCTCGCTTCACGTTGTTGTTAATGGGTTTTGGTGTTAAAATTGTCCCCAGACTGGCAGCTCTTGAGAGTGCCCCCCTCTCTCTGAGCTCGGAGTTAATACAGCTGGGTGCGGCATTCCTACCTCTGCGCCAACTGGGTGCTGCGTTTAGGAGGTGAGAGACAGAGAGACACTGAAATAAAACAGGGCTGTCAGAGTTATCCATTGATCCTTTAGAGCTTTTGGGTTTTGTTTGTTTATTTTAATTGCTGTACACTGTGATAAAAATTATCTTCTGGGTGGGTAAGAATAGATGTTTTGAACTTCAGCCAGCCCTGTCCTAGCTCTGCCTGATATTGATATCAGCGGGAGTTTTAGTATTAAATTCTAAACCAAGACAAATGTAAAGTGCTTTGAAATTCCTTTTAAAGAGTAGTTATGTACGTGTCAACTATAATCTTATATAAAATATTGCTTAAACAGCCTTAGGGAAGCAAACTGACCAAAAGGAGATACTGGCTTCATTTAGTTCTGACATAAAAAGGTTACCAAGTTAAAAAAAGAAAACAGAATCAATAAAACGTAAAATGCTGCTTTTAACTAGAGCTCCCACAGATTCAGAGCGCATTATTCTGAGTGTTGATTAAATTTCCATTTTTAAAAGACATGGTATACGCGTTAAAATTAAGTTGATTCAATAAGGGAGGTTTCATACTTTCTTTTTTCCTTGATGATGCGGTTTTATAGCCTTCCTGTCAAATGTGAACATACTCTTTTGTAAAAGGAACAAGGCTTTTTTTGAAGCACCGCTCCAATAGTACTGCTGGAGTAACAGCAGCAACGTTTTCAAACGATACACGGGACGGACAGCTGAATTAGTCACGCCTCAGGGTAGTGGGCTGATAAGATTATTTTAGGTCACGCATCTGTGCAGGTAGAAAGCTCTCTCACTGTTGCTGTTAGCATTTAAGCTCTCTTCTGCTAACTTTTTTGCTTTTTTTGGATCTGAAGTTCTTTTTTTTTTTTTCTTTTATTCTGAATCAACAAGAGCAATCTGTGGTGGCTGGGCCTTGGCTGGCTGCCAGGCACCCACCCAGCTGCTCTCTCTCACCCTCCTCCTCAACAGAACGGGAGAAGAAAATAAGATGAAGAAGCTTGTGGGTCAAAACAAGGACAGGGAGATAATTTACCAATTACTGTCATGGGCGAAACAGACTTGACTTGTGGAAATTAAATTATTTCCAATTAAAATAGATTTGTGTGGTGAGAAACAAAGACAGATTGAAACAACAACTTCCCCCCCGAGCAGTGAAGAGGAATGGGGCATAGGGTCAGCCCATGGTGGTCCATCTCCACTGCTCCTTCTTCCTCAGCCCTGCTGCAGCGTGGTCTCCTCCCCAGGCACAGGGGGATCCCTGCTCAGGCTCCTGGAGCCCCTCCTCCCCTCTGTCTCCTCTGACCTCGGTGTCACAGGGCGCTTTCTCACGCTTTTCCTCTCAGTGCTGGTTCTTAAATACGTTCTCCCAGAGGCACCGCCATGGCTGAGGGCCGGGCTGTGCCCTGCCGGGACACCAGAACCGATTGGAACTGGCCACATCCCACCCGGGGCAGCCCCGACCTCCCCTCAGAGCTGCCCTGCAGCCCTCCCTGCCAGCGCCTGGGCACCGGTGCCCGGCACACTGCTCTATTGCATGGACTGATGGAAAAACATGGCTGCAAACTCACCCACTCTTCAGTTTTCCAAGAAACGTATGTTATTCTGCAAGAGGGTACACCTGGCATTCCTGGTGCTCTCCCGTGTTTAGAAGTACGTGCTAAAAAACATTGAGTTCTACCCCGGAGGTTCAAAAAAAAAAAAAAAAAATTTAATTTTTTAGGCCTTGTCCTAAAACTGCTAAAATTTATTTCTTCTTTTTCTGTGAAACAGAAAAATCGCTTATACCCTGCTTTCTGTCTGCAGAGGTGATGCTTTGAAACACGCAGTTGTGAAGTCGTGATCTTACGAACTTTGGAATTGCCGTATTTTGCACTGAACCAACGACGCCTTCGCGTGCTTCGCCTCTGCCTCCCTCTGACAGAAACTACATGGGGAGATCTGCGTAAGCCTTGAATCATCAGGGCCTACACCCTTGCTGGGGGGGAAGGCAGTGGCTCTTCTTTCATCTTAAAACAAACAAACAAAAAACCCCAAACAAGCAAACAAAACCCAGAAACAAAAACCTTATTTAAATTTGTATTTTTTTTCCCCATGCAAATTTCGGAAAGTCTTAGCTTTCATATTCCATGGCAAAAAAATTCACTGTTGATCTTCACGTTCTATGAAAATACATTTTCTTTATATTTACTTTATTCAGTTTGAATTTATCAGCTCCATGTTTCAATTAAACAGGCAATTGTAGGAAAAACATTCTGTCTGTTTTTTTTTCCAAAGCAACATTTGCTACTAATTCACTTTATCAAAAAGTTTTTTTTCTTCGTAGTCTCACAGAAAATTCTGTCAACAGGGTGTTTTGTGAAGCAGCATTTTTCCATGAATTGCACTTACAAAATCGATACTTGTTCGAAATGCCTTGCAGATAGCTGCAGCAGTGTCAATCATTTGAAAGTAGGTATCTTTTTATAGAATATTTCTCAGGATGTCTTCTTGAACTTTCCTTTGAATTTTACATAAAATAAATTAGTTCTTCCATCAGCCAGTAAATTAAAAGATTGAAGTGAGTAGCTGTTCAAATCAACATGTTGTTATCATTAGGTACCACAGATCCATATTAAAATATGGATATATTAGCTGTCTTTCCTCGTCGTTCCCTTATACCTAATCATAAGGCTGTCA
The DNA here is from genome assembly GCF_965140245.1 of Athene noctua. Taxonomy (NCBI): domain Eukaryota; kingdom Metazoa; phylum Chordata; class Aves; order Strigiformes; family Strigidae; genus Athene; species Athene noctua. The sequence goes on along the minus strand of NC_134050.1, from coordinate 3,021,788 downwards.
TACATGCCTGATTTGCAGCTGAGCTGTAACACCTTTTCAGAGTGCTCTGAAAGGAGCAGCCTCACTTAGTTACTCTGGCAAGGATGCGATTGAACTTGAAGACGGAAAAAGGCTTAATGAAATAATGTTCTGGTCAGACAAAGCAGTTCAGGAAAAAAGGTGTTTCCTTTTGTTCCGGATGTTGTTTAATCTTCTGCCACTTAGCTTACCTGTAGCTTTGTACAGTTAGCTTTGATCGGCTTCAAATGGGAAAGAAAATCTGTGTGTTGGTTTCATGTCTGTCTCGGTGCTTTCCTGGTGGGCTCGAACTGAAGTGTTCACAACTTCATTTGAATGTGAATTTTCCCTGCGTTTGACAACTACCTATTCTTAACTTTTTATTCTTTGATGCATTTGTATCTGCACATGAAGAACCCCTTCTCTAGCGATATTGCTTGAAGGCAAGGCAAGAGTTCTTATCTATTTTGAACTTGCAAGATTTAACTTTTACGGCTTTGTATCAGCGGTGGTGATTGTCAGTGTGTCCTGGTTTTGGTTAAAAAGTCCCTGTCAACGGGTGTTTGTTGTTGTTTTTTTAACAAGTCCATCATATATATCGATCTTCTCTTGTCTTCATAAATACGATATTACAAAAGTATCTTATTTGATACTTTTTTTGTCTTATGTCCTTGAGCCCAATTAGAAAAAACACCAGATAGGCAAAAAGCCCTGAGTTTCCCATTTGCCAATTGCTCATAGATATTCTGCTCTTGTGCTTCCCTGTCACAGATAGACTTTCTAAAATCCCCAGGACCGAATAACCTTTTCCTGCTATTAAATATTCAGAAAATTTCCAGGAACACTTAGGTGTTAACAGGCATGTCAGAATCGCCATCACAGGTACAGCTGAAATAGTTTTCTGAAGAGGATTGCTCTGTAAGTGCTTTAGGAGCTGTCACACAAATACTCTTGCAAGCCTGTCTGGGTACCAGGGTACAGAGTAATGGATGCTCTTATGCCAGGCAAGACCAGAAAAATGATTTTATTGAAATGAGGTTTGTTTTGCTTGGAGAGAGCAGTTCAGGACAAATAGTGAATCGGGGATATTATCGAGTTCCAAAGTTGGGAGTTTGATTTAATATGTTGTCTTTTCAACTAAAACCACAAAGGGAATATGTGCATTAGAATACATGCATTGCAAAAAGGAAACGCTACAAACTCGGACAGTAGAACTTTAGCAGAAAAGATTTGACTTCATCTGCAATGGCAGTTCACCGAGAGTAGAAGAAGGGTGGCTTCCAGGTAGCCAGAAACGGAGTCAAGAATTTAGTTTACGCATATAATCAAATAGAAAGTCCATCTATTAACATGTGACCGATTTAATTTTAATGTGATTTGTACAATAAAGGTGTTTCATAGGCATCGGTGGATTACTTCTAAAAGAGAGCCTGTTGTTATGTCAGTCAGGGACTTTTCTTCCGGGTTTATGAGCTGCTCAGTGTTTTAGACTGACTCCACTGACTGCAATAAGGGGCGAGCTTGCTAAGGACTTCAAAGAGTCGAGGGTCTATATGGGATCAGAGAAGTGTGATTGGTTTTCCCCGAAGTGTAGGTACAGTTAGTCTCCTTTGTTGAATTGTTACTCTTAAACACAAAGGGTCTTGCTTTCTAGGCTTATGTTAAGCCTCCTGTGATATGCAAGTTTCATTTTCTGCAAGAGAAGCCACAGTCTTTCCACTTTAATAGTAGTATAAGTGGTGGTACGATTGCAAGAGGGAAAAAAGGGTGATGGAGTAGGTAATTCTTAACATATAAATGTGGTGAAAAAGCTGTTGATAAAAACTCATTAAATAAGGTAGAGCAGACAAAAAGAAAATTGTGTTATTTTGTCACCGACTAGAGCTGAATGAGATGTACAGATACTTTAGTCTATCGTCAACATTGAAAGAAATTTATATTGAAACTGAATTGTTGATATAAGAAAGCACTGAAATCAATGTGCTTCCAAAAGAAATTAAAACCACTGATAATGATTCAAAAAAGCACTCTTCACTGAAAAAAAAAAAAAAAAAGCAGCATAATTTTAGTAGCCAGTATTGATTTTTCAAATATTTACAAAAGAAGATTGTATGAAAATACTTTTTTTTTTTTTTTTTCATTCTTCCTGGATGATTGGTACAACGGTGCATGCATGGATGCTGCCTTGAAGCCACTTCAGCTATGTAAGGGAAAATTCTCAGAAGGCAGCAGCAGTATCTTGAAATGATGTAAATCTCTGCGCCACACCGAAAGCAATCTGTGAGGATGTCTGAAGCTGTATGTTAGGATGTACACGGGTCAAATGACTCTTCTATTTCTGTGCCTGTATCCCAGGCTATATTCAGAGCCTTTGGGTCATGGCTTAGGCTTTAGCCTCTCAAGAAGCTGTGGAATGACTGACCAAAAATTGCTGAAGTCACCGAAAAGACTCATATAAATTGTGCTCAAGGGAGCCAGGACTTACAATCTTGAGTTGAAGCTGATGTCTCTCAGCTTAGAAATATGAAATAATTTACAGAAAGCTTTTCAGACTTGCTTGATTTTTAAAAGTGTAATCTAGCCACTAAGCCCTTGGGGTTTTTCTTTTTTTTTTATTTCTTCAAGGTCTTTTCATTCAGAAATGTGTTCCAGAGACTGATTTTAATATGTTCACGTAAGAGAACCAATGCATTGTCTATCTGTAACACAATGATTACCAAAAAAAAAAAAAAAAAAAGAAAGTTAAAATATCTAATAGTAATCTCATTTATCCAGAATTTGGAAAGATTTTAAAGGGGAAATTATTGTCCCAATAACTTCTTATGCTTAGTAGAAAATGAGGAAATATTTATCTAGTCTTTAGGCTCACTTGTGTGTTACTTTTAATAAACATTCAATATCTAAGTTCCATTATTCTGGGAACAACTCGGGAAAGAAGCAACATGCGTGTTCCTCTCGCAGCTTTACAAACGTTTCCCTATCAGTAACACCCACAACACCCCTGGCTCCAGGACCCAGATATATGTGCGTGTGTAGATTAGCTACAAATGACACACGACGTGTGAGGCCCGAGTACTCCAGATGAGTAGTTTATATGCATGTGGGAAGGCAGTAAGTAATGCTGGCTGCAATTCTCCACGTTTGGATGACTGAAGAAGTGTGCTTTGTCTTTCATAAACAGCTGAGTGGGATTACGTGCTTTGTGCTGCTGCTTATTGTGCAACTGTTGAAGTTTGCATGTAAACTCTTACGACCCCTCTTAGAATAAGCAGATTCCTGTAGCCAGAAAGTACCATAATATTTTCTGGAAGAGCAAATATCAGTAAGGAGCTCTCTTCAGCTATTGATAGCCCTGACTAAGAATTTGCTTTTATTTAACCTTTGTGAACCTAGAATGCCAGGAAGCAACATTTCTTTAAAGCTTTTTGATTAAAGAAATTTTGCCTCTAGGGTACAAAATGAAACAGAAAAGTGCTGTTTGTTTACCAGGGTAACACTTGGAATGAAAATCTTGGTTTAACCTGTATTATTTCACAGTTGGTTGAAAGAATACGTTAAGAGAGATTCAAATCAGGAATTGGAGTACTGTGCTGCTTCTAGGGTAGCAGAGATCTAGGTGACTGTATCGGGCAGCTTAAATAACTCTTGCCAAACTTAACTGTTTTCAAGTTGTTACCCGTTACTAGTGTTGTTCAGCTCACGGTGGTTGTGTATGGATACGCAATCAATGGCTTTGCACCAAACCCAGCTTTGATTGAGGCAATCATTGAATAGGGATTCATACTGTTCTGCTACTAGGAATTTTAAAGAGTAAAAAATATTGGTCTATGAACCTATAAAATGCTGTAAACTACAGAAATGACTAGACTGAAATGACAAGTTAGAAGATGTATCTTATGAGGGATAGCCATTATAAATCAGCTAATATTGGAAAAGCATAGTAAAAGTTGTCTGAACTCTGCTCCGTTAAAATTAATGGAAATTCTGTGATCGAATTCAATGAGGTACATGGGTAGACACTCCTGACCGCCCTGTCCCTTTCGGCCAGTTCCTTATCCATTTCGTGTGGTTTAAATCTGTGGGTGTAGTTATGAACTGCCTCAGTAGCTGTGTCTTCTGTTTTAATCTAATACACAATTGGACTGAGACTTTCCAAGCGGTTCATTGATTAAAATTGATGGGAAAAGAGTAGCAAAATTCTCTGCACATTTTGAAAATTTTAGCCTTTGGGTGTTAACTTGCAGACTTTAGTCCGTCCTTAATCAAATCGAACTCTCACTGGGACTTTTGCTTGAATAAAAACTACACAATTTGCTCTTTTGACAAGAAGGTTTTACAGGAAACTGGTTTCTGCAGGCAGAAGAAAATTTATGCAAGAGCGGTTCTGAAGTACATGAGAACAAGAGTCTCTTCCCAATTATAAATAGTTACATGATTTTTATTGGTTGTGGCAGTGGGTTTTGGGTGAGCAAGAGTATACAAACAGGTAATCTGAAATGCAAATAAAAGGGAAATAGTTGCTTCAGCTGACATAATGTTTCCCCCTGGCGTGGGGTCCCCCCGGGCTGCAGGTGGGTCTCTGCTCCCCCGTGGGCTCCCTGGGTGCAGGGCACAGCTGCCTCCCCAGGGGCTGCCCCAGGGGCTGCGGGGGAACCTCTGCTCCCGCTCCGGCACCTCCTGCCTCGCCGACCTCGGTGCCTGCGGAGCTGCTGCTCTCCCGTGTTCTCACTCCTCTCTCCCAGCGGCAGTTGCTGTTGCACAGCGGGTTTTTCCCCCTTTCTTCAGTCCGTGATCCCAGAGGCGCTCCCCCCATCGCTGACGGGCTCGGCCTTGGCCGGCGCTGGGTCCATCCTGGAGCCGGCTGGCGTTGGCTCTGTCACATGTGGGAGAAGCTTCTGGCAGCTTCTCACAGCAGCCACCCCTGTAGCCCCCCTGCTACCAAAACATTCCCACACAAACCCAATACAGCAAGTATCATTTTGACATTTTCTATTTGGTAGTTCAAGTGATCACTTATTTATCTTGTCTTACCTAGTATCTAGACTTTTGTTCTTTAAAGCAATGAGCAAATTACTTTAAAAAAAAAAAAAAAAAAAACCCAAACAAAAAAACCAAAGCAAAACCCCAAACATTGATGAAATTCAAATTCTGCAAAACAACAATTTCCAAGTCCTTTTTTTCAGATGAGTAGTGGTGATAAAGGGCAAAACCCCTCTTTTGAAATATGGAGAAAGCACGTAGGGACACTGCCTTACATAATACAATGACGGACTTAAAATAGATCTAAAAGTTTTGTCATTTAAAGCAAAGTAAAAAGTTTTGTCATTTAGAAGGAAACGCAATCCTATGAATTGCAACACTACAAATTCCAGGGGTGCACTGATTTCCTTACAGCTCCTGTGTACCAATTTTTTTTTTTGCATTGACACTTCTGGGATTGGGCTCTGTTTTTTGTAAATGCTTTGAACTATTGTTAACCTCGCTTCTGTTTGGAACTGATTCTCAGTTAAAGGTATTTCTGAGAAGTAAATCACTTAACAATTCCAAAATGTCCATTGACCTTTTGGATTGCTTTAGAGCATTGAATGAGAAAAATCTCACAGAAGGGTAAAAAAAAAAATAAAATAATAAAGGAGAGCAAGAAACATCTGATTAAACAATGAAGTCTGTTTGGGTAATGTCCTTACAAAACTGTCCTTCCTGCCACCAGTGGATCTTCTATTTGTATAAGAGTTCCTCACAGACACAAATTACTGTGTATAATGAGAATGTTTTCTGTAAATGAAATGAAAAATGGGATTTATTGGGGACCACTGACAGAACCACTAGGTTTGGTTTTAGGCATTTAAAATGAACTTTAAGTTGTAGTAATGTGCCGTGAAGACAAGAGCAAATCAAATATTTTTTAAAAAAAATCAATTAACAGAACTATGAGAACGGAAAAATGTCTGGTATCTTTTCTCTGAAGCTATAATTCACTGTGGAGAAGCCACAGTCCATAATCGTGGCATTTACAATGGGGAACTCCTTTTTATAAAGGAAACCAGAAGTTCAAATTCTCCCAAATTCTAAAGGTGTCAATACCTTTTGTGGAAAAAAGTGAGTTTTCCTCCCAAATTGGAAAAAAATCAAACATGCTAGGCCTCAAATATAAATGACCTTGAGTTCTTGAGGATTATATATATTATGCTGCGTCCACAATTCTTGCAATAATAAATACTTGTGATGTTCTCGGGTTTGGAACTGAGGTGATATTGGTGCAAAAGCATTTGCACACCTCTGTCTTCTCCTGCTCTGAGACTGCAAAGCGCTCCTTGTAAAATGCAGCTGCTGTACTTTAAATCACACCTGCTTGGAGCAAAGCCCCCCGGAGTGTCCGGGCGCTGGGTGCCCTGGCGTTGTCGGAAGCCTGTGTCTGTCCTTTTGCCTTGCTGATCCTCAGACCTCCCTGGTCGACCTAGGATGCTACAGACCCAGCAGCCCCATCCTGCTCCCACTGGCAAAATGCACGGAGCAGGGAGGGCCGGGCTGTACTCAGTTAGCGTGGCTGAGTCTCAGGGCAACAGGTAGAGTAGTTGTTTAATATGCTTTATGTTACCTGGCGTATTTTCAGAAAAATTTTGAAAGCAAGAATAATTGAAGACTTTCATAAAGGAAAGGGCACTAGAAAGCAATGCGTATTTATTACAGTGTAGTTTGTGTAAAACTGACTTGGTGTCTTTCCTAAAAAACGTTCTGAACAAAGGAAATGCGGTGAATGCAGTCAGTTTTTTGTAAAATATTTATTGTTACGTGGAAAGTTATTAGTCAAAATGGTGGTGATTTGGGGAATGGTATGGTGATGAAGAGAAGAATCAGATGGCGTTTGTCATAAGATAGTTTTAAATTTTTCATGTGGAAAACAGCAACGAAGGTGGATATCAGACTTAAAATTTCTAGGGTTCTCCCTGCCTGTGGTATGATCCTGTCAAACTTCTTGTTATGCCTTATGTGGTAAATTGATGATATAATTCTGCCTGAAGATCAAGGCTAGGTTTAGCAGAATTCATTTCCATCTTTACCAAGCATTGAAGTTGAGTCTTGATCAAGAGCTACCGAGGAAACTCATGCATTATTTATGTCTGTCTGTATAGCGAACGATTTTCACGATATATTTGTGTATGGGAACCAAAATGATTAATGGAACGGATCAGTCACCTTATAAGGAAGAGACAAGGCTGGAAAAAAGGCAGCTGGGAGATAATAAGGCTGAGAGTTGATATGATCAATGTTCAGAAAATCATGAAGGTCACGGTTAGAATGAATACAGAGCTGTTATTTCTCAAATCCTACAAGGTTTGAGCTACAGTGTATTGATGAAACTATTAGGAGTTTGGCTGAAAGCATTAGAAGAAAGCGCTTCTTGGACTTCCGAAATTTATTGCCAAAGAAGAATGTGGAGGCAGATTCAAATGAATGGACAACAAGTCCATACAGAGATACCAAGTGAATAGGCAGGGCTGTACTTTCTAACATCCTTCATCTCCCAAGATGCCATGAAGCATGGAAGAAGCTGGGCTTGTGTGATTTCCCCCAGCTAACATCTGCTTGTGCCACCGACGGAGACAAGATGCTGGCCCAGGTGGGACGCTGCTCCAACCCAACAAATTGTGTACCAGTATATGAACTCTAGGATTTGGAAAGAGATTTTAATTTCAACTGGATTAATGCTTTGTCGTTTGATAAGTAAAATAATAGGATAGTCTCTCAAGAGGGATGGTGTCAACCAGGCATGTGCAGCAGAAATCAACCGTTCAATAATTCTTCAGGAGAGTAGATGCAGATCAAGGAAGGCATAACAAGAAATTCTTAGGTAAATTGTGTGAATCTAAATGTGACAATGTGAGGGCAAATCAACAGATATTCTGTTCCCACAGTCCTCCATACAAGCTTGCTGCTCTACTTGTACTGTCCGTAGTACCCCAAAATGGGACACTTGAGTTACAAGGCACATTACAGTTAAGCTAGATGGAATGTTCTGGTAGCTGGTAATATGGAGTATTATTGTGGAAAAGACATTTTCTAGTAATCAAACAAGAGCTAGTGTATATTCGACGTGCAGCAGAACAACAGTGGAGAAGGCATCTCGGTCTCAAAGTGAGTTTGTAAGAAATGCTGAACTCTGTAGGACCGTATGCTGTGGGGTAATCAGCAGGTGGAGAATTTCAGTGTTCTCATATGACAAGTACCGCACAGTATAAAGTATTAAGAGACTAACTGGTGTCTGGGCCCATGGGGATGGTGATACCTCTGAAACAAGTGTTCTGGAGGGGATTCTTAAGCTCTCAAAAATAAGATATTCGGAAGTCTCGTATGTTTCAATGCTAATAGGTAATTTCTGATTTTGTTAATTTTCTGCACAGCGCATCCTTATAGTTTGACATGTGTCCAAGTTTCTGTGGTCTTTTCCTCTCTAACCTTAACCTACGTTCTATAAAAGTGGGGGCCTGTCCAGTCTTGGAAAACTGTAAGCAAATGTGTTCAGCCGATCATACTCATCTGTCTTTGCTGCTTTTATTTGCTGTGCTGCAGCATCATCTGTCCCTAAGGCATACTCATTTGCAACTCCTTTTTACTAGACCAATAAAGAGATTTTGTGCTACAGCTTTGGTTTATTATCTGATGCTCTGAGATGCTGGGTCAGATAGAACAGCGCTGCATCACCTGGAAATTGAATTGCAACAGCGTGGGGTTTTTGGGGGTTTTTTTGTGGTTTTTTGTTTGTTTTTTTTTTCTTGCTGATTTGAGATTTGTCTGATAAATTGAGCAGTTTCTCTTTGTGAACATGCCACGTGGTAAAGTGTGTCTGTTGCAGATAAGGGGAAAGTTCCAGCTTCTTGTCGTTCACTGTATGCCACAGATTTTGGTTTTCTTATTGTTTTCACTTTTTAACAAAAGAAGTGGGTCTTTGTTATTAAAAAGTGTGTTAAGATCAAAAATTCATAATGAAAGAAAAAGCTCGAACTGTGGTTGCAAATATATTTAAATAAGTAGACAGACTTTGATCAATGCGAGTTACAGAGATGATCCTCTGTGGTGGGAGTTTAAGACTTTAATGAATTGTATTTATGGAATAAATAAGCAGCCTGAGGTTTTTTTTCCTTTCCCCACCGTTTTCCCAAAGGGCACAAGACTGTTGATATAGTGGTGTTCAGGTACGCCCAGAATATTTTTCGTCTGTGTTTCAAAGCTGTGATAGAAAGATTTCTGATCTTAAATTGGTGATTCTGGCTCAGGGTAAAACCTGAAAGAACTGCTGGGACCAGAGAACAATTGACACCTGGTAGCACATAACGGAGTTTGGTGAATATTGAATCCCTTCAGGTTAAGATCTCAGGCTGCAGGAAGCAGACAGTCCAGCAGAAGTTTGATTTGGTTTGTTGGGGGGTTTTTTTGTTTTGTTTTGTTTTGTTTTTTTTCCTGGCAAAGGAGTTCTGAGAAAATTGTGGGAAGGTTTTTAGAAAATATGCTAACAGGAACTAAATCCCGTAATAGGGTAATTAATAGGGTAATAAGGGGCTAAATCCTTGGGATGCCTGGTTTTCTTATTAAGAAAAATAATTAATCTTTCTTTCTAAAGAAAAAATTGTTATGGTTTCTAACAAAGAATTGTACAAGTGGTCAGAAATATGAGAGAATTTACGAACTGTATCACAGAACAGAGAAAGGGCATATAACATACTGCCTTGGACACTGGCAAAGACATCTATAGGTCTCCTTAGAAACATCCAAGAACTTAAGACTGTGAGAAGAAATATGTAAGGCAAGCAAACCCAAGAGTGCCTGAAGATCTGTTTTGAGAGCACTGGCAGTCTTTGATTGTCTTTTGTGACATAGTATGGGTGTGTCATTTCTCTGACTATTATATAACATATCTTTTTATAGCATTTTGTAGTTTTCTGTAATTGTGTAATTTTTCTCATCTGATACATGGTGTAATTAAACAGGGGGCTATGAAAAGGTGGGTCACTATAAGGGAGGAGTAGTTACGGAGAGCTTGCTGATCTACACAGAGGAGGTAGGATAGGCACTGGACAGTAGTGGATCCAGGGGGCTAGAAGCCATCCCTAAGCAGCAAAGACAGTTTGTTTGGTTAAAAAAACCCCTTGTTGTCCATGTCACTCAGTCCTTCAAGGAAAAAAAAAAAAAAAAAAAAAAAAAGCAAATGGTTGACAACTGTAGATCCTTATACGTTACACCTATTTCCCGTTAAGAAATGATGTTTCAAATAACCTGCTACTTGAGGCTAGAGTGCCTTGTAAAAGCAGAATTATTTCCTGCAGCTGCATTATGGATGTTGAAAATTATGGGGTTCTGTGACTGCCAGTCCCATTAGAGGCTCTGCAGAGATCAATAATTGGTATGACAAATTATGTTTTCATGCTGAAAAACAGATGCTTCATTGGCAATTAAAAAATAAAAAAAAAAAAAGCTTTTTAGAAATCAGGGAAGATTTATAACCCAAAAGATATTTTTTTACATTTTAATTAAATAATTCATTTAACTCTGTTTTGATTTGTAAACTCTTATCTGTGAGTGCTCTTTAGACAATATTCTTGTTTTGTTCTTTCTGCCTTTCACGTTATTGGGTTGAAGCACTTTTCTGAGCAGTGTCCTGCCAGCAAGGCTTCGTATCAAACTTCCATTTCTATATTAAGGTAATCAGTACATGGGAGGGATTTATGACTGAAGGAAATGAATTTCAGGCGTCGGTGGATTTCCTTTGCGTTATGTTCTGATCTGAATAAAGTAACACTTACCAGTATGAAGGGATTAGGTGTGGTTCCAGAGGGTGGTGTTTTGGCCATTGATTCCAGGAGTAAGGTTGGGATTCCAGATCTTGCTCCAATGTCCCCTTGGAATTTTATTAAATTGTGGTGTAGTACAAACTGCTCATAGGCACTGGAACAAGGAGGAGAGCTGGGCCTGTGCTCTCATGTGACTGGTTTGCTTAGTCCTGTTTAGCCCTTAAGAGCCCAGTAAATGTTTAGCAATTACATGTATGTCAGAGCTATTTTCAAAAGGATTAGGAGCACCAAACCTGTGGTTTGAGGGGGAAAATGTGGGTCTGAATCTCCCACATTGTTCCCCAAAGGAGCTTTAGGGTCTCAAAATTTAATGGGACAAGGCCCTAAGCACGCAGACTTATCCTTGAAATTAGCCCTGTTCTGAGAAGGAGGTTGGGTTAAGGAAAAGCATAAATTACGCCGTGATTTTATAATTTCATCATAATAAAACTCATAGACATCTGTGAGGTTTCTGTTTTCAGCTTTTTTGGAATCCCCTCCATAGGAACTAAAATCCTCCCAGCCTTCATGTTTGTAGACTAAAAATCCAAGTCTGAGGGCTATTCTACTATTCCTGGGACCAAGTACCAAAGTTCTTTTGTGTAACCCAAATGCTTGAACATGTGACTTTTAGGCAAGAAAACAATACTTACGTCCTTTCCCACTATTTCAGGGGAATGGCTTGTATGATTAAAAAGAAATCCTATACCACATGGGCATATTTTCAAAATTAAACAGATTTATGAAAAAAAAAAAGAGACAGGACACCCAGAAAAAAATTAAAGCCCTGGGGCAAAGCAATCCATTATGAAATCCTTCAGTATAAGTATTCCTCTGAAGTTAATTTTTATGGAAATGTTGGTTAAAGTTGCATGTTCTTCCACAGAGTTAGGATATGATTTTATGTTAGTTACTAAACAGGCCATTAATATTTAGTGCCCAAGTCATTATTTTTGCAGAATTACACGCTGTCCAGAGAGGAAAAGTGAGTATGTAGTGCACATGCCGAGAAATACGCATGTTTATCGGGATATCAGGTGTTCCTCAGCGCTGAGAATCCGTCATCCTGAGAATGTTCTATTCTACTGCATTTTAATGAGCACTGCTGAAGCTGTGAATGGTCTGTCAGCACTTTTAGTAGGCATCTTATTATTAGGGAGTTTATAGCTTGGCTGTAAAACCTTGCTGTAGGCTAAAACTAGTTAAATAATACTTTCAGAGCAATGTTTTGTGCCAAAGTTAATTCAGATAGCTTTAGGCATTTTCCCATGTTCGTATCAGAAGGCAATATTCAAGTTCTGATTGAAATCTTTTCAAGTAGGGCAAGGCAAAATACAAACGGCCTAGACCCGAAGCTTTTCTCATAGCAGAGAGTAAGGTGGTCTAGGACTGCAGAATGTTTCATGTAAGAACGATGTAGAGTGGCTGTAGCGGTGGGACCCGGTGTTTCAGGGTGGAAGATAAAGTCCTTATTGAAACAGAATCCTGTTTTGCCTGAGTAGGGTCTTCAGAACTGGAGCTACCCTGAGGCTGGCTGTGAAACCCATAAATGACTAACTCTGATAGAAATAGATGACATTAAAAAACAAACAAAAAAAAAAAAAAAGAAAAAAAAAGAAAAAAGAAAACTCTTAATTTAAATCGCTGCTGTAAAGCCATGTTACTTTTTCCGTGTTGTACCCAGTGAATAGCTCAGCAGAGCAGGGAACTTGCAGGGCGCTCTGTTTTCCTTTTGTTCATGGAACAAATGCTCTCATTTCGTACATGAGCAATCACAGTTTGCTAAAGCTGCTCTACCAATTCAAAGCATATACCTTTCAGGAGGAGGTGACAAAAAGTAGTACATCATTTTATTGTCACTTTGAGACCTTGGACATGGAAGTGTATTACTCTTTAACTTTACAAAGATTGTTGACAGGAAAGTTGCACGAACCCGTAGCTAAAGATTCTAAGCTTGAAAAAAAAAAAAATATTTAAAAAAAAAGCTCAAGTATGATAAACTCTGTGAAAACATACTGAGTGCTTGTTTTATTTCAGTACAACATGAAGAGGGCAGATTGCCACGTGGAGTAATTCTCACAAAGTCTTTCCTCACCTGCCAGTCACAGGCAAGGTCCTGAGGGTGAAAAAATTTCCCATGTTCTTGTCAGTAATGCTATGTCTGGAGAAACTTTTCTGAACTGCTCAGCAATGCCTACCTGAACAAGTGTGCTGAGGAAATCTGTTTGTTTGGATAAAAAAACCCAACCCTTTGTCATGTAGCACTGTCAGTGTGACCATGAGCCCCACGCTGTGTAGTCTGTGGGATGGTCACGGTCACAGCTGTGCTGCGTGGACAGATTTTATCGACTCGGTGCGTTTTGTTTTCTTATGATTTGGTCCTTTAATGTATGGAGCTGAAGGAAGAATGTCAGAGCCAAAGGAGTTCCTCTTTGCACCTCTCTGTCATTTGCTTTCCTTCCCTACTTCAGCTGCACACCGGCTAAGGCAGCTGGTTCGTACTGGTTCTAGTGGCAACCAGATACATGAGTCACCTTGCAAATAGTTTCAGGCAACTTCTCTGGGAATCCAGCTTCCGTGAAACACAAATTATATAATGATCCAACTAATGCAATTTTCTCCCAAAAGGTAATTTGTGAGTTTTTACAGGTTAGATAATTGGTTTTTTTAAATTAGCAGTGAGTGAATATTTAAGGTGGAACCCGAGCACCTCTGAACTCAGTCGAGAGTTTAATTCTGAAAATGTGGATGTGATTAACTACATCAAGCTACTAATGGTGTATTAAGTATTACAGCTGTGCTAAATGTCGGACAGTGTAAGAGTATTTTCACATCATCCACACCATTACAGTGGAGAATCCTCTCTGTGGTGGTTTTCAGTTTGAGCCACAGGTTATTCTGGTTGTTGAGTTTTCAGTAGACTGATGGGAAAAGCGGAATAGGTAAGGGGTTTTGAAAGATTATTTGGTCCTCTTCCTTCTCTGCAAAAATGAGAAAGATGATGTCCAAATTTTGAGAACCTGTCTGAAGTAAAGCAACTGTCACTTACAGTTTAAAATACACCTTTCCCCCTGTCAGGCTGAAAAAACTTGTTTATCAAACATCCATGGCAGCTGCACTTGCCTTCAAGTGTGTGCTTCAGATATTCCTACACTGAAAATCTAATGTATGGAAGCTGAATTGCGTGGTTTGCATCTACAAGATGAAGAGTTTTTACACTATACTGATACGTGGAAACAGGGATTTTTTTTTTTTTTTCCTGCAGAGCTTTATTTTTTTTTCAGTACTTTTTTCATGTAGGTGTATTTCTAGAGAAGAGACAGTTCTAAAATTTGTTTTGTTGGCTGTCCTTGCAGAAGTGCCATGCATAAAGTGAGTTGCTTCTTTTTTTCCTGTACATATTTGTGGTTTCATTTAAATATCTAACAAAACAAACATGAAGATAGCAAAGATAGACTCACTCCACAGACTTTAGATACGGACAACTAGAGGTAAAAGATCCTTGCATCTCAGGAACTAATTTAGTCTACTGCATTAACCGAGGCTTTTATAAAGTTCAAACCCTGCCTCAACACTGGGTTTCTAAGATGTTTTGGCCTGGGTTTTTTACTGAAAGTGATCTGTCGTGTTTATAAGTAGACAAGATTTTGCCTGAGCTAAGTGATGCTGGTCTAATAAGTGTGTCTTTCTAAGCTAGAGCTCTCGGTACCTCTAATCCTTCCAAGAAACCCACACACGTGTCAGTGTGTGCTGCAGCTTTGTGGAAGCTGATTGTCTCCCCAGCTACTGATTAAACAGAGTATAAAAAGTCCAGGTTTCTCTCAGAAGAGCCACTAATTTATTTCTTTTCTCTACCTAGAAAGCAGTTTTTCAGACTTGAGGAAATACTGTTATTTTCGAGCCTTTTAACACTTTTCTATCTTTGAAGGAATCTGGTCAGCAGTTTTGAACGTGCAGGGGCTGGAGGAGGGAGGCCGGCATGCAGGGTGGTTACACTGTCTTTGCTTTCTCCAGCAATCAGGCTAAAAATGGGTGGGGGGATCTATACTAATGTTGAGTTTGATTATTCACAGCCCAACTTTCTGTGGAAGAGCTTTGATGAATTTTTAAACAGTCTTACAGAAATTCGGGAAAAGCATTTGTAGTGTCAGTTACTTCAAAAAAGTAGTTTTTAATTAGTGCCTGGTACTTTTTCTTCCATTAATTGTTCTTACTGGTTGTACTGTAAATCCAAATGCTAATTTTTCAATAATTACACACTTGTTTCCGTCATGATGGCTGAATATAAGAAAATTAAAATAGATGTTTAAAGAATATGTGTATTCAGAGAATATGTATACATCCAGTTAATTGCTTTCAACTTGGTGTTAGTCACTGAAACAAAATAAATTTTGCTGTTAATTTAAGTAAATCACTGAGGTATAGACTGGATATCATCATTGCAGATCCTTACCATGTTTGTCTCGCTTTTATGGGTGTGCAGAAACAAATATTGTGCCTGAGAGAAAATCTTCAGGTGGGGTGATGCAAGGAGGAAAGTAAAAATGATGTTCTGATCAATATACATCCCAGTGGCTGCTAAGGAGTTAGTCAAAGGAAATCTGAAAGAAAGTAAAAAAAGGTGCCAAAGAGGCGTTTTGTGTAAGTGCTGGTTAGACTGTGAGAAAGCTGAAAGAGGAGCCGGGGTTGATGAGCCAAACTCAAGTTTTCCTACTCTCAGGATTCATTTGTAGTTCTAAACTTGTAATATCCTTTAGTGTTAACTTCTGTTGAACCTTTAATACCTGCAGTTATACAGGTATACGCTTTGCTAGTAGTCAGAAATATGTCTGTGCTGCCAAGGTGTTGTTAAATAAACCCTGCGATGATTAGATTATTCCTCTTTTTATCATTCAAAATCAGAAAGGTTTTCTCACACTAGGTTTAATCCAGTGTGATTTTCTACATATCAGAGGCCGTTACATTTCATTCAGATATCCCGCTTTACAGATGCAGATTTCAGTAAACAAGTAAATTAAGCCAATTAATCTGGGAGATTTTACTTTGTACAACACACTGAATAACAGGGATCAAGAAGCATTTACTGTCAAGTATCTGCAGCAGCCAAAAAATGGAGCGAGATGTGCCTAGATGATATGAGTTGCCTTCTGAGGTATATTTCTGTTATCCTTTAATATAGGCTTTTTATTAAAGAGGGTACCTGACCGCTGGAACTCTTCTTATATTTTCATTATGAATAAGGATGTCTTGAAACAATAATGGGAGTCTCCAAAGGGAAGAATAACGAGGATTCTTTGACTCTTTTTATTAGTCTTCTGGCTTGGAGTCTGTGCGTGTCCCTTCAGTTTTTTTAATCAAGAATTTTTGAATTTATTTTAAGTAGTTCTGTACCACTTTCTTGTAACTCCCTTATTCCTTAGGTCTTTAACACAATTGCAACTGGCATTTTCTCCTTGGTCTCAGCTTTTCCTTGTGTTTGCTTTGAGTGAGATGGCGTTACAGTACTTAGCTGCATTCTCTTTGTCTCAGTTCCTCTCCTTCTTCCAGTTTCCCTGACAACTTTCAAAGAAATATCCTGTAGTAAAGCATTTTCTGTGCTTAGTTGTAAGGTATTGTTCTTAGAGGGGAAAAAGCAAACTCTCCAAAAAGAGAAAATAAGAATGCTAAAAATGAATGCAAAATACATCTTAAACCTGTCCTGAATGTTTGACGGGACTATCCGTTGTAGTGGTGGTGCCATGAAACGCTGCAGTCCTGTGAAGGCAGAGCGCAGTACGTGACCATCCGCTGTCATCATAACGCCGAAGATCATCAGGAGAAAAGAAAGATTTCCTGAAGCTGCAGGTTTACATTCAAATCTGCATTTGATTGAGGTTTGGTGACGATAAGAAGTCTCTTGGTTCAATCCTGTTTGTAAGACTTAAAATTTTCTAAGTTATTCTACCTAGTAGTTACATAGAAATTACAACCTGCTGATGTTTGTTGTTCCTGCGTAGGAGGATTATCTTTGTTTCAGCAGAGGCAAGGAAGCTGAGAGAAAACAGTGAATGTCACATAATTAGATTTATGAGAGTTACCTTGTCCGTTTCTGCAGCTTTGTGAAGGCCCATAGCTTAAGCTCTAATTCACTGGTTACACCAAACTTGCATCTCCCTGAGCTACTCTTGGTTTTAGGGAGGAAGGGGACTGGTGTGATAATACAGCTCATCTCTGTGGCATCTCACACTTCATATTTCAGGAACCATCTATGTAATATAATCAGCGCTAACCTTAGTAAATAGTAAATATTAGTAAATATTGACCCATTTCCCTGCACAGTAACAGACAATGAATTATTTTGACCATTTTTTTTCTGTTGGTTCATTAGTAGGATCTTCTCAGTTTGGTGCATACTGCATGAAATTTGGGGATGTAAATGTCTCTCAAACTACCTTAAGTTCATGACTTTAAATATTTTTAATTTTTAAAGACTTGAAAGTGTTTTTGACAACTGACAGCTTTACAATTTACAAGAAGAAAACGTCACATTCTGAGGTAACATTAAAGGGTTTATTTTTTTTTATGTTAAAAATAAGTCCAATTATTATTCTTTTGAATTGCAGCAAGCACTTTACAGAAAAATAATTTGTGAAAATGGAGAAAAATATGCACTTCAAGGGATATATTTTAAATATCAGTATAGCAAGTAGATGTGTATACCATCACTGCATCTATTCTCTTTAGCCGTATGTTTTTATGTCCCCATTCTGTCAGTCTGTAGTTTTAAACAAACAGTTCCAAATGTCACTGATATTTTTGCTTAAAAGACAGAGCCTGTAACCCTTCAGAGATTATATTAATAGCTGCAGCAGTTTGCTATACACAATATTTCAGCATTTTCCTTATACACACATTTTAAGAGCACTAAATCTATTAATCCTTAACCTTCATTTTCTTACTAAAAGGCGTTGTTAAATTAAATGATGCACTATTAATAGTCATTGTTTAAAATGGAACCTAGCAAAGATAATGCTATATATAATCTATTACAAAGAATAAGCTACACTTAATTTCTCTGTCCGTGTTCTGATACTACAGTGCTTCTTTGGTTATTGTTCGCATGATGGATTATTTTAGCTTGATTTTTTTACTATCTGTTTGCTTGTTCCTTTGCCAACATATCCATATGCAAACACACATCCTGCACTGTTGCACCTGAAAGGCCGTGTAAGGCTCTCGGCTTTATTTCTCATTACTGTTCTAAATACCCGCCTAGCTAGGTTTCTTGGTTTTCCACTGGCTTGGGGTAAAAAAAAAAAAAATTTAAAAAAAGTCTTGAATGAGATACAAGTGGGCTAGGGCAGAGGGAGCTGGTGCTTTTGCTTCTTTATTGAAACAGAAACTCATGAGGTGTGCGAGGTTGTGTATCAATACCGTCCAAGATCAGCACCGTGCCTGAGGTCACATTTAACCCAAGGCACATCCATGTCTCCTGGCAGTTAACATATCTGTTTCTTCCCTCTGGTTTCAGTAAGGAGGGACTTCAGCATAAGCATAGAGCAAATTCTTCTCTCTGCATGTGCAGGTTCTGTGATTCTTACTGCTTTTATTAATGTTCTGGACTGGAAGAGTTGGCTATAATGGCTGGATGAGATCCTCAGCTGAATTTTTATCTTAGATTGTCCCAGCTGCTGAGATTAAAAATTTCAATTGTAAGCTAAATGCGGTTTAAATCATCAGAGACAAAAGAGCTCACCATTTATTTTGACAAGAGTAATTGGTTTTATTTCTTAAAGAAATCCAGTAGATATCTTTAGTTTTCAATACATACGTTACAGCATAATAGTCAAGAAAGGTTATCATATTCAAAACCGCATTTCCAATCCCCTATATTTTGGGGAGTTTATTTTGAGGAAGGAACGCTGCGTAAACTTTCCCTTTGCTTTAGTATTGCCTGGATCTTTTTTAGTCACTGCTGGAGCTTTGTGGTGCCAAGCCAGAGGGATCTTTGGCCACTTTATGTCATAGTGTAGAATTTTGAACACAAGTGCTCTATCATCGTGTCAATACTTCAATACAGCAGTCATTAGAGAACACCGTATGTGTAAATCTAAGGTGTTATGAGTTTTGCATCTACTTTCTTCTTTTTATGTTATTGAAACATTGGCATGCACGTTATTTTTTTTAGTTTAGTTTCTTTCAAAAGAGGAATGCTGTCTCTCTAGTGAGATTGTAACCAAAGGGGAACTACAGCAATTTATGCAGCCTCACGGGAATTTGCATTTGGCCTTCACTGATAGTTTTAGTCCTCTTGTAAAGTGATCGGGTTTCATATGACAATAGCGTGTGCAGTAAGGCAGTGAGTATGGTCCTCTGATACATTTGGTGTTCAAATTTATACATTGAATACTCCTGTGTATTTTGTAGACTGATCTGGGCAAATAAGGAAGTTGCTCAATGCCGCAAATGTCTTCTGAATTCACAGAATCACAGAATCATCTGGGTTGGAAAGGACGCTGGAGATCATCTAGTCCAACCCTTCGCCTAGCACAGTGCCTACCTACAGCATATCCTTAAGCTCTAAATCCACCCTACTCTTGAACGCCTCCAGGGATGGGGACTCCACCACCTCCCTGGGCAGCCCATTCCAACGCCCAACAACCCGTTCTGGAAAGAAATGCTTCCTAATATCTAGTCTGAACTTTCCCTGGCGCAGCTTGAGGCCATTCCCTCTTGTCCTGTCGCTTTCTACTAGGCTAAAGAGGCTCAAACCCAGCTCTCTGCAGTTTCCTTTCAGGGAGCTGTAGAGGGTGATGAGGTCTCCCCTCAGCCTCCTCTTCTCCAGACTAAACAACCCCAGTTCCCTCCGCCGCTCCTCACAGGACATGTGTTCCAGACCCTGCACCAGCTCTGCTGCCCTTCTCTGGACACGTTCGAGTAACTCTGTGTCCTTTTTGTAGTGAGGGGCCCAAAACTGAACACAGGAATCAAGGTGCAGCCTCACCAGCACCAAGTACAGGGGCAAGATCCCTTCCCTGTCCCTGCTGGCCACGCTAATCCTGATACAAGCCAGGATGCCATTGGCCTCTTGGCCACCTGGGCACACTGCTGGCTCATATTCAGCCGGCTGTCAATCACCCCCCCAGATCCCTCTCTGACTGGCAGCTCT
Source organism: Athene noctua (assembly GCF_965140245.1). Classification (NCBI taxonomy): domain Eukaryota; kingdom Metazoa; phylum Chordata; class Aves; order Strigiformes; family Strigidae; genus Athene; species Athene noctua. The sequence goes on along the minus strand of NC_134050.1, from coordinate 3,001,817 downwards.
CCAGCCACTCCTCCCCAAGCCTGTAGCCCTGCTGGGGGTTGTTGTGGCCCAAATTGCACAGGTCCCAAGAGCTAATGGTTTTGCACCTGAGATGGGTCAGTGTTCTCAGTTTTGAAAAGCGTGCTTACCTGGACATTAACCTGTATTTTCAGTTCTCATCTTCCAGAACATATACTATGACTTGCATGTTTTGGACTTAGTCAATGACCATTGCACATAAACAAGAGAACCAAGATGTTGTAAAATAAAGTCAGTTTATCTTGTAAATAAAGCACACTGATGCCTTTGTGGAGATACAGAGGAACAGCATTTTTCCTAAAAAGACAAAAACACCAAAAACATTGTTTGTAAGGCTTTTGTTCTTTTTTGAAAGAACACAACATATGCTTGGGCAGCTTCCAGATAGCTGTCTGGGCGTGTGGGAAGTGTTACATAGCTAAAACAGGATAAAATTTTTTTTCTGTTTAATATTTAAATGTTCAGTGGAAATATAAGATGTGTTGCTATACTCCTTGACTCTTCAATACATGGTTCTGAATCCACATTGGACAGAGTCTCTTTCAGAAACATTTATAAATAGATCAGTGTTTAGTGGTAAAATTGCCGGTGTGGTGATTCAGCCTTACCTTTAGAGCTGTGGCTGGAGGCGACTGATGCTGAGTGCATGGGTACAGTGGTGGGGTAACAATGCCAGCGTTTGGTGTGTAAGGTGCAGAGTTGCAGCGAGTCTGTCGCTCCTGCGTTAGCCCTCACGTGCAGTACCCTGCTGCTGGGGCTCCAGGGAAGGGGACCGTGGGTCCGAGCTTCGTCTGCTGTGATCCGCTCTGGAAAACTGGAGTAGATTTGCTGGTGAGAACAGGATCGGCTCAATATTGGGGGAGGCGCTCTGAATCCATTGCTCTATTCTAGGCATTGGCTTAGTTGGTTGTCTAATGTTAAGCCTGAGTGGAAGGCATTACATTTCAAAATAGGTTACTAAATTACTCCATTTTGGGGGGAAGCTGTTAAGAATCTGCTTCTGTAGTAATGTTTGTATTTTCAATTAGCGAAATTACTGGTGTTCAGGATGATACATGTCTGCCTCCTGATTTCTAAAGAAGTCTTTTCACATGCTTGTGTAATATCTAGCAATAGTAACAGGCTTTATACGTAAGTAAACACAGAGGAACAGACTAAGGCATTTCTATTAGGCTTTAGTTTGGAAATTTTTCTTCTCACCGTCGCATCATGGACTCTGGAGCTGATCAGGAATTTTCTGTTTTTACTGGAAGATGTTGTTTCATTTCAAACAAAGAGAAGTTTGGCATAACTGCAGCCATTTATTCTTGTAAGGCAGAATTTTTAGATCATAATAACTGAAGGTTACCCCACAGAATTTACAGTAGGCTAGGGGCTAATGTGGTTCACTGAAGTCTGGATATTCCAGTAAAAGACCCTGCTTCTTCCTATTCAAAGCACAAATTTAAGATCTTAAGCCTCAGTTTCCTGAGTACTCTAAACAAAATTATCTCAGCTTTGAGAATGTGGGTGGTCATTCTCTTAACAACTTTTGGCCAAAACCCTTAAAAGTATCCACTTGGCTTTAATGTAACATCCCCGATGTTTGCATAAGGCAGGAAAACTATTTCCCTTTCCCTCTCATCCTGCATGTTTCTGTATTATATCTAGCAGCACTTTGCTCTTGATGGCCAGCTGTGCGAGTTTGTTGTTTGAAAGAAGAGACTTTGTATTGAATGATTTGACATTGATCTTTCTAAAAGCGAATTACACGATCATTGTAGCTCTAATCTCTTCTATCTCTGTCAATCAATTCCCTTGATTAAATGACAAATTATTTTCTTTTGTGCTAAGCCATACTTAGTACTTCCATTTTGTACTTCCATATTTCTTTTGGAATCTCTTGGTGCGATGATTAAAGAAGTGATTTTTCTTTTTGCTGCCTTTGAATTTCATTCCTGTACTATTCCTGTTTTCCTCTGTACATGACTGAAAAAAGGCTAGAAGGTTAAGCAGACTCACTCTTCAGTTCTCCTTCCTGAAACGTTATTTTCATGTGACACGTATTCATGTCGTTAGCTAATTGGTGTCAACACCTATCTTTTTCGGAAGGATTATATTTGCTCAAGATCTCGTACCCCATTTCTTCATTTATTATGTACCAATGCACATTTGATAACTTCCAATAAGATGCGGAACCAAGGCGAAGAGTCTATAAAATATACCATTGCTTATACAATGGTACGTGGGAAACAGAATCCATACTTTTTCAGTCTTGTGTTGTTCAGGAGTCAGCTTATGTGTTTTATTTGGACTGAGCTCAAACTGTGGAATCTTTTGAGAACTGTCTTAGACATTGATTTGGAGTGGCTTTCTCATGTTTTTCTGCAGTTGAAAGTGAATTAGAAAAGCAGCTAGAAGGAAACTGGCTCTGTTTTCCAGTCTTTTTCTCAAGTCTTTGTAATGATTGCTGTAGATTTCAAGAATACATAGTCATTAATACATAGAATACATAATTATTAATCAGTGGTCTTTAAAGGACTTACAGTCAGAGATCAATTACTCAAAGGTACGAAAACAAGGCAGTGCCTTAATGAATTTACCTGACTGTTTGACATTTGACTGCTATGAATAGTCTAATTAAATCTTTATATTGGCTCTTTATGCTGCATTAAAAGAACTAATTCTGTTGGGGCTTTGTTGGGGTTTTTTTATTTGTATCTCAAATGGAAATAAAACTACATTCACGTGGCACTCCAACGTTTTAGCAAGTTACATCCTGTGATATATAGAAGTTGTGGAATAAACAATTAAATCTTAGCAAAAAGTTCTGCAGAATTACAGGTGAGTAAGGTAGACACAGAAAATTTGGAAATGTAGAAATACAGATTTGCTAATGTAGGAAACCTTTCCATTGATATTTCTAGGGGCTTCTTGGCAAATGAGATCCAGCTTTATTTGGTTTTTTAATAAAAGGGATTTGTGGCAAAGTTTAAATTTTATGTAGATGATTTGTGCTTTTTTTTTTTTCTCGTGCTTTTTTGGGGAAAAATTCTTACTGTAAAAGCTTCATTTATTTCAAAATATTATTTATTATCAAAGGTGGGGGGTTTTTTTGGGTTTTTTTTGTTTTTTTTTTTTTTTCTGGAGACTAAAATGTAGCATGAAAAGCACTCATTCATTTTTAGGGGAGTAATTCATCATACAAATGATATCAGGACCTGTCTCATCTTTGTTCTCTTACTCCCTCCCTTTAAATAGCTGTCTGCTCCCTAACCTCGATCTCAGTTGACAAAAAAACCTGTCCTGTTCAGCTGTCATCAATGAGCTCTCTGTCACTAGACATTAACCACGGATCTTTCTTTTTAAACATTTTTCTCTTTTTCTTGTATATTTCTTTTTGTCTTTTCCTTAGTGATTGCTTTTATGTATGACTTTAATTTTTACATTTGTTCTTGGTGACTGTTAGAAATTGTTGTCTGTCATCAGACAGCATCAGATTTTAAATATTTAAAAACCACAAAACACTTCTGGTGTAATTATTGTGAAATATTAATTAAAAGTAAAACTATGTGTCCCACTCTGTAATGAATGAAAAGTTGCTCATTCCTTATGTGAGGAACACCCAAGTAAACTCAGCATATTACCGTCTTCAAAAGCAAATGATAGAAAATAATAATTATTCAGCTCTGATGAAATCCACCAAAAAATTTTGGGAAGCTGTGTACCAGGTTAATCCATGGCCCAGGTTAATCTCTGTCAAGGGATGACAACTGCAAGACATCATCTTGCAGGAGGTCTTGCGCATCTTCTCTTTGAAACGTATAGATCCTATGGAGGTGTTTTTGAGGTTGGAATGAGGGAAGAAGCAGGCATAAAAATAAAACATTTTTAGCAGTTCCCAGTATATTGCTCTAGTCACTATTTGCTTTATTTATGAGCCTATAAGACCCAAATGCATACTCACTCTTACCTGAGACAAACTGGCAAGTGGGATATAAAAATGAAAGATTTTTTCCCTTAGCTGGTGGCTAAGGAATCATTGATCTTCCCTAAACTAACATTAATCTTAGAAAGGCATTGAGAGGCTTGTAGGTCTTTCATGGAGGTTGAAGGCGGTAAATTGGAAAAAAAAAAAAAAAAAAAATCATCATCCTTTTGTCCATAATCCTTATTGTTGAGGAATGTTTTATAACACTGTGTTTTCCAGTTGATTATAACTTTTATTTCCTTAAAGTTTCATGCTTAGAGAATGACTCTGCACTCTTTAAAATAATTAGCTGAGGCTGTAGTCTGCATGTATTTGATTAGAAAATACAGTCTAACGTATTTGATTAGAAAACTAGACTTCTTTTGCTGCCTGTGTCATTAATAGAAACACTCTGGTGATGAACTTTTAGAAAATCCTCCGAAATAATGAATACAACAATCTCTAGTGAGAAATTCCAAAGTAGTGATAGACAGTACCTCGTTTTCTTAGCAGATCAGGTAATTTAAAAGAGCACAAAAGTGCATGGAGGCAATTATTTTTTGGCTTTCTGAAATCAAAGTAGCAGGGCTTGGGAGCGTGACACACAGATATTTTGGGAGTAGGGTGTTTTGATTGCCATGTCACCTAAATTCCTCCTTCTGCATTTCCCAGTTCTTTGTTCTGCATGAAAATTTTATATAACCCGTGATGGCTGTTGTTGCGAAGAAGGACGTAGACTGGTAAAACTGGATTTGGACTCCAGTTAGGACACAGTCTCTCTACCTAGGCCATTTGTCTAAAAGATATGCAGAAGATGTTAACGTTTTAAAATGTATAAAATGAGTTTGTACATGGTTGATAATTCCGTTTAACACAGTAAACGCACAGACCTTGCTTTTAACACAAGAAAAATAGAACTTGGCAGCAGCAAATGCAATAATTTTGTAGGCTCTTGCCTCTACAATAAACAAGCTCCCCTCTCCCGCCCCCCACATCTGTCACATGGACATGAACACACTTTTCAGTGTTGTAATTTACTTCTCCCTGGTTAGTAAAATGTGTAGGGAGAAACCTCTTGCTCTTGTGTATCTCGAGAACAACCTCTAAACTCACATTTTTTCTCTCTTGTAGACCAATGTAATGTCTTATTGCAATTTATCCGTGGTTATCTGCCCTCTAATCGTCAGGATAGCTCATGCTAGTGCATGTAAAGGTGGTTATGTGCCATATAGCCATGCTCTTTCATCATTCTGGAAGCATTCAGCTGCCATCTCACAGGCTGTCGTCATTGTTACAGAAGGTAAAGCGCTCCTGAGTAAACTCTGGACGTGCTAGCTGGGTGTCACAAAGAGTGGGAAATGGCTAAGAGTGAACTAAATGCCTTTCACTGTTCATCTTTGGACCTGCTTTTCGGCAATATGTTCATTTGATTGTAGATTTACCTACGTTACTAAAGTCTTCCTGATCTTTTATAAATGCATACTTTTAGTTTTTGAAGTGTTTGAAACTGTCGTTGCTATGAAATGAAAACTGTCACCAGCTGTGAAGGCTCAGCTATCTCTGTATTTTTGAGTATCGCTTAAGAATGGGATTTGGTTTCCTTTGTATGGCAGGTCCTGAGTCGGAGGGAGAGGGTGTCTCAGCCTGAAGCTGAACTGCTTCGAGGTTCTACGATGGCTGATTAAAGAGCCAAAACCTGAACCGTTCCTGAGTTCAGCTTTGCCGACGGAAGCAAGTAGTTTTCAGAAAAGTTAGAGGTCATAATTTACACTGTTTTAACGAGAGAGAAAGCAGACACAGAACCTCATCTTTGAGTGACAGATAAAATTTAACTTCAGGGTTGGCAGATGTTGAATGCTGCTGGTTTGGGGCTGAATCCAGCACCTCAGGAAGAATATCTATGAACAAGTATCTTTAGGTTTGGTTTTTTTTTTTTTTTCCCATTTGAATTTTCCATTTTCCTTATCTCTCAGACTATCCTAGAGATTAAATTGTACACTACAGTGAGTTTAAATTGAAATCATTCACTGTTTACATGATTGCAGTAAGTTATATCTGAATCAATTCAATCTAGAATGTATTTTGTAAGGTGTCGAGTCATGTAATCCTAATTATGAATGTAATATATCTAGCCATACAGTAATGACATTACTAGATAAAGAGAGGAAAGTTTATGATTAGAGCATGCTTATTCGATGATGTGCAGAGGCTCAAATAACTCTGGAAATGTACATTTCAGTAGTTTCCATTGTTTATACGTGAACTAAATATTTTGATACTAGAGGAATTAAATTCTTTTGACTTATTAAATTTGGGACAATTTTTGAGAGTTGATAGTATTTTCTTTCAATTATGAAGCACATATAATGTTCCAAATGTGAACTGTGACTTCTGTAGAGAAAGGAAGATGTGAAGATCAGTCCTGTATGGCTGAAAATACACTTGGTACTAAAAACTTAATGGATGAAGAAATTTATCACAGTATGTTGTCATATCTTTTATTCATATACAGTTTTAACAAATTATTCCCATCAGCCTGCTATTTTCATTTCCTATATATTTGCATATACTCTTTCCCAAATACTGTAAAACTGTGTGGAAAAAAAATTGCTAAATTATTTTCGAGGGATGGAAACTGAAAGAGAAAGAAAAGGGTGATAGAAATTATATCTGCAGTATCAGATCACAATCAAATAAATTAAAAGGTTGTGCTTAGTGTTCCCCTCGGATGGATTTTGTAGTTTAGACAGCTGCATGGCTCAAGACTATATCAACGAGGAAAGCCATAGTGTGTGTCCATAGAGAAAAGGAAAATGTCTACGTAAGGTGCTAACTTGCCACTTATTCCTATTAAAAATATCCATGTGGCTTACAGATCAAACATCTATCTTTTCTAGAAACATCAGAGAAGCCTCCATCCTGATATTTTTCAATAATCTTTCAGTTTTTATTGGAAACACCTCGTCAACTCGCTTTCCTTTCCATCCTGTACTCTGAGAATCCCTCTGTGTTCTCCCTGTTCAGTAAAACCAAGCTCCTGACGTTAAACTGTGATTGGTATTTTGTCTTCCTTGGTATTACTGGAAACTGTATTCTTTTTTTCCACTTGGCTTTTCACTTAGACATTGCCAGGAGTCCTCCATTTTAGTAATTTACATTCCCCTGACTTTATTTTAGGTGACGGAGATTATCAGCAGTTCCTAGAAACACATTCCCCATTGCAAGTGCTTATATTTGAAATTTGTCTATCTTTTTCATAGTTGTTTTGATGACAGTTCATGTTTTTGCCACAAATGAGTATATTGCCTTCATGAAAAATGCATCTTAGCTTTTTCTACATTGCATGAGCTACAGCAGTGCTGGGGTCTATGAAAGTGTTTCTGCTTCTTCAATATGGAACATTCTTCCTTTCTTCCACACGGAGCAGTGTCCTGACTCGGGTTGCTTGTTGTAATGAGTGTCATTCAGGGTGGGGTTTTGCTAAGCTTTGCCTCTAAATTCTCCGTATCTTTTTATTGCAGGTGACCTTTATAGCATCTTTGATTTTCTGTTGGATTAAAAATGGAATCTCACTCCATATACCTCATTACGGACAGATAGTTTCCTATTTCTCCTACGTATTTGAATATTTTGCACTCCCCAGACCATCTGTTAATTAATAAACTGTATGAGAGGAAAACAGTACCTCATGGAAATACAGGCATCAAAGAAAAACATTCAATTATGTTTTCCGTGGTGTGAAAGGTTGTTCGTGGCATTCTTTTGAAAGGAAAGAGAAGCGAAGTTAATTCACTGAATAATACGTTGCAAGTATGAGAGAACAGAACCAATTGTTAAAATGAATTGCACCCATACAGTCGTTTTAAGTGTCTGAGATCCAGCGGTAGGCAAGCTTTGCAAACAGTGATTTGTCATTGTGCAGAGACACAAGCGTACAAGACAAAGAGCAAGCAATAACAGTGAGTGATCTTTGCCTTGAGGCAAAGAATAGCACCTGCATGGCCATCAGATGTTGACTTCGGGTGGGGTAACCCAATGCCAGGTGCTCAGAAAGAGCCCTTGGAATGCTTTTCTTCTCAGAAATAAAATGGTTCTTGGGGTTCCGCAGGCTGCAGTGAACATCCCAAAAGCACCGCCTGGAGAAGAGGGAGGTGTGCGAGTCTGAGAGGGTAACTAAGTGTGAGGCAGGGTTAGTTTGAGGTATTTAAATAACGGGTGAAAGAAATAATACATGGGTGTCGGAGGGGAAGTTTAGCGTATTCAACGATAAGGGTTTAGCAAATTTCTGTATTCAAAAAGCAAGCGTGTTCTGTGGGAGAGGGTTTTTTAACCACCGCTTTTATACCCTAGGGGAAGGGATGAAGATGGTAGGAAATAGGGGCTTATATTTAAATAGGTCTACAATCCCCTAAGAAAATTATGGTCCCTTTGGGCTAGATACTCTCTGCACATACTTGACAGCATTTTAATACCAGAAAGAGTCTGGAGAAAAGGGAGAAACCACTCGATATGCATCTATCAAACAAAGCTGCGTACTTCCCGATGTCAATCATAAATTGAACATGTAAAACATGATGACTTTTTCTTAATGTTAGCTTTTGATTTGGGTACTTCTTGTGCACCACCTTCTAATTTTGTGAGGGAAAAAAAAAAAAAAAAGTCTGGTTATTTATGAGCAGAAAATATTATACTAGAATTAGAGAATGCTTCGTGTTTGGCAGTGTACACAACTCTGAAATTGTTCTGTTAGATATGTCAGTGTGAGAACCACATAATGCAATTAGAGTGAATTTTCATGTCACATCTCAATTTAATTCTCTCTTTTTGGACTGTAGCTGGAATTCTAAATAGGTAGAGATGGTTATTTTGAAACAGTAATTATTTTGTCTGTTTTGGAATACTGTAAATCAAGATTTTCAAGGGGAAAAAAAGGCTTTTTAATTGATGAGTTGTGACACCGTTCCAGATCCACCTGTGTATCTTGAATGTTTCTGAAACAAATTTATAATGGGAGGAATATTTGAGAGAGGGTATGTCAGAATTTACTACTTGTATTGCAATGAGATCCAAAGAGCAGGCTCTTAAGGTGACTTAGGGTGAGTCTGGAAGACAAAACAGTTTTGGCTGCCTTGCTGTGTGATAGCTCTGCCCTTGTCATAGATGAGTTGCTAAAGCAACCTTGAGCTTATTGATGATCTTTAAATGGTCCAGGTCATTAGAGCTCGGCTGGTAGTCCCACTGTTTTTTTGAGTCAAGTACCTTTGGTTGCTTTTTTAAATAGAATGTGTTTCTAAGGTAGGTTTTAAGGTGCTTATTGGTGGCACGTTTTTTAACATGGTAATTTTCCAGGTATATTACTCAGAAATTGATACAAAGATCAGGTTTTGGCCTAAACAAAACATGACAGATCCTTTTACTAAGATTTTAAAAAGAACAAAATCTTTAAAAATCACGGAAAAACAATCCTTTATATAATGTAGTCAGTTAACAGAAAATGAGAGGTTGTTATTAATTATTTCTTTGTAGCATTCTGTGGGACTTCTAATTGCAAAATCTTATGATAAACAATTCCAAGAAATTCATGTAATGAACTACCCTAGTTTGTCTTGGCTTTCTGTAATATTTTTGTAGGAGATTTAAACGGTAATCAAATCCAGCTCTTCTCTGTTTCAGAGAAAATAAAGATTTCTCTTTTAAATTGATGTAATAGTCTTGAGAATTTATTTTCATAGCTGTAATGACATCTAATCATGGGCCAAGCGTTGTGTTATGTGCTATACAGACAGACCAAAGTCTTTATTTCTAAAGACAGAGAGACTGACAGCAAGTGGAAGAGAAATCCATATAAGTAGGACTAATATCACTGGGCAAGTGCAAGGATTAGAGGAGGAGAGCAGCTAAGAAATCTTTCTGTGTGTTACAGGGTGGAAGGAAAAACGTGGGAGAAGAAAGGGGACAGAAGGTGAGTAGAAGTGAAGGAAACCGTTAATACCCAATTAATAATTTATGTCTGGAAGGAAAACACAAAATCCTTTGCAGGGTCATAAGTGGAGGGTACATTTGAATGGTTGGGTTTGGAAGAGAGCTGATGGCTGTGGGGCGTCAGTTTAAATTGGATGAAGTATAACTGCTCCGTACAAATACAACAGACACAAAAGAGAGCGTGTGTTCAAAGGGTGAAGCCAGCTGGACAGCAGGAATTGGGACGGAGATGCTTTGCAGCAGATATTGTTGGGCAGAGACATTCGGTGGTTGATAGATAAGATACTGAGGGCAAAAGAGTTGGGGGGGGGGGGGGGGAAGGACCACATGAACTATGCAACAACACATAAACTCCTCAGGGGAGTAAAGCAGGTGAAAGGTGACTGAAAGTTACAGTGAACCACCTCTGATGAGCACAAGTCATGGAAAATGATTTTGAGAGGTGTGACAGGGAGAGGGAAGGAGCAAATAGGTCACACTGAAATAGTTAAGGAGCTGGTCAGAGTAGAAGCTGAAGTAATTCAAAGCAAATTCTGGAGTAGTAAAGTAAGAATAAGGCGAGACTGATGCTCTGGTGGGACGAGCACGTGGTTGACATTTGGCAGATGCCAAACCTTGATGAGTAGAGGGTATGATAACCTGGCTCAGGACTGCTCTGTCCAGGCTCTCCTGGCTTGCTGTTGGCTTGAAGTACGAGTTTCATGAGCTACCACAGTCTGTCCACCCCATGGAAACTCCCGCAGAGAGTGAGGATGATGGAGAGAGCTGAGTATGTAGTAGTTGACAGCAACACACAGCAAGAATGAGAGCTACAGAACTTCAAACAAGAAAAAAAGGAGAAAAGGAAGATGAAGAACGAACTGAGAATGACACCAGAACTACAGTCTGACCCCCAGGCATGCGGCAAGAGAAAAAGACAATAAATGATGAATTGAGCTAATAATGCATATCAATTAATAAACCTCATAATAGGGGATGAATTTACTTTAGAAATTATTTTTAAAGTAGGTGATCTGATCTGACATGTACAGCTTTGTTTATTCAGTTCTTTTGAATAGCTATCGTCTAGGAAGAACAGGTGTGAATTCTGAATTCCTTTTCTAGATCTTTTTTTTTTTTTTTTTTTTAGGGACAGAGCCGACTGCAAAGGCTTTTGAAAGCCTGGCTTTCTCAACATAGTATTTCAAGTTCCCTGTAATCATTTTGAATGCAAGACCAATTATTGTCCTGCAGTAAAGCATTATATTGATCAGAATTTAATTCTGATATCTTGCTTGTGAACGCTTACACGTAACCAATTTCTCCTCCTAAAAGTTCATACATGATAAAGTATTTCTGACTTCTTTGGGCTTCTAAAGGTGGAGGTCAGCCTGATTGCAGGAATTGGAACAAAGATGCTCTGCAGCCTAACAGCAAAAGCAGCAGTTATCGTAGGGAAAAGACACTCAGTGGCTGAATGGTTGAATTCAGCTGGCAAAAGAGCACATGCTGCACGGGGTGTGAAACAGAATTTTTTAAGAGTATTAACTTCTATCTTGCCATATGCCAACTTCCTAATTCTATTTGTATATCAGAGGAGCTACGCTGTTAGTAATCCTTTCGGTAGGAAAAATCAAGCTACTCTTGTAAAGTCTAAGAAATCTGATCGTTTTCACCATCAGAAGGAATTTCTGGAAGCACCACTGAGTGCTTCCAAATGTTGAAACAAATTCCAAACAAGAAAATCAAATCCAAGTGCTTTTAATTCATTCTCTAAAACACTTAAGGCTATATAATGTATGCACATGTATAAGTAGAGACTTCAGTTTCACATTGGAATGATTAAAAAGTCTCAAAGAGAAAACTAGCGCATAAATCAGTACATCACTGAAACATATGCTTAACATAAACACGCATTATTGTCCTTAAGGAGGTGGCATTTGAGGATCCTAGTACATCTTAAAGCCTGCTCCTGTAGCTTTATTTTTATTTTTTTCTCTCTTTTTTTTTTTTAATCTGAATCTGACACCAGGTTAACAATTGGTTCTTATCACCCTAGCCAAGGTTAAGATTCCACTATACATAATTATATCCCTATTTCTCAGATGAGGAGGTGAATAAAGGGTAAATAAAATTACTTTCCACGTTAGCACTGTGAATTGAACACAAGCTGGATGAAAGCATCTCTCCAGGAAGATGGCAGTGAAAATAACCGCCAAGTTCTCTCTTTTTTTTGTGTGTGTGTTTTGTTTTCCCTTCAGTTATATATAAATAAAATAGGGTAGAGGCTCGAGGTAGTCCACAGAACTGTAACATAATGTTGTTCAAGTCCAAAATGTCCCAGATGGTTTCATTTACTGTTCTAAATAAGAATTAAAACAGTTGCTAGCCCAGAATTTTCAACTTAGAAAGCTCATCTAAAAAGGAAAGTGAGAAGTGAAAAGATGGCAACTTAAGTTAAATTTCTTTGTAGATTTAGCCCAGACAGACTCATTCAGTTTAAGAATAGCTTAGTGACAGCTGCAAATTTATGTTTTAATACAATACAGGCAGACATGCAAACGACAAGAGAGGGATTATTTTTCCTACTGAAATATTGTTTTTATTTTCTAGTGAGAATAGAAATTAAGATATATGCCTTGCATCTTCAGACAATTTCATCATGCTTGCACTTATTAAATGCAAATAATGATACTGTGACAGCTAAAGCAGTTTTAAAAATTGTTTTAGGAGCTGTTGTCTTCGAACAGGATTCTTTTGATTAGCAGTCTAGTTCTGGAATAAATACTAAGTTCGGATTTATTTGGGGGGTGGGGGGGTGGGCAGAGTGTTTGGGAGGTTTGCCAGGATTGTTTGGGGTATGTCTAAATCATGGGACTTGCTTTTAGTTGAACGTGGTGAATGATACTTTTGATTTGAAAGGGTATTTAACTATTGCTGAATATGTTTTTTAGTGTTAGAAAGTTGCAGCCATAGTGGCCTAAGGATATCAGATAAGGTTTGGTATGCAGAGGCAACATCTTCTGTTAGAGCACTGTTGGAAGTGGATAAATCTTTCCCCCTACCCAACGACATGAACCAGCTTATTTGGCTTGTGTTCCGACTTCCTACAGACCTGGTTTACAAAAATATTAATCTGATGTTTCCTACAGGAATCATCTAGATACGGGTGGTTCTTTTTAGATCAGAATCTTCATTTTTTGCTCCTCTTTGGTCCAGCGCCATCGCAGGCATGAGTACCCTGCACATGAATCACCCAGCAGTGGCGTGTTGTGTGGCGGCTCCTCATCAGGAATGGGCAAAAGCATGGGAAGAGGGAGACTGAGGCTAGCTTGGTGCTTTTTGCATTGTGTTGCACTATCCGCCACATAGATACACTATTTACTGTTTTCTTCTGTGGTTTGTGTTGAATGAAGTATTAGGGTTTCCTTGCTTCTGAAACTTCACCA